>NW_027412088.1:30297810-30950310 GCF_047663935.1 Musca autumnalis
ATAAATTCACTTCAAGACCTGCTCTCAAATCACATTGATTTGTGTTAAAGCGATTTGCATTCGCTACCTCCATTAGACAGTAAAGGTTTTTTCAGGGGCGAGTCCATATTTCTTGGGGAAACAGCCCGAAAGGTGTAAAAACCCCCTATGTCAACATACATGGCGGTCGGAGAGCACGATAACTCTCGAACTGTTCAACCGATTTGGTCCAACATTTGGTCTTCGTCATATTATATACAAATTTAGTTTCATGGAGCAATACCGGTCCACAACTTCCGGTACTTCTCCCCAATATTTAAAAAAATGTCACTAAAATGCTAGGACGATATCACTTGAATGGTGCAACCAATTTGGTCCAAACTTTGGTTCTCCTAATATTTTGTCAAAATTTAGTTTAACTTCTAAAATGGCCCATATCGGTCCTCCCTAAGCATCAATGGGCGAAAAAAAACCGACAGTCCGTAAGAGAAAAGAAAGGTTACAGATAAATTTAAAATCCTCCTCGGTTTGACAATGGACCGCTCTTATTCCTGAATTAGCATAAAGTCCATAAAAGGTTATCATTAAACCCCATTACGACGGGCCAGGAACGCGATCCGGGGTCTGGTAACATAAAATATAGAATATAAAATACAAAACATGAAATATAAGATACTAGCAAAGTACCCGCTACTTCGTATGCGGAAAGAATATACAAAACAAATAAAAACAAGTAAGAAAAGGCTATAGTCGGACGGGGCCGACCATGTGATACGCTACACCTTTACCCCTGGCAATTATTGTAAGAAGTAACTTTGTGCATTCTGGTACCGTATCACACCAAGCTTAAATAATAATATAATAATAGTTTCACAAACATCCTAGAAAGGACAAGGGAGACTTCTCTCATATCAATGAGTGAGTGCACCCCGATTCATATGCGCTCAATGATATGGGACCCACAGCTTATCTCCGAGTCCGAACGGCGTGTCCTAAAACACCACTTGTAGAGAAGTTTTACATCGCTGAAATACTCAGAAAATGTAACAAACCTTACATAAGGATAGTTTGCCACCGTTGAAAATTTGATTTTGCCTGGCTGGGGAATTGTTTTGAAACAAGTAAAAAAGTATCAGTCGGCTTTGCCGACAGAGATATACCCTCAGCCTGTGTATATTGAAACAATTTTTTTCCAAAAAACGCATGTATTTAGGGAGTTTTAAGAATTTTGGGCGTTTGAACTGACAAAAATGTTGATTAGGATTTAATATCAAAAGTTTTGCGGAGGAGATACTAAAAATAATGGATCTCCAGCCACTACATATGGTACCATAGGGGTTTTTTAGAAATTCAGGGATGTTTGCTCAAGAAGTATGAACTTGCCCCAGAAACAACTTTTACCATCGCAATTGAGGCAGCAATGCAAGTTGCTTCAACAAAAATCAAAGTGATTCGAAAGCAGGTCTTAAAGTGAACATGTATCCGAAATTTTGAGTGGGAGGTACCGGATGGTGTGGACAAATATAGTCCATATTTGAACCTGATCTATATCTGGTAGATATATTAGGATGTGTAAAGTATGGACCAATTCGGCCACTCTCTTCAGTTACAAAATTGGATAAAAAATATTTTTTTCACCCGCTAAATATTTCACGATCATCACCAATAAGAATAGGGATCTATTCTAGTCTGAACCCGACCTCCATACAACATTTCGTGACGATCGGTCCATAATTGCGTTCGGTCCTGGAGCGTGTTTACAATTTATAATGGACAGACGGACGGACGGACACACATCTCAAAATCGCTTTATCTCGTCGAGATATGAAGATTGGTATACCACATTGGGGGTCTCCGACGAATATTTCGCGGTGTTACATGAATTTTTACCAAAACAAACCTATAATACCCTTTTCCACATTGTGGTATAGGGTATAAATATAAAATATAACATATAGAATATAAAACATAAAAAATATATAAAATATAAAATGTAAAATATAAATAAATAAATAAATAAATAAGTAAATAAATAAAATGTAAATATAACATATAAACGAGACAGTTAAATGTAAATGAAAGCAATCAAAAGTTTTATACACCGAACTGTTCGTTAATTTTACGATATGAAAAAAAATTAAATATACAAAATCTAAATTTTACAATATAAAATATAAAATACAAAATATATATAAATTAAAAAAATATATAAAATATAATTTAAAAAAAAATAAGTTTCAGTGTTTTATTTAGAAATGCATTTAAAACTAGGAAATAATTTGTCGCTTAGCCTCAATAAATAATTCTTTCTCATGATGGAATCTCTCAAATAAAACGCTTGCCGTTTAATTTTGCCATTAAGCGACAAATTATTTTCTAGTTTTAAGTGCATTTCTAAATAAAACACTGAAACTTAATTTTTTTAAATTATATTTTATTTTAACATTTTAGTAAATACATTTTTTTGACCACTGAGAACAAAATTATAGTCAATTTAGGCCGAAAATTTAGATAAAAACGTTAAAATGCCTGAAATCGTGTAGTACCGTTATATAAAGGCTACACCAAAACCTGGACTTATGTCCATAATTTTTGGTGGGGAAGTTTCTGTACCATTGGGGACTCCAAATGCCAAGTTACCGTCAAGTCGGCCTCAAAATGAAGATAAAATTCTCATAATACTTGAAATCGGGTGGTACCGCTATAAGGGGGCTATACCAAAACCTAGACCTATGTTCACAATTTTTGGTGGAGAAATGTCTGTATCATTGGAAATGCCAAATGACAGCCAATTCAGGCAAAAATGAAGATAAAATCCTCAAAATACCTGAAATCGGGTGGTACCGCTATATGGGGCTGTAGGAAAAATTGGGCCCATATTCATGTATTGTCATCCAAATCTGAAAAGTGTGCAAAGTTTTAATCTGATTAGTCAACTGTGTCAAAATTGAGTTACCAGATTTGAAATGCAATTTCAATAAAACACCGTAAAAACACTGTAAAAATGGTAAAAATGGACCAATCAAGCCAATTCGGGCAAAAATGAAGATAAAATCCTCAAAATACCTGAAATCGGGTGGTACCGCTATATGGAGGCTGTAGGAAAAATTGGGCCCATATTCATGTATTGTCATCCAAATCTGAAAAGTGTGCAAAGATTCATTTCGATTTGTCAACTGCAACTGTGTGGAAAATGAGTTGCCAGAGTTGAAATACAAGTTAAATAAAACACCGTTAAAACACTGTAAAATGGACCAATCTTTGTTTTAATTGCATATTTATGTATTGTCGTCTAAATCTGAAAAGTGTTCAAAGTTTTAGTTCGATTGGTCAACTGCAACTGTGTTAAAAATGAGTTACCAGATTTGAACTAAACGGACCAAAGCAAGTTAAATAAAACACTGTAAAAATAGTAGATTCTTGCAGGTTCTGGAACAAAGCAATTTTTATGTTAATAAGCCCACAACTTTCCCTATCTTCCTTCTTAAATGTAAATGAACAGTTCTTTTGTTTCTACAGTATATGTGTCTACATATTAATCTGCTTTAACTGCGCTTTTTTGAGTTCAACCTTTTTGTGAGAATTGTGTTTTATTGCTTTCTTTGTGAAAATATTCATCAAATACAAATAAAATGAAACACATAACGTGGGTGTATGACTGACTCTCTTCCAGGAATTGTAATATGTGGAGTTGCACTTGGTTGGCAGTAACATAGTCCCCCGTGTAAATAACTGTAAATTGAATTGTTGTCATCCAATTGCAGTAGTCGGAACAAAAGAAAGGAACAAAGACGAATGGAAAAAAGAAAGCAAATACGATTCCATGCAATAAACAAAGACAGTATACTTGGCATCAAACATTTTGCTGGGTTCTCATCTATCATCACCACCTACTTTAAAGAGAACTCTATTGCTTAGTTTTAAGCATAAAATTTAATATAACATGGTATGAAAGCGACCTATGTTGCAACAATATAAAATATCTTGTTCATTCCATCAACCGAATATTCGAAACATAAAAATACTAGGCTGTTCAAGTTTTTTTTC
Source organism: Musca autumnalis (assembly GCF_047663935.1). NCBI lineage: Eukaryota > Metazoa > Arthropoda > Insecta > Diptera > Muscidae > Musca > Musca autumnalis. The sequence continues at coordinate 30,301,837 of NW_027412088.1, forward strand.
GATGAATTTCAGTTTCACCTTCCCCAACACCAACTAATGTGACAACCCTATTTCATTCATCAACTATTCTTTGCTGAATTATTTAGCGTTATCCGATTACCTTCCACTCAACTTACTACATACGTACGGACACATGTATGTGGTGGTCCTACCTCAAGGATGTTTTCAGGCAATACTTGGAAAACAAGCTATCATTGGCACACCCACACAGACAGATTCATGGAAACAACTGCAAACCAAAAAACTGTAAACAAGAAAAAAGTGAAAAATAAAACTAAAAAACATGAAACTCGTGTTGTGGCAAAGTTTCAGGATGTTGTTGTGAATTCAATTAAAATCCAATGGATATGATGACGATAGTCATCATCTCTTTCACTTGTTTTTTGTGCTCCTACCTACACCTAGCGTCAGTTAGTGTTACTAGCAGCGATATGATATCGGTTTTTGTTGTTTCAAACTTTTCAAAGTTAAGAGTAGTGCCTTTTTTAGTTCACATACAGAATTATAAAGGGAATATTTTACAAAACCGATTTAAACACAGAATATGGTACTTTTTCAAAAGAATAAAAAATATGAGAAAGTGTGAAAACTTTCAAAGTCAATTTGAGTTGTAGTAAAGAGCTTGATTGCAGTTAAGGAACAGTAATAAAAATAGTGACGGGTGCTAGGAGTGGAATTTATTGTGAAACTTGTGTCGAGCTTGTGTAAAGATTTAGTTGATAGGGATATCTATATACATACGTTAGGTTGTCCAAAAGGGCACATGGCAGCACCCTTTCTTTAAGAAAAAATGTACAAAAGCACCCTTTCTATCCGAAAGCGTCAATAGAAGAACCCTTTCTTTCCGAAAGGCTCAATAGAAGCACCCTTTCTTTCCGAAAGGGTCTATAGAAGCACCCTTTCTTTTCGAAAGGGTCACTAGAAGCACCCTTTCTTTCCGAAAGGGTCACTAAAAGCACCCTTTCTTTCCGAAAGGGTCAATAGAAGCACCGTTTCTTTCCGAAAGGGTCACTAGAAGCACCCATTCTTTCCGAAAGGTTCACTAGAAGCACCCTTTCTTTCCGAAAGGGTCACTAGAAGCACCCTTTCTTTCCGAAAGGGTCACTAGAAGCAACCTTTCTTTCCGAAAGGGTCACTAGAAGCACCCTTTCTTTCCGAGAGGATCACTAGAAGCACCCTTTCTTTCCGAGAGGATCACTAGAAGCACCCTTTCTTTCCGAAAGGGTCACCAGAAGCACACTTTCTTTCCGAAAGGGTCACAAGAAGCACCCTTTCTTTCCGAAAGGGTCTATAACAGCACCCTTTCTTTCCGAAAGTGTCTATAGAAGCAACCTTTCTTTCCGAAAGGGTCTATAGAAGCACCCTTTCTATCCGAAAGGGTCTATAGAAGCACCCTTTCTTTGCGAAAGGGTCTATAGAAGCACCCTTTCTTTGCGAAAGGGTCTATAGAAGCACCCCTTCTTTGCGAAAGGGCCTATAGAAGCACCCTTTCTTTGCGAAAGGGTCTATAGAAGCACCCTTTCTTTGCGAAAGGGTCTATAGAAGCACCCTTTCTTTGCGAAAGGGTCTATAGAAGCACCCTTTCTTTGCGAAAGGGTCTATAGAAGCACCCTTTCTTTGCGAAAGGCTCTATAGAAGCACCTTTTCTTTGCGAAAGGCTCTATAGAAGCACCTTTTCTTTGCGAAAGGCTCTATAGAAGCACCCTTTTTTTGCAAAAGGGTCTATAGAAGCACCCTTTATTTGCGAAAGGGTCTATAGAAGCACCCTTTCTTTGCGAAAGGGTCTATAGAAGCACCCTTTCTTTGCGAAAGGGTCTATAGAAGCACCCTTTCTTTGCGAAAAGGTTCTATAGAAGCACACTTTCTTTCCGAAAAAGGATCAATAGAAGCACACTTTCTTTCCGAAAAAGGATCAATAGAAGCACCCTTTCTTTCCGAAAAAGGGTCAATAGAAGCACCCTTTCTTTCCGAAAAAGGGTCAATAGAAGCACCCTTTCTTTCCGAAAAAGGGTCAATAGAAGCACCCTTTCCTTCCGAAAAAGGGTCAATAGAAGCACCCTTTCTTTCCGAAAAAGGGTCAATAGAAGCACCCTTTCTTTCCGAAAAACGGTCAATAGAAGCACCCTTTCTTTCCGAAAAAGGGTCAATAGAAGCACCCTTTCTTTCCGAAAAAGGGTCAATAGAAGCACCCTTTCTTTCCGAAAAAGGGTCAATAGAAGCACCCTTTCTTTCCGAAAAAGGGTCAATAGAAGCACCCTTTCTTTCCGAAAAAGGGTCAATAGAAGCACCCTTTCTTTCCGAAAAAGGGTCAATAGAAGCACCCTTTCTTTCCGAAAAAGGGTCAATAGAAGCACCCTTTCTTTCCGAAAAAGGGTCAATAGAAGCACCCTTTCTTTCCGAAAAAGGGTCAATAGAAGCACCCTTTCTTTCCGAAAAAGGGTCAATAGAAGCACCCTTTCTTTCGGAAAGGGTCAATAGAAGCACCCTTTCTTTCGGAAAGGGTCAATAGAAGCACCCTTTCTTTCGGAAAGGTTCAATAGAAGCACACTTTCTTTCGGAAAGGGTCAATAGAAGCACCCTTTCTTTCGGAAAGGGTCAATAGAAGCACCCTTTCTTTCGGAAAGGGTCAATAGAAGCACCCTTTCTTTCGGAAAGGGTCAATAGAAGCACCCTTTCTTTCGGAAAGGGTCAATAGAAGCACCCTTTCCTTGCGAAAGGGCCTATAGAAGCACCCTTTCTTTCGGAAAGGGTTAATAGAAGCACCCTTTCTTTCGGAAAGGGTTAATAGAAGCACCCTTTCTTTCGGAAAGGGTCAATAGAAGCACCCTTTCTTTCGGAAAGGGTCAATAGAAGCACCCTTTCTTTCGGAAAGGGTCAATAGAAGCACCCTTTCTTTCGGAAAGGGTCAATAGAAGCACTCTTTCTTTCGGAAAGGGTCAATAGAAGCACCCTTTCTTTCGGAAAGGGTCAATAGAAGCACCCTTTCTTTCGGATAGGGTCAATAGAAGCACCATTTCTTTCGGAAAGGGTCAATAGAAGCACCCTTTCTTTCGGAACTGGTCAATAGAAGCACCATTTCTTTCGGAAAGGGTCAATAGAAGCACCCTTTCTTTCGGAAAGGGTCAATAGAAGCACCCTTTCTTTCGGAAAGGGTCAATAGAAGCACCCTTTCTTTCGGAAAGGGTCAATAGAAGCACCCTTTCTTTCGGAAAGGGTCTTTAGAAGCACACTTTCTTTCAGAAAGGGTCAATAGAAGCATCATTTCCTTCCGAAAGGGTCTATAGAAGAACCCTTTCTTTCCGAAAGGGTCTATAGAAGAACCCTTTCTTTCCGAAGGGCTCAATATAAGCACCCTTTCTTTCGGAAAGGGTCAATAGAAGCACCTTTTCATTCCGAAAGGGTCTATAGAAGCACCCTTTCTTTCGGAAAGGGTCAATAGAAGCACCCTTTCTTTCGGAAAGGGTCAATAGAAGCACCCTTTCTTTCGGAAAGGGTCAATAGAAGCACCCTTTCTTTCGGAAAGGGTCAATAGAAGCACTCTTTCTTTTGGAAAGGGTCAATAGAAGCACTCTTTCTTTCGGAAAGGGTCAATAGAAGCACCCTTTCTTTCGGAAAGGGTCAATAGAAGCACCCTTTCTTTCGGAAAGGGTCAATAGAAGCACTCTTTCTTTCGGAAAGGGTCAATAGAAGCACCCTTTCTTTCGGAAAGGGTCAATAGAAGCACTCTTTCTTTTGGAAAGGGTCAATAGAAGCACCCTTTCTTTCGGAAAGGGTCAATAGAAGCACCCTTTCTTTCGGAAAGGGTCAATAGAAGCACCCTTTCTTTCGGAAAGGGTCAATAGAAGCACCCTTTCTTTCGGAAAGGGTCAATAGAAGCACCCTTTCCTTGCGAAAGGGCCTATAGAAGCACCCTTTCTTTCGGAAAGGGTTAATAGAAGCACCCTTTCCTTGCGAAAGGGTCTATAGAAGCACCCTTTCTTTCGGAAAGGGTCAATAGAAGCACCCTTTCTTTCGGAAAGGGTCAATAGAAGCACCCTTTCTTTCGGAAAGGGTCAATAGAAGCACCCTTTCTTTCGGAAAGGGTCAATAGAAGCACTCTTTCTTTCGGAAAGGGTCAATAGAAGCACCCTTTCTTTCGGAAAGGGTCAATAGAAGCACCCTTTCTTTCGGATAGGGTCAATAGAAGCACCATTTCTTTCGGAAAGGGTCAATAGAAGCACCCTTTCTTTCGGAACTGGTCAATAGAAGCACCATTTCTTTCGGAAAGGGTCAATAGAAGCACCCTTTCTTTCGGAAAGGGTCAATAGAAGCACCCTTTCTTTCGGAAAGGGTCAATAGAAGCACCCTTTCTTTCGGAAAGGGTCAATAGAAGCACCCTTTCTTTCGGAAAGGGTCTTTAGAAGCACACTTTCTTTCAGAAAGGGTCAATAGAAGCATCATTTCCTTCCGAAAGGGTCTATAGAAGAACCCTTTCTTTCCGAAAGGGTCTATAGAAGAACCCTTTCTTTCCGAAGGGCTCAATATAAGCACCCTTTCTTTCGGAAAGGGTCAATAGAAGCACCTTTTCATTCCGAAAGGGTCTATAGAAGCACCCTTTCTTTCGGAAAGGGTCAATAGAAGCACCCTTTCTTTCGGAAAGGGTCAATAGAAGCACCCTTTCTTTCGGAAAGGGTCAATAGAAGCACCCTTTCTTTCGGAAAGGGTCAATAGAAGCACTCTTTCTTTTGGAAAGGGTCAATAGAAGCACTCTTTCTTTCGGAAAGGGTCAATAGAAGCACCCTTTCTTTCGGAAAGGGTCAATAGAAGCACCCTTTCTTTCGGAAAGGGTCAATAGAAGCACTCTTTCTTTCGGAAAGGGTCAATAGAAGCACCCTTTCTTTCGGAAAGGGTCAATAGAAGCACTCTTTCTTTTGGAAAGGGTCAATAGAAGCACCCTTTCTTTCGGAAAGGGTAAATAGAAGCACCCTTTCTTTCGGAAAGGGTAAATAGAAGCACCCTTTCTTTCGAAAAGGGTCAATAGAAGCAACCTCTCTTTCGGAAAGGGTCAATAGAAGCACCCTTTCTTTCGGAAAGGGTCAATAGAAGCACCCTTTCTTTCGGAAAGGGTCAATAGAAGCACCCTTTCTTTCGGAAAGGGTCAATAGAAGCACCCTTTCTTTCGGAAAGGGTCAATAGAAGCACCCTTTCTTTCGGAAAGGGTCAATAGAAGCACCCTTTCTTTCGGAAAGGGTCAATAGAAGCACCCTTTCTTTCGGAAAGGGTCAATAGAAGCACCCTTTCTTTCGGAAAGGGTCTTTAGAAGCACCCTTTCTTTCAGAAAGGGTCTATAGAAGAACCCTTTCTTTCCGAAAGGCTCAATATAAGCACCCTTTCTTTCGGAAAGGATCAATAGAAGCATCTTTTCATTCCGAAAGGGTCTATAGAAGCACCCTTTCTTTAGAAAGGATCTATAGAAACACCTTCTCTTTCAGAAAGGGTCTATAGTAGCACCATTACTTTCAGAAAGGGTCTATAGAAGCACCCTTTCTTTTAGAAATGTTCTATAGAAGGATCTTTTTTTCAGAAAGGGTCTATAGAAGCACCCTTTCTTTTAGAAATGTTCTATAGAAAGATTTTTTTTCAGAAAGGGTCTATAGAAGCACCCTTTCTTTTAGAAATGTTCTATAGAAAGATTTTTTTTCAGAAAGGGTCTATAAAAGCACCCTTTCTAGAAGAGAGGGTCTGAAGTAGCACCCTTCCTTGCAGAGAGGGTCTAAAGTAGCACCCTTCCTTGCAGAGAGGGTCTAAAGTAGCACCCTTCCTTGCAGAGAGGGTCTAAAGTAGCACCCTTCCTTGCAGAGAGGGTCTAAAGTAGCACTCTTCCTTGCAGAGAGGGTCTAAAGTAGCACCCTACCTTGCAGAGAGGGTCTAAAGTAGCACCCTTCCTTGCAGAGAGGGTCTAAAGTAGCACCCTTCCTTGCAGAGAGGGTCTAAAGAAGCACCATTTCTTTCGAAAAAGGGTCTATAGGGCACCCTTTTTTCCAAAAGAGTCTATAGAAGCACCCTTTCTTTCCAAAAGGTTCTATAAATTACCACTTCTTTCTGCAAGGGTCTAAAGAAGCACTCTTTCTTTCCGAAAGGATCCGTAGAAGCAGCCTTTATTTTAGAAAGAGTCTATAGTAGCACCATTACTTTCAGAAAGGGTCTATAAAAACATCCTTTCTTAAAAAAAGGGTTTATATAAGTCTTCTCGAAAAAGTCTAGGTGCTTTGTGGGACAACCTCCTTTTCTTCAAAGCTAACCCAATGCAACCAAGAATATTCTTCTCAACACGTACGTACAACACAAACTCCATCATAAATTACTAACGACCTTGACTTTCGATATCAGCTGAGTATTCTATTCGTTATGACATACAAATGTCCTCACCTGTTGTCTATAAAATACAGGATGCGTATCCTTTGAAATGTGTTGTTCAAGAATTTTTCGCACAGACTTAACCAGTCACCATCGGATGACAATGCAAACGGATGGAATGTCATTTGGGTTTGTTGGTTTATTGCTGCTATGTCGGAGTTATTCGCAAAGAAGTTGAATGTTGGCGACTAATGTCAGATAGCTAGACAACAAAATTCATCTTCTTCTTCTTCTCGAGTCCATTTGTTAACTGCATTGACAATGACAGAGTGATGGTGATGTTTGTGTCCTGAATTGACTTCAAACTATGCTGTGTATTACGGTAGTCAGTTAAAAGTGCAGTCTGTACATTGAAATATCCGGAATTCCATTTTTTATTCGTTGCCATGAAGTAAATATCTTTGCGATTGCATCACGTTTTGAATATTTGTTACAGGGATTTTGTGTTCTTGGTTTCTTTTTTTGCATCTGCAGTTTGATATTTTTTGCCTTGCACTAAGAATTGTTTGTGTGTGATGCTATTAGGGATTTAATGGTTTAACTTGAGCAATGATTTCTTTAAGTTGGAAGGTTTTGGAAGGATTTCATAGTTGTTTACATACATAATCAGGACTGCAGTTCTAACTATATATTTCTTAAATGTTCACTACGGTTTTCATGACAGTAAAGCTCCTGCCGTTTTAAACAAATTATTCTTCTATAATATGCTCATATTCCAATTACGGCAGAATTATTTATCGTTTGTCTTTATGGAGAATGTGGTAACATTTATTTTATTTTGCCTCTTTAATGGCAAATGTTTTCATCACATTCTCATTACCATGCTGCGGCAACAAAACGAAAAAGGTCCTTTGGGTAAAATCTCACATAGCAATTTGAGCAAAACCATCCAACCAATCTACCATACAAATACACATACATTTCATACACACATGCGAATGGCTTTGTCTTTCTACAACACTTAAAATAAAGTGTGTGGTTGTTTTTTTTTAGACTGGAAAAGAACAAAATCTCAAAATGAAATTTTACAACTGTCGTTATGTTTCACATTTTGGGATTGGGGCCTTTCAAATACTCGCAAAGAAGCTTTGTTAGGGAATTTAAGGTGATACAGTGCAAATGTTTCGACACATCCAAATACACACACTTTATACACAGTTATAGACAAAGTTCGCTATGAGATGAAATGTCTGCATATGTTTGTATGTATGTACATACGCTTATTAACCACACCAAAACATAAGCCGAACAAAACAAATCTCCAAGGATGCTTAACTTTTATTATAAACCTGGATTTTGCTGCTGGTAGTTTACATTGTTTTTTTTTTTTTTTTTTTTTTTTTTTTTTTTGTAGCAATATTCAGTTATGCGTAGCTCTTGTTTTGCCGGTGAAAGTTTGTTGGAAAGTAGCTTGAATTTTTGTCTATGATATACAATATCCTAAAAACGTAAGTATGTATGTATTTGCGTATGCATTTATGTAGTTTCGTATGTTATCGCATATGTTAAGGTATTCTAATTTTGTGAGAAGTTTATCAAGCTTGTTATTATGAAATTATAAGGGATAATCGGTAATTTATTCCGAGAAGTAAGAAATTACATAATTTATTACATTATTTTGTGGAAGGAAATGCTAAGAGATTTAAATTACAAATTCTTAAGACTTAAAATAATGTTTAACATGGCTGAGTGTGCTTTCGGAAGTTTCCATTTACGGATGTTGCAGTTGTTTACATGGAGTGTCCAATACATTATTAGGTATGATGCGAACCTTTGTCCAAACAAGGCAGTAAACAGTGTTGATATTTGAGGTATCTAGTACCCATGTTCCATCTGGGATATTTGTGAAACAATTATTATAGTACCCCAGTAGGGATCGAATCAAATAACAAGTTGCGGACAGTTCAACAGATCACGGTGGAGATCAAGGCGAAAATGTCAGAGTGTCCGTCCCTCCATTTACTCGTCGAGCATTTGGCACCACTAAAATATCTAAATAAGAATATCTTACTATAAAGGCAATTAAAATGACAAATGGGCATAGTCAAATCTCAGCCTATGGTTATAAAAAGAAAAAAAAAAGTGAAAAAGCGTAAGTTCGGCCGGACTGAACTTTTTGTACTCTCCACCACAAAATATGCTAAACCTAAATGTAGCCAAATTCCAGACAACACCTAATATCGGTAAGTATCGTTATATGCGGACTATATCAAAATAGGGATCTATGTTGACAATTTATCGTGGTGAAGTTTTGTGACTTCAGGGAACCTCAAAAACGTATGTGACCGGTGTCCATTGGCACAACGAAGAATAATTCTGGCTAACCAGTGTCAGTCACTCCTCATAATAGCCATTTTAGTAGGCCAGCGTAGGATGTCTTATAGTTATTGTTCCATTACGTCAGAAAGCATGATCTTGTCCACGACAAACATGAAATCGCTGTAAACATGGAGCACAAGGAGTAGCTTCTTTCGAAGAATTTTCCTCTCAAACACACCACCACACACCATATTTAAACCTGATATATGCCTGGAAGTAATATCACCATATGCAAAGTTATGATCAATTCGGTTACTCCCTTCGAGAGGTTACTCCCGCCTGTCTATCTGGGTGGATCGCATAATAACTCTCGAACGGATCAAGTGTTTTGGTTCAAATTGAGGGTATCGTTATATATTGTCCAAACTTAGTTTAAGTTCGGAGATAGACCATATGAATCCACTCCTTTTGATATCTTCCTACAAAAATCAAAAGTGTTCCATTAAACAATTGGAACTTGAACTTTTGTGGGGGAAGTATCAGAAGGAGTGGACCCATATGACCTATCTTCGAAAATAAACTAAGTTTAGACAAAATATTATGATAGCCAAAATGTGTACCAATTCGGTTGATCCGTTTAAGAGTTTTTGAAACGGATTTCGTCCAAACATATTTGGGGTCTAAAACTATTTTTGCCATGAGGTACAATTTTGGTCGTATTAAAGTGTACATACCCATTTTAGCCTAAAGGTTGAGGGTAAAAATAGCCTAAAGCCGATAGAGAAGAAATGGTTAACAGAAAAAGAAGGTCTTCTTTCTATAGAAGACCCGAAAAAGATCTTCTGTCTATAGAAGAATTATTAAAGGTCTTCCGTCAACAGAGGACTTGTCAAAGACCTATTAGTGGTCTTTTTTATATAGAAGACCCTTAAAAGGTCTTCTGTCTGTAGAACTTACTTAGCTGGCCCATTACAGAAAATTAGTTCCATAGACCGAACTAAGAAAAGATTTCCAATCCTCTCTGTTTTTCGCTTCGCTTTCTGGAATACGGCGCCTCTTCATTTCTTCATCCACTTGTATGCTCCATCGAAGCTTAGGCCTCCCGATTCTGCGGGCACCGCCATGTGGCATGTATTTATACGCTTTTTTAGCGGGTTCATCATCGTCCATTCTTATGATATGGCCTAGCCAACGCAATCGTTGCATCTGGATACCTTTAACTACATTCATGTCTTTGTATAGCAGATATAGCTCGTGGTTCAACGCAAAACGTCCCGTAGATTTTTCGAAGAATTTTCCTCTCAAACACACCAAGCACTGCCTTATCTGCTTGCGCAAGTATCCATGCTTCGGAGCCATACATTAGCACTGTTAGTATCAGCGTTTTGTATAGTGTTATTTTTGTTTGACGAGATGTGACTTTATTTATAATGTGCTTACTTAAACCATAGCAGCATCTGTTGGCCAATATAATTCTTTTTCTTATTTCACAACTGATGTTGTTTGTTGTGTTTATGGCACTGTCGAGGTAGACGAAGTCTTTAACTACCTCAAAATTATAGGCACCAACTTCCACAGTTGGTCCGAGCTCTATGGACGCTTTGCGCGTCGACACCATCAATTTGATCTTTTCGCCCTTACCGCCAGACCCACTTTCGCAGATTCTCCTTCGACCTTCCTAAAGGTATCAGTTACTTCCTTTACTGATTGTCCTATGATGGCTATGTCACTAGCATAAGCAAGTAACATGTGGCTATTGATGTGGATCGTGCCATTTCTTTTGACATTTGCATCTCGTATTACCTTTTCCAGCAAAATGTTGAATAGGTCACACGAAAGGCTGCCTCCTTGTCTGAAACCTCTTTTGGTACTAAACTGTTTGCAAAGGTTCTTTCCAATTTTAACTGATGACCTAGTATCAGTTAAAGTCATCTTACAAAGCCGAATGAGCTTTGCGGGGATACCAAATTCAGACATGGCTTGGAATACCTTTGAATGTAGCGGGCTGTCGAAGGCTGCTTTATAATCGAAAAAAGGTGGTAGGTGTCGATCTGAATCTCTTGGGTCTTCTCTAGGATTTGCCACAGGGTAAATATCTGGTCAATGGTGGACTTGCCAGGTCTAAAGCCGCATTGGTATGATCCAATTATCTCGTTGACCATAGGCTTTAATCGTTCGCACAATATCCCTGACACGATCTTGTAGGCAATAGGGAGTAGACTTATGCCCCTATAGTTAGAGCATACAGTCTTATCTCCCTTCTTGTGGACGGGACACATGATGCTCAGGTTCCAATCGTCATGTACTCGTTCTTCCTGTCAGATGGAGCTAACTAGCTGATGCATACACCTTATCAGCGTGTCGCCTCCGGTTTTAAACTGCTCGGCTGGTAAGACATCGGCTCCTGCTGCTTTATTATTCTGCTGTTTTTACCTTATCCTGGCCTGGCGGTATACATTCTATACAATCTTCTGTGGTATCATCGCTACTATTGGATACTAGCAGATTGGCACACTATCTGTATCAGTTACCAGATTACCTTGCTGGTCTCTACTGGAGGATGTGCCTGTACCAAAGCCATCTGTTTGATGTTTCACTCTTTGGTAGAATTTTCGGACTTCATTCTGGCTCCTGTACATCTCGATTTCTTCACACTCCATTTCTCTCTTTTTCTTGCGGAAAATACGTTTCTCTTCTCTCCTTTTCTCCCGATATCTCTCTCGTGCGCTACGCGTTGCTACTGATTGTAAAGTAGCCCTATATGCCGCATTTTTCTCTTCGGTAGCAGCACGACACTCCTGGTCATACCATGAATTCCTTTGTGGAGGTCTCTGGTATCCAAGTATGGATTTTGCGGCTATTTGCATGGAGTGGGCAATATTTTGCAATTGTGTTGTTATGTTATCGGGACAAGGAGTGCTCGCGTTAAGCAATTGGGCTAGTTGAGTGGAATATGCTGTGGCTATCTGTTGTGTTTGCAGCCTATCGATGTCCAACTTCCGCGTTGTGTCTGTTCGTGCTTTATTTGCAACGTTTAGACGGGTACGTACCTTTGCTGCAACAATGTAATGATCCGAATCAATGTTTGCGCCTCGGAACGATGGTACATCCAACACGCTCGATGAATGTCTTCCATCTATCACAACATGATCAATTTGATTACTTGTTCTTTGATCGGGAGAGAGCCAGGTGCCCTTATGAATATCGAGATGATTAAACTTGGTTCTGCTAACTACCATGTTTTTTGCAGCTGCAAGGTCTATCAGCCTCATACCAATGTCAGATGTTCCACTGTGGAGACTGAATTTCCCGACTGTTGGGCTGAAGATATTTTCCTTTCCAATTTTGGCATTAAAATCGCCTAGAATGATTTTAATGTCATGGGCAGGACAACAGTCATATGTTTCTTCTAAGCTCTCGTAGAATATATCTTTGGTCTGTTCGTCCTTGTCTTCGGTTGGGGCATGAGCGCAGATAAAGCTGATGTTGAAGAATTTAGCTTTTATTCGAATTGCAGCAAGTCTTTCATTCACTGGGGTGAAGCTGGATACCAGATGTTTTAGTCTCCGACTAACTACGAATCCGCAACCAAACTCATGCTTTACGTCATGGCAGCTATAATACAGTGCGTCACCTTTAGGTGTTGTTGTGACGCCTTTCCCAATCCATCGTATTTCCTGTATGGCAGTAATATCGGCCTTGTACTTTTCAAGTACGTCTGCCAATGCGAAGACTGCACCTTCTCTATAAAGAGTGCGAACATTCCAGGTGCAGATTCGCAGATCATGGTCCTTAAAACGTTTGCGGGGTTCGACAACTTTAGAGGGGTTTGTTTTTCTTTTCTTTCGTTTTTTCATAGTAGGCTGTTTTTTCTAGGGGAGGGTTACTAACCCGACGCCCAAACCCAAGTGTTTAACGCGGCACATGTTAGCTCACTACCTTTAATGGGTGTTAAAGGCAGTTCCCCAGGTGACACCACGGGGAGGTTAGTGTCTACTTGAGATGAAAGAGGGACCAAGATAATTCCTGGGTTTTGCCAAGTTAAAACCGGTCAGGACCGTTCCTTGGTATCTTCCATCCCCTAAAAATACAGTTTTTTGCATTTATCGGGCCTTTATCTCAGAAACGATTAGGAATTTGGCCTTGCTGTCTTCGACAGTATTGTAGCCCTAAACTAGTAGAACTTATCTCTTGAACAGACCACATAAGAAAAACTCCATCTAGGACATCAAAATCGATCAAATATAGAACATTTTACATAATTGCTGAAATTCTGGTCAGTATCGGCTAAACAATTGGGAGTTGAACCATGTAACCTTTAGCAAAAATCTTCCAAATAAAGTTCTCCGCATAAAACTATAAAATGCCAACTTCATGTTGTTTCAACGGTATGTTGCATCATATCTTTTACAGCACGTATTTCAAACACATTATTGACATATTTATTTATTAAATCTTCGTTGAAAAATGTACTGAAAACAACGTGATAGAGTCATTTAACAACAATGGCTTGTTCTGAAGAGTTGTGTACTGCATTTCGGCGAATATTTTTCCGAAAGAAAATATTCAGAAAAAATTAATGGTTTTGAAGATATGGTGCGAAAAGTATACAAATTATGGACATTTTTTGATATTTTATAAAATTTGAGTCAATAAATGTAGTTTTTCGAGTTCATTATTTCTCCAAATATTTTATACAAATTTGCTTCGCAGGTCAGATGAAGATTCACATAGGTTTCAGAGATTTAGTCCAGAATTGCTTTAAAAAGTCAATATTTAGCCATGTTTAGATGGGGCCATAAAATTCTTCCTGGATCTGACACAACAAAACCCAACTACGGTTTTTGTCATTTGGGTCTGTACTTGCAAAAAATCCTTAGCTCAAATTGTTTGCACAAGATTAGCTTAAAATTGTTGCACAGTGTATGCAAAGTTACGACTAAATCGTATACTTAATTTATATGCTATCGTACTCATCGGCAATTCGGCAGATGTTCTGCACTGTGCCCTTATGCAGATGGTACACTGACGAATACGATTAATTCGTTGTTCGGCTTTAGATGATCGAGAACACGATGTATTTGGTGTTCGGTGCAGATATTCGGCAACACGATGCAATAGTTGTTCGGCTGTAGATGTTCAGCACCATGCGCTACTTATTTCTAAATACGCAACATCTGACCCGAAGGCCCAGTAAAACGTCTGACACAAATATCCTGTGGAACTGCTAACCTGAAGGTCCAGTGAAACGGCTCACACGACATGGTCCGTCTGAACGAACTTTAAACGAAAGGTGTTTATACCTAGGAAGTTTTTGCGGATTCTGAAACTACAATGTTCATAGATGAGGAAAATAGATAATTCGGCGGTAGGATTTTTTATACCCTCCACCATAGGATGGGGGTATATTCAGTTTGTTACTACGTTTGTAACTACTCGAAATAATCATTGTAGACCCCACAAAGTATATATATTCTTGATCAGCGTGCAATTCTACATCGATATAGCTATGCTCGTCCGTCTGTCCGTCTGTGGAAATCACTCTAGCGTCCGAACGGATTGACGTAGGTGGATGAAATTTTGAGAAAATCTATTATATGTACTTAGGGCTTTTAGTATTGAAAGCGGGCTATGTAGGTCCACGCTTTGGTATAGCCCCCATGCAAAATGAAGCTTTACGCGTCGTCGTTATAAGGAATTTTTAAGATATTTGTCCCATTTTACCACCGAATTGGTTGTAATTTGGTATTTTGTGTCTTCAGAGGCCAAAAAACACTCCTACCAATGTTGGTTTATATAGATCCACGTTTTGTTATAGCCCCTATATAACGCCCCATAAAAAGTACGCGTCATTATACTAACGAGGGTATATACACTTTGATACGATGAAAATGTGCCTCACCGAAATAATGGTTTTAGACCCCAAGTATGTTCGGAAGAAATGTGTTTTAGAAAATTTGGAGTCGATCTAGCCATGTCCGTCCGTCTGTCTGTCTGTCCTGCTGGCTGGATGAGCTACATCGGTCCACTCCTTCCGGTACCTCCCCCACAAAAGTTCGAAAATGTTCGGAAAGTTTGTGCGCACGATAACTCTTGAAGGGAGTGACCGATTTGGTCCATACTTTATATAGCATAAACTTTCTACCAGAGTTATATGAGGTTTCAATATGGTCTCAATAGGTCCACTCCTTCGGGTACCTCCCACACAAAATTTCGGAAAAGTTCAGTTTAGGGTCATCTCTCGAATCGCTTTGATTTTTATTTTAGCAACTAGTATTCACTGCCCTCCATACGACGGTACAAGTTTCATCAGGGGCATGTCCATACTTCCTGAGAAAATAGCATGAAAGTTGCAAAAAACCCCTATGACACCGTGTGAGGTGGTTGGAGCGCAAGATAACTCTCGAACGGATCTGCCGATTCCGTCCAAATTACGGCCTTAGTAATATTGTGTACAAACATAGTTTAAGTTTGAAGATAAGCCATATCGGTCCACTCCTTCAGGTACCTCCCCCACAAAAGTTCAAAAATGTTCGGACAAATTTTTCGTTCGGTAACTCTTGAAGGGAGTAGCCGAATTGGTCTATACTTTACACATCCTAATATATCTACCAGATATAGATGGGGTTCAAATATGGACTATATTTGTCCACTCCATCCGGTACCTCCCACACAAAATTTCGGATAAGTTCACTTTAAGACGTGATATCGAATCACTTTGATTTTTGTTTTAGCAACTTGCATTCGCTACCCCAATTACGATGGTAAAAGTTTTTTTAGGGGCAAGTCCATACTTCTTGAGCAAACAGTCCGAAGAGTGTAAAAACCCCCTATGGCACCATATGTTGTGGCTGGAGGTCCACTTCCATAACAGCCAATGTCGATCCATTCCTTTTAGTATCTCTTCCGCAAAACTTTTGATCTTTAATCCGAATCAACAGTTTTGTCGGTTCAAACGCCCAACATTTTTAAAACCAGCTAAATACATATATATTTTGGAAAAAAATTGTTTCAATATACACATGCTGAGGGTATATCTCTGTCGGCAAAGCCGACTGATACTTTTCTACTTGTTTTAATATATTTTGAATGCATTAGTCGCATTTGAAATCATAATCGGTTGTAACTTTGTATTTTGTGTTACCATAGGCTAAGAAACATTTCTACCATAAAATGCTTATATAGGCCCACGTTTTGATATAGCACCCATAGGACGATATCTCCCGATTTTCGGTATTTTGAATGTTTTGGCCTCATTATCACACCGAGATGGCTGAAATCTGGTATTTAGTCTTCGTTGGGGGTATAAAACTTTTCCCCAGAAATTTGTATGTATAGGTCCACGCCATCATATAGCCCCCATAGAACGGTACCTTCCGATTTTGAAGGTTGTGGCCAATGGCTGAAATTTGTGGTGGAGGGTATAAAAGGTTCAGCCCGACCGAACTTAACGCTTTTCCTACTTGTTATTTACTCAAATGGACATTTTTTAAATGTATGAGTTTTTATATGAGTTATTTGGGTTTTTTGAAAACCAAAGGAGTATTTTTTTAATTTTTGAACAAATTCTAATTTCTTGATAAAAAATAATTTTGAAACAATTTTTATAACATTTTGTATTTTTAAAAGCTATTTAAAAGCACTCATATTTTGATGCAAAATATAAAAAAGTCAACATTTTAACTTTGACCTTGAATTCCTCAGCAACTACTAGCAGGTTTTATTTGTCGAAAAAAATATGAAAATATCTCTATACGTTCAAAAGTTACAGAGGAAAACGATTCTGAATCACTGAAATTGCTGAAAGGGAATTTGTCCAAACACACTTGAGGCACATTTTTGAAAAAAAAATATTTTTCAACAATTATTGAAAAATAACTTCGGTTATTCGGTTATAATTATTTTTCAATAATTATTATTATTTTTCAATAATTATTGAAAAATAATTTCGGTTGAGAATATCCACAAACAAGAAACAAGGGAACTGATGAGATCCAGTGGCGTCGATCGAAACTAGTCTTCCCTACCTTACCCCTTGGCGAACAATGCCAAACTTTTTCCACTAATAAATTAGTTGTTTTAAAATTATAAAACAATTAAGCCAGACTATTTTGAAAAACAAAATTGTATTAGCTATCCCAATAAAAAACGACGCCACCAATGTTCAATTTATTTTTATTTAAAAATATTTATTACAATTCTAAATTATAATAAAGAAAAATTATAAAAGCACTTGCTATAAAAGCTATCGGCTAATTTAATTTTTTTTTTCAATTTTCATGAAAGTCATTGCACTTCTGATAGTCGTCCAAAAATAGTACAACCTTCCTAAGTCATTTTACTCATCAACAATATTTATGGGGTAATGGCTTTTAGGAAATTTTCCCAAAAAAAAGGCCAAAGCTACTATTAAATATCTCCTTTCTTCCCTTTAGACTAATCCCTTTAACATTGACCTACATTCACCTTAAATAGTTAGCTAAAATTAATTTGTCATAAATAAAGTTCATAAACTTATTTTTTATTAGCGCATAAAAAATATTCTCTTAAAATTTTCGTCTCCCTATCTTACCCACCTCAATTTATTTAACAAATAAATTGTTCAAGTGATATATAACCCAGCCGTAGTAGTAAACTGCCTTAAGGTGCAATAAAATAAAATAAAGTAAACTATACCGCCAACCCAAAATGAAGGACGCCACATCAAAATAAATGTCTAAAGGCAATGTAGGGGAGAGAAATGAAAAGAAATAGGTTGTGGAAATAAACTGTTAAAATGAATGAATGAATGGTATACTTAATACTGAAGTAGAAGAAATATATACAAAAAGAGACATACAAATAAAATAGAAGAGGGTGGAATAAAAGTGGGGATAGACAAAATCCTCTTTATGGTTAGGCGGGAATTGAGAAATGTTTGTACACTTTTTCATGATACCTCCTAGATAAAGGGCATACACCAACCAGTCACAACAAGATGGTGCTTTTGTTCGCAGACACTGTTCGTTCATACCATTCATGCCGAACAATATACAACAGATGTGAATGTAACACATAATTATTCATTTTGTCGCTCACAAACAACAAACATAGGAATCTTCGTACATATGTAGGTATGAAGAGGGATCATACAAATTTGGAAATGTTGGTGTAAGAAGTAGCTCTTAAAAAAATATTATACTTTTGTAGTAATGATTACGGGAACTAGAACACATAGAGTTCAATGGCTTCCTCTGAAAGTCCTTTAAAAATCCACGTTTAAACAATTGAAAGGCTTACTCTGAAAGTCCTTTATAAATCCACGTTTATTAAGTTGAAAGACTTCCTCTGAATGTCCTTTAAAAAATCAACGTTTATTAAGTTGAAAGACCTCCTCTAAAAGTCCTCAAAAAATCCACGTTTATAAAGTTGAAAGGCTTCCTCTGAAAGTCCTTTAAAAACCAACTTTTATAAAAATGAAGGCTACCTCTAAAAGTCCTTTAAAAATCCACGTTTACTAAACTGAAAGGCTTCCTCTGAAAGTCCTTTAAAAATCCACGTTTATTAAATTGAAAGGCTTCCTCTGAAAGTCCTTTAAAAATCCAGGTTTATTAAATTGAAAGGCTTCCTCTGAAAGTCCTTTAAAAATCCACGTTTAAAAAATTGAAAGACCTCCTCTGAAAGTCCTCAAAAAATCCACGTTTATAAAGTTGAAAGGCTTCCTCTGAAAGTCCTTTAAAAACCAACTTTTATAAAAATGAAGGCTACCTCTAAAAGTCCTTTAAAAATCCACGTTTACTAAACTGAAAGGCTTCCTCTGAAAGTCCTTTAAAAATCCACGTTTATTAAATTGAAAGGCTTCCTCTGAAAGTCCTTTAAAAATTCAGGTTTATTAAATTGAAAGGCTTCCTCTGAAAGTCCTTTAAAAATCCAGGTTTATTAAATTGAAAGGCTTCCTCTGAAAGTCCTTTAAAAATCCAGGTTTATTAAATTGAAAGGCTTCCTCTGAAAGTCCTTTAAAAATCCAGGTTTATTAAATTGAAAGGCTTCCTCTGAAAGTCCTTTAAAAATCCAGGTTTATTAAATTGAAAGGCTTCCTCTGAAAGTCCTTTAAAAATCCACGTTTATTTAGTGGAAAGACTTCCTCTGAAAATCCTTTAAAAATCCACGTTTATTAAATTGAAAGGCTCCTCTGAAAGTCCTTTAAAAATCCACGTTTATTTAGTTGAAAGGCTTCCTCTGAAAGTCCTTTAAAAATCCACGTTTATTAAATTGAAAGGCATCCTCTGAAAGTCCTTGAAAAATCCACGTTTATTAATTTGAAAGGCTTCCTCTGAAAGTCCTCTAAAAATCCACGTTTATTTAGTGGAAAGGCTTCCTCTGAAAGTCCTTTAAAAATCCACGTTTATTTAGTGGAAAGGCTTCCTCTGAAAGTCCTTTAAAAATCCACGTTTATTTAGTGGAAAGGCTTCCTCTGAAAGTCCTTTAAAAATCCACTTTTATTTAGTGGAAAGGCTTCCTCTGAAAGTCCTTTAAAAATCCACGTTTATTTAGTGGAAAGGCTTCCTCTGAAAGTCCTCTAAAAATCCACGTTTATTTAGTGGAAAGGCTTCCTCTGAAAGTCCTCTAAAAATCCACGTTTATTTAGTGGAAAGGCTTCCTCTGAAAGTCCTTTAAAAATCCACGTTTATTTAGTGGAAAGGCTTCCTCTGAAAGTCCTTTAAAAATCCACGTTTATTTAGTGGAAAGGCTTCCTCTGAAAGTCCTTTAAAAATCCACTTTTATTTAGTGGAAAGGCTTCCTCTGAAAGTCCTTTAAAAATCCACGTTTATTTAGTGGAAAGGCTTCCTCTGAAAGTCCTCTAAAAATCCACGTTTATTTAGTGGAAAGGCTTCCTCTGAAAGTCCTTTAAAAATCCACGTTTATTTAGTGGAAAGGCTTCCTCTGAAAGTCCTCTAAAAATCCACGTTTATTTAGTGGAAAGGCTTCCTCTGAAAGTCCTTTAAAAATCCACGTTTATTTAGTGGAAAGGCTTCCTCTGAAAGTCCTTTAAAAATCCACGTTTATTTAGTGGAAAGGCTTCCTCTGAAAGTCCTTTAAAAATCCACGTTTATTTAGTGGAAAGGCTTCCTCTGAAAGTCCTTTAAAAATCCACGTTTATTTAGTGGAAAGGCTTCCTCTGAAAGTCCTTTAAAAATCCACTTTTATTTAGTGGAAAGGCTTCCTCTGAAAGTCCTTTAAAAATCCACGTTTATTTAGTGGAAAGGCTTCCTCTGAAAGTCCTCTAAAAATCCACGTTTATTTAGTGGAAAGGCTTCCTCTGAAAGTCCTTTAAAAATCCACGTTTATTTAGTGGAAAGGCTTCCTCTGAAAGTCCTCTAAAAATCCACGTTTATTTAGTGGAAAGGCTTCCTCTGAAAGTCCTTTAAAAATCCACGTTTATTTAGTGGAAAGGCTTCTTCTGAAAGTCCTTTAAAAATCCACGTTTATTTAGTGGAAAGGCTTCCTCTGAAAGTCCTTTAAAAATCCACTTTTATTTAGTGGAAAGGCTTCCTCTGAAAGTCCTTTAAAAATCCACGTTTATTTAGTGGAAAGGCTTCCTCTGAAAGTCCTTTAAAAATCCACGTTTATTTAGTGGAAAGGCTTCCTCTGAAAGTCCTTTAAAAATCCACGTTTATTAAATTGAAAGGCTTCCTCTGAAAGTCCTTTAAAAATCCACGTTTATTTAGTGGAAAGACTTCCTCTGAAAGTCCTTTAAAAATCCACGTTTATTTAGTGGAAAGACTTCCTCTGAAAGTCCTTTAAAAATCAACGTTTATTTAGTGGAAAGGCTTCCTCTGAAAGTCCTTTAAAAATCCACGTTTATTTAGTGGAAAGGCTTCCTCTGAAAGTCCTTTAAAAATCCACGTTTATTTAGTGGAAAGGCTTCCTCTGAAAGTCCTTTAAAAATCCACGTTTATTTAGTGGAAAGGCTTCCTCTGAAAGTCCTTTAAAAATCCACGTTTATTTAGTGGAAAGGCTTCTTCTGAAAGTCCTTTAACAATCCACTTTTATTTAGTGGAAAGGCTTCCTCTGAAAGTCCTTTAAAAATCCACGTTTATTTAGTGGAAAGGCTTCCTCTGAAAGTCCTCTAAAAATCCACGTTTATTTAGTGGAAAGGCTTCCTCTGAAAGTCCTTTAAAAATCCACGTTTATTTAGTGGAAAGGCTTCCTCTGAAAGTTCTTTAAAAATCCACGTTTATTTAGTGGAAAGGCTTCCTCTGAAAGCCCTCTAAAAATCCACGTTTATTTAGTGGAAAGGCTTCCTCTGAAAGTCCTTTAAAAATCCACGTTTATTTAGTGGAAAGGCTTCCTCTGAAAGTCCTTTAAAAATCCACTTTTATTTAGTGGAAAGGCTTCCTCTGAAAGTCCTTTAAAATCCACGTTTATTTAGTGGAAAGGCTTCCTCTGAAAGTCCTTTAAAAATCCACGTTTATTAAATTGAAAGGCTTCCTCTGAAAGTCCTTTAAAAATCCACGTTTATTAAATTGAAAGGCTTCCTCTGATAATCCTTTAAAAATCCACGTTTATTAAATTGAAAGGCTTCCTCTGAAAGTCCTTAAAAAATCCACGTTTATTTAGTGGAAAGGCTTCCTCTGAAAGTCCTTTAAAAATCCACGTTTATTTAGTGGAAAGGCTTCCTCTGAAAGTCCTTTAAAAATCCACGTTTATTTAGTGGAAAGGCTTCCTCTGAAAGTCCTTTAAAAATCCACGTTTATTTAGTGGAAAGGCTTCCTCTGAAAGTCCTTTAAAAATCCACGTTTATTTAGTGGAAAGGCTTCCTCTGAAAGTCCTTTAAAAATCCACGTTTATTTAGTGGAAAGGCTTCCTCTGAAAGTCCTTTAAAAATCCACGTTTATTTAGTGGAAAGGCTTCCTCTGAAAGTCCTTTAAAAATCCACGTTTATTTAGTGGAAAGGCTTCCTCTGAAAGTCCTTTAAAAATCCACGTTTATTTAGTGGAAAGGCTTCCTCTGAAAGTCCTTTAAAAATCCACGTTTATTTAGTGGAAAGGCTTCCTCTGAAAGTCCTTTAAAAATCCACTTTTATTTAGTGGAAAGGCTTCCTCTGAAAGTCCTTTAAAAATCCACGTTTATTTAGTGGAAAGGCTTCCTCTGAAAGTCCTCTAAAAATCCACGTTTATTTAGTGGAAAGGCTTCCTCTGAAAGTCCTTTAAAAATCCACGTTTATTTAGTGGAAAGGCTTCCTCTGAAAGTCCTCTAAAAATCCACGTTTATTTAGTGGAAAGGCTTCCTCTGAAAGTCCTTAAAAAATCCACGTTTATTTAGTGGAAAGGCTTCCTCTGAAAGTCCTTTAAAAATCCACGTTTATTAAGTTGAAAGGCTTCCTCTGAAAGTCCTTTAAAAATCCCCGTTTATTAAGTGGAAAGGCTTCCTCTGAAAGCCCTTTAAAAATCCACGTTTATTTAGTGGAAAGGCTTTCTCTGAAAGTCCTTTAAAAATCCACGTTTATTTAGTGGAAAGGCTTTCTCTGAAAGTCCTTTAAAAATCCACGTTTATTTAGTGGAAAGGCTTCCTCTGAAAGTCCTTTATAAATCCACGTTTATTAAGTTGAAAGGCTTCCTCTGAAAGTCCTTTAAAAATCCCCGTTTATTAAGTGGAAAGGCTTCCTCTGAAAGCCCTTTAAAAATCCACGTTTATTTAGTGGAAAGGCTTTCTCTGAAAGTCCTTTAAAAATCCACGTTCATTTAGTGGAAGGGCTTCCTCTGAAAGTCCTTTAAAAATCCACGTTTATTTAGTGGAAAGGCTTCCTCTGAAAGTCCTTTAAAAATCCACGTTTATTTAGTGGAAAGGCTTCCTCTGAAAGTCCTTTAAAAATCCACGTTTATTAAATTGAAAGGCTTCCTCTGAAAGTCCTTTAAAAATCCACGTTTATTAAGTGGAAAGGCTTCTTCTGAAAGTCCTTTAAAAATCCACGTTTATTAAGTGGAAAGGCTTCCTCTGAAAGTCCTTTAAAAATCCACGTTTATTTAGTTGAAAGGCTTCCTCTAAAAATCCTTTAAAAATCCACGTTTATTTAGTTGAAAGGCTTCCTCTGAATGTTCTTTAAAAATCCACGTTTATTTAGTTGAAAGGCTTCCTCTGAAAGTCCTTTAAAAATCCACGTTTATTAAGTTGAAAGGCTTCCTCTGAAAGTCCTTTAAAAATCCACGTTTATTTAGTGGAAAGGCTTCCTCTGAAAGTCCTTTAAAAATCCACGTTCATTTAGTGGAAGGGCTTCCTCTGAAAGTCCTTTAAAAATCCACGTTTATTTAGTGGAAAGGCTTCCTCTAAAAGTCCTTTAAAAATCCACGTTTATTAAGTTGAAAGGTTTCCTCTGAAAGTCCTTTAAAAATCCACGTTCATTTAGTGGAAGGGCTTCCTCTGAAAGTCCTTTAAAAATCCACGTTTATTTAGTGGAAAGGCTTCCTCTGAAAGTCCTTTAAAAATCCACGTTTATTAAATTGAAAGGCTTCCTCTGAAAGTCCTTTAAAAATCCACGTTTATTAAGTGGAAAGGCTTCTTCTGAAAGTCCTTTAAAAATCCACGTTTATTAAGTGGAAAGGCTTCCTCTGAAAGTTCTTTAAAAATCCACGTTTATTTAGTTGAAAGGCTTCCTCTGAAAGTCCTTTAAAAATCCACGTTTATTAAGTTGAAAGGCTTCCTCTGAAAGTTCTTTAAAAATCCACGTTTATTTAGTTGAAAGGCTTCCTCTGAAAGTCCTTTAAAAATCCACGTTTATTAAGTTGAAAGGCTTCCTCTGAAAGTCCTTTAAAAATCCACGTTTATTTAGTGGAAAGGCTTCCTCTGAAAGTCCTTTAAAAATCCACGTTTATTTAGTGGAAAGGCTTCCTCTGAAAGTCCTTTAAAAATCCACGTTCATTTAGTGGAAGGGCTTCCTCTGAAAGTCCTTTAAAAATCCACGTTTATTTAGTGGGAAGGCTTCCTCTGAAAGTCCTTTAAAAATCCACGTTTATTTAGTGGAAAGGCTTCCTCTGAAAGTCCTTTAAAAATCCACGTTTATTTAGTGGAAAGGCTTCCTCTGTAAGTCCTTTAAAAATCCACGTTTATTTAGTGGAAAGGCTTCCTCTGAAAGTCCTTTAAAAATCCACGTTTATTTAGTGGAAAGGCTTCCTCTAAAAGTCCTTTAAAAATCCACGTTTATTAAGTTGAAAGGCTTCCTCTGAAAGTCCTTTAAAAATCCACGTTTATTTATTGGAAAGGCTTCCTCTGAAAGTCCTTTAAAAATCCACGTTTATTTATTGGAAAGGCTTCCTCTGAAAGTCCTTTAAAAATCCACGTTTATTTAGTGGAAAGGCTTCCTCTGAAAGTCCTTTAAAAATCCACGTTCATTTAGTGGAAAGGCTTCTTCTGAAAGTCCTTTAAAAATCCACGTTTATTTAGTTGAAAGGCTTCCTCTGAAAGTCCTTTAAAAATCCACGTTTATTAAGTGGAAAGGCTTCCTCTGAAAGTCCTTTAAAAATCCACGTTTATTTAGTTGAAAGGCTTCCTCTGAAAGTCCTTTAAAAATCCACGTTTATTTAGTTGAAAGGCTTCCTCTGAAAGTCCTTTAAAAATCCACGTTTATTAAGTGGAAAGGCTTCCTCTGAAAGTCCTTTAAAAATCCACGTTTATTTAAAAGAAAGGCTTCCTCTGAAAGTCCTTAAAAATCCACGTTTATTTAAAAGAAAGGCTTCCTCTGAAAGTGCTTTAAAAATCCACGTTTATTAAGTGGAAAGGCCTCCTCTGAAAGTCCTTTAAAAATCCACGTTTATTTAGTGGAAAGGCTTCCTCTGAAAGTCCTTTAAAAATCCACGTTTATTTAGTTGAAAGGCTTCCTCTGAAAGTCCTTTAAAAATCCACGTTTATTTAGTTGAAAGGCTTCCTCTAAAAGTCCTTTAAAAATCCACGTTTATTTAGTTGAAAGGCTTCCTCTGAAAGTCCTTTAAAAATCCACGTTTATTAAGTGGAAAGGCTTCCTCTGAAAGTCCTTTAAAAATCCACGTTTATTTAAAAGAAAGGCTTCCTCTGAAAGTCCTTTAAAAATCCACGTTTATTTAGTTGAAAGGCTTCCTCTGAAAGTCCTTTAAAAATCCACGTTTATTTAGTTGAAAGGCTTCCTCTGAAAGTCCTTTAAAAATCCACGTTTATTTAGTTGAAAGGCTTCCTCTGAAAGTCCTTTAAAAATCCACGTTTATTTAGTGGAAAGGCTTCCTCTGAAAGTCCTTTAAAAATCCACGTTTATTTAGTGGAAAGGCTTCCTCTGAAATTCCTTTAAAAATCCAAGTTTATTAAATTGAAAGGCTTCCTCTGAAAGTCCTTTAAAAATCCACGTTTATTTAGTGGAAAGGCTTCCTCTGAAAGTCCTTTAAAAA
The DNA here is from genome assembly GCF_047663935.1 of Musca autumnalis. Lineage (NCBI taxonomy): Eukaryota > Metazoa > Arthropoda > Insecta > Diptera > Muscidae > Musca > Musca autumnalis. The sequence goes on from NW_027412088.1 coordinate 30,326,883, forward strand.
TCCACGTTTATTTAGTGGAAAGGCTTCCTCTGAAAGTCCTTTAAAAATCCACGTTTATTTAGTGGAAAGGCTTCCTCTGAAAGTCCTTTAAAAATCCACGTTTATTTAGTGGAAAGGCTTCCTCTGAAAGTCCTTTAAGAATCCGAGGTTATTTATTGGAAAGGCTTCCTCTGAAAGTCCTTTAAAAATCCACGTTTATTAAATTGAAAGGCTTCCTCTGAAAGTCCTTTAAAAATCCACGTTTATTTATTGGAAAGGCTTCCTCTGAAAGTCCTATAAAAATCCACGTTTATTTAGTGGACAGGCTTCCTCTGAAAGTGCTTTAAAAATCCACGTTTATTTAGTGGAAAGGCCTCCTCTAAAAGTCCTTTAAAAATCCACGTTTATTAAATTGAAAGGCTTCCTCTGAAAGTCCTTTAAAAATCTACGTTTATTTAGTTGAAAGGCTTCGTCTGAAAGTCCTTTAAAAATCCACGTTTATTTAGTTGAAAGGCTTCGTCTGAAAGTCCTTTAAAAATCCACGTTTATTTAGTTGAAAGGCTTCCTCTGAAAGTCCTTTAAAAATCCACGTTTATTTAGTTGAAAGGCTTCCTCTAAAAGTCCTTGAAAAATCCATGTTTATTAAATTGAAAGGCTTCCTCTGAAAGTCCTTTAAAATCCACGTTTATTAAATTGAAAGGCTTCATCTGAAAGTCCTTTAAAAATCCACGTTTATTTAGTGGAAAGGCTTCCTCTGAAAGTCCTTGAAAAATCCACATATATTTAGTGGAAAGGCTTCCTCTGAAAGTCCTTGAAAAATCCACATTTATTAAATTGAAAGGCTTTCTCTGAAAGTCCTTAAAAATCCACGTTTATTTAGTGGAAAGGCTTCCTCTGAAAGTCCTTTAAAAATCCACGTTTATTTAGTTGAAAGGCTTCCTCTGAAAGTCCTTTAAAAATCCACGTTTATTCAGTGGAAAGGCTTCATCTGAAAGTCCTTTAAAAATCCACGTTTATTTAGTTGAAAGGCTTCCTCTGAAAGTCCTTTAAAAATCCACGTTTATTTAGTTGAAAGGCTTCCTCTGAAAGTCCTTTAAAAATCCACGTTTATTTAGTTGAAAGGCTTCCTCTGAAAGTCCTTTAAAAATCCACGTTTATTTAGTGGAAAGGCTTCCTCTGAAAGTCCTTTAAAAATCCACGTTTATTTAGTGGAAAGGCTTCCTCTGAAAGTCATTTAAAAATCCACGTTTATTTAGTGGAAAGGTTTCCTCTGAAAGTCCTTTAAAAATCCACGTTTATTTAGTGGAAAGGCTTCCTCCGAAAGTCCTTTAAAAATCCACGTTTATTTAGTGGAAAGGCTTCCTCTGAAAGTCCTTTAAAAATCCACGTTTATTAAATTGAAAGGCTTCCTCTGAAAGTCCTTTAAAAATCCACGTTTTTTTAGTGGAAAGGCTTCCTCTGAAAGTCCTTTAAAAATCCACGGAAAGGCTTCCTCTGAAAGTCCTTTAAAAATCCACGTTTATTTAGTGGAAAGGCTTCCTCTGAAAGTCCTTTAAAAATCCACGTTTATTTAGTGGAAAGGCTTCCTCTGAAAGTCCTTTAAAAATCCACGTTTATTTAGTGGAAAGGCTTCCTCTGAAAGTCCTTTAAAAATCCACGTTTATTTAGTGGAAAGGCTTCCTCTGAAAGTCCTTTAAGAATCCGAGGTTATTTATTGGAAAGGCTTCCTCTGAAAGTCCTTTAAAAATCCACGTTTATTAAATTGAAAGGCTTCCTCTGAAAGTCCTTTAAAAATCCACGTTTATTTATTGGAAAGGCTTCCTCTGAAAGTCCTATAAAAATCCACGTTTATTTAGTGGATAGGCTTCCTCTGAAAGTGCTTTAAAAATCCACGTTTATTTAGTTGAAAGGCTTCGTCTGAAAGTCCTTTAAAAATCCACGTTTATTTAGTTGAAAGGCTTCCTCTGAAAGTCCTTTAAAAATCCACGTTTATTTAGTTGAAAGGCTTCCTCTAAAAGTCCTTGAAAAATCCATGTTTATTAAATTGAAAGGCTTCCTCTGAAAGTCCTTTAAAATCCACGTTTATTAAATTGAAAGGCTTCATCTGAAAGTCCTTTAAAAATCCACGTTTATTTAGTGGAAAGGCTTCCTCTGAAAGTCCTTGAAAAATCCACATATATTTAGTGGAAAGGCTTCCTCTGAAAGTCCTTGAAAAATCCACATTTATTAAATTGAAAGGCTTTCTCTGAAAGTCCTTAAAAATCCACGTTTATTTAGTGGAAAGGCTTCCTCTGAAAGTCCTTTAAAAATCCACGTTTATTTAGTTGAAAGGCTTCCTCTGAAAGTCCTTTAAAAATCCACGTTTATTTAGTTGAAATGCTTCCGCTGAAAGTCCTTTAAAAATCCACGTTTATTAAATTGAAAGGCTTCCTCTGAAAGTCCTTTAAAAATCCACGTTTATTTAGTGGAAAGGCTTCCTCTGAAAGTCTTTTAAAAATCCACATTTATTTAGTTGAAAGGCTTCCTCTGAAAGTCCTTTAAAAATCCACGTTCATTAAATTGAAAGGCTTCCTCTGAAAGTCCTTTAAAAATCCACGTTTATTTAGTGGAAAGGCTTCCTCTGAAAGTCCTTTAAAAATCCACGTTTATTTAGAGGAAAGGCTTCCTCTGAAAGTCCTTTAAAAATCCACGTTTATTTAGTGGAAAGGCTTCCTCTGAAAGTCCTTTAAAAATCCACGTTTATTTAGTGGAAAGGCTTCCTCTGAAAGTCCTTTAAAAATCCACGTTTATTTAGTGGAAAGGCTTCCTCGGAAAGTCCTTTAAAAATCCACGTTTATTTAATGGAACGGCTTCCTCTGAAAGTCCTTTAAAAATCCACGTTTATTTAGTTGAAAGGCTTCCTCTGAAAGTCCTTTAAAAATCCACGTTTATTTAGTTGAAAGGCTTCCTCTGAAAGTCCTTTAAAAATCCACGTTTATTTAGTTGAAAGGCTTCCTCTGAAAGTCCATTAAAAATCCACGTTTATTTAGTTGAAAGGCTTCCTCTGAAAGTCCTTTAAAAATCCACGTTTATTTAGTTGAAAGGCTTCCTCTGAAAGTCCTTTAAAAATCCACGTTTATTTAGTGGAAAGGCTTCCTCTGAAAGTCCTTTAAAAATCCACGTTTATTTAGTGGAAAGGCTTCCTCTGAAAGTCCTTTAAAAAATCCACGTTTATTAAATTGAAAGGCTTCCTCTGAAAGTCCTTTAAAAATCCACGTTTATTAAATTGAAAGGCTTCCTCTGAAAGTCCTTTAAAAATCCACGTTTATTTAGTGGAAAGGCTTCCTCTGAAAGTCCTTTAAAAATCCACGTTTATTTAGTGGAAAGGCTTCCTCTGAAAGTCCTTTAAAAATCCACGTTTATTTAGTGGAAAGGCTTCCTCTGAAAGTCCTTTAAAAATCCACGTTTATTTAGTGGAAAGGCTTCCTCTGAAAGTCCTTTAAAAATCCACGTTTATTTAGTGGAAAGGCTTCCTCTGAAAGTCCTTTAAAAATCCACGTTTATTTAGTGGAAAGGCTTCCTCTGAAAGTCCTTTAAAAATCCACGTTTATTTAGTGGAAAGGCTTCCTCTGAAAGTCCTTTAAAAATCCACGTTTATTTAGTGGAAAGGCTTCCTCTGAAAGTCCTTTAAAAATCCACGTTTATTTAGTGGAAAGGCTTCCTCTGAAAGTCCTTTAAAAATCCACGTTTATTTAGTGGAAAGGCTTCCTCTGAAAGTCCTTTAAAAATCCACGTTTATTTAGTGGAAAGGCTTCCTCTGAAAGTCCTTTAAAAATCCACGTTTATTTAGTGGAAAGGCTTCCTCTGAAAGTCCTTTAAAAATCCACGTTTATTTAGTGGAAAGGCTTCCTCTGAAAGTCCTTTAAAAATCCACGTTTATTAAATTGAAAGGCTTCCTCTGAAAGTCCTTTAAAAATCTACGTTTATTAAATTGAAAGGCTTCCTCTGAAAGTCCTTTAAAAAGCCACGTTTATTTAGTTGAAAGGCTCCCTCTGGAATTCCTTTAAAAATCCACATTTAACATCTTGTTAAATTTCTCTGTTCATTCTTAGTTTAACCTTCCTTTGTTCAACGGACTTCAAGTAGATTTAGTTTTTTTTTTCTCTCCTCCGAGTATGTGTTTGTAAAAATATTTACACAATAACTGAGAGTGCTAAATTATGTATGGCTGTTCATTGAGCAAGTGTGTGTGTGTGAGTTCGTATAAAATAGCTGCAAGGGATATAATAAAAAAATATTACCAGTAACAGGATAAGTGTTAATCGAGTCCTTAGGCTTGTGGAATGACACTCATATCCTTTTCATATTTCTTATGAATGAATGGAACGACAAAATGAAAAGATGAAATTGAGTGGAACATTTAGAAAATTTATGATAAATGTTCTTTAATTCGAAGGATTTGTCAGAGGCATATCAAAATGTCTTAATTAAATGAAAATTTTTTTCTTAGAGGGACATTTTCGAAATTTGTTTTGTTTGTGTGTGGATAATGACACCATGAATTAGGCGTAACAGAGAAGAGAAGTGTATTATTTTTAATTATGTATTTAAAAAACAAATTGAGACAAAGAAGCGTCGTATTAGTATTTATAAAAGGAGAGAAAGATTGAGAGAGAGAGAGAGCAATTAAGTAATATATATTTCGAACAAAAGTATAACGGGGCATACTTTTGGTCCTTAAAATCTTGTGACATAAAACACAAAACGTCAAGAGACTCATAATGTCCCTTCAATGTTCCCCCCTCTGAAAATCCCATCCAAATTAAATTCCACTTTTAAAGCTTTGCCAAAACTGCCGCCTGAATATCTTCAAGCATTTTGTTCAAACTTTAACAACATTACCATATGCCATATCTCGGAAAGGGATTTAGCAATGTAAATGACACAAGCATGCATGCTCATGCTCACAATGAAACCGGATGTATTCCTTCGACATGACTATTGTTTTGTTGCTGTTACACTGAGTGGTGGGCGTTTTCAAAGACAACCGAGAGTGATATGTCAGATTAACTAAAGCACATTGTATTTTATTTCACTTTCATTTCCCCAATACTAGGGTAGCTTTTAAACAATCATGTGCTATATATTTTAACTTTTGCAGCCGTAGCAGCGCCCGGTCACAGTAATTTAACACTTCCATCTAAGAGAGAGTTATCCATCCCATCGAAGCTAATTCTGGCAGTGGCAGTTTATGTTATATCCACACAAGTGACTTATATAAAATTGTGTGTGTGTGTGGGTATGTGTGAAAAGACGATGCGTATTATGGTCGTTTGTATGTATGCATCTATCTACTCAGACATTAAAATTAATTATATACCATTTTGTTTTGTAATTGTAAACGGTATTATTCCAGAAGCTTTTCTACATCAGCTTCAATTAAGCAATTTTTGAAATGCGAATTTGCTTAGAGGTTTTTTTTCGAAAAAAAAACACACACACACACAAAATTGAATTTGTTTGCTTTAATTAGCTTTAATTCCAAAATTATTTCGTGGGTTTTCTGTTGTAGATGAATATTTTAATGAATTAATTTGGTTTATGACACTGTGTGTGTGATTAGGGACCTCAGTGTAATTTTTGGAAAAAAGTGAATATTTTCTCGGGCTTATCCCTTTAGGAATGTTTGTAGGAACATAAAGATATTTAAATACAGAAAAAAAAACAAGTAAAAAAATATCAGTCAGACAGAAAGTATGAACTCAGCCAACTTTATAAACGTGGATTTTTAAAGGACTTTCAGAGGAAGTCTTTCAATTTTATAAACGTGGATTTTTAAAGGACTTTCAGCGGAAGTCTTTCAACTTTATAAACGTGGATGTTTAAAGGACTTTCAGAGGAAGTCTTTCAATTTTATAAACGTGGATTTTTAAAGGACTTTCAGAGGAAGTCTTTCAATTTTATAAACGTGCATTTTTAAAGGACTTTCAGCGGAAGTCTTTCAACTTTATAAACGTGGATGTTTAAAGGACTTTCAGAGGAAGTCTTTCAATTTTATAAACGTGGATTTTTAAAGGACTTTCAGAGGAAGTCTTTCAATTTTATAAACGTTGATTTTTAAAGGACTTTCAGAGGAAGTCTTTCAATTTTATAAACGTGGATTTTTAAAGGACTTTCAGAGGAAGTCTTTCAATTTTATAAACGTGGATTTTTAAAGGACTTTCAGAGGAAGTCTTTCAATTTTATAAACGTGCATTTTTAAAGGACTTTCAGCGGAAGTCTTTCAACTTTATAAACGTGGATGTTTAAAGGACTTTCAGAGGAAGTCTTTCAATTTTATAAACGTGGATTTTTAAAGGACTTTCAGAGGAAGTCTTTCAATTTTATAAACGTTGATTTTTAAAGGACTTTCAGAGGAAGTCTTTCAATTTTATAAACGTGGATTTTTAAAGGACTTTCAGAGGAAGTCTTTCAATTTTATAAACGTGGATTTTTAAAGGACTTTCAGAGGAAGTCTTTCAATTTTATAAACGTGGATTTTTAAAGGACTTTTAGAGGAAGTCTTTCAACTTTATAAACGTGGATTTTTAAAGGACTTTCAGAGGAAGTCTTTCAATTTTATAAATGTGGATTTTTAAAGGACTTTTAGAGGAAGTCTTTCAACTTTATAAACGTGGATTTTTAAAGGACTTTCAGAGGAAGTCTTTCAACTTTATAAACGGGGATTTTTAAAGGACTTTCAGAGGAAGTCTTTCAAATTAATAAACGTAGATTTTTTAAAGGACTTTCAGGGGAAGTCTTTCAACTTTATAAACGTGGATTTTTAAGGACTTTCAGAGCAAGTCTTTCAACTTTATAAACGTGGATTTTTTAAGGACTTTCAGAGGAAGTCTTTCAACTTTATAAAAGTGGATTTTTAAAGGACTTTCAGACGACGACTTTCAACATTATAAAAGTGGATTTTTAAAGGACTTTCAACTTTATAAAAGTGGATTTTTAAAGGACTTTCAGAGGAAGACTTTCAACTTTATAAAAGTGGATTTTTAAAGGACTTTCAGAGGAAGACTTTCAACTTTATAAAAGTGGATTTTTAAAGGACTTTCAGAGCAAGTCTTTCAACTTTCTAAACGTATATTTTTAAAGGACTTTCAGATAAGGTCTTGTAAATTTTTTAGCAGCATTTTTGTGGAATTTGAAGTCACGCAGTTCCATTTTGCTTTCAAAATGTGATATTTGGTCTAGTGCCCCCCTGAAATAAATATCTGTATACGTTAGTGCAAGACAATAACACACTTTGTTTTCCCTCCTCCCCGCTAAGATCTAGATTAACAAATTACAAGCAAAATTCCATGTAAATGTATTTCCTGGAAACCACTTTAAAGTTGTTGTTTTTCTGTTAAGAATTTTCTGTCGCTTCTGTTGTTCTGCTACAATTTTGCTGCTTTTTGTTCATCATTATGAATACAAATGCATTTTACTACAATTTATAAAAAATTAAACTTTATTTAGACTACACAAACTACACTTGGCAATGCAATTATGGACTACTTTTTGCAACAGCAAAATTTGACGCTGTTGGTGTCTTGCAAAACTTTTTCTTGAAGCACTAGGGTGGCCGGAAAAGAAGCAAAATTCTTTTTACAATGAGTGAGGAATGAGCCGGAAAGATACAAGTTTTTTTAGCAGTTCAACAAAACAATGGCATTTGTAATGGATTTTGAACGGTGGTTTAAGAAGGGTGATATATATATTTTTAAGCCAAAGGTTAGGGGTTTGATGATGAATTTTTAATCATTTATAATAATAACTGCCTTGTGATTTTTATATTGTGTCACAAGGGGTTAATGTCGTTCTTTATAGAATATCTTTTTCATAAAATTTCTAACAGCATGGCTAATATTTACTCAAACCCTTGTCTCATCATTTAGTGCCATAAAATTACCAGTTCTTGTGGCACTATGTAATGATAATCTCTTAGCTTCTAATTAAACTTGATGTAAAAAATTTCCTTTTACCCCGCCCATTTCTCACATTCTTAAGAAAAGCTTGGAAATGATTGCCTCCAAACCACTGTTCAAAATTGTGCAAGAGGGTTAGTAAAATAATAAAAACATCTTTAGTTATATTTTAATTTTGAACTTTGTGACCACTTAAAATTTAGGTTATGCCCAACAATCGAAAGTGGTTAGCAAAGAAACGAAAACAAAACAAACTGAAAACGGACTTTAAAGAAAACTTTGTCATCTATAGAATAACAATAATCGAAATTTTATCTAAACTAGTACAAAGACAAAGTTATGGTGTGGAGAAAATGTGAACAATTCACATAGGGGTCAGTAAAAGGATAAAGAGAGAGGGATTTGGAAAACTTTTTTTGAGGACACATTATTGCAGTAAACATATTGAATATTTGCAAATAAAATAAATGTTTGTGTTGGGAGAGCAATGAAATAAAAATTTGGGAGAAATGGAATTAAATTCTATAAAAAATAAATATGTTGTCCATATATACCAGCATTAGGAAAACAAAAAAAAAACAATCGGAGCGGTCGCTGTTGTTATTGTGTGAGTTCATTATTTTTATACCCTCAGCATTTATGCATTTATGTGTCTCATCGAAATAGTGGTTTTAGACCCCAAGTATGTTAGGACGAAATGTGTTTCAGACAATTTGTAGTTGATTTAGCCATGTCCGTCCGTCTGTCTGTCTGGCTGGAGCGCACGATAACTCTCGAACGGATCAACCGATTCGGTCCAAAATTTGGCTTTCGTAATATTTTGTTCAAACTTAGTTTAAGTTGGAAGATGGGTTATATCGGTCCACTCCTAATGGTACATCCCCAACAAAAGTTCGGAAATGTTCGGAAAATTTGTGTGCCAATATGGACTCAATCGGTCCACTTCTTTGGGTACATCCCACACAAAATTTCGGAAAAGTTCAATTTAGGACATGCTCTCGAATCGCTTTGATTTGTGTTGTAGCAACTTGTATTAACTGCCCCCATACGACGGTATAAGTTTTATCAGGGGCAAGTCCATACTTCCAGAGAAAATAGCCTGAAAGGTACAAAAAACCCCTATGGCACTGTGTATAGTGCTTGGAGCGCAAGATAACTCTCGAACGGATCTGTCGATTCGGTCCAAAATTTGGCATTCGTAATATTTTGTCCAAACATAGTTTAAATTCGAATATAAGCCATATCGGTCCACTCTTTTAGGTACCTCCCCCACAAAAGTTCAAAAATGTTCGTAAAAATTGTGCGCACTATAACTCTTCATGGTAGTGACCGATTTGGTCCATACTTTACACATCCTAATATATCTACTAGATATAGATCAGGTTCGAATGTGGACTATATTTGTCCACTCCTTTGGGTACCTCCCACACCAAATTTTGGATAAATTCACTTTAAGACCTGCTCTCGAATCACTTTGATTTCTCTTGAAGCAACTTGCATTCGCTGTCTTAATTACGATGGTAAAAATTTCGAAAACCCGCCTAAATACATAAGTTTTTTTTTGGAAAAAAAAGTGTTTAAATCCACACAGGCTGAGGGTATATCTCTGTCGGCAAAGCCGACTGAAACTTTTTTACTTGTTAATTAGCAATGGTGTGTGCGTGTGGAGAGTGTAACGAACATTGAGTGCAAACATTCTCTATACCTGAAAAAAACGAACATAGCCAGTGTCAACATGACAATATGACCGACAATATGATAAATTGACTGCTCTGATCCTTAAAGCGTGGCTGTTAAGCCCAATTTCATTTAGAGGTTCGTGTCATCAATAAAAATGATCTAAATAGCCCATTCCGTCTGTCCGTCCGTTTGTTGAAATCAAGATACAGCTCGTAATTTTAAGAGCACAATAGATAGCCCCCATAGAGCAGAACCTCCCGATTTTCTATATTTTAAAGTTTTAGCCTCATTATCCCACCGAAATAGCTGAAATTTGGTACTTAGACATAGTTTGGGGTACAAAACCTTCAACCTTGGGGGGTTCAAAACCTTCCACCTGAAATTGGTCGGTATAGGTCTACATGTTCATAGAACGGTACCTCCTGAATTTCGGTATTTTTAAGGTTTTGGTCTTGGTCTTCGTTGAGGGTATACAATTTTCCACCTGCAATTTGTCGGTATAGGTCCACGTCTTCATTACAGCCCTTTCCAACCACTTTCCACCAGAAATTTCTCGGTATAGGTCGATATAGCTGCCATAGATATTCGATATTTTGAAAATTTTATCCAGGGTAGAAAACAAAGTTCGGCTCGACCGAACATAAAGTCGTTCTTACTTGTTTTCCACGTAGGACTGGTGTCCACCCATACAATTGATTATCGAAACCTTTTGATAAGTCAAAACACTGTCCAATCGCCAGGCTTGTTCTAGTTGGGTCCTCGGCTAATATGTGTAGAGATGTCGCGTAGCGTTGCTGTGCACAGCGAACGGTACCCATGCTGATGATGAGTACATGGATAGCTATTTCTAATGCTAGAGAGGATTAAAACCTTAAAAGGCAAAAGCGAGATCGGTCGATAGATTCGCTTTTGCTGGCATCCTTTCCGGTAGCGGAACCACTCTTCACTGTGTACATATAGATAGAATAGAGTCTAGAGTCAGTTGCTGCCATTGTATAAACAGCTACTCTTCTTGATGAGCAGCGGTGTGTTCATCCCGAAAAGAGTAAAAGAGAGAGAGAGAGGGCAAGTAAAGTGAAAACGTGAAGGGAGGAGAAGTGAGAAGACGGGTAGGAGGGAAGTGGATAGAGCAGACAAAGAATGATGGGGAAGAAATTAATCGAATGTGAATAGATCTAATAAGGTCAACCCATAGTCATTTAAGGCTGATATAGTATCTTCTGGGGACCAACGTTGGATCAACATTGTAGTCCTCATTCTTGCCTGTCATAGATCTTATATGGCAGTGACTCACAAAGTCGGTCGGTTAGCGGGTGCCAAACCAGCGTTAAACCTATGCTGCCACCACAACAACAACAGTGAGAGTGAGGATGCAGTACCAAGTCCAGGATTATCGTCCCGATTGACGTCAGTATCCTACATTCAGGTCCGTCCTGTCAGATAATTACAGGTTTCTCAAAGTATAACTAGTTGAGTTTGTTGAAGAAGACACAAGTCACCTGTAGGTCAGAAGACTGAGAACAAACTTATTTCAAGTTCAATAATAGACGATATTTGTCCACTACTTCAGGTACCTCCCCCACAAATGTTCAATTTTTCCCTAGAATGGTGGGCACGACAACACTTTAAGAGTTTGCGCACCTCATCCACTACTTCAGGTACCTCCCCCACAAATGTTCAATTTTTCCCTAGAATGGTGGGCACGACAACACTTTAAGAGTTTGCGCACCTCATCAGATCAGTCAGCGTAACGCAGCCAAACGTGAATGAAGTCCCATCTCCCTTCTTCCCACCATTCGAGAGCCACTTAATCGTTGCCAACAATTCACTAATTCCGGTTCAAATGTTGCAACTCTTCAGATGATCTAGCCACATGTTACGCTTGTACTTAACGATGACCCTGTTAACTTCCAGTGTCAGGTCCCTGACTATGGAGTCACTAGAGTTAGCTCAACGAAATTCATCACGCCCATGATGATGATGACAGAACAATTATACAAATATTTTATTTGGACCGACATAGTTAATCTCTGATATTGATCTATGTTTTTCCCCGAAGGGATAGGGGAGACTTCTCTCATATCAATGAGTGCACGCCGATTCATACTAGCTCAATGATATGGGACCTACTTTTTATCGCCGAGTCCGAACGGTGGGCCCTACGAAACCACTTATAGAGAAGTTTTTTATGGCCGAAATACTCCGGAAATGTTATGTACACTGAGGGGATTGCACCGCAGACCTTCTGAGTGCAAGATGGACGTGCTTACCATTGTACCACAGTGGATGTAATATTACGATGTACAAAGTTTGGACCAAATAATTGTGCATCAGTCTGAAACGGATTTAATCTAAACATATGCGAGGTCGATTATTTCAATAACACAGCAGTAACGCTGAATAAATAACAAGTATAAAAGTATCAGTCAGCTTTGCCGACGGAGATATACCCTCAGCCTATGTGAATTGGAACTTTCATCTACTGACAGATCGAATGTATTTAGGGTCTTTTTAGAATTTTGTGGCACTTTTTGGACATTTGAACTTGCGGACAAAAATGTGGATTAGGATTAAAGTTCAAAAGTTTTGCGGAGGAGGGAATGGACTAACATAGTGCATTATGGAAGTGGATCTTATTTTGAGAGTCATATCTTTTCGATAGATAGATATAGTGGGTTATCGTATACCTGTTGGACCAGTATGCCAGGAAGCATGAACTTGTCCACAGAAAACATAATATGGCTCTATACAGGACCACAAAGAACATCATCGGCATAAATTTCCAAAGGATCTCCGAACAGACCCTAAACTGCATTTGGACACAAATGTTGAACTTTTGTGGGGGGGGGGGTATCCTAAGGAGAGGACCGATATGGGCCATTTTAGAAGTTAAACTAAGTTTGGACAAAATATGACGAAGGCTACATTTTGGTCCAAATCGGTTTATCAGTTCGAGAGTTATTGTGCTCTACAGCTACTACATATGGTGCCATAGGGGTTTTTTACAACTTTCGGGCTGTTTTCTCAAGAAGTATGGACTTGCCACTGAAGAAACTTTTACCGTCATAATTCAGACAGCTATTGCAAGTTGCTTCAACAGAAATCAAAGTTAAGCAAAAGCAGGTCTTAAAGTGAACTTCTCCGAAATTTTGTGTGGGAGGTACCCAGAAGAATTGACAAATATAGTCCATATTCAAACCTGATCCATATCTGGTAGATATATTAGGATGCGTAAAGTATGGACCAAATCGGTCCTTCCCTTCAAGTGTTATCGTGCGCACAATTTTTCAGAACATTTTTTAACTTTTGTGGGGGAGGTACCTAAAAGATTGAACCGATATGGCTTATTTTCGAACTTAAACTAAGTTTGGACAAAATATTATATTTTGGATCGAATCGGCAGATCCGTTCTAGAGTTATCTTGCTCTCTAACCACTACACCCGGTATTATAGGCGTTTTTTGAACTTTTGAGGCTATTTTCTCAGGAAAATCAAAACGATTCGAGATCAGGTTCTAAGCTGAACTTTTCCGAAATTTTGTGTGGGAGGTACACGAAGGCGTGGACCGATTGAGTCCATATTGGAACCTCATCTAAGTATGGTAAAAATATCACAATGTGCAAAGTATGGACCAAGTCGCTTATTCCCTTCAAGAGTTATCGTGCGCACAAATTTTCCGAACATTTTGGAACTTTTGTGGGGAGGTACCGGAAGGAGTGGACCGATATAACCCATCTTCGAACTTAAACTAAGTTTGGACAAAATATTGCGATAGCCAACTTGTGGACCCAATCGGTTCATCCTCGTTAGCATAAATGCTGAGGGTATAACAACTAACTTTTATGTAAATTACAACAGCAATATGAGGCTGGACACCAGACAATGTTTGTTTCAACAATTTTTGTGTGTAGGTGTTGATATAAAAAACGGTCAATTTCATGCTGTTATAACAAAAAAAATTGGACGATACACATATGTATGTACATACCCAGCAAAAAGTTTGCATCCACGGAAGCAGTTAAATCACTGGTGCAAGTGTCACGAAGTGCTTCTTTTTCTATGAATTCCTCAGTGAATTTTACAAGGGAGCGCGCAGAAAGGAAGCACTCCATTTTGCTTCCGCAGCACGCTGTTAGGAAGCACTCCATTTTGCTTCCGCAGCACGCAGCTAGGAAGCACTCCATTTTTACAATTTTTACCACTTTTACGAGTTTTGCGTTCCCGTACACAAAATTTGTATGAAAATCGTTTACGACTTTTACCACTTTGTAAAGTACGGGAACAGGCCATTAATAAGACATTTTAATTTTATTCTTATAGGCCGTTTATATATAACAAGGTTAACCCAGTGGGTCTGGGTTTCAAATGTCATTTCCATTATATATACTTCAAACAAATCCTCATAAAGAAGGTTAACCCTGCAAAAAACTATAATATAAACGCCGTATTACTTTAATTTCATTTGTTGAATGCAAATTGAATTTTTTATCGTTTATACATAAAAGTGCTTGTTGGATGTAATCCAAATGTGAGGAAAAGGATTGCCTTTTTCATTAGTCCACTGGAAGCGCATCCATGCATGTAATGAAATCCTCACTCCAACTTGCACCACTTCCATTTTTTTTTGCTGGGTAGGTATATACATACATAACTCATGAATCTCTAGTGTTGTATTAGCTAACATTTTTTTTCTTGTTTTAATACGACAAACCAACCCTTTTGTTGTAAATCTAGTTTTGCTATCGCTTACTATTTTCTCTTTTTTATTTAGGCTTTCTTGGCTATTAGTTTGTAAATGTTTGTGAGTTTTAATGCCTGTTTCACTTTTATTAAAGGCCCATTAGATTAAGTTTTATTTTGCTAGGAAAGTTTTTCGGGACAACAGTTGTTGAATAATTTTATGATCAATGCCAATTAGAAATGAAGTGGAACAATGGACACTAAAAAAGGTTGAAATAATGTGACACGATGGAAATGAACACAGCTGAGGATAGTCGTAATTAACAGCCTGTTTTTGTAAAAAGTTTTTGCCCAATTGTTCGTCGTTTTAATGAACGAAGACACAATTTGGTTTTCGTAGCCCTTGAGGTTTGTATTCGTGTGACAAAAAAAAAAAAACAAGTAAAAAAGTATCAGTCGGCCTTGCCGACAGTGATATACCCTCAGCCTGTGCAAATTGAAACACTTTTTTCACAAAAAAAAAACTTATGTATTTAGGGTCGTATGAACCGACAAAAATGTTGATTTGGATTAAAGTTCAAAAATGTTGCGGAAAAGGTACTTAAAGGAATAGACCGACATAGACCTTGGGGCTGTTTTCTCAAGAAGTATGGAATTGCCCCTGAAACAACTTTTACCATCGTAATTGAGGCAGCGAATGTAAGTTGCTTCAACAAAAATCAAAGTGATTCAATAGCAGGTCTTAAAGTGAACTTATCCAAAATTTGTGTGAGAGGTACGGGATGGAGTGGACAAATATAGTCCATATTCGAACCTGATTTATATCTGGTAGATATTATGAGAATGTGTAAAGTATGGACCAAATCGGTCAATCCCATCAAGAATTATCGTGCGCACAATTTTTCCGAATATTTTTGAACTTTTGTGGGGTAGGTACCTGAAAGAGTGGACCGATATGGCTTATCTACGAACTTAAAGTAAGTTTGGAAACAATATTACGAAACCCAAATTTTGGCCGGAATCGGCATTTCCGTTCGAGAATTATCTTGCGCTTCCACCCATAAACATTGTGCCATAATGTTTGTTTTTCAACTTTCAAGCTATTTTTTCAGGAAGTATGGACTTGGCCTTGAGGAAACTTGTACCTTCGTATAGGAGACAGTGAATACAAGATGTTACAACAAAAACCAAGGCGATTCGAGATCAGGTCCTAAACTGAACTTTTCCGAAATTTTGTGTGGGAGGTATTCGAAGGAGTTTACCGATTGAGTCCATATTGGAACCTCATCTAAGTCTGGTAGAAATGTCATAATGTGCAAAGTATGGACCAAATCGGTTACTCCCTTCAAGAGTTAGTGTACGCACAAATTTTCCGAACATTTTCGAACTTTTGTGGGGGAGGTACTGGAAGGAGTGGACCGATATAATCCATCTTTGAACTTGAACTAAGTTTGGAAAAAATATGACGAAAGCCAAATTTTGGACCGAATCGGCAGATCCGTTCGAAAGTTATCTTGCGCTCCAACCATTACACACGGTGTCATAGGGTTTTTTGTAACTTTCAGGCTATTTTCTCAGGAAGTATGGACTTGCCCCTAATGAAATTTACAGCTTTGTATAGAGGACAGCGAATACAACTTGCATAAACAAAAATCAAAGCTATTCGAGATCAGGTCCTAAACTGAACTTTACCGAAATTTTGTGTGAGAGGTATCCGAAGGAGTGGACCGATTGAGTCCATATTGGAACCTCATCTATGTTTGGTAGAAATTACACAATGTGCAAAGTATGGACCAAATCGGTTATTCCCTACAAGAGTTATCGTGCGCACAAGTTTTGCGACAATTTTTGAACATTTGTGGGGGAGGTACCTGAAGGAGTGGACCTATATGGCCCATCTTCGAACTTAATCAAATCTGGACAAAATATTTCGATAACCAAAATTTGAACCGAATCGATTGATCCGTTCGAGAGTTATCGTGCGCACCAGCCTGCCAGACAGACAGACGGACGGACATTGCTAGATCTACTCAAAATTGTCTGAAACGGATATCGTACAAACATACTTGGGGTCTAAAACCGTTATTTCGATGATACATATTTTTGGTCGTATCAAATTGTAAATAGCCTCTTTAGCCTAAAGCCTAAGGGCAAAAAAAAACCCTATGAAACCGTGTGTAGTGGTTGATGTGCAAGATTAATCTCGAACGGATCAACTGATTTGGTCCAAAATTTGGCATTCGTAATATTTTGACCAAACATAGTTTAATTTCGAAGATAAGCCATATCAGTCCACTCCTTTAGGTACCTCCCCCAAAAAAGTTCAAGAATGTTCGGAAAAAAATTTCTCACTATAATTGTTGACCGATTTGGTCCATACTTTACGCATCCTAATATATCTACCAGATATACATAGATCAGGTTCGAATATGGACTATATTTGCTCACTCCTTCCGGTACCTATCACACAAAATTTCGGATAAGTTCACATTAATACCTGCTCTCGATTTGATTTTTGTTGAAGCAACTTGCATTTGCTGCCATTACGGCAGTAAACGTTTTTTTTTTCAGGGGCAAGTCCATACTTCTTGAGAAAACAGCCCGAAAGGTGTAAAAAAACCACCTACGGTACCATATGTAGTGGCTGGGGAGCACGATAACTCTCGAACTGATTATCCGATTTGGTCCAATATTTGGCCTTCCTCATATTTTGTCATAGTTTCAGTTCGAAGATAGACAATACCGGTCCACAACTGACGGTACTTCCGCCGAATATTTAAAAAATGTCACTAAAACGGCATGTCCGATATCTCTTGAACACATTTGGTCCAAACTTTGGATCTCCTAATATTTTTGTCAAATTTAGTTAAACTTTTAAAATGTAGGTACGTTAGGGTACCTCCCACACAAAAGTTCAACATGATCCTTTGGAAATGTATACCGATGCTGTTCGTTGTGGTACTGTTTACAACGATATTATGTTTTCCGTGGACAAGTCCATGCTTACTGGTCCAAGAGTTATACGATGAACTACTGAAATGACTAGTAGGCGCGATAACCATCGAAAAAATACAACTCCCAAAATAAGATCCACTTCTATAATGGACTATGTCGGTTCATTCCTTTAACACTCTGCAACACTTTTGAACTTAAATCCTAATCCACATTTTCGTCGGCAAGTTCAAATGTCCAAAAAGGGACACAAAAATCTGAAGAGACCTTAAATACATTCGATCTGACCGTAGATGAATGTTTCAATTCACATAGGCTGAGGGTATATCCCTGTCGGCAAAGCCGACTGACTCTTTTTTACTTGTTATTCTTTTTATTGGTTCATAATTGTGAAAACCTGCAATCATGCCATAAGCATAAATTCTCACCCAATAAAAATGCCAATATAAATCACATTCAAACACACATTAACAAAACCACCGAAAATTGTCTTATCTCTGATAATTCGCACAAGTCCCCCAACATTTGTCGGTGAGGTTACATTGTACGCAAACATGTCACGTAAAGCTCTTAACCCCTTTCTTACATTAAAATGTACAAACGTACAAAAATCACCATCCCACAACGGCGTGATTGTGGCAGGATAGATAGGATAACAGCGTTTGTTGCTTTTTTTCAGTAGGTGTTGATGATAATGGTAATTTTGCGTTTGTTGTTATAGCTGCCGCTGCTGCTAATGGTGTTGATGATTGTAAAGATAATGACAATAGATATGTAGTTTTTTCCGTAATCACACAAACAGTGTTTTTAAAACAAATGTTCATTTGGAATAATGTATTTCAAATATGCATGCGGAGTTTCCGAACCAGCAGCGATACCATAGTGTATTTGGTTCGATATTTAATTTGTTGATTATACAGTGACGCACGAAAACTGGACAGGTTATAAAAGAGAATCGAAAAACAGAAGACATGTATATTGGCGTTTTGAAAGTTTACGTACGTACTCTTTTTCTGGGATATACCCAGTTGGGCGAAATAAAGTCATATTTGGTTTAGTACGCTCTGAAGAAAGGAATTTCTATCAAACACCCTGTTCTCTGTGTAAAATATTTCCGCAATCGCATCGCTTTCTATAATTATTTCTAAACGCTGTGCCTCGTGTTAAGTGCGTGTGCGTTTTGAAAGTTGAAGTACGTAAATAAGGGGGTCAATACTGCCTCTTTTTCTGGGATGTACCCAAGTGGGCGAAATAAAGCCGTATTTGGTTTAGTACGTCTCTGTGTAAAACATTTCCACAATCACATCGCTTTCTTTAATTATTTCTAAACACTGTGCCTCGTGTTAAGTGCGTGCCTGTCAGCAATATTTTCTTTACGATCCTTTTTTTGCTATTGTTGTGTATTATGTACATATGTGTGTGGGTGTAATGGAAATTGTGGGGAATTTTATTATGTCAATAAATTAATCATGTCCCATAAATCCCAATGTCAAAAAGAAAACAAAATAAATGATTAGATCAATATTTTCCCTTTTTCGAATAATATGAAATGTGGAGATAAGAATTCGATGAGCAATGATTCCAATTGACTTTGATTTAGGGCAAAATATTAATAGATAACATGGAATTTTCGAAAACGTAGGGTTATGAATTACACTGATGTTATGTAGGTAACAGTTGAACACGATGGAATATATAGAATATGCCACCTCAGGGATAAAACACAGATTTTCAGCAAATAATTCCGAGTTTAGAAAATTATTTGTCGTTCAAGCTTGAATTATGAAGTAAAAATCCAAGGAATAATATGAGGCCATCGGCTTTGCCGACAGAGATATACCCTCAGCATGCGTGACATTTGAACTTGCCGAACATAGTCCATTATGGAAGTGAATCTTATTTTGGGACTGACTGTCAATAGCTCAGAAATAAAAAGAGAAGAAAATAACAAGTAAAAAAAGTGCTAAGTTCGGTCGGGCCGAACTTTTTATACCCTCCACCACAAATTTCAGCCATTTCGGTGGATTAATGTGGCCACTACCTTCAAAATACCGAAATTCGGAATGTACCGTTCTATGGGGGCTATATGATGGCGTGGACCTATACCTACAAATTTCTGGGGGAAAGTTTTATTCGCCTAAAGAAGACTAAATACCAAATTTCAGCCATCTCGGTGTGATAATGAGGCTAAAACTTTCAAAATATCGAAAATCGGGAGATATTGTATTATGGGGGCTATATCAACACGTGGACCTATATAAACATTTTATGGTAGAAATGTTTCTTAGCCTCTAGAAACACAAAATACAAAGTTACAACCGATTCTTTGGTTAAGTGGATCCAATACATTCAAAATATATTAAAATGACGCGTACTATATAAGGGGGCTCATGTGGGGGCTATACCAAAACGTGGACCTATGTATATAACCCAACTTTGGTAGGAATGTTTTCAGGCTTCTGAAGACACAAAATACCAAATTACAACCAATTATGTGGTCAAATGGGTCTAATACTTTCAAAATATATTAAAATGACGCGTACTTTATATGGGGCCTTATATGGGGGCTATACCAAAACGTGGACCTATATAACCCAACTTTGGTAGGAATTTACGAATTCGGTGGTAAAATGGGCCAAATATCTTAAAAGTTCCTTAAAAGGACGACGCGTCATTTTGTATGGGGGCTATACGAAAGCGTGGACCTACATAGCCCACTTTCAATACCAAAAGTCCTACGTAAATATAACATATTTTCCCAAAATTTCATCAACCTACGTCAATCCGTTCGGACGCTAGAGTGATTTCCACAGACGGACAGATGGACAGACGGACGGACATGGCTATATCGATGTAGAATTGCACGCTGATCAAGAATATATATACTTTGTGGGGTCTACAATGATTATTTCGAGTAGTTACAAACGTAGTGACAAACTTAATATACCCCCATCCTATGGTGGAGGGTATATAAAACAGACACGAGTGTATCGGGTATAGGGTTTCTTAGTATAAGAAACATTAACTTTTGTATGAAGCTACGAACGAAAGCAATAGGAGTGTGACTCCTTCGAAAGTTAAATAGCAAATGTAGTTGCCGGTGGGCAGAATAACGTTCACAAGGCCGTGACATCAACTACGACTGCAGCATTGGAAAGCGTCCCTCTGCATCCGAACTGAGCGAATAAGGCTTTCCAGTAGAGGTAGTGGAAAAGAGCGAAACTCTCTTCTTCCGAACTTGACGAATAAGGCTCCTGGAAGAAGTGCAGAGAAGATATCCCCGTAAGAGCTGCTAATAAGCGTGGGTAATTGGAATACTGCAGAAGGGGTAACAAAGTACCGAACGTATACATTGACGTAACCAAAGTATCGAACTTATACACAGTCGGTCTTCGTATATCTTCTGGACCAGTATGCCAGGAAGCATGGACTTGTACACGAAAAACATAATATCGCTTTAAACATGACCACAACGAATTTCATTGGTATACATTTCCGAAGGATCTTCGAACACATCCTAAACTGCACTTTGTCACAAATGTCGAACTTTTTTGCGGGAGGTACCCTAAGGAAGGGACCGATATGGGCCATCTTAGAAATTAAACTAAATTTGGATAAAATATTAAAATGTCCAAAGTTGGGCTAATTCGAACTGAAACTAAGTTTGGACAAAATATGTCGAAGGCCAAATTTTGGACCAAATCGGTTGATCAGTTCGAGAGTTATAGTGCTCTCCAGCCACTACACATGGTGGCATTGAAATTTTTTACACCTTTCGGACTGTTTTATCAAGAAGTATGGAATCGCCCCTGAAAAAGCAATTACCGTCGTAATTGAGGCAGCGAATGCAAGTGGCTTCAACAGAAATAAAAGTAATTCGAGAGCAGGTCTTAAAGTGAACTTATCCGATATTTTGTGTGGGAGGTACCCGAAGGAGTGGACAAATATAGTCCATCTTCAAGCCTGATATACATATGGTAGATATATTAGGATGTGTAAAGTATGGACCAAATCGGTCACTCCCTTCAAGAGTTATCATACGCAAAATTTTTCCGAAATTTTTTATACTTTTGTGGGTGAGGTACATGATGAAGTGGACAGATATGGCTTATCTTCGAACTTAAACTAAGGTTGCACAAAATATTACGAAGGCCAGAATTTGGACCGAATCTGCAGATCCGTTGGAGAGTTATCTTGCGCTCCAACCACTACAAACGGTGTCGTAGGGTTTTTTTGTACCTTTCAGGCTATTTGCTCAGAAAGTATGGACTTGCCCGAGATGAAACTTGTACCGTCGTACAAGTACCGGTGAATACAAGTTGTTACAACAAAACCCAAAGCGATTCGAGAGCAGGTCCTAACCTGAACTTTTCCGAACTTTTGTGTGGGTGGTACTCGAAGGAGTGGACCGATTGAGTCCATATTGGAACCTCATTACACCCTACACCACTATGTGAAGAGAGTATTATAAGTTGGTTTTGGGCAAAAAGTTTGTAACGCAGCGAAATAATGGTCGTAGACCCATACTTATATATACCAAAATGAATGTCTCGACGAGCTGAGTCGATCTGGCTATGTGTGTCCGTCCGTCAGTCCGTCCGTCCGTCCGTCTGTCCGTCTGTCCATCTAAACCTTGTAATCACGCTACAGGTCGCAATTTTGATCGGATCGTCACGAAATTTTGGGTGTTGATGAGAGTCCCGGAGGGGAAGAAGCCTATTGATTTTGGTGATGGTCGGATAATATTCAGGGGTCGGAATGGGCAAAAAACTTATGTGGATAAAAAGACAACGTTTTTTCCAAAGCGAATATCTCAGCTTCTATATGATGTATATCAAAATCAAGACCTGACAATAAAAGTAGAAAATATCACCTTTCTAATGATGTGAAGTAAGTTCTCGTAGGTGATCAAACAACGGAGATATTACAATAGTCGCAAATAAAACCCAAATTTTCATTCTTGCGATTTTAATTATAATGACGAATATCACAGCTTTTGTTGGGAACTTTCCAAAAGCAAAGCCTGACTATGAAAGTAGAAGATCCCATTTTTACAATGATGCAACCAGGTCGGCGTAGGTGACAAACTAACGGAGATATCGTAACAGTCGGTAATACATCCCATTTTTCCATTTTTTGGAAATCACGCTACAGGTTGCAATTTTGTTCGGATCGTCACGAAATTTTGGGTGTTGATGGGGGTCCCGGAGGGGAAGAAGCCTATTGATTTTGGTGATGGTAGGATAATAAATAGGGGTCGGAATGAGCAAAAAAGTTATTTGGAGAAAAAGTCTACATTTTATTCCAAAGCAAATATCTCAGCGTATATGAGGGGTATATAAAAATCAAAACTTGGCAATGAAAGTAGAAAATATCGCCTTTGAAATGATGTAACGTAGGTTGTCGTAGGCGGTCACACAACGAAGATATCGCAATAGTCGCTAATAGAACCCAACTTTTCATTTTTGCGATTTTATCAATAATGACGGATATCCAACGTTTGGTTGGGGACCTTATAAAAGCAAAGCCTGACTAAGAAAGTAGAAAATCCCATCTTTAAAATTATGCAAATTAGGTTGGCGTAGGTAGTCAAATAATAGAGATATCGCAATAGTCGGTAATGTATCCATTTTTTTCCACTTTTTCTGCAATAACACTACAGGTCGGAATTTTGATCGGATCATCACGAAATTTTCTCAGAGAGATAGAAGCCTATTGATGTTGGTGATGTCGATAGCAGTCAAATATACAATTAAATATTAATTATTTTGGTTCAGTTCGTCTTAAGTCATTTGGTATAAAAGTCAGATAGGTGAAAACTTTCCTATCTCCCTAAACGAAATGTTTTCGAGTGAAAAGATTATGCACAGAGGTAGTGGTGTAGGGTATCACATAGTCGGCCCAGTACCGACTATAGCCTTTTCTCACTTGTTTTAAAATATTTTTTTAAAGTGTGAAATTTTTTAAATATTTTTTTATTCAATCGTGGATTTTTTAAAATAATTTTTTTCATGCGTGAATTTTTTTTTTAATTTTTTTATAGCGTGAATTTTTTAAATAATTTTTTTTCAAGCGTGGATTTTTTAAAATATTTTTTTTCAAGCGTGATTTTTTTAAAATATGTTTTTAATGCGTGCATTTTTTTAAATAAATTTTTCAAGCGTCGATTTTTTTAAATAGTTTTTTTTTTGTAAAATATGTTGTTAAAACGCGAATTTTTGTTAAATATTTTTTTTCAAGTGTGTTTTTTTTAAATTTTTTTTATAGCGTGAATTTTTTTAAATAATTTTTTTCAAGCGTGAATTTTTTAAGATATTTTTTTTAAGCTTTAATTTTTTATACCCTACATTACTATGTGGGGAGGGTATTATAAGTTGGTTTTGCCCAAAAAGTTTGTAACGCATCGAAATAATGGTCGTAGACCCACACTTATATATACCAAAATGAATGTCTCGACGAGCTGAGTCGATCTGGCTATGTGTGTCCGTCCGTCAGTCCGTCCGTCTGTCCGTCTGTCCATCTAAACCTTGTAATCACGCTACAAGTCACAATTTTGATCGGATCGTCACGAAATTTTGGATGTTGATGGGGGTCCCGGAGGGGAAGAAGCCTATTGATTTTTGTCGGATAATATTTAGGGGTCGGAAAGGGCAAAAAAAACTTATGTGGATAAAAAGACAATGTTTTTTTCCAAAGCGAATATCTCAGGTTCTATATGGGGTATACTAAAAGCAAAACCAATGAAAGTAGAAAATATCACCTTTCTAATGATGTAAAGTAGGTGGTCAAACAACGAAGATATCACAATAGTAGCAAATAAAACCCCAATTTTCATTTTTGCTATTTTGATTATATTGACGAATATCACAGCTTTGGTTGAAAATTTTTCAAAAGCAAAGCCTGACTATGAAAGTAAAAGATCCCATCTTTACAATGATGCAAACTAGGTCTGCATAGGTAACCAAATAACGGAGATATCGCAATAGTCGGTAATACATCCCATTTTTCTATTTTTTGGAAATCACGCTACAGGTCGCAATTTTGATCGGAACGTCACGAAAATTTTAGGGTTAATGGGGGTCTCACAGATTAAGAAGCCTATTGATTTTGGTGATGGTCGGATAATATTTAGAGGTCGGAATGGGCAAACACTTATTTGGAGAAAAGTCAACATTTTATTTCAAAGCCAATATATCTGTTTCTTTAAGAGGTATATCAAAAGCAAAACTTGGCAAAGAAAGTAGAAAATATCACCTTTACAACGATCGTCACGAATTTTTTGGGAGTTGATGCGGGTCCCACAGAGGAAGAAACCTATTTAGTTTGGTGATGTTCGGATAATATTCAGGAGTCGGAATAAGCGAAAAGCTTATGTGGAGAAAAGTCAACATTTTTTTTCTTATGCGAATATCTCCGCTTCTGGTTGGAGTATTCCAAAAGGAATACCCGTCAATGGAAGAAGAAAAGATCTCGTTTATATTGATGCAAAGTATGTTGGCGTAAGTGAGCAAACCGAGATATTGCAAAATTCAGTAATATACCCAATTTTTCCATTTTTTGTAATCACGCTAAAAGTTGGAATTTTGACCGGATAGTGACGAAATTTTGGGGGTAGATGGGGCCCCACAGAGGAAGATGATAGTCGGATAACATTTAGGGGTCGGAATGGGGAAAACTCATTTGGAGACAAATTCAAAGTTTTATTCTTTGTGAATATATCGGCTTCTAGTAGGGGTATTCCAACGGCAAAGCCTGTCAATGGAAGAAGAAAATATTACCTTTACATTGGTGAAAAGCAGGTTGGCGAATGTGGTCAAACAAGGGAGATACCACAATAGTCGGTAATGCATCCAATTCTTCCATTTTTTGCAATCAAGCTACAGGTCGTAATTTTGATCGGATGGTCACGAAATTTTGGTTGCTTATGGGGTCCCAGAGAGAAAGAGGCATATTATTTTCGGTGGTAGTCGGATTATATTCCCTAAAGTGGAAAGCTTATGCACAGGGGTAGTCGTCCCGACTATAGCCTTTGCTCACTTGTTTAAGCCTGGTAGAAATTTCACGATGTGCAAAGTAAGGACCAAATCGGTTATTCCCTTCAAGACTTATAGTGCGCACAAATTTTCCGAACATTTTTGAACTCTTGTGGGGGAAGGAGTGGACCGATACTACCCATCTTCGAACTTTAACTAAGTTTGGATAATATATTACGAAAGCCAAATTTCCCACCGAATCGGTTGACCCGTTCAAGAGTTATCGTGCGCTCCAGCCAGCCAGACAGAGAGACAGGCAGACGGACGGACATGGCTAAATCAACTCCAAATTGTCTGAAACGGATTTCGTCCAAACATACTTGGGGTCTAAAACCATTATTTCGTTGAGGCACATTTTGCCCATATGAAAGTGTATATACCCTCGTTAGCATAAATGCTGAGGGTATAAACATTGTAGCCACGATAATAGCTAAGAACTATTCAGTATATCGCAAGAGTATTAAAACGCTTCTTCAGACAGCTTTGGCCTTGTGAAAGTGCAAATTTTTCGAGAAGACATTGATAAATTACCAAAATTTGCATTTTCACAAGGCTAAGACTACCCAGCAACAATATGGGAACCTTATGAACCGAATATTTCTTTACAAAGCAATGTACAGAAGATATCTCCTGCAATCCCACGGAGACCAGTTCTATGTATTAGATTGGCTCGGAAGAATCTTCGACCAGAGGCAATCACCTCAACAATTATTTATTTGTGTTCGTATGTATATTTTTCACCATGGGTGAGGCAATATCTTCCGAATTATTTGCTTCGAGCTGTTTTGGTCTGTATTGGGATAAAGAAGAACCACGGACCCTGGATTTATTCAGTTTACCCGATTCAAATGCGTACTATTTGTCAAAATCGGTAAGATGTACTGGATATATGGAAGTGCACCTAGCACTTCCGAGGCTGCAGCGGTCTTAGTCTTAGCCTCTAGGACTACTGCGATAAGAATTATGTTGCTGCTTGCTGCATCAGATCATAACCCAGCGTGTCTACAACAACAAATGCAGCATCTAAAACCACGACTTGCTGTTCAGAGCCCCGAAAATGCATCATTCCTTCAATTCAATTGCAAAGGTCTGCGCAACAAGCCAGCGAAATCGTGGACCTTATGAGTCGGAGAAACGTCATGGTCGCCGCGATCCAGGAAACAAATCTCACCGTCACCTGTAGCTTACAAAGTTGCGATCGTTATAACGTTTTGATAAAGGATTGTACAAAAAGCGGAGGAAAAAGCGGTAAATGAATCCTATGAGTATAAAAGGAGATTACCACAGCTCCGTAGACACTACCACTGTGGCACCCGGTCTGATATATGACGTGTTCTCGCAACCCGTTATTTCCCTTGGCTCAGACCGATAAAGAAACCATGGAATAGGTGATTTGCAGGGGTCCTGAGAATTTACGAATCATTGTTTCAGAAAACTGTGCATTTCCTCAGATCCTATGGTAGCTCACTGTGTGCCTTAACCAAATTTAAATGGAAGGTGCTTACACCTGGGAAGTTTCTGCAGATTCTGAAACTGCAATGCTCAAAGATTAGAAATATCAAGAAACAAAAAAATCGCCGGAGGGATTTTCAAATGAATCGCGATTTAAGTTCACATTTTTAGGGGTTCTTTAGGTTTTCACGATTTTGGTTGGAAGCTGCGAGTCCTATGTAAATGGCCCTAAAAAAAATGTTGTATCTGTAAAAATTTGACACAAGACTGCCCTTTATGATATTTTCGTAGGTTTTACCGTTTTTGGGATATAGAAGTTCAAATTGAGAAATGTATCTGTAACTGTAACTGTATCGCCTCCTTATAAAACAATATCATGCTCAGTGCGCCTTAACTAACTTTTGATGAAAACCGCTTACACATGGGAAGATTTCGCGGATTCTTAAACAGCTATGTCCATAGATAAGATAAATAAAGAAAACAGAAAAAAATCGCCGGAAGTATTTTTAAATAAATCGCTATCAAAATTCACAATTTTAGGGTTTTTTAGGTTTTCACGAGTTTGCTTGGAAACCGCAAGTCGTATCGAAATGATTATAAAGAAAATGTTGTAGCTGTGAAAATTCTCTACAAGACTCAACTTTAGGTTTTTTCGTAGGTTTTACCATTTTTGAGATATAGAGGTTCAGTTCAAATTTTTAGGTTTTTATCTTAAGTCTCCAAGATTTTGCTGGAAAACCGCAAATCATATCAAAGTGGGATTAAAAAAAAAATTTGAAGCTGCGAAAGTTCTCTACAAGACTGGATGATTTATTTTTTCCTAGGTTGTACCATTTTCAAGATATAAAAATTTTATTTGGGAAATTGCAGTAATGACATTGTTTTATAAGGAGGCGATACAGTGAGTGCATTGTCTCAATTTGAACTTCTATAACACAAAAACGGTGAAACCTACGAAAGTATCATAAAGGTCAATCTTGTGGAGAATTTTCACAGCTACAACATTTTCTTCAGGCCTACTTACATAGAACTCGCGGTTTCCAAGCAAAATCATGAAAACCTAAAGAACCCCTAATTTTTTTTTGTTTCTTGATATTTCTCATCTTTGAGCATTGTAGTTTCAGAATCTGCAAAAACTTCCCAGGTGTAAGCCCCTTCCATTTAAAATTAGTTAAGGCGCACCGTGAGCTATGTACATTTTCGGAGATACATATTTCTTCTTTCACAAAAATCTTCTTATTTATGTTTGTTCGCACAATAAGTGCATTTGACAAAAACTTAACCCTCCCTCCCATAGCCAATTTGAAAACAATTTGAAAAACTACTCTTTTAGTGATAGTAAACAGTATTAGAGTTCAAAAGAAATTTATAACACGTTGTGAGGGTCACGTTGGACAGGTAATTTAATTTTACCATTGACACCAATCACATCATTGTCATTGGCAGCAGCATCATCACTATCATTGATATTATCGCCAATGACATCAACTTCCGCAGCAATAATACTGTAAAGGAAGTTTCCTTTGTAAACGGAAAAGGATATGTTATTTTTTCGGTATGGTCAATAGGAAGTCGTTGCTGTCCAATGTCATCGTTGCAGAAGAGGTATAATGGACGATTTTATTTTGTTATATTTCCCCCCTCTCCATTAAAGATTGAAAGAACAAATTGAATTTTCGCATGATGGTCGGAAGTGCCAATTGGTCGACAATTGATTTCTATTGAAGTTTGGAGAGCAGTCGACAGGATGTCGTTGTTAAACATTAATATATGAAATTTGAAGAAAAACAAGTAAAAAAGTATCAGTCAGCTTTGCCGACCGAGATATACCCTCAGCCCGTGTATATTGAAACAATTTTTTCCCAAAAAACGTATGTATTTAGGATTAAAGATCGACATTGACCATTATGGAAGTGGATCTCCTTACAACCTTTGCTCAAGAAGTATGGAATTGCCCCTGAAAAAATTTTACCGTCGTAATGGAGGTAGCGAATGCAAATCGCTTCAACAAAAATCAAAGTGATTCGAGAGCAGGCCTTAAAGTGAACTTATCCGAAATTTTGTGTGAGAAGTACCAGAAGGAGTAGACAAATATAGTCCATATTCGAACCTGATCTATATCTTGTAGATAAATTAAGATGTGCAAAGTATGCATTACATCGGTCACACCCTTCAAGAGTTACAGTACGAACAATTTTTGTGAACATTTTTGAACTTTTGTGGGGGAGTGGACCGATATGGCTTATATTCGAACTTGAACTATGTTTGGACAAAATATTACTAAGGTTAAATTTTGGACCGAATCGGCAGATCCGTTCGATAGTTATCTTGTGCTCCAACCACCTCACACGGTGTCATAGGGGTTTTTTGCTACTTTCAGGCTATATTCTTAGGAAGTGTGGACTTGCCCCTGATGAAACTTGTACCGTCGTATGGGGAGCAGTGAATACAAGTTGCTAAAACAAGAATCAAAGCGATTCGCGAGCAGGTCCTAAACTGAACTTATCCCAAATTGTGTGTGGGAGGTACCCGAAGGAGTAGACCTATTGAGTCCATATTGGAACCTCATCTACGTCTGTTAGACATTTCACGATTTGCAAAGTATTGACCAAATCGGTTACTCCGTTTAAGAGTTATCGTACGTAAAAATTTTCCGAACATTTTCGAATTTTTGTGGGGTAGGTACCGGAAGGAGCGGACCGATATAACCCATCTTCGAACATAAACTAAGTTTGGACAAAATATTACTTACTTACTTACTTACTTAGCTGGCCCATTACAGAACATTTGTTCTATAGGCCGAACTAAGAAGAGATCTCCATTCCTCTCTATTTGTTGCTTTGCACTCTGGAATACCGCGACTTTTCATCTCATCATCCACTTGTTTGCGCCATCTATTCTTTGGCCTGCATATTCTGCGTGCACCGCCATGTGGCATGTATTCATACGCCTTTTTAGCGGGTTCATCATCGCTCATTCTTATGATATGGCCTAGCCAACGCAATCGCTGCATCTCGATACGTTAAACTATATTGATGTCGTTGTATAGCAGATACAGCTTGTGGTTCATGCTACGTCGAAATTCACCGTCAACGCAGAATGGTCCGTAGATCTTTCGAAGAATTTTTCTCTCAAACACACCAAGCACTGCCATATCTGCTTGCGCAAGTACCCAGGCTTCGGGGCCATAGATCAGTGTTTTGTAGAGCGTTATTTTTGTTTGGCGAGATGTGGCTTTGTTTTTAAACTGCTTACTTAAACCAAAGTAGCATCTGTTGGCAAATACAATTCTTCTTTTTATTTCACAACTGATGTCGTTTGTTGTGTTTACGGAGGTGCCGAGGTAGACGAAGTCTTTTACTACCTCAATATTATAGGAAGCAACTTCCACAGTCAGTCCGAGCTCAATGGACGCATTGCGCGTCGACACCATCAACTTGGTCTTCTCACCGTTTACCGCCAGACCCACTTTAGCAGATTCTCCTTCGACCTTCACAAAGGTATCAGTTACTTCTTTTACTGATCGGCCCATGGTGTCTATATCATCAGCATAAGCAAGTAACATGTGGCTATTGGTGTAGATTGTGCCACTTCTTTTGATGTTTGCCTCTCGTATAACCTTTTCCAGCAGGATGTTGAAGAGATCACACGAAAGGCTGTCTCCTTGTCTGTAACCTCTTTTAGTACCAAACTCCTCGGAGAGGTTCTTTCCTATTTCTTATTTTACAAAGCCTATTTTCAAAGCCTATTTTACAAAGCCGGATGAGCTTTGCGGGGATACCAAATTCAGACATGGCTTGGAATACTTTTGAACGTAGCGGGCTGTCGAAGGCTGCTTTATAATCGACAAAAAGGTGGTAGGTGTCGATCTGCATCTCTTGGGTCTTCTCCAGGATTTGCCGCAGGGTAAATATCTGGTCAATGGTGGACTTGCCAGGTCTAAAGCCGCATTGGTATGGTTCAATTATCTCGTTGACCATTGGCTTTAGTCGTTCGCACAATATCCCTGACACGATCTTGTAGGCAATAGGGAGTAGACTTATGCCCCTATAGTTAGAGCATACAGTCTCATCTCCCTTCTTGTGGACGGGGCACAGGATACTCAGGTTCCAATCGTCGGGTACTCGTTCTTCCTGCCAAATGGTGCTAACTAGCTGATGAATACACCTTATCAGCGTGTCGCCTTTTGAACAGCTGGGCTGGTAAGCCATCGGCTCCTGCTGCCTTATTATTCTTCAGCCGATTTATTGCTGTCTTTACCTCATCTTGGCTGGGCGGTATACATTCAATACCATCTTCTGGGATTGGGACTGTGGTATCTTCGTCGTCTTCGCTGCTATTGGATACCAACAGTTTTGAAAAATGTTCTTTCCATATCCTGAGTACACTATCTGTATCAGTTACCAAATTACCTTGCTGGTCTCTACAGGAGGATGTGCCTGTACCAAAGCCATCAGTTTGATGCTTGACTCTTTGGTAGAATTTTCGGACTTCATTCTGGCTCCTGTACATCTCGATTTTTTCACACTCCCGCTTTTCCATCTCTCTCTCTTTTTCCTGCGGAAAAGACGTTTCTCCTCTCTCCTTTTCTCCCGATATCTCTCTCGTGCGCGTTGCTGCGGATTGTAAAGTAGCCCTATATGCCGCATTTTCCTCTTCGGTGTTAGCACGACACTCCTGATCATACCATGTATTCCTTGGTGGAGGTCTCTGGTATCCAAGTATGGATTTTGCGGCTGTTTGCATGGAGTGGGCAATGCTTTGCCATTGCGCTGATATGTTATCGGGATGAGGAGTGCTTTGATTAAGCAATTGGGCTAGTTGAGTGGAATATGCTGTGGCTATCTGTTGTGATTGCAGCTTATCGATGTCTAACTTTCGTGTTGTGTCTGTTCGTACTTTGTTTGCTACGTTTAAGCGGGTGCGTACCTTTGCTGCAACAAGGTAGTGGTCCGAATCAATGTTTGCGCCTCGGAATGATCGTACATCCAACACGCTCGATGAATGTCTTCCATCTATCACAACGTGATCAATTTGATTTCTTGTTTTCTGATCTGGAGACAGCCAGGTGCCCTTATGAATATCGAGATGATTAAATCTGGTACTGCTAACATACCATTGTCAGATGTTTCACTGTGGAGGCTGAATTTCCCGACTGTTGGGCCAAAGATATTCTCCTTTCCAATTTTGGCATTAAAATCGCCTAAAACGTTTCTTCTAAGCGCTCGTAAAATATACATATCTTTGGTCTGTTCCTCCTTTTCGTCAGTGGGAGAATGAGCGCAAATAAAGCTGATGTTGAAGAATTTAGCTTTTATTCGAATTGCAGCATGTCTTTCATTCACTGGAGTGAAGCTGGATACCAGATGTTTTAGCCTCCGGCTAACTACGAATCCGCAACCAAACTCATGCTTTACGTCATGGCAGCTATAATACAGTGCGTCACCTTTAGGTGTTGTGGTGACGCCTTTCGCAATCCATCGTATTTCCTGTATGGCAGTTATATCGGCCTTGTACTTTTCAAGTACATCTGCCAATGCGAAGACTGCACCTTCTCTATAAAGAATGCGAACATTCCAGGTGCAGATTCGCAGATCATGGTCCTTAAAACGTTTGCGGGGTTCGTCAACTTTTGAGGGGTTTGTTTTTCTTTTCTTTCGTTTTTTCATAGTAGGCTGTTTTTTTCTAGGCGACGCACAGAGGACGAAATCATTGATCTAGGGGCGCGAAAGTCAAAAAATCAAAGTATAAAATTGCGAAATGTTTTCCATTATATCGATTACAGACACTCCGGTGACTAAGATTTTGTTTTTACTTTTTTGTTGTTGTAAATATTCACTCAGTTATTCAGTGTCAAGTGCAAGAAATTTTGACGGATCAGATTTTAATAAAATTGTTGCTAAAAATCTGATCTCATATTTGTTTAATTGTTAAATAAATTCGTAATAAAACTAAACAAAGTTTATTTTTTATTGATAGGGGAGGGTTTAAGTTAAATTAAAATAAAATGTTTGGGGCCTGAAGTTACATAGTTATATAGCAATAAATTTTCAAAAATTATTATTTTTGTATGTTTTTAGTGCAATATACTTTTGTTGGATGGAGCGTAACTACAAAGGTCCACCGAGGTTCGGTCCAGTTACTTTTTTAATAATTAAATTGGACTCCCTAGATTCCGAATAACCAAAATTTTGCTGCAAATAGCTGCAAATCTTGCTGATTGATAAATGGTCTTGAAAAATAGCTTAAATCCTCAAAATACCCAAAATCTGTCGGTACGATATAGCCCCCAATATCAAAATGTAGACCTATGTTCGCAATTTTTGGTGGAGAATTTTTGTGTCAACTGGGAACCCCAAATACCAAATTACACCTAATTTGGTCGGAAAATGTAGCTTTAAATCCCCAAACTACTGAAAGTCGGGAGGTACATACCTTAAAAGGGGCCTATACCCAAACGTGGACCTATGTCCACAATTTTTGATGGAAAGGTTTAGTGATCACTACGAATCCTTAGTACCAAATTACAACTAATTTGGAAGGAAAAGGTGGCTTAAATCCTCAAAATATCGAATATCAGGAGGTACCGTTATATGGGGGCTATACCAAAATATTTGCCTATGTTGTTCATATTTAGTCCATAATTACCCACAGACACAGATTGAGTTTTTGAAAAATTTCAGAAAGATATCTTCATTCGTTTCCAAGTTATTAATTTCGCGCCGCTAGATCAGTGGTTTCGACCACTGTGCGACGGTTACTAACCCGACGCCCAAACCCATGTTTTTAACGTTCTTATTGGTGAACGCGCGGCACATGTTAGCTCACTACCTTTAACGGGTGTTAAAGGCAGTTCCCCAGGTGCCACCACGGGGAGGTTAGTGTCCACTTGAGATGAAAACCGGTCAGGACCGTTGCTTGGTATCTTCCATCCCAGGTATTAACATATTCCAATTGTGCTCAAACTTTGGCAATCTTAAAATCCAACAAAAATTATTAATTTTTAATCTGGGATTAGGATTATTCTCTTTGAGTTTGAATCATCACGTATTTATGTCAAGTTATGTGTGTATGGCCGGACGGCAGTCATATAAAATAAATTCCATGGAAAACTAGTACCCAGGCTAAGTGGTGTAGAGTATCACATAGGCGACCCAGTCCGACTATAGCCCCCTCTTACTTGTTAAATTTTGTATTTGAGCCACCTGAAGGTGGGGGCAAATATAGCCCATATTTGAACCTAACCCAGAACAAATATTACGATTTACAAAGTTTGGAACAAATCGGTAGTTGGCAAAGCCAACTATTTCTTTTTTTACATAAAAAAGTTCGGTGAAAGTTTACATCTGTTCGATATTTTATGAGTTGTTAGGAGTTAGAATTATTAATTCATTGTAGTATACACATATACATCATATGACCACTGATTTTACTCTTCTGATGCAATGGAATTATTGGCAGAAGTAATCATTTCTTCCTTCGTACTTTACATTATCTGCTTTAATAAACTGTATCTGCATAATTTCTTGTATCTGTCAAAAAAAACCAAGATATGACCCCCATGTCATTCAGTTTATTATTATTTACAACAAAATTTTGATATGTCTTCTTAAATGTTCAAACCACACGAATAAATAAAACACAAAGAAAAACAAAAAGACAGCTGCTCGGGTCACCGCATATCATAACAAACTTCTTCTTTTACCAAAAACCAAGTCCTTGTAAACCTTTATGACATCAAAGTCATGTGCCATGCATTCTGAGTTGAGTTGAGAGAAAGTAAACAACAGTTGACAGCACATGAAGAGGAGCAAAGTTGGCATTATTTAAGTTAGCATTTTATGTATGCCATGTGGGTGAGGGTGTGTGTGTGTGCGTCAGTGAAATGATATAAAGTAATTTATGTCACCAAAAATATGACAACCATTGATTGGCAACTTGTGCTTGCCCACCAAACTTCCTTCCTACCAGACGGTCTAACAACTCGTTCTGCTTTCTCCTTTCCTTCTCCTTCTGGATCTATATAACAACATGACCATCCGTTTGGCATTTCCTGTCACATTTTGTAAGAAAACAAACAACTCTTATAAACACACACACCCAATTACACACGTACGCATTTCAGAGACATCTTTAAAATGACATCAAACTCAATTTAAGTTTTTAGCAAGAAGTGAACAAAGAAAAACAGTTTCCTTGCTTCGTATTCTTTCCATTCTTCCATCCACAAGTAATTCAATGTCCTGTTCCTTGTTCTGCACAGAAAAATCCTTTACAAACAAAATCCGGCCAAGGCTAATACCAATATAAACAAATACTTATATTCGTTACTGACAAAAGAATCAGATATTATTTCGAGATATGAGGACATGTGAAAAAGGAGAACATATTAAATTTAACACATTTTGAATTATGGATTTTTAACGAAGTAAACCCAAGAAGGAGCAATTACATTACAAAATGTAAATGGGAATTTCTGAGTGAAATCGGATACTTTTTCAAAATGAGGTTTTTGATTTACTATCCTTTCCAAATAGAACTTAAATTTTTTGTAATTGATCGTAGTTTATCACAAAAAAATTTTAAGAAAATCGAAGAGTACAATCATTGTTTAAAATTGACTTTAAATATTAAATCGCGAAAATTGCATCCAAGCCCACTGTACATTTTTTTCTAATTTTTTATTAAATTGCTGATAAAACCACAAAATATACAAAAAAGATATTTTTTCAACTTGGACCAATTAATGTTAAAGAAGTTATGAGTATTTCTTTGCATATAGTTTTTACAGAATTCGATTTGTTTCAAGACGCGATATCTCTGCAACCGAAATGTTTTACTGATGAGCAGCATCACCTCAGCAAAGAAAAATAAATAAAGGAAATCAAAACCCTCATTTTGAAAAAGTGTCCGATTTCACTCAGAAATTCACAAATAAATAAATTCTGATATATGTATGTTGCAAAAAAATTATTGTTTTTACAGTGTTTTATTTAACTTGCTTTGGTGTGGTTTAGTTCAAATCTGGTAACTACAGTTGCGCAATCTAGTTCCCTGAGCGGATCGATCCTTCTAGGTCCTTTTCCCAAAAGGAACTAGTTCCTTAATATAGTTCCAAATAGTTCCGAGACCGATATAGTTCAACGAATCTTTCTCTTTCATCGTTCTTTTCGTTCCAAATAGTTCCGAGACCGAAATAGTTCAACGATTCTTCATCTTTCATCGCTCTTTTTGTTCCAAATAGCTCCGAGACCGAAATATTTCATGGTTTGGTGGATAAATGACATAGAAATAAATAATTTGTAGCGAATAAACGGAAAAACAAAAGATCGACGTAGGCTTTAAATTGAAGGAACGAGATGAACGAAAGGAACGGAGCAAGTTCAGTTTAAGCATTAAGCTCGGATAAATTTATAATTTTAATCTATGTATATAGCCGGCCTTCGCCCGGGGATTTAAGACTTTCTGCTATGGACAGGTGCAAATATAGGGCACGAGAACAAAATATCTTTTAAATAAAAAACTTTTCTCTAAGTAGCCGATATTTAACAAGGGAATTTTCAGAATTTCGGAGGCCCATATCTCGGGAAGTATGGACTGGACTTCCGCAATAAATGTTGTATATATTTGTGATCAGAGTAACGAGACCCACCTGTGGAAAAAATTTTGGTCCCGATCCGAGCTTAATGCTTAAACTCATCTTAAGCCAATAGTTCCAATAGTTCCTTGGAACTAGTTCGTTCCGGAACTACACAACTCTACTGGTAACTCATTTTGAACACAGTTGCAGTTGACCAATCGAACTAAAACTTTGCACACTTTTCAGATTTGGATGGCGGTACCACCCGATATCAGGTATTTTGAGGATTTTATCTTAATTTTTAGCCCGAATTAGCTATCATTTGGAATTTGAGATTCCCAATGATACAGACATTTCCCCACCCAAAATTGTAAACATAGGTCCAGGTTTTGGTATAGCCCCCATATGGCGGTACCACCCGATTTCAAGTGTTTTAAGGATTTTATCTTAGAGTCCCCAATGGTACAGAAACTTCTCCACTAAAAATTCTTGACATAGGTCCAGGTTTTGGTATAGACTCCATATAGCAATACCACCCAATTTCAAGTATTATGAGGAGCTTATCTTCATTTTTAACCCGAATTGTCTGTAACTTGGCAATGGGACCCCCCTCCCCCCTATTGGCACATAAACTTCCTTACTAAAAATGATGGAAATGGGTACAGGTTTTGGTATAGCCCCCATATAGCGGTACCACCCGATTTTAAGAGTTTTAAGGATTATATCTTCATTTTTAGGCAGAATTTTCTGTAACTTGGCATTTGGAGTTCCCAATGGTACAGAAACTTCTCCACTAAAAACTGTTGACATAGGTCCAGGTTTTGGAATAGCCCCCATATAGCGGTACCACTCGATTTCAAGTGTTTTAAGGAATTTATCTTAATTTTTAGGCAGAATTATCTGCAACTTGGCATTTGGAGTTCTAATGGTACAGAAACTTCCCTACCAAAAATTATGGACATAAGTCCAGTTTTTGGTATAGCCTTTATATAACGGTACCCCACGATTTCAGCCATTTTAAAGTTTGTATCTACATATTCGGCCTAAAATGACTGTAATTTTGTTTTCAGTGGTCAAAAAAAAAAATATTTACTAAAAAGTTAACAAGTAAAAAAGTATCACTCGGCTTTGCCGACAGAGATATATCCTCAGCCTGTGTGGATTGAAATACTTTTTTCCCAAAAAAGGAAACTTATGTATTTAGGGGGGTTTTCAAAATTTTGGGCGTATGAACCGACAAAAGTATGGATAAGATTAAAGCTCAAAAATTTGCGGGGAAAACGATAGATAGGGCTTTATTACCACACTAGCCTACGAAAAGCATAATATCGCTGTAGGAAAACCTTCCGTAAAAATCTCCAAAGGATCCTCGGACAGACCCTTAACCACACAAAAATTTTGAACATTTGTCTGGTGGTACCACAAGGATTGGACAGATAGGGCCCAAATTTAAATATAAACTAAGTTTCGACAATATTTAAAGATCCGAAGTTTGGACCAAATCGGTTGCTACGTCTATGAGAAATCGCGCGTACCATTTTAGCGAATATTTTCGAACTTTTGTGGAAGAGGTACCGGAAGGTGTGGACCTATAAACACCACCTTCGAATTTCATCTAATATTCGAAGAAATATTACAATATCCAAAGTGTGGACGAACGCAGTATTCGGTTCGAGCTCTCCAGCCACTACATATGGTGCCATAGGGGTACCACAGGGCTGTTTTCTCAAGATGTATGGACTTGCCCCTGAAAAAACTTTTACTGTGGTAATTGAGGCAGCGAATGCAAATTGCTACAAAAAAAATCAAAGTGATTCCAGAGCAGTTCTTAAAGTGAACATATCCAAAATTTTGTGTGGGAGGTATCCGAAGGATTGGACAAATATAGTCCATATTCGAACCTGATATATATTTGGTAGATATATTGGGATGTGTAAAGTATGGACCAAATCGGTCACTACCATCAAGAGTTATCATGCGCACTATTTTTCCGAACATTTTTGAACTCTTGGGGGGAGGTACCTGAGGGAGTGGACTGGTATGGCTTATCTTCGAACTTATAATAAATTTTGATAAAATATTACGAAGGCCAAATTTTGGACCGAATCGGCAGATCCGTTCAAGAGTTATCTTGCGCTCCAACCACTACACACGGTGTCGTAGGGTTTTTTGAAACTTTCAGGCTATTTTCTCAGGAAGTATGGACTTGCCCCTGATGAAACTTGTACTGTCATATTGAGGACAGTGAACAGAAGTCGCAACAACAAAAATCAAAGCGATTGGAGAGCTGGTCCTAAACTGAACTTTTTCGAAATTTTGTGTGGGAGGTACCCGAAGGAGTGGACGGATCGGGTCCATATTGGAATTTTATCTAAGTCTAGTAGACTAAGTATCATGATGTAGGGATAAATTCGGTTACATTCTTCAAGAGTTATCGTGCGCACAAATTTTCCGAACATTTCCAAAGTTTTGTGGGGTAGGTACCGGAAGGAGTGGACCGATGCTAAACTAAGTTTTCCGAACTTAAACTAAGTTTGGACAAAATATTACGAAAGCCAAATTTTCGGTTGATCCGTTCGAGAGTTATCGTGCGCTCCAGCCAGCCACACAGACAGCCGAACGGACATGGCTAAATCAACTCCAAATTGTCTGAAACACATTTCGTCCAAACATACTTGGGGTCTAAAACCATTATTTCTATGAGGCACATTTTGCCCGTATGAAAGTGTATATACCCTCGTTAGCATAAATGCTGAGGGTATAAAAACAGATTTGGAATGACGAATTTTTTCTTAATCTATATATGTACCAAAAATCATTCATGTAGTGCCAACATTTTTTTTTTTTTGAAATGGAAAAAACAATTATAGAAATTTTTCGTGATATTTATGTTGTAAAAAACATTTGTTGCTTCTTTCTGGGCGATTATATCATTGCGATTTAATTTTTCCAACACATACATTCATACATACGTTTGTGTGCATGTGAATGTAAATGTCTCTATAAATTGCTGCATTAATCTAAAAATTATAGTGAAAGTAATAACAGCGGCTACAGTCGCTGTAGCAGCCGTTCGGCATTCATGTTCAGTCATTAGTAAATTGATATTAATCATACAACCCGTATAATTTAACAGTCAGGAGCTGTCATAAAATATATTTGTCGTATAACTTGAGATATTTAATGTTTATCGCCAGCACAACAAAGCGAATAAAGAAAAAATAGCGAAATATCCATTTTTATCATCAGGACTATGAATGAAATTGAAACAGCATAACCAAGTAAACACTTTGAGATCAGGACTGGTAAAAATCATAACACAAGAAGTAAAAAAGTATCAGCCTGTGTGATTTGAAACACTTTTTTTTTTTCAAAAATGTATGTACTTAGAGGAATGGACCGATTTAGTCCATTTTGGAAGTGGGTCTTATTTGGGGAGTCATTTCTCTTGATAGATATCGCGCCCACCAGTCATTTCAGTTGGTTACCATATAATTTAGAGCTTTTAGAGCATTATATCAGCCAACATGGACTTGCCCACGAAAAACATAATATCGACTGTAAATAGGGCCACTAGGAGTACCTTCGGTAAAAAAATTCCAGAGGTTCATCGAACAGACACTTAGCCGACCTAGAGTTGTGCTATCTCGTTCACTTAGCAGTTCCAATAGCCCACATTTTTTTAACAAACTGCGTATACTTAATATCACAAGTTATATTTCATCATGTTACTCATACGTTTTGGAACTAGTACAAGGAACTAGGAACTACATTACCCAACTCTAGATGTACCGAAAGGAGTGGATCTATTAGCACCCCCTTCGAATTTTGTTTAATACTTGAATAAATGTTACGATAGTCAAAATGTGGACCAACGCAGTATTCGGTTCGAGAGTTGTAGAGCGCGTGGCTGGTGGTGAAATTCGAAGGTGGTACTTTCTGGCCGTAGGGGTTTTTTACAGCGTTCGAGTAATTTTCTCAAGAAGTATGGACTTGCCACTCAAAAAACTTGTACCCTCCAAATAGAGGCCTTGAGCACAAGCTGTTGCAAGAAAAATCAAAACGATTCAGGTGGAGGTCCTAAACTGACCTTTTCCGAATCTTTGTGTGGGAGGTACCCGAAGAAGTTGTCATATATAGTCCATATTCTAACCGGATCTATTTCTCGTAGAAATATTACGATGTAGAAAAAAATATGGAGCAGATCGGTTACTGTTCGTGCGCACAATTTTAACGAAAAATGTTGAACCTTTGTGGGGGAGGTACCCAAAGGAGTTGTCCGATACAACCCATCTTGGAACTTGATTTAAGTTTGCGCAAGATATTACGACTGCCAAATTTTAGACCGATTCGTCATATCCGTTCGAGAGTTACCGCGAGCTCCATCCACAACACATGGTGCCATAGCGGGTTTTTACAGCAATCAGACCATTTCCTCAGGAACTATGGACTTGCCCCTGAAAAGACTTGTACCGTCGTAATGAGGGCAGCGAATACAAGTTGCTACAACAAAAATTTAAACAATTCGAAAGGAGGTCTTAAACTGCACTTTTCCAAAACTTTGTTGTGGGAGGTAACCGAAGGAGTGAATCGAAGTAGTCCAAATTCGAACTTGATCTCTGTCTGGTAGAAATATTACGATATGCAAAGTACGGACTAAACCATTTGGTCCCTTCGAGAGTTATAGTGCGCATAATTTTTCCCAAAAAAAAAATGGAACTTTTGTGGGCGAGGTACCCGAGGTAGTGGACCAATATAGCCAACCTACGAACTTAGACTAAGCTTGGACAAAATATTACGAAAGCCAAATTTTGCACCAAATCGCTTTATCCGTTCGAGAGCTATCAAGTGATCCAGGCAGACGGATGGACATTACTATATCGACTCCAAATTGTCTGAAACGGATTTCGCCCAAACATGCTTGGGGTCTAAAACAATTAGGTCTTATGTGCAAAGAAGACCTCCTAAAGGTCTTCTGTGGAAGAAAACCTGAAAACCTAGGGAAAGAAGACCTCAAAAAAAAGGACTTCTATGGAAAGAAGACCCATAAAGGTATTTTACGGAAAGAAGACCTCTTAAAGAAAGAAGGCCTCATAAAGGTCTTCAATGGCCTCATAAAGGACTCCTTTAGTAAAAAGACCCCATAAAGGCCTTCTATGGAAAGAAGGCCTTATAATGGTCTTCTGTGGAAAGATGACCTCATAAAGGTCTTCTGTGGAGAGAAGAACTCGAAAAGGCCTTCTGTGGAAAGAACACCAAATAAAGGACTCCTATGGAGAGAAGACCTCCAAAAGGTCTTCTGTGGAAAGAAGACTTCATAAAGGCCTTCTGTGGAAAGAAGTCCCCATAAAGGACTCCTATGGAAAGGAGACGTCCTAAAGGTCTTCTGTGGAAAGAAGATCTGTAAAGGTCTTCCATGGAAAGAAGACCTGATAAAGGTCTTCTATGGAAAGAAGACCTCATAGAGGTTTCTGTGGATAAATACTTCCTAAAGAAAGAAGGCCTCATAAAAGTCTTCTAAAGGCCTTCTGTGGAAAGAAGTCATCATAAAAGACACCTATGGAAAGGAGACGTCCTAAAGGTATTTTATGGGAAGAAGACCTAATAAAGGTCTTCTATGGAAAGAAGATCTGTAAAGGTCTTCCATGGAAAGAGGACCTAATAAAGATCTTCTGTGGAAAAAAGACCTCATAAAGGTCTTCTATGGAGGGAAGACCTCCAAAAGGTCTTCTGTGGAAACAAGACTTCAAAAAGGCCTTCTGTGGAGAAAAATCCTCATAAAGGACTTCTATGGAAAGAGACGTCCTAAAGGTCTTCTATGGAAAGAAGACCTCCAAAACGTCTTCTGTGGAAAGAAGTCCTGATAAAGACCTTCTGTGGAAAGAAGACCTCATAAAGGACTCCTATGGAAAGAAGACCTCATAAAGGACTCCTATGGAAAGAAGAACTCCAAAGTCTTCTGTGGAAAGAAGATCTGTCAAGGTCTTCTATGGAAACAAGACCTCATAAAGGATTCCTATAGGAAGAAGGCCCCATAAAGGTTTGTTATGGAAAGAAGACCTGCTAAAGAAAGAAGGCCTCATAAAGGTATTCAATGGCCTCATAAAGGACTCCTATGGGAAAAGACCCCATAAAGGACTCCTATGGGAAAAGACCCCATAAAGGCCTCTGTGGAAAGAAGATCTGTAAAGGTCTTCCATGGAAAGAAGACCTGATAAAGGTCTCATAAAGGACTCCTATGGAAAAAAGACCTCATAAAGGTCTTGTGTGGAAAGAAGAACTCCAAAAGGTCTTCTATGGAGGGAAGACCTCCAAAAGGTCTTCTGTGGAAACAAGACTTCAAAAAGGCCTTCTGTGGAAAAAATCCTCATAAAGGACTTCTATGGAAAGGAGACGTCCTAAAGGTCTTCTATGGAAAGAAGACCTCCAAAACGTCTTCCGTGGAAAGAAGACCTCATAAAGGACTCCTATGGAAAGAAGACCTCATAAAGG
Source organism: Musca autumnalis (assembly GCF_047663935.1). NCBI lineage: Eukaryota > Metazoa > Arthropoda > Insecta > Diptera > Muscidae > Musca > Musca autumnalis. The sequence continues at coordinate 30,369,668 of NW_027412088.1, forward strand.
ACTCCTATGGAAAGAAGAACTCCAAAGTCTTCTGTGGAAAGAAGATCTGTAAAGGTCTTCCATGGAAAGAAGACCTGATAAAGGTCTTCTATGGAAACAAGACCTCATAAAGGACTCCTATGGAAAGAAGGCCCCATAAAGGTATGTTATGGAAAGAAGACCTGCTAAAGAAAGAAGGCCTCATAAAGGTATTCAATGGCCTCATAAAGGACTCCTATGGGAAAAGACCCCATAAAGGCCTTCTGTGGAAAGAAGATCTGTAAAGGTCTTCCATGGAAAGAAGACCTGATAAAGGTCTCATAAAGGACTCGTATGGAAAAAAGACCTCATTAAGGTCTTGTGTGGAAAGAAGAACTCCAAAAGGTCTTCTGTGGAAAGAAGATCTGTAAAGTTCTTCCATGATAAGAAGACCTGATAAAGGTATTCTATGAAAAGAAGACTTCATAGAGTTCTTCTATAGAAGGAAGACCTTATAAAGGACTCCTATGGAAAGAAGACCCCGTATGTTGTGGAAAGAAGACCTCCTAAAGAAAGAAGGCCTCATAAAGCACTCCTATGGGAAAAAGATCCCAAAAGGCCTTCTGTGGAAAGAAGACCTGATAGAGGTCTTCTGTGGAAAGATGACCTCATAAAGGTCTTCTGTGGAAAGAAGACCTCCAAAAGGTCTTCTGTGGAAAGAAGACCTAATAATGGTCATATATGTAATGAAGATCTCATAAAGGTATTTTATAGAAAGAAGACCTCATAAAGGTTTTCTATGGAAGGAAGACTTCATAAAGGCCTTCTGTGGAAAAAAGACCTCATAAAGACTCCTATGGAAAGAAGGCCACATAAAGGTATTTTATGGAAAGAAGACCTCCTACAGAAACAAGGTCTTCTATGGCCTCATTAAGGTCTTCTATGGCCTCATAAAGAACTCCTATGGGAAAAATATCCCATAAAGGCCTTCTGTGGAAAGAAGGTCTCATAAATGTCTTCTGAGGAAAGAAGGTCTTATAAAGGTCTTCTGTGGAAAGATGACCTCATAAAGGTCTTCTATGGAAAGAAGACCTCCTAAAGAGAGAAGGCCTCATAAAGGAATTCAATGGCCTCATAAAGGACTCCTATGGGCAAAAGACCCCTTAAAGGCCTGTGGAAAGAAGGCCTCATAAAGGTCTTCTGTAGAAAGGAGCCCTCATAAAGGTCTTCTGTGGAAAGAAGACCTCATAAAGGTCTTCTGTGGAAAGATGACCTCATAAAGGTCTTCTATGAAAAGAAGACCTCATTAAGGTCTTCTATGGCCTTATAGAGGACACCTATAGAAAAAACATCCCATAAAGATCTTCTATGGAAAGAAGACCGCATAAAGGTCTTCTATGGAAAAAAAAATTTCTAATAGTCTTCTGTGGAAAGAAGACCTCATAAAGAATATAAAGAAGGCCTTCTATTTAAAGACGACGTCATAGAATCCTTCACCTAAAGGTCCCCTATGTAAAAAATGTATCACAGATATCTTCTAAAGTAAAGAAGTCGTCATAAAGGTCTTCTATGTAAGGTATTCTATTTAAAAACACCTCGAATAGGTCTTCTATGTAAAGAAGACCTTCTACAGGTACTCTATGTACAAAGACCTCATGACGTCCTGCTATATAAAGAAGATCTCATAACACCTTTCTACGCAAAAAAAATCTCCTAGCCGAATTAAAACTTCAAAAGTCCTCAGATAGGTCTTCCATATGTTAAGATGGCCCCATACAGTTATTCTATGATATGAAGCCGTTTAAATGTGTCCTGTATAAAGAAGATATCACAAACGATCACCACATATAGGATGTCTATGTAAAGAAATGCTCCCAAAGGTCTTCCAAATCTTCTAAATATTACTATTGGCTTCAGGAGATGAACATATCTAATTTTTTATTATATTTTATAATACATGTCTAAAATGTTTGCTACTCTTCTTTTGCTTCTATTGTCTAAGCAATAGAAAAATGTCATTATCTACCGTTTACCTTGCACTCGAAAAATAACGCGCCTTATTCGAACGATATACCTCTCCCACCACACGTGTATTTTTCTTTTGTCAACATTTACCCTTGCCTTTTAAAATAGAATCCCCACAAATGTCCCCCCACACTCGTCCTACTCTAGAACAATGACATGTTGCGCGTTATTTAATGTAAGACGATAAACTATGACGATCAGAATAATGAGGAGGAGGAGAGGGAAGGGGGAATTATTCAATTCTCGCTCTGGGTCTTTGCCTTCGTCTTTTGAATTCATTGGGGACATTGTCAAGGTTATCTTTCAATGCGTCCATAGAGGGGATAAAATTGACGCTTAACAATGCAAAACGAAATAAGAAATGGGGACATTTATCCTTATGGTTTTACTACTATTCACACACACACGCACGCACAACAGCTACAAACGTAGCATAACAAACAACGCTGAATGTCGCCTTTTTTAAAGAGAATAATAAAATGCACACAGGCGAATGATATGCAAATGCTAATGGTCCATAATTTAAGGTATGAATACGTTAGTGCAAAATGTGGGACAAAATGGAGAACCTTAACTTATGGCAAAAAGTAAATGAAGAGACTTTTTGTTAGTGAATTTTATTGTAATAATATGCATGCTGGTAAATAATTGAAAATATAAATTATAAATTATATACACCGCTGATAATTAATTTCAAGATCCATAAATAAGTCCCGCCATAATAAGAGCCTTAAATTAGTTCAAATTATTTCAACAATATTTATACATACTAAAATGTAGAAATCGATAATAAATAAGAAATAACTTTAAACATGAGTTTCTAGATTTTAACTAAACAAGCAACAAAGCAAGTTAAATAAAACACTTTGAAAATAAATTTCTTTTTATAGAAAACTGTGGCCGAGCACACATTTGACCCGAATATTTTGCCACGTGCAGCTTAGGCTAACGAATTTATGTTTGCTTCCAGGAAATTACATTTCGTTAAGAACTTTGGACATTATTAAAGATTATTTTGTTTTGGTTATTTGTATGCAAACGGCGTTCAAGTGTATGTTCAAAAGATATGTATGTATTTGTGTAAGCATGTATTTCAAGGCAACGGACGAAGTTGCGTATACTTGCTTATACAATGGTCAAATATAAATCATACGTGACAGTGGTCAATGGAAATGTTGGCCATTTTAGAGATGATTATGGGAATCAATTATGAAACCAACATTCATTGAAATCACAGAAAAATACTTTGAAATTTTAGTTATTTGAAGTTGGGGAGAATTCAAAATATTTAATACCAAATATAAAATATAAAGTATTAAAAATTAAAATATAAAAAATTAAAATATAAAATATAAAATATAAAGTATTAAAAATTAAAATATAAAAAATTAAAATATAAAATATAAAATATAAAATATAAAATATAAAATATAAAGTATTAAAAATTAAAATATAAAAAATTAAAATATAAAATATAAAATATAAAATATAAAATATAAAATATAAAATATAAAATATAAAATATAAAATATAAAATATAAAATATAAAATATAAAATATAAAATATAAAGTATTAAAAATTAAAATATAAAAAATTAAAATATAAAATATAAAATATAAAATATAAAATATAAAATATAAAATATAAAATATAAAATATAAAATATAAAATATAAATATAAAATATAAAATATAAAATATAAAATATAAAATATAAAATATAAAATATAAAATATAAAATATAAAATATAAAATATAAAATATAAAATATAAAATATAAAATATAAAATATAAAATATAAAATATAAAATATAAAATATAAAATATAAAATATAAAATATAAAATATAAAATATAAATATAAAATATAAAATATAAAATATAAAATATAAAATATAAAATATAAAATATAAAATATAAAATATAAAATATAAAATATAAAATATAAAATATAAAATATAAAATATAAAATATAAAATATAAAATATAAAATATAAAATATAAAATATAAAATATAAAATATAAAATATAAAATATAAAATATAAATATAAAATATAAAATATAAAATATAAAATATAAAATATAAAATATAAAATATAAAATATAAAATATAAAATATAAAATATAAAATATAAAATATAAAATATAAAATATAAAATATAAAATATAAAATATAAAATATAAAATATAAAATATAAAATATAAATATAAAATATAAAATATAAAATATAAAATATAAAATATAAAATATAAAATATAAAATATAAAATATAAAATATAAAATATAAAATATAAAATATAAAATATAAAATATAAAATATAAAATATAAAATATAAAATATAAAATATAAAATATAAAATATAAAATATAAAATATAAAATATAAAATATAAAATATAAAATATAAAATATAAAATATAAAATATAAAATATAAAATATAAAATATAAAATATAAAATATAAAATATAAAATATAAAATATAAAATATAAAATATAAAATATAAAATATAAAATATAAAATATAAAATATAAAATATAAAATATAAAATATAAAATATAAAATATAAAATATAAAATATAAAATATAAAATATAAAATATAAAATATAAAATATAAAATATAAAATATAAAATATAAAATATAAAATATAAAATATAAAATATAAAATATAAAATATAAAATATAAAATATAAAATATAAAATATAAAATATAAAATATAAAATATAAAATATAAAATATAAAATATAAAATATAAAATATAAAATATAAAATATAAAATATAAAATATAAAATATAAAATATAAAATATAAAATATAAAATATAAAATATAAAATATAAAATATAAAATATAAAATATAAAATATAAAATATAAAATATAAAATATAAAATATAAAATATAAAATATAAAATATAAAATATAAAATATAAAATATAAAATATAAAATATAAAATATAAAAATATAAAATATAAAATATAAAATATAAAATATAAAATATAAAATATAAAATATAAAATATAAAATATAAAATATAAAATATAAAATATAAAATATAAAATATAAAATATAAAATATAAAATATAAAATATAAAATATAAAATATAAAATATAAAATATAAAATATAAAATATAAAATATAAAATATAAAATATAAAATATAAAATATAAAATATAAAATATAAAATATAAAATATAAAATATAAAATATAAAATATAAAATATAAAATATAAAATATAAAATATAAAATATAAAATATAAAATATAAAATATAAAATATAAAATATAAAATATAAAATATAAAATATAAAATATAAAATATAAAATATAAAATATAAAATATAAAATATAAAATATAAAATATAAAATATAAAATATAAAATATAAAATATAAAATATAAAATATAAAATATAAAATATAAAATATAAAATATAAAATATAAAATATAAAATATAAAATATAAAATATAAAATATAAAATATAAAATATAAAATATAAAATATAAAATATAAAATATAAAATATAAAATATAAAATATAAAATATAAAATATAAAATATAAAATATAAAATATAAAATATAAAATATAAAATATAAAATATAAAATATAAAATATAAAATATAAAATATAAAATATAAAATATAAAATATAAAATATAAAATATAAAATATAAAATATAAAATATAAAATATAAAATATAAAATATAAAATATAAAATATAAAATATAAAATATAAAATATAAAATATAAAATATAAAATATAAAATATAAAATATAAAATATAAAATATAAAATATAAAATATAAAATATAAAATATAAAATATAAAATATAAAATATAAAATATAAAATATAAAATATAAAATATAAAATATAAAATATAAAATATAAAATATAAAATATAAAATATAAAATATAAAATATAAAATATAAAATATAAAATATAAAATATAAAATATAAAATATAAAATATAAAATATAAAATATAAAATATAAAATATAAAATATAAAATATAAAATATAAAATATAAAATATAAAATATAAAATATAAAATATAAAATATAAAATATAAAATATAAAATATAAAATATAAAATATAAAATATAAAATATAAAATATAAAATATAAAATATAAAATATAAAATATAAAATATAAAATATAAAATATAAAATATAAAATATAAAATATAAAATATAAAATATAAAATATAAAATATAAAATATAAAATATAAAATATAAAATATAAAATATAAAATATAAAATATAAAATATAAAATATAAAATATAAAATATAAAATATAAAATATAAAATATAAAATATAAAATATAAAATATAAAATATAAAATATAAAATATAAAATATAAATATAAAATATAAAATATAAAATATAAAATATAAAATATAAAATATAAAATATAAAATATAAAATATAAAATATAAAATATAAAATTATAAAATATAAAATATAAAATATAAAATATAAAATATAAAATATAAAATATAAAATATAAAATATAAAATATAAAATATAAAATATAAAATATAAAATATAAAATATAAATATAAAATATAAAATATAAAATATAAATAATATAAAATATAAAATATAAAATATAAAATATAAAATATAAAATATAAAATATAAAATATAAAATATAAAATATAAAATATAAAATATAAAATATAAAATATAAAATATAAAATATAAAATATAAAAATATAAAATATAAAATATAAAATATAAAATATAAAATATAAAATATAAAATATAAAATATAAAATATAAAATATAAAATATAAAATATAAAATATAAAATATAAAATATAAAATATAAAATATAAAATATAAATATAAAATATAAAATATAAAATATAAATATAAAATATAAATATAAAATATAAAATATAAAATATAAAATATAAAATATAAAATATAAAATATAAAATATAAAATATAAAATATAAAATATAAAATATAAAATATAAAATATAAAATATAAAATATAAAATATAAAATATAAATATAAAATATAAAATATAAAATATAAAATATAAAATATAAAATATAAAATATAAAATATAAAATATAAAATATAAAATATAAAATATAAAATATAAAATATAAAATATAAAATATAAAATATAAAATATAAAATATAAAATATAAAATATAAAATATAAAATATAAAATATAAAATATAAAATATAAAATATAAATATAAAATATAAAATATAAAATATAAAATATAAAAATATAAAATATAAAATATAAAATATAAAATATAAAATATAAAATATAAATATAAAATATAAAATATAAAATATAAAATATAAAATATAAAATATAAAATATAAAATATAAAATATAAAATATAAAATATAAAATATAAAATATAAAATATAAATATAAAATATAAAATATAAAATATAAAATATAAAATATAAAATATAAAATATAAAATATAAAATATAAAATATAAAATATAAAATATAAAATATAAAATATAAAATATAAAATATAAAATATAAAATATAAAATATAAAATATAAAATATAAAATATAAAATATAAAATATAAAATATAAAATATAAAATATAAATATAAAATATAAAATATAAAATATAAAATATAAAATATAAAATATAAAATATAAAATATAAAATATAAAATATAAAATATAAAATATAAAATATAAAATATAAAATATAAAATATAAAATATAAAATATAAAATATAAAATATAAAATATAAAATATAAAATATAAAATATAAAATATAAAATATAAAATATAAAATATAAAATATAAAATATAAAATATAAAATATAAAATATAAAATATAAAATATAAAATATAAAATATAAAATATAAAATATAAAATATAAAATATAAAATATAAAATATAAAATATAAAATATAAAATATAAAATATAAAATATAAAATATAAAATATAAAATATAAAATATAAAATATAAAATATAAAATATAAAATATAAAATATAAAATATAAAATATAAAATATAAAATATAAAATATAAAATATAAAATATAAAATATAAAATATAAAATATAAAATATAAAATATAAAATATAAAATATAAAAATATAAAATATAAAATATAAAATATAAAATATAAAATATAAAATATAAAATATAAAATATAAAATATAAAATATAAATATAAAATATAAAATATAAAATATAAAATATAAAATATAAAATATAAAATATAAAATATAAAATATAAAATATAAAATATAAAATATAAAATATAAAATATAAAATATAAAATATAAAATATAAAATATAAAATATAAAATATAAAATATAAAATATAAAATATAAAATATAAAATATAAAATATAAAATATAAAATATAAAATATAAAATATAAAATATAAAATATAAAATATAAAATATAAAATATAAAATATAAAATATAAAATATAAAATATAAAATATAAAATATAAAATATAAAATATAAAATATAAAATATAAAATATAAAATATAAAATATAAAATATAAAATATAAAATAAAAATATAAAATATAAAATATAAAATATAAAATATAAAATATAAAATATAAAATATAAAATATAAAATATAAAATATAAAATATAAAATATAAAATATAAAATATAAAATATAAAATATAAAATATAAAATATAAAATATAAAATATAAAATATAAAATATAAAATATAAAATATAAAATATAAAATATAAAATATAAAATATAAAATATAAAATATAAAATATAAAATATAAAATATAAAATATAAAATATAAAATATAAAATATAAAATATAAAATATAAAATATAAAATATAAAATATAAAATATAAAATATAAAATATAAAATATAAAATATAAAATATAAAATATAAAATATAAAATATAAAATATAAAATATAAAATATAAAATATAAAATATAAAATATAAAATATAAAATATAAAATATAAAATATAAAATATAAAATATAAAATATAAAATATAAAATATAAAATATAAAATATAAAATATAAAATATAAAATATAAAATATAAAATATAAAATATAAAATATAAAATATAAAATATAAAATATAAAATATAAAATATAAAATATAAAATATAAAATATAAAATATAAAATATAAAATATAAAATATAAAATATAAAATATAAAATATAAAATATAAAATATAAAATATAAAATATAAAATATAAAATATAAAATATAAAATATAAAATATAAAATATAAAATATAAAATATAAAATATAAAATATAAAATATAAAATATAAAATATAAAATATAAAATATAAAATATAAAATATAAAATATAAAATATAAAATATAAAATATAAAATATAAAATATAAAATATAAAATATAAAATATAAAATATAAAATATAAAATATAAAATATAAAATATAAAATATAAAATATAAAATATAAAATATAAAATATAAAATATAAAATATAAAATATAAATATAAAATATAAAATATAAAATATAAAATATAAAATATAAAATATAAAATATAAAATATAAAATATAAAATATAAAATATAAAATATAAAATATAAAATATAAAATATAAAATATAAAATATAAAATATAAAATATAAAATATAAAATATAAAATATAAAATATAAAATATAAAATATAAAATATAAAATATAAAATATAAAATATAAAATATAAAATATAAAATATAAAATATAAAATATAAAATATAAAATATAAAATATAAAATATAAAATATAAAATATAAAATATAAAATATAAAATATAAAATATAAAATATAAAATATAAAATATAAAATATAAAATATAAAATATAAAATATAAAATATAAAATATAAAATATAAAATATAAAATATAAAATATAAAATATAAAATATAAAATATAAAATATAAAATATAAAATATAAAATATAAAATATAAAATATAAAATATAAAATATAAAATATAAAATATAAAATATAAAATATAAAATATAAAATATAAAATATAAAATATAAAATATAAAATATAAAATATAAAATATAAAATATAAAAATATAAAATATAAAATATAAAATATAAAATATAAAATATAAAATATAAAATATAAAATATAAAATATAAAATATAAAATATAAAATATAAAATATAAAATATAAAATATAAAATATAAAATATAAATATAAAATATAAAATATAAAATATAAAATATAAAATATAAAATATAAAATATAAAATATAAAATATAAAATATAAAATATAAAATATAAAATATAAAATATAAAATATAAAATATAAAATATAAAATATAAATATAAAATATAAAATATAAAATATAAAATATAAAATATAAAATATAAAATATAAAATATAAAATATAAAATATAAAATATAAAATATAAAATATAAAATATAAAATATAAATATAAAATATAAAATATAAAATATAAAATATAAAATATAAAATATAAAATATAAAATATAAAATATAAAATATAAAATATAAAATATAAAATATAAAATATAAAATATAAAATATAAAATATAAAATATAAAATATAAAATATAAAATATAAAAATATAAAATATAAAATATAAAATATAAAATATAAAATATAAAATATAAAATATAAAATATAAAATATAAAATATAAAATATAAAATATAAAATATAAAATATAAAATATAAAATATAAAATATAAAATATAAAATATAAAATATAAAATATAAAATATAAAATATAAAATATAAAATATAAAATATAAAATATAAAATATAAAATATAAAATATAAAATATAAAATATAAAATATAAAATATAAAATATAAAATATAAAATATAAAATATAAAATATAAAATATAAAATATAAAATATAAAATATAAAATATAAAATATAAAATATAAAATATAAAATATAAAATATAAAATATAAAATATAAAATATAAAATATAAAATATAAAATATAAAATATAAAATATAAAATATAAAATATAAAATATAAAATATAAAATATAAAATATAAAATATAAAATATAAAATATAAAATATAAAATATAAAATATAAAATATAAAATATAAAATATAAAATATAAAATATAAAATATAAAATATAAAATATAAAATATAAAATATAAAATATAAAATATAAAATATAAAATATAAAATATAAAATATAAAATATAAAATATAAAATATAAAATATAAAATATAAAATATAAAATATAAAATATAAAATATAAAATATAAAATATAAAATATAAAATATAAAATATAAAATATAAATATAAAATATAAAATATAAAATATAAAATATAAAATATAAAATATAAAATATAAAATATAAAATATAAAATATAAAATATAAAATATAAAATATAAAATATAAAATATAAAATATAAAATATAAAATATAAAATATAAAATATAAAATATAAAATATAAAATATAAAATATAAAATATAAAATATAAAATATAAAATATAAAATATAAAATATAAAATATAAAATATAAAATATAAAATATAAAATATAAAATATAAAATATAAAATATAAAATATAAAATATAAAATATAAAATATAAAATATAAAAATATAAAATATAAAATATAAAATATAAAATATAAAATATAAAATATAAAATATAAAATATAAAATATAAAATATAAAATATAAATATAAAATATAAAATATAAAATATAAAATATAAATATAAAATATAAAATATAAAATATAAAATATAAAATATAAAATATAAAATATAAAATATAAAATATAAAATATAAAATATAAAATATAAAATATAAAATATAAAATATAAAATATAAAATATAAAATATAAAATATAAAATATAAAATATAAAATATAAAATATAAAATATAAAATATAAAATATAAAATATAAAATATAAAATATAAAATATAAAATATAAAATATAAATATAAAATATAAAATATAAAATATAAAATATAAAATATAAAATATAAAATATAAAATATAAAATATAAAATATAAAATATAAAATATAAAATATAAAATATAAAATATAAAATATAAAATATAAAATATAAAATATAAAATATAAAATATAAAATATAAAATATAAAATATAAAATATAAAATATAAAATATAAAATATAAAATATAAAATATAAAATATAAAATATAAAATATAAAATATAAAATATAAAATATAAAATATAAAATATAAAATATAAAATATAAAATATAAAATATAAAATATAAAATATAAAATATAAAATATAAAATATAAAATATAAAATATAAAATATAAAATATAAAATATAAAATATAAAATATAAAATATAAAATATAAAATATAAAATATAAAATATAAAATATAAAATATAAAATATAAAATATAAAATATAAAATATAAAATATAAAATATAAAATATAAAATATAAAATATAAAATATAAAATATAAAATATAAAATATAAAATATAAAATATAAAATATAAAATATAAAATATAAAATATAAAATATAAAATATAAAATATAAAATATAAAATATAAAATATAAAATATAAAATATAAAATATAAAATATAAAATATAAAATATAAAATATAAAATATAAAATATAAAATATAAAATATAAAATATAAAATATAAAATATAAAATATAAAATATAAAATATAAAATATAAAATATAAAATATAAAATATAAAATATAAAATATAAAATATAAAATATAAAATATAAAATATAAAATATAAAATATAAAATATAAAATATAAAATATAAAATATAAAATATAAAATATAAAATATAAAATATAAAATATAAAATATAAAATATAAAATATAAAATATAAAATATAAAATATAAAATATAAAATATAAAATATAAAATATAAAATATAAAATATAAAATATAAAATATAAAATATAAAATATAAAATATAAAATATAAAATATAAAATATAAAATATAAAATATAAAATATAAAATATAAAATATAAAATATAAAATATAAAATATAAAATATAAAATATAAAATATAAAATATAAAATATAAAATATAAAATATAAAATATAAAATATAAATATAAAATATAAAATATAAAATATAAAATATAAAATATAAAATATAAAATATAAAATATAAAATATAAAATATAAAATATAAAATATAAAATATAAAATATAAAATATAAAATATAAAATATAAAATATAAAATATAAAATATAAAATATAAAATATAAAATATAAAATATTAAAATATAAAATATAAAATATAAAATATAAAATATAAAATATAAAATATAAAATATAAAATATAAAATATAAAATATAAAATATAAAATATAAAATATAAAATATAAAATATAAAATATAAAATATAAAATATAAAATATAAAATATAAAATATAAAATATAAAATATAAAATATAAAATATAAAATATAAAAATATAAAATATAAAATATAAAATATAAAATATAAATATAAAATATAAAATATAAAATATAAAATATAAAATATAAAATATAAAATATAAAATATAAAATATAAAATATAAAATATAAAATATAAAATATAAAATATAAAATATAAAATATAAAATATAAAATATAAAATATAAAATATAAAATATAAAATATAAAATATAAAATATAAAATATAAAATATAAAATATAAAATATAAAATATAAAATATAAAATATAAAATATAAAATATAAAATATAAAATATAAAATATAAAATATAAAATATAAAATATAAAATATAAAATATAAAATATAAAATATAAATATAAAATATAAAATATAAAATATAAAATATAAAATATAAAATATAAAATATAAAATATAAAATATAAAATATAAAATATAAAATATAAAATATAAAATATAAAATATAAAATATAAAATATAAAATATAAATATAAAATATAAAATATAAAATATAAAATATAAAATATAAAATATAAAATATAAAATATAAAATATAAAATATAAAATATAAAATAAAATATAAAATATAAAATATAAAATATAAAATATAAAATATAAAATATAAAATATAAAATATAAAATATAAAATATAAAATATAAAATATAAAATATAAAATATAAAATATAAAATATAAAATATAAAATATAAAATATAAAATATAAAATATAAAATATAAAATATAAAATATAAAATATAAAATATAAAATATAAAATATAAAATATAAAATATAAAATATAAAATATAAATATAAAATATAAAATATAAAATATAAAATATAAAATATAAAATATAAAATATAAATATAAAATATAAAATATAAAATATAAAATATAAAATATAAATATAAAATATAAAATATAAAATATAAAATATAAAATATAAAATATAAAATATAAAATATAAAATATAAAATATAAAATATAAAATATAAAATATAAAATATAAAATATAAAATATAAAATATAAAATATAAAATATAAAATATAAAATATAAAATATAAAATATAAAATATAAAATATAAAATATAAAATATAAAATATAAAATATAAAATATAAAATATAAAATATAAAATATAAAATAAATATAAATATAAAATATAAAATATAAAATATAAAATATAAAATATAAAATATAAAATATAAAATATAAAATATAAAATATAAAATATAAAATATAAAATATAAAATATAAAATATAAAATATAAAATATAAATATAAAATATAAAATATAAAATATAAAATATAAAATATAAAATATAAAATATAAAATATAAAATATAAAATATAAAATATAAAATATAAAATATAAAATATAAAATATAAAATATAAAATATAAAATATAAAATATAAAATATAAAATATAAAATATAAAATATAAAATATAAAATATAAAATATAAAATATAAAATATAAAATATAAAATATAAAATATAAAATATAAAATATAAAATATAAAATATAAAATATAAAATATAAAATATAAAATATAAAATATAAAATATAAAATATAAATATAAAATATAAAATATAAAATTAAAATATAAAATATAAAATATAAAATATAAAATATAAAATATAAAATATAAAATATAAAATATAAAATATAAAATATAAAATATAAAATATAAAATATAAAATATAAAATATAAAATATAAAATATAAAATATAAAATATAAAATATAAAATATAAAATATAAAATATAAAATATAAAAATATAAAATATAAAATATAAAATATAAAATATAAAATATAAATATAAAATATAAAATATAAAATATAAAATATAAAATATAAAATATAAAATATAAAATATAAAATATAAAATATAAAATATAAAATATAAAATATAAAATATAAAATATAAAATATAAAATATAAAATATAAAATATAAAATATAAAATATAAAATATAAAATATAAAATATAAAATATAAAATATAAAATATAAAATATAAAATATAAAATATAAAATATAAAATATAAAATATAAAATATAAAATATAAAATATAAAATATAAAATATAAAATATAAAATATAAAATATAAAATATAAAATATAAAATATAAAATATAAAATATAAAATATAAAATATAAAATATAAAATATAAATATAAAATATAAAATATAAAATATAAAATATAAAATATAAAATATAAAATATAAAATATAAAATATAAAATATAAAATATAAAATATAAAATATAAAATATAAATATAAAATATAAAATATAAAATATAAAATATAAAATATAAAATATAAAATATAAAATATAAAATATAAAATATAAAATATAAAATATAAATATAAAATATAAAATATAAAATATAAAATATAAAATATAAAATATAAAATATAAAATATAAATATAAAATATAAAATATAAAATATAAAATATAAAATATAAAATATAAAATATAAAATATAAAATATAAAATATAAAATATAAAATATAAAATATAAAATATAAAATATAAAATATAAAATATAAAATATAAAATATAAAATATAAAATATAAAATATAAAATATAAAATATAAAATATAAAATATAAAATATAAAATATAAAATATAAAATATAAAATATAAAATATAAAATATAAAATATAAAATATAAAATATAAAATATAAAATATAAAATATAAAATATAAAATATAAAATATAAAATATAAAATATAAAATATAAAATATAAAATATAAAATATAAATATAAAATATAAAATATAAAATATAAAATATAAAATATAAAATATAAAATATAAAATATAAAATATAAAATATAAAATATAAAATATAAAATATAAAATATAAAATATAAAATATAAAATATAAAATATAAAATAATAAAATATAAAATATAAAATATAAAATATAAAATATAAAATATAAAATATAAAATATAAAATATAAAATATAAAATATAAAATATAAAATATAAAATATAAAATATAAAATATAAAATATAAAATATAAATATAAAATATAAAATATAAAATATAAAATATAAAATATAAAATATAAAATATAAAATATAAAATATAAAATATAAAATATAAAATATAAAATATAAAATATAAAATATAAAATATAAAATATAAAATATAAAATATAAAATATAAAATATAAAATATAAAATATAAAATATAAAATATAAAATATAAAATATAAAATATAAAATATAAAATATAAAATATAAAATATAAAATATAAAATATAAAATATAAAATATAAAATATAAAATATAAAATATAAAATATAAAATATAAAATATAAAATATAAAATATAAAATATAAAATATAAAATATAAAATATAAAATATAAAATATAAAATATAAAATATAAAATATAAAATATAAAATATAAAATATAAAATATAAAATATAAAATATAAAATATAAAATATAAAATATAAAATATAAAATATAAAATATAAAATATAAAATATAAAATATAAAATATAAAATATAAAATATAAAATATAAAATATAAAATATAAAATATAAAATATAAAATATAAAATATAAAATATAAAATATAAAATATAAAATATAAAATATAAAATATAAAATATAAAATATAAAATATAAAATATAAAATATAAAATATAAAATATAAAATATAAAATATAAAATATAAAATATAAAATATAAAATATAAAATATAAAATATAAAATATAAAATATAAAATATAAAATATAAAATATAAAATATAAAATATAAAATATAAAATATAAAATATAAAATATAAAATATAAAATATAAAATATAAAATATAAAATATAAAATATAAAATATAAAATATAAAATATAAAATATAAAATATAAAATATAAAATATAAAATATAAAATATAAAATATAAAATATAAAATATAAAATATAAAATATAAAATATAAAATATAAAATATAAAATATAAAATATAAAATATAAAATATAAAATATAAAATATAAAATATAAAATATAAAATATAAAATATAAAATATAAAATATAAAATATAAAATATAAAATATAAAATATAAAATATAAAATATAAAATATAAAATATAAAATATAAAATATAAAATATAAAATATAAAATATAAAATATAAAATATAAAATATAAAATATAAAATATAAAATATAAAATATAAAATATAAAATATAAAATATAAAATATAAAATATAAAATATAAAATATAAAATATAAAATATAAAATATAAAATATAAAATATAAAATATAAAATATAAAATATAAAATATAAAATATAAAATATAAAATATAAAATATAAAATATAAAATATAAAATATAAAATATAAAATATAAAATATAAAATATAAAATATAAAATATAAAATATAAAATATAAAATATAAAATATAAAATATAAAATATAAAATATAAAATATAAAATATAAAATATAAAATATAAAATATAAAATATAAAATATAAAATATAAAATATAAAATATAAAATATAAAATATAAAATATAAAATATAAAATATAAAATATAAAATATAAAATATAAAATATAAAATATAAAATATAAAATATAAAATATAAAATATAAAATATAAAATATAAAATATAAAATATAAAATATAAAATATAAAATATAAAATATAAAATATAAAATATAAAATATAAAATATAAAATATAAAATATAAAATATAAAATATAAAATATAAAATATAAAATATAAAATATAAAATATAAAATATAAAATATAAAATATAAAATATAAAATATAAAATATAAAATATAAAATATAAAATATAAAATATAAAATATAAAATATAAAATATAAAATATAAAATATAAAATATAAAATATAAAATATAAAATATAAAATATAAAATATAAAATATAAAATATAAAATATAAAATATAAAATATAAAATATAAAATATAAAATATAAAATATAAAATATAAAATATAAAATATAAAATATAAAATATAAAATATAAAATATAAAATATAAAATATAAAATATAAAATATAAAATATAAAATATAAAATATAAAATATAAAATATAAAATATAAAATATAAAATATAAAATATAAAATATAAAATATAAAATATAAAATATAAAATATAAAATATAAAATATAAAATATAAAATATAAAATATAAAATATAAAATATAAAATATAAAATATAAAATATAAAATATAAAATATAAAATATAAAATATAAAATATAAAATATAAAATATAAAATATAAAATATAAAATATAAAATATAAAATATAAAATATAAAATATAAAATATAAAATATAAAATATAAAATATAAAATATAAAATATAAAATATAAAATATAAAATATAAAATATAAAATATAAAATATAAAATATAAAATATAAAATATAAAATATAAAATATAAAATATAAAATATAGAATATACAATATATAAAATATAAATTTTAAAAATATAAAAAAACAAATTACTAAAAATTCTAATATTCTGTACAAATTCCAAATAAAAGCTTGTCAATTTGAATGACCATAAAGCATCATATTTAATAAAATATTATCGAACTTTGCCCTCCCAGGCAAATGGAATTTGTCAAATTTCCACTGGCTTATTTTGTTGACCTTGATTACCATTTCCAAAATGGCTAAGAAACAAAACTGAAAAACGTTCATCCCCAATTTAAGACAGCATTACAATTGGTATTTCTTTTTTTGTATTTATTCTTAGTTTTGTCTTCTTTTTGTTGCAGATATGATTTATTTGTCTGCCAAAAAATCCCTTGATACTTCAGCACTGGGTTTAATGGCATTAATGTAAATGTACTTTGAAACTGCATTCGAGTGGTTTCTTTGTTAAGGATAACAAAAACGAAGAAAGAACAAAAAAATTGTCACAAATAATGCTATTAGGCATTTTTGACAAAAAGAAAAGAAAAACAGTGTGAATTTTATTGTCTTAACATTTACAAATGATGATAATTCATATTTGCATGGTACGGCCTTCGGGGAGTTTTCTTTTGTTGCAGAAAATATATAATAAAATATTTCTTGGCATAACGAACAAAAACGAAATAAATTTAGTAGAATTAAATGTTTAAACAAAATTCTCCTATAGCTAAGGTCACCCATGGAATACAAATATATCCATTATTTTGTTGCTATAATTTGCTTATCATAAAGCCATAAAACACACATGCATTGCCAATTTCAGTCCCAGCTATTTAAAGTCCTTTGACTTTGCAAAAGTTTAATTAATAAAATCCTATTAGTCTTAACAGCCTACTTAACCTTAACATCCCCTCCTCTCAGGGGCCTTAATAATGGTTAACCTACTGGCCGCAACACACATCAGACACAGTCAACTTTAATTACAAAGCTGGCAATTTAATTACAATTTGTCATCGTACTTCAAGTTTTATTAAAACCAATTTAAGCTATTGCTTGGTGGCATAAATGGTTTTGAATTAAATATTGCAAAGAATCTTTTAGTATTAATTTGTTGAGAGGCACTACATTTAAGGGGTTACCACAGCTATCGCCATCGCATTCACGGACTCTGCTTATACTGTCGCTTACAGATAATGGTGATAATAATAGTAATATTGTTGTTATTATTTAATTAATTAGCATGACAAACAAACGTCATGGCAAGACAACGAACGCATTTCAAATGTCACCATCATTGCCGACACCGCCGCCACAATGGAGATGTTCTTGCACACAAAATCTACGTCAATGTGCCTGCCAGCAGAACCAACAACCATGTACAACAATGTGCTGGTCAAGCAGAAAGAGATTCTTGTCAAGTTAAAAAGGACACACAATGAGCATTTTCAAAAAAAGATACATCACTATAAAAAGGAAGCAGACACCAAAAAGGATTACAATGCAAAATAGTTGAACCGCCCATTGTCTGGCAAATAAAAAGTCACCATGTAAAGGATAATAATAAAAAAGTAAAAGGATCATTATGTTTAGTTCAATTCGTACTACAAGGCAATCCGAGGTCATTTGTCCAATATATTTTAGTGAAATTAACTTAGGGCACTTTTACGACTGTTAAAGAGTCATAAATGTAGATTTTTAAAGGACTTTCGGAGGAAGCCTTTCAACGTTATAAACGTGGATTTTTAAAGGTTTTTCAAAGGAAGCCTTTCAACTTTATAAACGTGGATTTTTAAAAGACTTCCAAAGGAAGCCTTTCATCACTATAAACGTGGATTTTTAAAGGACATTCAAAGGAAGCTTTTCATCACTATAAACGTGGATTTTTAAAGGACTTTCAAGGGAAGGCTTTTATCACTATGAACATTGGACTTTTAAAGGACTTTCAATGGAAGGTTTTCAACTTTATAAACGTGGCTTTTTTAAGGACTTTCAAAAGAAGTATTTCATCATTATTAAAGTGGATTTTTAAAGGATTTTCGAGGGAAGCCTTTCTACTTTATAAACGTGGATTTTTAAAGGAATTTCAAAGGAAGCCTTTCAACTTTATAAACACGGATTTTTAAAGGACTTTTAAAGGAAGCCTTTCATCACTATAAACGTGGAGTTTTAAAGGACTTTCAAGGGAAGGCTTTCAACTTTATAAACACGGATTTTTAAAGGACTTTTAAAGGAAGCCTTTCATCACTATAAACGTGGATTTTTAAAGGACTTTCAAGGGAAGGCTTTCAACTTTATAAACTTGGTTTTTCAAGGACTTTCAAAGGAAGCCTTTCATCACTATATACGTGGATTTTTCAAGGACTTTCAAAGGAAGCCTTTTATCACAATAAACGTGGATTTTTAAAGGACTTTCAAAGGAAGCCTTTCGTCACTATAAACGTGGATTTTTAAAGGACTTTCACAGGAAGCCTTTCATCACTATAAACGTGGATTTTTAAAGGACTTTCAAAGGAAGCCTTTCATCACTATAAACGTGGATTTTTAAAGGACTTTCAAAGGAAGGGTTTTATCAATATTATCTTGGATTTTTAAAGGACCTATTATCATCCTTATTTCCAACATTAACAGCTGCTGTTATTAGCCATATCATCCTTATTATTTATCATCATCTCTCAGTCTCTTACCCTCAATTTTACATAAAGAACCACTTACAACTCCTACGACCGGCTTATTTAAAAATAGATGCTACAAAACCAAAGCACGTGGCTGTTAATGAAATATTTGTGACAAATGACATTTACATGACAACCTGGCAACAGGAATTAAAATATATAACTAAAAAGGCTTGTATTTTCTAAACAGATAAAGGTTCACAAAACTATGGACAACAAAACTTTCGTTTCTCATATTATTTACTACAAATTTCCATAGAAATTCCTTGGCTGAAAAATATACCCCCACAACCAAACAATAGAAGTAACAAAACAAACCAGCTTACAGCTTGTTTACGAAGAATACCATAAAACTGCTGGTAACACAAGCGCAACAACAGGAAACAACAAGCCAAAGGTATTTGCACAGCTTCCATTTATTAAATGGCCAACAAAACAACAAATGCAAAACAATCAACAACAACAAAAGTAGAGCTTCAAAGGAAAGCAAAATTCTTAAGAATTGATTTTTTTTTGGTATATGATCTCTGGATATGACCAGTAGACACGAAATTCATTACTCACTCCTTTGTTAAAACATCATCATAATCATCATCAAGAACGTCATCGACGACGTTGTTAACATTTGTTGAAAATAACAACAACACCACCAGCATTCATCAGCTTCCTTACTAGGTATACAGCTAAGCGTTGAAGTAAACACACAGAGAATGAGGGTGAGAGAGATTGGTGTGAGAGCTTCCATTTAGCCATCGAAATGGGAAAACATTTAATCTCCGTAGAAATCCTTGCAAGTTATTTCCTCACTTTGTACCCGATAAAGTGTTTCTTAATCAATCACAGTGAAGATGTTTTTATTCCCCACCCTACGTCACTACACAATGAGTGGAGAGTATACCACATCCGTTAATCAGTTTGTAACTTCCATAGGACAGAAGAGAACCTCATGGGATCTTTTATGGACAAAGTACCTCTTGAGGTCTTCTGTAGACAGAAGACCAAATGATGTCTCCTATGGGCACAGGACCTCTCGAGACACAGAGAACGCCTTCTTATGTATAGTTGTTTTAGAATTCGGCTTTGCTGAACACATTTCTATTTCGGGATCTCCACTGTGTGCGCAGTGATTTTATTGAGTTTGTGCATGTGTATTGTACGTATTCATGTCTTTCCCGTATTATATTTCTCGCCATAAAAAACGGAAGTAAACAAAACATTAAAAATATTGGTTAGTTGCATGGAGATTTGATATTCCCCATTTCAGTCGAATGCCCAATTCTTTTGCGCTGATAACACATGTGAAATCCGATATTCAACGAATATTTGACTTTGTGAAATATGTGTATGCTCTATCAATGTATGTGTTTTTCCAATAAAAATGGTCAAGTGTTTATGTCTATGCCAGGGATGTGGTCACTGATGGTATTAGAATTTAGCTTGGGGGAAATATTCTCAATACAAATACAATACGAAAAATTTTAAAAACCCGTGACATCCCTACCCACTTCACTGACTACGCTCCTGATATAAGCTATTAAAAATGATTTCTATTTTCTCTTCCTTTTTATGTCCAAAATTAATGGAAAACATTTAACTATCTCTGCTCTGCTTTCCAGCCACAGTTCGACAATCTTTTGCAACAAACAATTTGTGCCATGAATTGTGGCACGTATTTATGTCTACATATCCTCAAGGCAATCATTTTTTCAATTCATATGGGAAATGTTATTAAATTGAAATCGAGAATAACTTAAAAATGAATTTAGGAACCATTTTAGTTAAATGGTTATATTCAGAGAGGATGGATAATTTGTACATGCTTTTATATATTTCTATTATCTTAATAAATATATTATTATATTTTATATTTTATATTTTATATTTTATATTTTATATTTTATATTTTATATTTTATATTTTATATTTTATATTTTATATTTTATATTTTATATTTTATATTTTATATTTTATATTTTATATTTTATATTTTATATTTTATATTTTATATTTTATATTTTATATTTTATATTTTATATTTTATATTTTATATTTTATATTTTATATTTTATATTTTATATTTTATATTTTATATTTTATATTTTATATTTTATATTTTATATTTTATATTTTATATTTTATATTTTATATTTTATATTTTATATTTTATATTTTATATTTTATATTTTATATTTTATATTTTATATTTTATATTTTATATTTTATATTTTATATTTTATATTTTATATTTTATATTTTATATTTTATATTTTATATTTTATATTTTATATTTTATATTTTATATTTTATATTTTATATTTTATATTTTATATTTTATATTTTATATTTTATATTTTATATTTTATATTTTATATTTTATATTTTATATTTTATATTTTATATTTTATATTTTATATTTTATATTTTATATTTTATATTTTATATTTTATATTTTATATTTTATATTTTATATTTTATATTTTATATTTTATATTTTATATTTTATATTTTATATTTTATATTTTATATTTTATATTTTATATTTTATATTTTATATTTTATATTTTATATTTTATATTTTATATTTTATATTTTATATTTTATATTTTATATTTTTATATTTTATATTTTATATTTTATATTTTATATTTTATATTTTATATTTTATATTTTATATTTTATATTTTATATTTTATATTTTATATTTTATATTTTATATTTTATATTTTATATTTTATATTTTATATTTTATATTTTATATTTTATATTTTATATTTTATATTTTATATTTTATATTTTATATTTTATATTTTATATTTTATATTTTATATTTTATATTTTATATTTTATATTTTATATTTTATATTTTATATTTTATATTTTATATTTTATATTTTATATTTTATATTTTATATTTTATATTTTATATTTTATATTTTATATTTTATATTTTATATTTTATATTTTATATTTTATATTTTATATTTTATATTTTATATTTTATATTTTATATTTTATATTTTATATTTTATATTTTATATTTTATATTTTATATTTTATATTTTATATTTTATATTTTATATTTTATATTTTATATTTTATATTTTATATTTTATATTTTATATTTTATATTTTATATTTTATATTTTATATTTTATATTTTATATTTTATATTTTATATTTTATATTTTATATTTTATATTTTATATTTTATATTTTATATTTTATATTTTATATTTTATATTTTATATTTTATATTTTATATTTTATATTTTATATTTTATATTTTATATTTTATATTTTATATTTTATATTTTATATTTTATATTTTATATTTTATATTTTATATTTTATATTTTATATTTTATATTTTATATTTTATATTTTATATTTTATATTTTATATTTTATATTTTATATTTTATATTTTATATTTTATATTTTATATTTTATATTTTATATTTTATATTTTATATTTTATATTTTATATTTTATATTTTATATTTTATATTTTATATTTTATATTTTATATTTTATATTTTATATTTTATATTTTATATTTTATATTTTATATTTTATATTTTATATTTTATATTTTATATTTTATATTTTATATTTTATATTTTATATTTTATATTTTATATTTTATATTTTATATTTTATATTTTATATTTTATATTTTATATTTTATATTTTATATTTTATATTTTATATTTTATATTTTATATTTTATATTTTATATTTTATATTTTATATTTTATATTTTATATTTTATATTTTATATTTTATATTTTATATTTTATATTTTATATTTTATATTTTATATTTTATATTTTATATTTTATATTTTATATTTTATATTTTATATTTTATATTTTATATTTTATATTTTATATTTTATATTTTATATTTTATATTTTATATTTTATATTTTATATTTTATATTTTATATTTTATATTTTATATTTTATATTTTATATTTTATATTTTATATTTTATATTTTATATTTTATATTTTATATTTTATATTTTATATTTTATATTTTATATTTTATATTTTATATTTTATATTTTATATTTTATATTTTATATTTTATATTTTATATTTTATATTTTATATTTTATATTTTATATTTTATATTTTATATTTTATATTTTATATTTTATATTTTATATTTTATATTTTATATTTTATATTTTATATTTTATGTTTTATGTTTTATGTTTTATGTTTTATGTTTTATGTTTTATATTTTATATTTTATATTTTATATTTTATATTTTATATTTTATATTTTATATTTTATATTTTATATTTTATATTTTATATTTTATATTTTATATTTTATATTTTATATTTTATATTTTATATTTTATATTTTATATTTTATATTTTATATTTTATATTTTATATTTTATATTTTATATTTTATATTTTATATTTTATATTTTATATTTTATATTTTATATTTTATATTTTATATTTTATATTTTATATTTTATATTTTATATTTTATATTTTATATTTTATATTTTATATTTTATATTTTATATTTTATATTTTATATTTTATATTTTATATTTTATATTTTATATTTTATATTTTATATTTTATATTTTATATTTTATATTTGGGTGCCACCGTGGTGCAATGGTATGCACACCCGCCTTGCACGCTAAAGGTCGTGGGTTCGATTCCCCGGCCAGTCAACATCAAACACTTTTCAACGGTGGCAAAATACCCCTCAGTAATGTTGGCGACATTTCCTGAGTATTTCAGCCTTGTAAAACTTCTCTACAAGTGGTGTCTTAGACACGCCGTTCGGACTCGGCGATAAACAGTAGGTCCCATATCATTGAGCTAATATGAATCGGGGTGCACTCATTGATATGAGAGAAGTCTCCCCTGTCCCGCCTGGGATGTTTGTGGAACAATTATTATATTTTATATTTTATATTTTATATTTTATATTTTATATTTTATATTTTATATTTTATATTTTATATTTTATATTTTATATTTTATATTTTATATTTTATATTTTATATTTTATATTTTATATTTTATATTTTATATTTTATATTTTATATTTTATATTTTATATTTTATATTTTATATTTTATATTTTATATTTTATATTTTATATTTTATATTTTATATTTTATATTTTATATTTTATATTTTATATTTTATATTTTATATTTTATATTTTATATTTTATATTTTATATTTTATATTTTATATTTTATATTTTATATTTTATATTTTATATTTTATATTTTATATTTTATATTTTATATTTTATATTTTATATTTTATATTTTATATTTTATATTTTATATTTTATATTTTATATTTTATATTTTATATTTTATATTTTATATTTTATATTTTATATTTTATATTTTATATTTTATATTTTATATTTTATATTTTATATTTTATATTTTATATTTTATATTTTATATTTTATATTTTATATTTTATATTTTATATTTTATATTTTATATTTTATATTTTATATTTTATATTTTATATTTTATATTTTATATTTTATATTTTATATTTTATATTTTATATTTTATATTTTATATTTTATATTTTATATTTTATATTTTATATTTTATATTTTATATTTTATATTTTATATTTTATATTTTATATTTTATATTTTATATTTTATATTTTATATTTTATATTTTATATTTTATATTTTATATTTTATATTTTATATTTTATATTTTATATTTTATATTTTATATTTTATATTTTATATTTTATATTTTATATTTTATATTTTATATTTTATATTTTATATTTTATATTTTATATTTTATATTTTATATTTTATATTTTATATTTTATATTTTATATTTTATATTTTATATTTTATATTTTATATTTTATATTTTATATTTTATATTTTATATTTTATATTTTATATTTTATATTTTATATTTTATATTTTATATTTTATATTTTATATTTTATATTTTATATTTTATATTTTATATTTTATATTTTATATTTTATATTTTATATTTTATATTTTATATTTTATATTTTATATTTTATATTTTATATTTTATATTTTATATTTTATATTTTATATTTTATATTTTATATTTTATATTTTATATTTTATATTTTATATTTTATATTTTATATTTTATATTTTATATTTTATATTTTATATTTTATATTTTATATTTTATATTTTATATTTTATATTTTATATTTTATATTTTATATTTTATATTTTATATTTTATATTTTATATTTTATATTTTATATTTTATATTTTATATTTTATATTTTATATTTTATATTTTATATTTTATATTTTATATTTTATATTTTATATTTTATATTTTATATTTTATATTTTATATTTTATATTTTATATTTTATATTTTATATTTTATATTTTATATTTTATATTTTATATTTTATATTTTATATTTTATATTTTATATTTTATATTTTATATTTTATATTTTATATTTTATATTTTATATTTTATATTTTATATTTTATATTTTATATTTTATATTTTATATTTTATATTTTATATTTTATATTTTATATTTTATATTTTATATTTTATATTTTATATTTTATATTTTATATTTTATATTTTATATTTTATATTTTATATTTTATATTTTATATTTTATATTTTATATTTTATATTTTATATTTTATATTTTATATTTTATATTTTATATTTTATATTTTATATTTTATATTTTATATTTTATATTTTATATTTTATATTTTATATTTTATATTTTATATTTTATATTTTATATTTTATATTTTATATTTTATATTTTATATTTTATATTTTATATTTTATATTTTATATTTTATATTTTATATTTTATATTTTATATTTTATATTTTATATTTTATATTTTATATTTTATATTTTATATTTTATATTTTATATTTTATATTTTATATTTTATATTTTATATTTTATATTTTATATTTTATATTTTATATTTTATATTTTATATTTTATATTTTATATTTTATATTTTATATTTTATATTTTATATTTTATATTTTATATTTTATATTTTATATTTTATATTTTATATTTTATATTTTATATTTTATATTTTATATTTTATATTTTATATTTTATATTTTATATTTTATATTTTATATTTTATATTTTATATTTTATATTTTATATTTTATATTTTATATTTTATATTTTATATTTTATATTTTATATTTTATATTTTATATTTTATATTTTATATTTTATATTTTATATTTTATATTTTATATTTTATATTTTATATTTTATATTTTATATTTTATATTTTATATTTTATATTTTATATTTTATATTTTATATTTTATATTTTATATTTTATATTTTATATTTTATATTTTATATTTTATATTTTATATTTTATATTTTATATTTTATATTTTATATTTTATATTTTATATTTTATATTTTATATTTTATATTTTATATTTTATATTTTATATTTTATATTTTATATTTTATATTTTATATTTTATATTTTATATTTTATATTTTATATTTTATATTTTATATTTTATATTTTATATTTTATATTTTATATTTTATATTTTATATTTTATATTTTATATTTTATATTTTATATTTTATATTTTATATTTTATATTTTATATTTTATATTTTATATTTTATATTTTATATTTTATATTTTATATTTTATATTTTATATTTTATATTTTATATTTTATATTTTATATTTTATATTTTATATTTTATATTTTATATTTTATATTTTATATTTTATATTTTATATTTTATATTTTATATTTTATATTTTATATTTTATATTTTATATTTTATATTTTATATTTTATATTTTATATTTTATATTTTATATTTTATATTTTATATTTTATATTTTATATTTTATATTTTATATTTTATATTTTATATTTTATATTTTATATTTTATATTTTATATTTTATATTTTATATTTTATATTTTATATTTTATATTTTATATTTTATATTTTATATTTTATATTTTATATTTTATATTTTATATTTTATATTTTATATTTTATATTTTATATTTTATATTTTATATTTTATATTTTATATTTTATATTTTATATTTTATATTTTATATTTTATATTTTATATTTTATATTTTATATTTTATATTTTATATTTTATATTTTATATTTTATATTTTATATTTTATATTTTATATTTTATATTTTATATTTTATATTTTATATTTTATATTTTATATTTTATATTTTATATTTTATATTTTATATTTTATATTTTATATTTTATATTTTATATTTTATATTTTATATTTTATATTTTATATTTTATATTTTATATTTTATATTTTATATTTTATATTTTATATTTTATATTTTATATTTTATATTTTATATTTTATATTTTATATTTTATATTTTATATTTTATATTTTATATTTTATATTTTATATTTTATATTTTATATTTTATATTTTATATTTTATATTTTATATTTTATATTTTATATTTTATATTTTATATTTTATATTTTATATTTTATATTTTATATTTTATATTTTATATTTTATATTTTATATTTTATATTTTATATTTTATATTTTATATTTTATATTTTATATTTTATATTTTATATTTTATATTTTATATTTTATATTTTATATTTTATATTTTATATTTTATATTTTATATTTTATATTTTATATTTTATATTTTATATTTTATATTTTATATTTTATATTTTATATTTTATATTTTATATTTTATATTTTATATTTTATATTTTATATTTTATATTTTATATTTTATATTTTATATTTTATATTTTATATCTGGTGTCACCAGATATTCCGAGAAGGTTTTTCGATCCAAGCATTCTTCGAAGCACATTGGTTGCAATTAAAAAACTAAACCTGTTTGGTTGACAGGCCAGAAGACCTACTAGTCACAATTATTGATAAAACTGAACTACGGTATGATTAGCAAGGATCGTACATTGCGAGCAAAAAGTATCATTATAATGTCAATTAAAGAAGGCCTGTACTAGGGTACCGGTTTTATCAACAGCCGAGATGAAGAGGGTACCGGTAACCTACTACCTTCCGAAGTTAAATCGACCTCAATCTGAGGATGGGTTTGGATGTTGCCTTTTAAAATTTTTAAGAAACATATCAATATTGTTTACCTAGCTGGTTCATGTCATCTACATAGTTTTCCTCCGTTCGTTCAACCTTATCTGATTAATGTACACTACATATTTTCCCAATACGAATCCGATAAGACCATCTAACATAAGGACAATGAAGCGATAATAATGGCAAGTTAAATTCTCACCAGAGAGACACAACAATGGCGATTATGATGATATCCTTATTACTCGTCTGTCTGTCTGCTAGTCTGTCCACAAATGAATTACAAAATGTAAATGGAAAGATAAGAACAACAACACCAACATGACTGCAACAACACACAAAACAAGGCAGACATCAGAAAACGAAAGGAAAATGTAGCTGTCAGTTTAAAAAAAAAATGTAAATGGCGGCAACAATGTCATAATTGTTAACTTTGTTCATGCACAATTATGATGATGGTGATGACAACAGAAACAGCAAAATACAACAACAATTATCATTGTTATTAAGGAACACAATGAACTCCCCTTGGAGGTCTGGTGTCACCACTTGACCACTGTGACACATGAAGTGTTTACCCAAATGGATTTCATGACTAGCAGCCAGCAGTAGCTGGTGAATTTCGCTGCTGTAAGGGGGAGGAAGACGACTGTCTATTGTTAAAAACACCAAATCTCTTTTTATCAGGCTGCTGCTGATGTTTCATGTCATGCTCTTGATGAATATTTCATCTCGCATGGAATTTTCATCACCCATCACATGCGAACAATGTGCACAGAAGAAGGGGCGGAATGTGTGTCACATTACTGTAAAGTGTGACAACAATAATAATGACGAAAACGCCGACGACGACGACACTAATGGCCGTCAATACTGAAACCATTACTGTGATATTTCCTACATGCTCTGGTGTCTGCTAAAACGAAACAGAAATAGACCAACAATTGTTTATCTTTTGTCCTTCAATAGCTTTGGTCATATGTCGAGTCCTTTGTTTTTGAATAGAGTGGAATTGTTTAATGCTGCCATTGTTATTGTCGTCGCCCTTTGAGGAATAAATGTATTCATTTGCCATTTAATAATGCTGATGTCATGCATACAATTTTTGGCAACTAAATGAAAATTTAAATAAAGTTTTTAGATAACATAGGCGTGTGTGTTTATGATGGGATTTTTGAAAATGCAAAAATATCTGAAGCATCAAATCGGAAATGCAAATATTAGAAAATATTTTTTTTAACAAATTTCCGCTTTGATGGCAGGAGTTAAGCAAAAGAGTTTCTAAAACCTTTGTAACAGGTGAAAGAAGAATCGGGCGGTACGATTGTTCGTTGGTAGGGAATTTGACTGGATTCAGCAAGGGACTTAAGCTATATACATATATGCTTTCTAAATGTAAGACACTTTTTAAAAAATCCAGGAATATTGAAAAAAACAATTTTTAGATTCACTTTTGGCAGTTTTGTTGAGATGTGTATTATTTTATTGTTGTAAAATAATTCAGCTAAATCTCGGGTTTTGTTGTTTTAAATTTTAAAACAACAAGTTTTATTTAAAGTGGGATGTAGTTAAAATTGATTTAATTTCGGGAAAGGCAAAGAATACTAGTTTCGTCCAACGCCACTTGGACTCATCAGTTCTCTTAGTTCTTTGTATTGAAACAAAGAACTCTTCCCCAATTTTATGACGACCAGAGCTCAAGAATAAACGTAACCGATGAATTCGTTTAAATGCGAATTCATCAGAAACATTTAAAAAACCTCGTAGCCGCATATGTAAACCAAGTAACTACTTCCCACTGTTATGGTCTTTGCATTGCAAACTATTTTAACAATTTTAACTACATCCCACTTTAAATAAAACTTGTTGTTTTAAAATTTAAAACAACAAAACCCGAGATTTAGCTGAATTATTTTACAACAATAAAATAATACACATCTCAACAAAACTGCCAAAAGTGAATCTAAAATAGACACACAGCACGGTGACGATAGTTTGTTGTTGTTTACAACAAACCATCAAAATTTGTTATGCGTTTCTTTGCAATGCAAAGACCATAACAGTGGGAAGTAGTTACTTGGTTTACATATGCGGCTACGAGGTTTTTTAAATGTTTCTGATGAATTCGCATTTAAACGAATTCATCGGTTACGTTTATTCTTGAGCTCTGGTCGTCATAAAATTGGGGAAGAGTTCTTTGTTTCAATACAAAGAACTAAGAGAACTGATGAGTCCAAGTGGCGTTGGACGAAACTAGTATTCTTTGCCTTTCCCGAAATTAAATCAATTTTAACTACATCCCACTTTAAATAAAACTTGTTGTTTTAAAATTTAAAACAACAAAACCCGAGATTTAGCTGAATTATTTTACAACAATAAAACAATTTTTAGATAATCTATGAATATTGAAAAATATATTTTTTAAAAAAATCACGAATATTGAAAAAAACGTTTTTAAATTATCGAAGAATATTGAAAAATATTATTTAAAAAAATCCACGAATATTAAAAAAATATTTTAAAAAAAAATCTTCGAATATTGAAAAGTAAAATCTACGAATATTGAAAACATTTTTTGTACAAAATCTACGAACACTAAACAAATATTTTTTAACCATGAATATTGGAAAAATATTTTTAACTAATATTGAACAAATATTTTTAAAAAATCTGCGAATATTGAAAAAATAATTTTTTTACAAATTCTACGAATATTGAAAAAATTTCCACGAATATGGAAAAAATATCTTTTTTATTTCCACGAATATTGAAACAATATTTTAAAAAAATCACGAATACTGCAAATATATTTTTTTTTTAAATCCGTGAATATTGAAAGAATATATTTTTTTAAATGCACGAATATTGAAAAAAAAAATTAAATGTACGAATATTGAAAATATATATTTTTTAAAAATTAATATTGAAAAAAATATTTTTTAAAAAATACATCAATAATAAAAAAACAAGTAAGCAAAGGGTCGGACAGGGCCGACCATACGATACCCTACACCACTACCCTGCGAGTTAGCTTTCAGCAAATCAAAGTTTCTATTGGACAAATAAGCTCATTGTAAGAAATAAATTTTTGGAGTCTGCAACCTTATGACATTAAGTTTAAATAACAATATAATAATTGTTCCACAAACATCACAGAAGGGACAGGGCGTGTACCACGATTAATATTACAGCAATAGTATGGGGCCTACTGTTTATCGCCGAGTCCGAAAGGCATGTCTTAAAACACCACCTGTAGTTGAGTACATGGTTGAAATACTCAGAAAATGTCGCCAACTTTACTGAGGGGTATTTTGCCATCGTTGGAAATTTGATGTTTGCTGGCCAGGAATCGAACGCCCGACCTTCAGCGTGCAAGGCGGGTGTGCAAACAATTGTACTATGGTGGCACCAATTAGTAATTTTAGAACAGACATTTAGTCTGGACCTAATTTTTTGCATATTTTGACATATTTGCTAAACCATATGCAAGATTTTGTGCCCTAAATAAACCATCGAATTGGCTGAAAGTTGGTATTAAGTATTCGTTCATCACAATTTTCGACCTGAAATTTATCGATATATGTCCAGGTCTTCATATAGCTCCCATAGAACCGTACCTCCCGATATCCGGTATTTTGAAGGTTGTGGCCTCAATATCAAACTGAAGTGGCTGATATTTTGTATTCAGTCCTCGTTGGAGGTAAACAAACTTTCCACCTGAAATTTATGAAATATATGTAGCATACGAAAATATGTGAAATACAGAAATTTTCTATATGCAAAAATAATATTTGCATATGCATAATTTATACATTTCGCATATTTTTGCATATGTGATATATTTCGATTGGAATTTAATTAGAATCCAAAAATATGCAGATTTTACAAAAATAGGTGTTGCATAAAATTCCGCTGTCCTTATACCATTGAGCTGATATTAATCGGGGTGCTCTCATTGATATGAGAGAAGGCTTCTTGTCCCTACTGGGATGTTTGTGGAACAATTATATACAGTACATTTTAAGAAATATTCTTAAATTTGAAAATTGGCGTTGTTTAGCAATTACTGCTACATCTTTAAATTTTGAACAATTGGACAGGTAATATGATAGGGCTCCACGCAATTTGTAAGAACTGGGAATTTGTCTGTCATGATAGAGACAATTTGTAGCATGGGAGGAAGATGTGGTTCTCTTCACAAAACTCATTATATCTTAGGTAGTAGGTCCGTTACCAAGCACACATATTATTGCAATTTTCATCAGATGAAAGATCGGTAGTTAATTTTTCATATATAGGCGACTTTGCCGGTATATGGCCTCCAGGGATTCACATATGGACCAAAAATAAAATGTTTTTATTTAGCATACAAAAGTAATGGTCCATTGCACCCGCTAAATAATATCAGATTATCATCAAAAATTTTAGGCATCTTCTTCGACCTAAACCCCTACCTCGTTCAAAATTTCGTGAATATTGATCTATAATTGCGACCTCTAGTATGCTTTTGATTACATTACAAGCAAAACACTGGATATATTAGACTGTAACTCTGTTATCTGACCACATAAAACAACATAATTGGCATTAATTGAAAGGGCAAGAGTTGTCCTTCCAAATATTATTTATGTGGGCGGAATGTGTGGTCCAGGAATAATGATATTACCGGTATATTAAAAATTTTCAAAATTTTCACACAAAAGTTGTGGTCCATTTAACCCTCTAAACATCATCCGATCACCATCGCAAATTGCAAACTTCATCTTTGTCATATAATCTTACATTATTTAAAATTTCGAGGCGATCGGACTATAATTGCGACATACAGAGCCGCTACAAAATCGGATAAAAATTTTGTTTTTGGTCCATTTCCCCCGCTTAATATTTCTCGATCATCACCAATAAGAATAGGGATCTATTCTGATCTGAACCCGACCTCCATACAAAATTTCGTGACGATCGGTCCATAATTGCGGCCTGGAGCGTGTTTACAATTTATAATGGACAGACGGACGGACGGACGGACGGACAGACACACATCTCAAAATCGCTTTATCTCGTCGAGATATGAAGATTGGTATACCACATTGGGGGTCTCCGACGAATATTTCGCGGTGTTACATGAATTTTTACCAAAACAAACTTATAATACCCTTTTCCACATTGTGGTATAGGGTATAAAAAAAATTTTAAGTACACGAATATTAAAAAAGAATTTTTTAAAAAATCCACGAATATTGAATAAATAGTTTTTAAAAAATCGAATAATATTGCTAAAATTATTATTAACAAATACCTGAATATTGAAACAAAAAGTTTTAAAAAACCCGCGAATATTGAAAAAAATATTTTTTAAAATCTCCACGATATTAAAAAATAATTTTTAATTTTTTTCGATAATTGAAAAAATATTTTTTAAAAAATCTAATCATTGTACATTGACGGGGCATACCCCTGATTTTAATGATGTCAAAGTTCTCACTCAAGAGAACAACTACCAAAAACGATTCACTCTTGAGATGCTACACATAATTAACACTCCTACCAATATAAGACTTAACTACAAAACTGATACTGACAACTGTGCTCATATTTACAGACACATAGTTAACAAATACAAATCTGACAAACATTAGTTAAAGTAAGTTCGTTGACAATTACACAACGTTAACTCTCTTTAAGTAAGTTTGCAATTGGTATTTTTTGTAAAACTCTTTGCTGATATATGTATACATTTGTAGTTCCCTGATGATGATTGGAGATTCCAATCGAAATATTGGAAATAAAAGAAATCATTAAAAATCACAACATCGATTTTTATTTATAAAAAGCCTATAGCCAAACGATAACAAAAGCATCAAAATGAATAAGGCAAACGATACAAAACCAAACAAATCTAAAAAAAAATCAAAAATGTTTTTTTTTAATCCACGATTATACTCGTACATACTCCAAACGGTCTTGGGTCTTCAAAAATTATTGGAACAATTTAAAAATTATAACCCACTTTACACTTTAAAAAACAATATTCAATAACATTTCTAATTAATTAAAATCTTTAAAAAATCCAATTTCTGTTCCGACTTTGGGTTCACTAAAATTAAAAGAAAAACGTATTGGTCAATTGTAGACTTTTGGAAATTTCCAGAAATCTTTTTATGGGGTTTCAGTTTAATAAAATCCCACGTATACATATGACGAATATTGATTTTTTTTTAAATTCACGAATGTTGAAAAAGTGTTGTTTTTTACAAAATTGAATAATGAAAAAAATATTTTTTTAAAAGTGCATGTGCTTTCTAATTGTAAGACACTTTCTAAAAAATCCAGGAATATTTAAAAAAATTAAAAAATTCATAAATATAAAACTTTTTTAAAAAATTCACGAATATTGAAAAATATCCAAGAATATTATTTAAAAAAATATTTAAAAAATCTTCGAATATTGTAAAATATATTTTTTTAATAGTCCACGAATACTGAAAACAAAGTTTTTTAAAAAATATTTTTAAAAAATCTTCGAATATTGAAAAAATATTTAAAAAGTTTTCGAATATTGAAAACAATATTTTTTAAAAAATCCACGAATTTTGGAAAAATATTTATTAAAGAATCCACGAATATAAAAAACTATTTTTTTAAATCCACGAATATTGAAAAAATATTTAAAAAATCTTCGAATATTGAAAAAATATTTAAAAAAACTTCGAATATTGAAAAATTTTTTTTAAAAAATCTATGAATATTGAAAAAACATTTTTTAAAAAATCCACGAATATTGAAAAAATATTTTTAAAAAATTCACGAATTTTGAAAAAAATAATTTTTAAAGAATTCAGAAATATTGAAAAATATATTTTTAAAAAATCCACAAATATTGACAAAATATTTTTTTAAAAATCCACAAATATTGGCAAAATATTTTTAAAAATCCACGAATATTGAAAAAATATATTTTTTAAAAAAAAATCCAAGAATATTGAAAACATATTTTTTAAAAAATCCACGAATAATGAAAAAATATTTTTTAAAGAATTCACAAATATTGAAAAAAATATTTTTTTTTTAAATCCACAAATATTGAAATATATTTTTAAAATCCACAAATATTGAAAAAATATTTTTAAAAATCCACGAAAATTGAAAAAATATTTTTTAAAAAAATCCACGAATATTGAAAACATATTTTTAAAAACAAAACCACGAATATTAAAAAAAATATTTTAAAAAAAGGCACAAATATTGAAAAAATTTTTTTAAACAATCCATGAATATTGAAAACATTTTTTTAAAAATTCTCGAATATTGAATATTCATTTTTAAAAAATCCATGAATTTTAAAAAACATTTTTTTTTAAAAATTCAATAATAATGAAAAAATATTTTTTAAAATATCCAGGAATACTAAAAAATATTTTTTTTAAAAATCCAGGAATATTGAAAAAATGTTTTTTTTTTTAAAATCCACGAATAATGAAAAAATATATTATAAACAAGTAAGAAAAGCGTTAAGTTCGGTCGGGCCGAACTTATTATACCCTCCACCACAAATTTCAGCCATTTCGGTGGATTAATGTGGCCACAACCTTCAAAATACCGAAATTCGGAAGGTACCGTTCTATGGGGGCTATGTGATGGCGTGTATCTATACCTACAAATTTCTGGGGAAAGTTTTATACGCCTAAAGAAGACTAAATACCAAATTTCAGCCATCTCGGTGTGATAATGAGGCTAAAACGTTCAAAATATCGAAAATCGGGAGATATTGTATTATGGGGGTTATATCAACACGTGGACCTATATAAACATTTTATGGTAGAAATGTTTCTTAGCCTCTGGAAACACAAAATACAAAGTTACAACCGATTCTTTAGTCAAATGGGTCAAATACATTCAAAATATATTAAAATGACGCGTACTTTACAAGGGGCCTTATATGGGGGCTATACCAAAACGTGGACCTATATAACCCAACTTTGGTAGGAATGTTTTCTGACCTCTGAAGACACAAAATACCAAATTACAACCAATTCTGTGGTCAAATGGGTCTAATACATTCAAAATATATTAAAATGACGCGTACTTTATATGGGGCCTTATATGGGGGGCTATACCAAAACGTGGACCAACTTTGGTAGGAATATTTTTTGGCCTCTGGAGACACAAAGTACCAAATTACAATCAATTCGGTGGTAAAATGGGCCAAATATCTTAAAAATTCCTTAAAACGACGACGCGTCACGCGTCATTTTGTATGGGGGCTATACGAAAGCGTGGACCTACATAGCCCGTTTTCAATACCAAAAGTCCTACGTAAATATAACATATTTTCCCAAAATTTCATCAACCTACGTCGATCCGTTCGGACGCTAGAGTGAT
This sequence comes from Musca autumnalis, assembly GCF_047663935.1. Classification (NCBI taxonomy): domain Eukaryota; kingdom Metazoa; phylum Arthropoda; class Insecta; order Diptera; family Muscidae; genus Musca; species Musca autumnalis. The sequence continues at coordinate 30,408,715 of NW_027412088.1, forward strand.
TTCCACAGACGGACAGACGGACAGACGGACGGACATGGCTATATCGATGTAGAATTGCACGCTGATCAAGAATATATATACTTTGTGGGGTCTACAATGATTATTTCGAGTAGTTACAAACGTAGTGACAAACTTAATATACCCCCATCCTATGGTGGAGGGTATAAAAATCCACGAATATATTTTTAAAAAATCTACGCTTTTTTTAAAGAATGCACTAAAATTTTGTAAGCGATGCACTAATATTTTTTTTTTGTTTTTTTGAAAAATATTTTTTAAAAAATCCACGAATATATTTTTAAAAAATCTACCAATCTTTTTTTTTAAATGTACGAGAATTTTTTGAACAAAGCACTAATTTTTTTTTAATTTTTTTAAAAATCCGCTAATATTTCTTAAAAATCCACGTATATTGAAAAACTATATTTAAAAAATCCACGAATATTGAAAAACTATACATATTTTAAAAATCTATGAATATTGAAAACAAACTATTAAAAATCCACGTATAATGAAAATAATTTTTTACCAAATCCGCCAATATTAAAATTTTTTTTAATCCACAAATAATGAGAAAATATGTATTTGTTTAAAAGAGTTTTTGTTTTTAATCCACAAATAATGAGAAAATATTTATTAAAAAAAAACAATAATAAAAAAATTCACGATTATTGGAAAAACGTTTACAGCCTGTTCATGTATGTCGACCGAAATGTTTTTGCGCTTCGGAAGTGGAAAAAATCCTTTTGTGTTCATTTAAACGCCTTCGAAACGAAAATCTATGCGATAGACAAGCCATACGAAATAACACGTAAACGTACACTTTTCCATTAAATTTGGGTTTATGTATTTCGAAAGGACTGTCTCTTATAGAAAGAGAATGTCAAAATCACTCACTTGCTTTGTAGCTGCCGAGTAGAACGTAAACTCGCGAATAACACCGAATATCTTGAAACAAATTTGTGCAACACATTCTTGAAACAAAATAAAAATTTTGTAGACACGTTTTAAAGGCTGTTTCATTCATTATTTGAAGAAATCAATCAAATAAAATATTTCAATATAACGAAACATTTTATTTTCTCAAAAAAAAAAAACACATCCCAGTTGTTCAAGAAATAGCAATTGTCTACTTTGACATAGTTATGTAACTAGTTACTCATTGATCCTAGTTACTTTACACCCAAAAATGGCACACAAAATAGCCTATAGCCTGCTTTTATCACTGGAAATGGGCTTCCCTGGCTATCATGTAAATTCACTAGTTACTGGTAACGCGGAGTGTAATATATTGACTATTTTATAGAATACCGATGGACAGTGTAATCAACAATGCTTCTCTCTTGTTATCTCTTTTCAAAATTATTATTTCTATTTTTGAAAACAAAATAGAAAAAAATGTCAATTTAATTTAATTTTTTTTCTGAATTTATAAAAGACGTATTTTGATGCGTTGATGTGCAAAAATTTGTTGTTAAATGAAGATACAACAAACGTGAAGAACAGACGAATATTTGGTAAGTATCGATATTTTTGGGACAATAGATTTTTTTATTATCTCATTACATTTTGTACATTTTATTTCAGGTACTTCTGAATTATCTGAAGGACACTTGAGATGAACATTCCCAGGACCAAATATACAGTTCTAGTTCATGGATTCACACACAAATTTCAATAACAGGAATCAAAAGATAAACATTAAATTTTCCTTTGTGATATATGTACGTATATAAACGTCATGTAATTAAATAAAGCGTGGTTAGCGCATATACAGATTAACTGTTATAATTATATTATTTAATCTGATATAATATACGTTTCACGTTAAGCATTTACCCATTTAGCTGATCAAAACATACTAGTGATTTTGGCTATCATTTCTAGGTAACTAGGGAATAACTAGCAATTTTGCTGGCTACTGGTAAACACCCCTAGTTACCGCTCAATCTACTCGCAATGTTATAGACTGGTGAATTTAACATGGGGATGTCATAGGTAGGGGTCTATTGCCCCCTCACTGCATTACCAGTAACCAGGCAATTCGATAGTCTGGGAAAGTCAATTGTGCCTTCATTGCATTACCAGTAACCAGGTAATTGGATAGTCTTGGGAAACTCAATTGTCCCTTCATTGCATTACCAGTAACCAGTTAAATCGATAGTTAGAAATGATAGCCAAAATCACTAGTATGTTTTGATCAGCTAAATGGGTAAATGCTTAACGTGTAACGGATATTATATCAGTTTAAAAAATATAATTATAACAGTTAATCTGTATATGCGCTAACCACGCTTTATTTAATTACATGACGTTTATATACGTACATATATCACAAAGGACAATTTAATGTTAATCTTTCGATTCCTGTTATTGAAACTTGTGTGTGAATCCATGAACTAGAACTGTATATTTGGTCCTGGTCAAGTGTCCTTCAGATAATTCAGAAGTACCTGAAATAAAATGTACAAAATGTAATGAGATAATAAAAAAATCTATTGTCCCAAACATATCGATACTTACCAAATATTCTTCTGTTCTTCACGTTTGTTGTATCTTCATTTAACAACAAATTTTTGCACATCAACGCATCAAAATACGTCTTTTATAAATTCAGAAAAAAAATTAAGTTAAATTGACATTTTTATATTTTGTTTTCAAAAAGAGAAATAATAATTTTGAAAAGAGATTATAAGAGAGAAAAATTGTTGATTACCCTATCCATCGGTAGTCTATAAAATATTCAATATATTACACTCCGCATTACCAGTAACTAGTGAATTGACATGGTAGGCAGGGAAGCCCATTTCCAGTGACAAAAGCAGGCTATAGGCTATTTTATGTGCCATTTTTGGGTGTAAAGTAACTAGGATGAATGAGTAACTAGTTACATAACTATGTCTTGAACAACTGGGAACATAGTTGTACAAATGTACATTCAAATTAGTAGTATTTCGCATAGGATATGTAACGGCAGTCGCACGATAGTTTGCGAAATACATGAACGCATTTTTAGACGGAAGTGAGTGACTGCTTTCCTTTCGTACAGGTTTCCGTGCGACATACATGAACAGGCGGTTAATCTTCAAAATTATTGAAACAATTGAAAATTATAGCCGACTTCAGTCTTTGAAAAAAATTACAACAACATTTATAGCTGATTAAAAACTTAACAATCCGAGTTTAGGTTCGACTTTGTGTTAACCTAAAATCTTTAAAAATCTTGGTTTATTGTAGACTTTGTGGCCAACTTTGGGTCCTCCAAAGAGGTAATTTTGTGTTGCATCTAAGAATTCTTTCTTATACAATCATTTTTTGTTAATATTTTATAGCGTGGTTATATAAAATATAGCGTGGTTATATTTTCATATTGAAAAAAAAATCAATTACATTTAAGAACTAATTTCAATATCATTCTTGATGCAGTTGGACATAAAACCCGTCTTTAAGTTGTTTGTGTTGTAAAAGTGTTATTTTGTCTATTAATATTATAAACATTCACATAAAAGTATATAAATAAAAATGCGCATAATTTACAGAATACAATAATAAAAAAATTTTATGATTTCGCATTTTTATTTTTCGCAAATAGGTTTTCCTCTTCCTTGACGCGTGTTTAGAAAATTCCAAAACGAATGACACTACAAATATTTGTCATTTGTCAATTTCCATTCGATTTTAGTGGCAAATTATCAAAATTCTGATGGACATTTTATGAAATCCCATCAACATAAAATGAATGTACATACATATGTCCATTATATGTATGTGTGTGTTTAACAGCTGTAAAATATTATGATTCTCAATCATGACAATTTACATTTTTAAATGATTCAGTCAATCAATGCAAACATTTTGTTCGTGCCGTTGAATAATATGTATGTCGTTGTATTTATGGTTTTTACATAACATAAATGAGTTGGAGGAAATTTTCGATAAATATTGAAAAGTTGACGGAATTAAGAATGAATAATAATATTTAAATATTGGAAGGACTCATTATCAGAGAAAATAAAACAATAATATTATTCACATTCAGCCTTTAGGCTAAGGAGGGTGCAGTCGATTTAGTCCAGTCCTGTCTCGAAGGTAGTAACCGATTTGGTTAGGTATGATTCAAACGCACGTACTTCTTTTGGTCCTGTTAACCAGGATATAATGTTTTTCGTTGGCAAGTCCATGCATTCGCTACTTGCGGTCCCCAGCCGGGATGAGAAAGAAATAGGAGCTAGGTGATGGATCGGTAATTCACCCTTGTAAAAAACCTACTACAATGAAAACAAATGAGAACGGTGTTAAGTTCGGCCCGGCTGAACTTTTTATACCGTCCACCACGAGTTGTATAGAAGTAAAACTGACCAATTAGATTCCTTCGTTTATCAAGGAGACTAAATACCAAATTCCAGCAATTTCGGTAAAACAATGTGGCTAACTTTCAAAATCCCGAAAACAGAGAGGTATCGTTCTACGGGGGCTATATGAAGGCGTGGACTTGTACCGACAAATTTCGGAGGGAAGTCTTATACCACCAACGAAGACTAAATACCAAATTTTAGCAATTTATGTGGAATATTGAAGCCACAACCTTCAAAATACCGAAAATCGGGTTTTATTTTTTATTATTATTTATTTATTTTTTATAAATCCACGATAATTGAAAAAATATTTAAAAAAAAAACACGATTACGACCCACTTTAAATTCTCCAAACGGTTTTGGGTCCACGAATATTGAAAAAATATTTTTTAAAAAATCCACGAATATTGAAAAAATATTTTTTAAAAAATCCACGAATATTGAAAAAATATTTTTTAAAAAATCCACGAATATTGAAAAAATATTTTTTAAAAAATCCACGAATATTGAAAAAATATTTTTTAAAAAATCCACGAATATTGAAAAGCATTTTTTAAAAAATCCACGAATATTGAAAAAATATTTTTTAAAAAATCCACGAATATTGAAAAAATATTTTTTAAAAAATCCACGAATATTGAAAAAATATTTTTTAAAAAATCCACGAATATTGAAAAAATATTTTTTAAAAAATCCACGAATATTGAAAAAATATTTTTTAAAAAATCCACGAATATTGAAAAAATATTTTTTAAAAAATCCACGAATATTGAAAAAATATTTTTTAAAAAATCCACGAATATTGAAAAAATATGTTTTAAAAAATCCACGAATATTGAAAAAATATTTTTTAAAACATCCACGAATATTGGAAAAATATTTTGTAAAAAATCCACGAATATTGAAAAAATATTTTTAAAAAAAATCCACGAATATTGAAAACATATTTTTAAAAAAATTCACGAATATTGAAAACATATTTAAAAAAAATCCACGAATATTGAAAAAATATTTTTTAAAAAATCTACGAATATTGAAAACATATTTTTTAAAAAATCCACGAATATTGAAAATATTTTTTTAAAAAATCAACAAATTTTGAAAAAATATTTTTTTAAAAAATCAACAAATTTTGATAAAATATTTTTTTAAAAATCCACGAATATTGAAAAAATATTTTTTAAAAAATCCACGAATATTGAAAAAATATTTTTTTAAAATCCACGAATATTGAAAAAATATATTTAAAAAAATCCAGGAATATTGAAAAAATATTTTTTAAAAAATAAACGAATATTGAAAAAATATTTTTTAAAAAATCCACGAATATTGAAAAAATATTTCTTGAAAAATCCACGAATATTGAAAAAATATTTTTTTAAAAATAAACGAATATTGAAAAAATATTTTTTAAAAAATCCATGAATATTGAAAAAATGTTTTTTAAAAAATCCATGCATATTGAAAAAATATTTTTTGAAAAATCCACGAATATTGAAAAAATATTTTTTAAAAAATCCACGAATATTGAAAAAATATTTTTTAAAAAATCCACGAATATTGAAAAAAATTTTTTTGGAAAATCCACGAATATTGAAAAAAATATTTTTTTAAAAATAAACGAATATTGAAAAAATATTTTTTAAAAAATCCACGAATATTGAAAAAATATTTTTTAAAAAATCCACGGATGTTGAAAAAATATTTTTTAAAAAAATCCACGAATATTGAAAGAAAATATTTTTTAAAAAATCCACGAATATTGAAAAAATATTTTTTTAAAAAATCTACGAATATTGAAAGAATATTTTGTAAAAAATCCACGAATAATGAAAAAATATTTGTAAAAAATCCAAAAATATTGAAAGAATATTTTGTAAAAAATCCACGAATAATGAAAAAATATTTTGTAAAAAATCCAAAAATATTGAAAAAATATTTTTTAAAAAATCCACGAATATTGAAAAAATATTTTTTAAAAAATCCAAAAATATTGAAAAAATATTTTTTAAAAAATCCACGAATATTGAAAAAATATTTTTTAAAAAATCCACGAATATTGAAAAAATATTTTTAAAAAATCCACGAATATTGAAAAAATATTTTTTAAAAAATCCACGAATATTGAAAAAATATTTTTAAAAAATCCACGAATATTGAAAAAATATTTTTAAAAAATCCACGAATATTGAAAAAATATTTTTTAAAAAATCCACGAATATTGAAAAAATATTTTTTAAAAAATCCACGAATATTGAAAAAATATTTTTTAAAAAATCCACGAATATTCAAAAAATATTTTTTAAAAAATCCACGAATATTGAAAAAAATATTTTTTTAAAAAAACCACGAATATTGAAAAAATATTTTTTAAAAAATCCACGAATATTGAAAAAAATATTTTTTAAAAAATCCACGAATATTGAAAAAATATTTTTTAAAAAATCCACGTATATTGAAAAAATATTTTTTAAAAAATCCACGTATATTGAAAAAATATTTTTTAAAAATCCACGAATATTGAAAAAATATTTTTTAAAAAATACACGAATATTGAAAAAATATTTTTTTAAAATATCTACGAATATTGAAAAAATAATTTTTAAAAAATCCACGAATATTGAAAAAATATTTTTTAAAAAATCCACGAATATTGAAAAAATATTTTTTAAAAAATCCACGATTATTCAAAAAATATTTTTTAAAAAATCCACGAATATTGAAAAAATATTTTTTAAAAAATCCACGATTATTGAAAAATATGTTTTAAAAAATCCACGAATATTGAAAAATATGTTTTAAAAAATCCACGAATATTGAAAAAAATATTTTTTAAAAAATCCACGAATATTGAAAAAATATTTTTTAAAAATCCACGGATATTGAAAAAATATTTTTTAAAAAATCCACGAATATTGAAAAAATATTTTTTAAAAAATCCACGAATATTGAAAAAATATTTTTTTAAAAAATCCACGGATATTGAAAAAATATTTTTTAAAAAATCCATGAATATTGAAAAAATATTTTTTAAAAAATCCATGAATATTGAAAAAATATTTTTTAAAAAATCCACGAATATTGAAAAAAAAATTTTAAAAAATCCATGGATATTGAAAAAATATTTTTTAAAAAATCCACGAATATTGAAAAAATATTTTTTAAAAAATCCACGAATATTGAAAAAATATTTTTTAAAAATCCACGAATATTGAAAAAATATTTTTTAAAAAATCCACGAATATTGAAAAAATATTTTTTAAAAAATCCACGAATGTTGAAAAAATATTTTTTAAAAAATCCACGAATATTGAAAAAATATTTTTTAAAAAATCCACGAATATTGAAAAAATATTTTTTAAAAAATCCACGAATGTTGAACAAATATTTTTTAAAAAATCCACGAATATTGAAAAAATATTTTTTAAAAAATCCACGAATATTGAAAAAATATTTTTTAAAAAATCCACGAATGTTGAAAAAATATTTTTTAAAAAATCCACGAATATTGAAAAAATATTTTTTAAAAAATCCACGAATATTGAAAAAATATTTTTTAAAAAATCCACGAATATTGAAAAAAAAATTTAAAAAATCCACGAATATTGAAAAAATATTTTTTAAAAAATCCACGAATATTAAAAATATGTTTTACATAAAATATCAACAAAAATAAAAAAATATTTATATTTTTAAAAAATCCACGAATATTTTTTAAAAAATACACGAATATTGAAAAAATATTTTTTTTAAAAAATCCACGAATATTGAAAAAATATTTTTTAAAAAATCCACGAATATTGAAAAAATATTTTTTAAAAAATCCACGAATATTGAAAAAATATTTTTTAAAAAATCCACGAATATTGAAAAAATATTTTTTAAAAAATCTACGAATATTGAAAAAATATTTTTTAAAAAATCCACGAATATTGAAAAAATATTTTTTAAAAAATCCGCGAATAATGAGAAAATATTAAAAAATCTTCCAATATTGAAAAAATATTCTTTAAAAAATCCACGAATATTGAAAAAAATATTAAAAAATCTTCGAATATTGAAAAAAAACATATTCTTTAAAAAATCCACGAATTTTGAAAAAATATTTTTTCAAAAAAATCCACGAATATTTACAAAATATATTTAAAAAATCCACGAAAAAAATATTTGTAAAAAATCCACGAATATTAAAAATATGTTTTAAAATATCCACGAATATTTTAAAAAATCCACGAATATTGAAAAAATATTTTTTAAAAAATCCACGAATATTGAAAAAATATTTTTTAAAAAATCCACGATTATTGAAAAATATGTTTTAAAAAATCCACGAATATTGAAAAATATGTTTTAAAAAATCCACGAATATTGAAAAAAATATTTTTTAAAAAATCCACGAATATTGAAAAAATATTTTTTAAAAAATCCATGAATATTGAAAAAATATTTTTTAAAAAATCCACGAATATTAAAAATATGTTTTACATAAAATATCAACAAAAATAAAAAAATATTTATATTATTAAAAAATCCACGAATATTTTTTAAAAAATACACGAATATTGAAAAAATATTTTTTTTAAAAAATCCACGAATATTTTTTAAAAAATACACGAATATTGAAAAAATATTTTTTTTAAAAAATCCACGAATATTGAAAAAATATTTTTTTTAAAAAATCCACGAATATTTTTTAAAAAATACACGAATATTGAAAAAATATTTTTTTTAAAAAATCCACGAATATTGAAAAAATATTTTTTAAAAAATCCACGAATATTGAAAAAATATTTTTTAAAAAATCCACGAATATTGAAAAAATATTTTTTAAAAAATCCACGAATATTGAAAAAATATTTTTTAAAAAATCTACGAATATTGAAAAAATATTTTTTAAAAAATCCACGAATATTGAAAAAATATTTTTTAAAAAATCCGCGAATAATGAGAAAATATTAAAAAATCTTCCAATATTGAAAAAATATTCTTTAAAAAATCCACGAATATTGAAAAAAATATTAAAAAATCTTCGAATATTGAAAAAAAACATATTCTTTAAAAAATCCACGAATTTTGAAAAAATATTTTTTCAAAAAAATCCACGAATATTTACAAAATATATTTAAAAAATCCACGAAAAAAATATTTGTAAAAAATCCACGAATATTAAAAATATGTTTTAAAATATCCACGAATATTTAAAAAAATATTTTTTTTAAAAAATCCAGGAATATTTTTTTTAAAAAATCCACGAATATTGAAAATTTATTTAAAAAAAATGCACGAATATCTCCAGTATAGCAGTAATATCGGTTATGTGACAGCGTGTGCAGGTTCGCAGATCATTTCCCTTAAAACGTTTGCGTTGGTAGTCACCTTTAGAGGGGGTTGATTTTATCTTTCAAAGGCACTACACACCTACAAAAGGCTCCAAGATATCTTAACTCAAATATTTCGAAAAAAAACTAGGAATGGGCGGAAATTGTCCCGCCTACTTGATTACTTTCCGACGTAAACTTTAAAAACGGCGAAACTTTCATAATCTGCTCGGTTTGAAAATTGAATTTTGTTGCACAGTGTCATCATTCATTCATGTTACTCACAATATATTTCATTGGCTGCTGGTTTAAACCTAATAGCATTCTAGAGAATTTTAAATATATTTTGCTAACAAGCAATTCGAATTATATATTTAAAATTATTGGGAATGTTTTGCAAATCAATTCAGGTATACAATTCGAATTATATATTTAAAATTATTGGGAAAATTGTTTGCGAATTATTTCAGATATATGTACACATGTTTGCCAACTGGCAGACATGTATGTTAGTATCGAATAATACCTGCATTGCACAATTTCTAAACAAATTCCTAAGAAAATCCAATTAAATTGTAGGCAAATAAAATTTTCACCAAGGATACTCTCTCTTTCTCTACATGAATAAAATAAATAAATAAATCATAATAAAAGAATAATGAGGCGGTGGCCTACTATGATTTGAAACAAAATATATTTCACTTCTCGCCCACATTTCATTTCATTAAATACAATACTCGAATAATGAAAATATGCAAACAAGAAATCACCGGAGCAACCATACTTAGCAACCATAAATATACCATGCAAAAGTCTGAAACAATACCAGACAGCATCTGCCATCATAATAATTGTCAAAAAAAATACAAAAAACAAAAGAAAGCAAACAGACCTTTCCAATCCACCAAAGTGTAAAGGCAAATAAAATGTCAATGGCAGAGAAATCCCACAGAAATCGAACAAAAATCACTTTTATTATTCCTCATCATTACAGAACAAACAAACATAAATCCTAGGGCCATTCTAGCCGCAGTACTACCGCATGCCATAACTTTTTGCTAATATTTTTTGCCATCTCCCTTCGCCCCCCAGCAACATTCCATAATTTTTGTTTTTTGACGGAAATCAAAATCCCCGTCACAAATCACAGAAAAAATCCTGTGAAAACACCAAATTCCAAATAAATGCAAACGGAAATGCCATTGGCAAAGTTATAATTGGCAAAATGGTGGAGGAAGAGGAGAGATAGAGAGAAGAAGAAAAAAACGACATCATAAAACATTTTGTTAAATAATCACACTGATGGCAATTCTGCTAAAGCTGTGACATGACAATGACAATTGAATCTTCAATTCTTGGAAGAGAATTTTTTCTGTGGAATTCTAAAAGAAAAATAAAAAAAGTTTTCTTTTTTTGGGCAAATATTTGTGGAAAGAGCATTTGAACATTCACAGTGTGTTCTGTAAATAGAATCAGTTTCTCAGTTCGAACGTCAAATAAATGGGGACAGCAATTACACCCACAAATCTAAAGCTATTAATAGAGAAGAACGTGGCAACACCTGGTGCGAAATGAATGAACTTTGAGTTGAATCGTTCGTCGCATCCGCAGGACTTAATTTTGCATCGAATTCCAGTTCGTTTTGTTGGACATATGCGCGAATTAAATAAATAATAATTTTTTTTGTACTAAATTTATTTTCGTTACTACTTTCTCAGTATCATAACCTTAATAATCCTTTCCTTGAGGGGTCAATCAACGCTTTTACTACCCACATAATTGCAGATTGTTATGTTAATAAATTTCCACGATTCTTAACAACCAAGGCTAAGTTTAATTACATTAAGTTTCGATTTTTATTAATTTCCTGAAAATGGTTTCAAATAAATGATATTATTTGAACACTAATATCGAATACTCATTTCATTAAAAACATATTTGTGTTTTATTAGACTTACCTCTGTTTCCTTTAGTTTGTTGAGAGGCGAATATATAAATCTGTAATAAAAAGAAACATACAAATAAAAATAAATAAATTGTTGATTAAAAACAAGTAAAAAAGTATCAGTCGACTTTGCCGACAGAGATATACCCTCAGTCTATGTGAATTAAGACTTTCATGTAAGGACAGATCGAATACCGGCTATAAAAGCAAAATCTTTTTCCCCAAAAAATATGGTTTTCAGAATTTTGTTTTCCTTTTTATTACGTAGGGGATGAATGATACCAAGCAACGGCCTTGACCGGCTTTAACATGACAAAGCCCAGGATTTATCTTGGTCCCTCTTTCATCTCAAGTGGACACTTACCTCCCCGTTGTGTCACCTGGGGAACTGCCTTTAACACCCGTTAAAGGTAGTGAGCTAACATGGGCCGCGCGTTCACCCATAAAAACGTTAAAAACTTGGGTTTGGGCGCCGGGTTAGTAACCCTCCCCTAGAAAAAAACAGCTTACTATGAAAAAACAAAAGAGAAGAAAAAAATCCCTCTAAAGTTGACGAACCCCGCAAACGTTTTAAGGACCATGATCTGCGAATCTGCACCTGGAATGTTCGCACTCTTTATAGAGAAGGTGCAGTCTTCGCATTGGCAGGCGTACTTGAAAAGTACAAGGCCGATATTACTGCCATACAGGAAATACGATGGATTGGGAAAGGCGTCACAACAACACCTAAAGGTGACGCACTGTATTATAGCTGCCATGACGTAAAGCATGAGTTTGGTTCCGGAATCGTAGTTAGTCGGAGACTAAAACATCTGGTATCCAGCTTCACCCCAGTGAATGAAAGACTTGCTGCAATTCGAATAAAAGCTAAATTCTTCAACATCAGCTTTATTTGCGCTCATGCTCCAACCGAAGACAAGGACGAACAGACCAAAGATATATTTTATGAGAGCTTAGAAGAAACATATGACCGTTGCCCTGCCCATGACACTAAAATTATACTAGGCGATTTTAATGCCAAAATTGGAAAGGCGAATATCTTTGGCCCAATAGTCGGGAAATTCAGTCTCCACAGTGAAACATCTGACAATGGTATGAGGCTGATAGACTTTGCAGCTGCAAGAAACATGGTAGTTAGCAGTACCAGATTTAAGCATCTCGATATACATAAGGGCACCTGGCTGGCTCCAGATCAAAGAACAAATAATCAAATTGATCATGTTGTGATAGATGGAAGACATTAATCGAGCGCGTTGGATATACGATCGTTCCGAGGAGCAAACGTAGATTCGGACCACTACCTTGTTGCAGCAAAGGTACGTACACGTCTAAACGTTGCAAACAAAGTGCGAACAGACACAACACGGAAGTTGGACATCGGTAAGCTGCAATCACAACAGATAACCACAGCATATTCCACTCAACTAGCCCAATTGCTTAGCGCGAGCACTCCTTGTTCCGATAACATATCAGCACAATGGCAAAACATTGTCCACTCCATGCAAACAGCCGCAAAATCCATACTTAGATACCAGAGACCTCCACCAAGGAATCCATGGTATGATCAGGAGTGTCGTGCTGCTACCGAAAATGCGGCATATAGGGCTACTTTACAACCTGCAGCAACGCATAGCACACGAGAGAGATATTGGGAGAAAAGGAGAGAGCAGAAACGTCTTTCCCGCAGGAAAAAGAGAGAGATGGAAAAGCGGGAGTGTGAAAAAATCGAGATGTACCGGAGCCAGAATGAAGTCCGAAAATTCTACCAAAGAGTCAAGCATCAAACTGATGGCTTTGGTACAGGCACATCCTCCTGTAGAGACCAGCAAGGTAATTTGGTAACTGATACAGATAGTGTGCTAAGGATATGGAAAAGGCATTTTTCCAAACTGTTGGTATCCAATAGTAGCGAAGTCGACGATGATACCACAGATCCAATCCCAGAAGATGGTATTGAATGTATACGACCCGGCCAAGATGAGGTAAAGACAGCAATAAACAGGCTGAAAAATAATAAGGCAGGAGGATCTGATGGTCTACCAGCCGAGCTGTTAAAAACCGGAGGCGACACGCTGATAAGGTGTATTCATCAGCTAGTTAGCACCATCTGGCAGGAAGAACGAATACCCGACGATTGGAACCTGAGTATCGTGTGTCCCGTCCACAAGAAGGGAGATAAGACTGTATGCTCTAACTATAGGGGCATACGTCTACTCCCTATTGCATATAAGATAGTATCTGGCATATTGTGTGAGAGACTAAAGCCTATGGTCAATGAAATTATTGGACCCTATCAGTGCAAATCCACCATTGACCAGATATTTACCTTGAGACAAATCCTGGAAAAGACCCAAGAAATGCAGATCGACACCTTCCATCTTTTCGTCGATTATAAAGCAGCATTCGACAGCCCTATACGTTCAAAGGTGTTCCAAGCCATCTCTGATTTTGGTATTCCTGCAAAGCTCATTCGACTTTGTAGAATGACATTAACTGAGACGAGATCCTCAGTTAAAATTGGAAAGAACCTCTCCGAAGATTTTACTACCAAAAGAGGTTTCAGACAAGGAGACGGCCTGTCGTGTGATCTATTCAACATCCTGCTGGAAAAGGTCATACGAGACGCGAAGGTCAAAAGAAATGGAACGATATACACGAACAGCCACATGTTACTGGCTTATGTCGACGACATTGACATCATGGGTCGATCGGTAAAGGAAGTAACTGACACCTTTGCAAAAGTCGAAAGAGAATCTGCTAAAGTTGGTCTGGCAGTAAACGGCGTAAAGACCAAGTTGATGGTATCGACGCGTAATATGTCCATAAACACAGCACCATGTGTGAATGTTGGTACCTATAATTTTGAGGTAGTAAAGGACTTCGTCTACCTCAGCACCGCCATAAACACAATAAATAACATCAGTTGTGAAATACGAAGAAGAATAGTGTTGGCTAACAGATGCTACTTTGGGCTGAGTAAGCAGTTTAGGAATAAAGCCACCTCTCGTCAAACAAAAATAACACTGTACAAAACACTGATACTACCCGTGCTAATGTATGGTTCCGAAGCATGGGTACTTGCTCAAGCAGATAAGGCAGTGCTTTGTGTGTTTGAGAGAAAATTTCTTCGAAAGATCTACGGGCAAATCTGTGTTGACGGCGAATATCGGCGTCGTATGAACATCGAGCTGTATCAACTATACAATGACATCAATATAGTTGAACGAATCGAGATACAACGATTGCGATGGCTAGGCCATGTTATAAGAATGAGTGATGATGAACCCGCTAAAAAGGCGTATAAATACGGGCTGCATGGAGGTTCTCGCAGATCTGGAAGGCCAAAGCTTCGTTGGAGCGAACAAGTGAAACGAGATATCAGAAAGCTACATATCCCAGATTGGGAAAATACAGCAGCAAACAGAGAGGATTGGAAATTTTTTCTTAGTTCGGCTTATGGAACAAATGTTCTGTAAAAGGCCAGCTAAGTAAGTAAGTAAGTAAGTGCTGTGACCACAGGGAACCAAAAACGTCAAATAGGTGTTCAAAAATGTAGCTAAATTCTCAAAATATCGAAAAATGGGAGGTAGCGTAGTATGGGCCTATATCAAAAAAATGTTTTGTGACCACTAAGAACCTTTAATGTCAAATTACAGGTAGTCAAAAAATTTAGCTAATATGTTAAAAATACCCAAACATGGACGGACCTACGTTGCTATACCCAAATAATTGACAATTTTTGGTGGAGCAGTTTTGTGATTGCAGGGAATCTCAAATGTCAAAGTGCAAGGTAGTAGAAGGTACCGTTATGTCGAGATTATACCAAAACATGGACCTATATTGATAATTTTTGGTGCACAAGTGTTGCCAACACACTCAGGTACGGCTTCATCTGCTTCCGTAATGACTCCTGCCTCGGAAACAACACGTGTAGGTTCAGTGTTTTGCAGAGAGATATTTTTTCACGACAGGTAGCTTGGTTTTTATGCCTCATCCAAATAATAGTTTTAGACTCCAAGTATGTTTGGACGAAATTAGTTTCAAACAATGTAGAGTCGTCGGCCCGTCTGTCTGGCTAGGAGAAGCGCACAATAACTCTCGAACGGATCAAGCGAATCGAACCAAATTTTGCATATCATAATATTTTGCCCAAACTAAGCTTATGTTCGAAGATGGGCCATATCTATTCATTCCTTTGGGTACCTCCCACATAATATTCGAAAAAAGTGAAGTTTAAGAGCTCCTCTCGGATCGTTTTGAATTTTGCAGGAGGTTGTTCTTGCGGCCCCATTACGACGGCATATTTTTTTCGGGAGAAAGTCCATAATGGCCTAAAAGCTCCAAGAAACCTGTACAGCACCAACTAAAATGGAAAATCCGCAAGATTACTCTCGCAGAGAGTTTCTGATTGATCCAATCTTTGCACATCGCGTTACTTCATCCATTCATGTATGAGGTTGGAATATGGACTATATCGGTCCTGTCCTTAGGGTACCTCCCACACAAAATTTAGAAAAAATGCTCTTTAAGGACTCGTCTCGGATCCAGGCTTCAAAAACCCCGCCAGCACATACTCAAATGGTTAGGGAACAAGATAACTCTCACACTTTTTCAAAAATCTCTTCCAAACTTAGTTCAACTTAATTTATTATATCGAGTTCTCTATGAATCAAAACCGTTGGTTTTTTATCAATAACTGAGGGTATACCTCCGCTGACTTATACTTCCTTACTTGTCTGATCTTATTTAGCCATTTGGGTCATAAAATATGTCCAACGAAAATTGTGGACAGGAACGAAAACTAATTATTCCATTTTAGTTAATAATATTTTATGGTGGAGGGTATAAAGAGTTCGGCTCGGCCGAACTTAACAATTTTTTAATTTACCCTCTTAAGTCCTAAGGCTGAATGGAGGCATAGAAAATTGAGCAACCTTCCGTTTTTGATCTTAAACATTAAAATGTTATTCCAATACAAATTCTTTTTATTTTACAATATAAGCAAGGGACCCTTCAGTCCATAACATAAGTGGTGTGGAAAAGGGTAGCCGAGTTTTGATTTTTGTTTGCCTTTTTTCTGACCTTTCAGTTTCGAAGTAAACAAAGCTTAAAAACTTTCCTTTTAAATATTTTAAATAAATACATATTTAAAAGTTTATTTTCTTCGTTTTGTTCCTTTGTTTTGATTCACAATTTCTAAAACTGGGAAACCACAAACAAATCAAACTTAAAATCATTTCTTTTAAAGTTTGTTTTCTTTTTTGTGCGAAAAAGCCATAAAAAAATTTAAGAGGAAAACAAGGAAAGGTAGAAATCAACAAGCGTTGGTTTTTTTTCTGCTACTACTTTATTAGCTTATGGTATTTTATGGCAAAGTTTTGTAGCTGCTACATGTGTTGCGGAGGAGGAATCTTTAAAGAAAAGAATATTATTATATTTTTTTTTTTTTGAAATTATAAGAATGAATTTAATAGTCATTTGATACTATCCGTGGCAATGTAGGGTTCCAAAGCCTGGCTACTGAGCAAGCAGATAAGACAGAGCTTGGTAAGTTTGAGAGAAAAATTCTTCGAAGGATCTAAGGGGCATCTGACTATTGACGTATATAGTCCTGTGAGACAGGATTCAAGTCTTCCAGCGAACTCTGTTGCTCTCCTCATGCCTACAATCTCTGCTTTACCCATACTTTTCTCTGACTACCTCTGGTAATCCTTCTTGTGGCATTGTTTAGAGTGGCTTATGATGACAAATGACCAAGTCTATTGGCAGTTTATTTTATTATTCTCCCCACAGTTACCCCCCAAAATATTTTCTATAGAAAACAATTAATTGAATCTCCGTGCGGTGGTGGTCAAAATTGAAACAATCAATACGAAATTCAATATTGATAAATTGACTGCCAATAGTTCAGCCAGTAAAATTGAATGTTGTTCGCATTTTCTTTGAATGATTCGAAGAACACGTGCGGTTGTTTTTTTGAAACATGGCTAACAGATATTGAATTACTTTAGAGGGATATTAGTTGATGGATATTTCACATAAAAAAAATAGGGGAGAGAATTCAATGGTGGCAAAGTTATTTAGGTTAAATTCCCCTAAATAAGGAAATATAATAAACTGCTACCATGGTCTTATACTTCTATCCTGCTCTGCTCCTGAGTTAGAAAATTGTTTAAATAGGTTTGACCCAAAACGTTTTTTTACAATTTCCTTTCTTAAAGCACTTTAAGAAGTCCGCTAGCAGGTTTTGTAATTCTTTATGGTTATTATTTTTTATAGAAGAATTTTTCTAGGGGTGGCGGATGCATCAACCCCAGGCGACTAGGTTTCCAGTCACCTCTTTTCTGTAAGATGTTTTCGTATTCACTTTAGAGAGTTCACATACATCGATTTTCTATACTTACAACAACTATTGCTAAAAACTCTCCATATACAAAGAAAATGGACAAAAACCACCAAAGTTAAATCCATAAAAAGCAAACCAGAAATGAGTAAATGAAATTTAATGCCTGATTTAGAGTGGGGGGGAAACTTGGACATGTAAATAGTTTTTGTGCTTGCATTGAAATTAATTTATCTTAGGAGTTTGCCGTAGCCACTCTCTCCTATCTATCTCTTCCCCTGTTCACCTCTGTTTTTCTGGGAAGGATATAAAGAACTTGTCATGTGAATAAATGATAGCTGATGGCAAAAATACTGAGACTTGTTTAACAAAAGTTGTTACTCTTTTTCTGAGATTTATGCAAACAGATTTCACAATGAGGAAAAGTAAAACTTTAATGAAGTGGTCATGCTAAAGGGTGCTTTGGTATTTTGTTGTGTTAAATGCAAAAAGTTTTTCTCAAGTTCTGGGACAATATGGTAAAATTGTGTTACAAAATTTAGTTAAATAATAGTTTAAAATGAAACAAAAAGTTTTTTAATTACAAGTTAGACCAACTTTAAAGAGCCAAGAAGGGATATAGATGTGTATTATTAACTAAGAATAGATTTACTTTCTCTTCTAATCATTACTTTTATCGTTTAAATGCCATATTTTGTGATAAAATTATAACAACAACAAAACTAAAACAACAACAATAATGTAAAATTAAGTCTGATGTTATCTTCATGTTTTACATTGCAAATAGTATGATAGATTTTTTCCGAAAAATTTTGTAAAAAAATTCCCAGTTTTATTACCAAGCGTTTACTGTCAATATTTTATTGATTTGCATTAAAACCAGACACTTCGTTTGTTCGACGAATGTTAATGAAAGATATTATATCTACGAGATCATTTATCAAGATAAGACCTTAAGAAAGTCTTCTATCTAAAGATAAGAACGTCGTCTATTGGTAGAAGGCTTTATAAGGCCTTGGATCAATCGAAGCATTTTATCAAGACATTTAGGTCCTTTCGGAGGCCTTTTATCAATAGAAGACCTTCAGAATGACATCTATTTAGGAATGTCTTCTTCTACCTATAGAGGTTTTCTATCTTCATCTACCTATAAATGCCCTTTAAAAGGTCTTCTACCTAAGGATGAAATCTTCTACCTATAGATGACCTTTAGAATGAATATATTTAGGAACAATAGATGATTTTGGGAGGTCTTCTATCATTGCCGTTTAGGAGGTCTTCTGCCAATCGAAGACCTCAAGGAGGTCCTTCATCTAAGAATGTCTTCTTCTCCCTAAATTAGGGCTTTAATCTTCGACTTAGGGCTTTAATCTTCGACTTGTCTTTACCAACCTATAGAAGGCTTTTAAGAGGTCTTCCATCAATAGAAGACCTTTAGTTGGTCTTCTAGCTATATAGACTGGATTTTGGAGGCCTACAGGCAATAGAAGAAGTTCTTCCATCTTAGGACGCATTCATGCACCTAAAGAAAATCCTTAAAAGGTCTTCTACCTACGGATGTCGCCTTCTACTCATTCTACATAAATAAGGTATTTAGGCAGAATTCTAAGAAAGCCTTCTACCTAAAGAGGACATTTATGGGGTCTTTTATCTAAAGAAGAACTTTAGGAGGCGTTTTACCTTACCTACATATACAAGGCTTTAAAAGGATCTTCTAACGACGGATTGATTTTAAGAGGTCTTCTATCGATATACCTCTACGAGATCATCTATCAAGATAAGACCTTAATTAAGAAAGTCTTCTATCTAAAGATAAGAACGTCGTCTATTGGTAGAAGACTTTATAAAGCCTTGAATCAAACGAAGCATTTTATCAATGAAAGACATTTAGGACCTTTAGGAGGCCTTTTATCAATAGTACCCCTTCAGAAGGTCATCTATTTAGGGAGGTTTTCTATCTTCATCTACCTATAAATGCCCTTTAAAAGGTCTTCTACCTAAGGATGAATTCTTCTACCTATAGATAAGCTTTAAAATGAATATATTTAGGAACAATAGATGATTTTGGGAGGTCTTCTATCAATGCCGTTTAGGAGGTCTTCTGCCAATCGAAGACCTTAAGGAGGTCTTTCATCTAAGGACGTCTTCTTCTCCCTAAATTAGAGCTTCTATCTTCGACTTAGAAGACTTTTATCTTTACCAACCTATAGAAGGCTTTTAAGAGGTCTTGCATCAATAGAAGACCTTTAGTTGGTCTTCTAGCTATATAGACTAGACTTTTAGGAGGTCTTCAAGCAATAGAAGAAGTTCTTCCATCTATGGACGCATTCATGCGCCTAAAGAAAAACTTTAAAGGGTCTTCTATCTACAGATGTCGTCTTCTACTCATTCTACCTAAATAAGTTATTTAGGCAGTATTCTTAGGAAGCATTCTACCTAAAGAGGGAATTTTTGTGGTCTTTTACCTAAAGAAGAATTTTAGGAGGTGTTTTACCTGTACCTACATATACATGGCTTTAAAAATATCTTCTAATGACGGATGGATTTTAAGACGTCTTCTATCGACAAAAATCTGTTATGTCTTGTATTACGAATGCAATTTTCTATTTAAAGGATACTTTTATAGGGTATTCTATCTAAGGATGTATTATTCTACCTACAGATGGCCCTAATGTGGTCTTCTACAAAAGAAGGGCGCCTTCTTCTACCTATAGAAGAACTTCAAGATGTCTTTTATCTAAGGATACTCTATTCTACCCACAGATAACCTATTGGCGGTCTTCCACATATAGAACATATTTGAGAGTTCTTCTACTTTTAGATTACCTTAAGGAAGCCTTCCACCTTTAAAAGACTATTTACCCATAGAAGACTTTATAGAGATCTTCTATCTATGGAAGACCCTTAAGAAGTCTTCTATTTACACCGTATGATGTTCTTTCACCTGTAGGTGGTGGTCTTCTATAAATAAAAGCTTTAGGAGACCTTTTATCTATGGATGTATTTTTCTGTCTATAGACGACCTTTAAGAGGTCTTCTACCTAAGGTTGTCCCCTTCCACCTATAACGATCTTCTATCCTTATCTACATACAGATCATTTTTAAGAGATCTTATATCAATATATGATGTTTAGGAAGTATCACTGCTTTTCTATAGCTCGGAATCCTTCTATCAATAGAAGACCTTCAGAAGGTTTTCTTTTTAAGGGCGCCTTTTTCTACCTAATGAAGAGCTTTAATAGGTCTTCTATCTAATGATGCCTTCTTCTACCACATTTCACACATGACGAAGGGTTTTAAGAGGCCTTCAATCAATATATGACATTTAGGGGGTCTTCTAACTATAGAAAACCCTTAGGAGGTCTTCTAGATATAAAAGACTTTAGGCCTTCTATCTAAGGATGTCTTCTACTGCCTTTAGATGACCTGTAGGAGGTCTTCTATCATTATAAGACATTTAGGAAGCCTATATTTACCTATCAACAGAGCTTTTAAGAGATTTTCTATCAATATATATTATTTAGGAGGTGTTCTCTAGAAGGCCTCAGGAGCCTTCTATCAATAGAAGATGTTTAGAAGGTCTTCCATCTATGGATGCTTTCTCTACCTAAAGAAGAACTTTAGGTCTTCTATCTAAGGATGTCTTCTTGTACCTACCATCTACCTACAGAATGCTTTTAAGATGTGTTCCATCAATATATGAGTTTTAGAGGGTCCTTAAGCTATGGAAGACCTTTATGAGGCCTTCTATCTTTACCTACATAAAGAAGACTCTTAAGAGGTATTCAAAGGGCTTTTAGGAGGCCTTCAATCAATATGTGATATTTAGTAGGTAGTTTTTCTAGGTATGATTTCTTCTACCTAAAGAACAGCTTTAGGGGATATTCTACCTAAGGATGCCTTCTTCTACCTAAAGATGAACTTTAGGAGGTTTTCCAAATGTATCTTAATATGGAATGCTTTTAAGAGGTCTTCTATCAATATATGACTTTTAGGACCGTCATTTTACGTGTTCTTTTACAATCTGATGGATTTGAAAACGCAAAATAAACGCATTGAAAATACAATTTTTACATTGAAAGTTAATGCCAAGAAGCTTCTCCTTGAAATTCGATCATCACTTTTAACTTTAAGTTAAGCGGAACGCTCTAAATCTGTTCGGTAAATCCAAAATATAACAAAAGTAGACTTGTAACAATGTGGGTTAGAATATCTTCTAGCCACAGAAGATTTTTAGGAAGCCTTCTATCAACAGATACCTAAAGATGATCTTTAGGGTATCTCCAATCTATGGATGCCTTCTTCTACTTTTAGATGACCTTTATGTGGCATTCAACCTAGAGAAGAATATAAGAGTACTTCTATATGTAAAAGGAAGGAATATTCCAACTAACGATGACATTTAGGAGGTCTTTCACCTTCTGTAAAGGCATGACTTCTAGGAGATCTTCTAACTATAGAAGACTCTTAAAAGGCCTTCTATCAGTAAATAAAATTTAGTAGGTCGTTTTTCAATGGAATATCTATCAATAGAAGAGAAGGCCTTCTACCTGAGTATGCCTTCTTCTATATATGTATCTATCTAAACATGACTTCCTCTACATAATGTTGTGGTCTCCCACGTAAAGAAGAACTCTAGGGTTCTTCTATCTAAACCTACCTATAGAAAACTTTTAAAAGATCATCTATCGATAGATTTCTTTAGAGTGATCCACTATCAATAGTAAGTCTTTATGAGCTTTTCTATCGGTAGAAGAATTTTAGAAGCTTTACGTCCATGGTAGACCTTTATGAGCTATTTCTCTACCTCTCTCCGAAGAAGACTTTTACGAAGTCTTTCATCAATAAAATACCTTTCGATGGTCTTCTATCTAAGGGGTCTAGAGGTCTTCTACCTATAGCAAACCTTTAGAAGGTCTTCTACTTCTAGAAAACCTTTAGGGGGTCTTCTACCTTCAGAAGGAAGACTTTTTAAAGGTCTTCACTCTATGGAAGACCTTTAGAAAGTCGCATATCTCTAAAAGATTTTTAGATCGCCTTCTTCTGTGTATAGAAGACCTTTGGGTGGTCTTCAACCTGTAACAGGAGGTCTTCTATTTAAAGATGCTTTTCTACCTAAAGATGACCTAGATATTAGGTCTTCCAGCTGTAGAATACATATAGCTTTTACGAAGTCTTCTATCAGCAGATTATGTTAAGGAGGCCCTCTATCAGCGGAAAGCCTGTAGGAGGTATTTATTATAATCCTAGTAGGCCTATCAATAGAAAACTTTTAGAAGGTCTTCAATCAAATGATTAATTCTTCTACCTAAAGAAGAGTTTTAGGAGGTTTTCTATCTAAAAACTATAATAAGGCAATCCCTCATTAGATGACTTTTAGGGGGTCTTCTATCTATGGAGGGCCTTTATGAGGTCTACTAGCATCTAGAACTGCATAAGGTCTGCCTAAAGGTGCCTTTTTACCTAAAGAAGATATTATTCTACCTAAAGATGACCTTAAGGAGGTTTTCTATCTTTACCTAGCTATAAAAAACTTTAAAGAGGTATTATATTAATAGATGACTTTAGGAAGTCATCTATCGATGGAAGGCCTTCTTCTTTCCTGGAAGACCTTCCAGCTTAAGAAGACCTTTAGGAGGCTGTTCACCAATAGAATACATTTAACAAGTCTTTCGTTAATAGAAGACCATTAGGAATTCTCTGTCGGTAGAAGACTTTTAGTAAGTCGTCCGTCAATAGAATACTTTTAGCAGATGTTCTAATTAAGGACGCTTTCTTCTAGATATACAATATTTTTATCCATCCATAAAGACCTTTATTGCATTTTCTATCTGCAAAATACCTCTATGAGATCTTCTGATTATAAAGGACCTTTAGAACGCCCTCTTCTGTCCATAGAAGACCTTTGGGTGCTCTTCTATCTACAGAAATATGTCTTCTATCTTTAGAAGACCTTCAGGAGTTTTTCTACCTTCTATCAATAGAAAGCCTTTAGGAGGCCTTCTTCTCTTGAAGACCTCTGGGATGCCTTCTTGTATCTATAGACCTTTGGTTGATGTTCTACCTTTAGAAGGAGGTCATCTATCCTATAGAAGACCTTCAACTTATAGCAGACATTTAGGGGATCTTCTATCAATAAATTTTTGAGGTTTCCAACATAAGGAGGTATTCTCTTAGAAGACCTCAACAAAATTGCTGAACTCCGCTCGACAACCAGTCCTCAATTTTCTTAATTTTTTGCGGCACCACCTCCCAGCACACTTCATCTCCTCTTCATTTGACCTAACAACCCATGTTGTTATGGCTATTAGTGTTTAAATTGCAACACAAAATATATTATTAAAAAAATATAACCTTCGTCACCGGTACTAAAATGTGACAGATATGAATACGAGTATGTTGGCTGGCTGGTTGAGCTTCTACTCCTAATGACAAAGGAGTGGCGGCCAGCATAGAAATTTGGGAGACAAACAAATAAACCCTTCCCCTGCTACCCAACTTAGTCAGAGACAACAAAAACACAATATACCTTAAGTGTAATACAAACAACAGCAAATTAAATGAAAAAATGTAATAATTTTTTATGTCACCTTTTCGTGCCGTTCACACAAATACACGTACGCAACATCACATTCAACAGGGTTGTAGGGCAAAGTGAAAAAACACCCGAAAAGCTTATAAATACACCTGTTTATTGCTAACGCAACAAAACGTACAAAAAAAAAACAAAACTAAACCTCCCACACTCATCACTACCACATTTTCTAACGACCATAAGGATATGACAGCTTGATAACAAAATGAAATACATAAACATTTCGCATGTGTATGTATGTACAAACGTTTGACTACGTGTCTGTTCTTTTCGAAGCTAATAACTGCCATTAAGATAAGATTAGATATGGCCTTACATCATTTATTATAATTGTTGTTTTTGTTATCGAAAAAAATCCACTTTGACAATAAATTAAAGCTAATTAAATTGTCCTGACTAAAGCAAACATTTGATATTAATACTTTGTACATACATACATATGTATGTTTGTATATGTGTATAAAATTTAGTTAATAACATGTATGTATTTACAGAAAATTGTTTTATACACTCAAGGAAATTAATAATCAATCTGGAAGAAGGTATAAGTTGACTTTGTGTAAACAATATGTGGTCAAGTCTTAGTAACGGTTTTACCTTAAACGAAGAGCTTTTGAAATTTGAGGATGCAAAATATTTTGAATTCATCTAAATTAGATTAGATTAGAACAAAGTTGAATTGGATCACCAATAAAAGTCTGAGATTCAACCGTCTATCAATAGAAGACCTTTAACAGATCTTCTATTTAATGATGGCTCCTTCTACAAAAAATATATTTTAGGCATTCTTTTACATAAAGATAACCTTTGTCCAACAACCATCTATCAATGAAAAGCCTTTCGGTCTTCTATTTAAGGATGCCATATTTTACCTATATGATACTCTATGAGGTCTCCTATCTAGAGACCATTATGGGGTCTTCTATATAAAGAAGGTCTTACAGAAGGCTTTTAAGAGGCCTCCTATCAATTGAAGACCTTTAGCATATCGTCTATTATGGATGTCTGCTTCTACCTAACTATATTTGTCTACCTAGAGATAAAATTTATATAGCCTTCTACCTATACTTTCCGAGGTCTTCTTCTACCTAAAGATGACCTCTGTGTGGTCTTCTACATAAAGAAGGACTTAAAAGTTCTTATAGAAGGCTTTAAACAGACCTTCTATCAATAGAAGATCGTTAACACTTCTTCTATTTTAGGATACTTGCTACTACCTAAAGATGGGCTAAAAGGCCATCTATCGTTGGATAGATGGGCTCAAAGGCCATCTATCGTTGGATAGATGGGCTCAAAGGCCATCTATCGTTGGATAGATGGGCTCAAAGGCCATCTATCGTTGGATAGATGGGCTCAAAGGCCATCTATCGTTGGATAGATGGGCTCAAAGGCCATCTATCGTTGGATAGATGGGCTCAAAGGCCATCTATCGTTGGATAGATGGGCTCAAAGGCCATCTATCGTTGGATAGATGGGCTCAAAGGCCATCTATCGTTGGATAGATGGGCTCAAAGGCCATCTATCGTTGGATAGATGGGCTCAAAGGCCATCTATCGTTGGATAGATGGGCTCAAAGGCCATCTATCGTTGGATAGATGGGCTCAAAGGCCATCTATCGTTGGACAGATGGGCTCAAAGGCCATCTATCGTTGGACAGATGGGCTCAAAGGCCATCTATCGTTGGACAGATGGGCTCAAAGGCCATCTATCGTTGGATATATGGGCTCAAAGGCCATCTATCGTTGGATAGATGGGCTCAAAGGCCATCTATCGTTGGATAGATGGGCTCAAAGGCCATCTATCGTTGTATAGATGGACTCAAAGGCCATCTATCGTTGGATAGATGGGCTCAAGGGCCATCTATCGTTGGATAGATGGGCTCAAAGGCCATCTATCGTTGGATAGATGGGCTCAAAGGCCATCTATCGTTGGATAGATGGGCTCAAAGGCCATCTATCGTTGGATAGATGGGCTCAAAGGCCATCTATCGTTGGATGGATGGGCTCAAAGGCCATCTATCGTTGGATAGATGGGCTCAAAGGCCATCTATCGTTGGATAGATGGGCTCAAAGGCCATCTATCGTTGGATAGATGGGCTCAAAGGCCATCTATCGTTGGATAGATGGGCTCAAAGGCCATCTATCGTTGGATAGATGGGCTCAAAGGCCATCTATCGTTGGATAGATGGGCTCAAAGGCCATCTATCGTTGGATAGATGGGCTCAAAGTCCATCTATCGTTGGATAGATGGGCTCAAAGGCCATCTATCGTTGGATAGATGGGCTCAAAGGCCATCTATCGTTGGATAGATGGGCTCAAAGGCCATCTATCGTTGGATAGATGGGCTCAAAGGCCATCTATCGTTGGATAGATGGGCTCAAAGGCCATCTATCGTTGGATAGATGGGCTCAAAGGCCATCTATCGTTGGATAGATGGGCTCAAAGGCCATCTATCGTTGGATAGATGGGCTCAGAGGCCATCTATCGTTGGATAGATGGGCTCAAAGGCCATCTATCGTTGGATAGATGGGCTCAAAGGCCATCTATCGTTGGATAGATGGGCTCAAAGGCCATCTATCGTTGGATAGATGGGCTCAAAGGCCATCTATCGTTGGATAGATGGGCTCAAAGGCCATCTATCGTTGGATAGATGGGCTCAAAGGCCGTCTATCGTTGGATAGATGGGCTCAAAGGCCATCTATCGTTGGATAGATGGGCTCAAATGCCATCTATCGTTGGATAGATGGTCTCAAAGGCCATCTATCGTTGGATAGATGGTCTCAAACGCCATCTATCGTTCGATAGGCTTTCTTCTACCTAAAGACAACCCTTATATGGCCTTCTAACTAAAGAAGGACTTCTATTAATGGAAAGCTTTTCGCTCTTCCATTAAGGAT
The DNA here is from genome assembly GCF_047663935.1 of Musca autumnalis. Taxonomy (NCBI): domain Eukaryota; kingdom Metazoa; phylum Arthropoda; class Insecta; order Diptera; family Muscidae; genus Musca; species Musca autumnalis. The sequence continues at coordinate 30,436,167 of NW_027412088.1, forward strand.
GTGTTCATCTACCTAAAGATCAGGCCTTTAGACCTTCTTCTACTTAGAGATAAATTTATACTGCATTTTTTCCTAAACTTTCGGCGGTCTTCTGTCAATGATAAGCCTTTCGGTCTTCTATTTAAGGATGTCTTCCTCTACCTAAAGATTACCTTTATGTGGTCTTCTACATAAAGAAGGATTAAAAGGTCTTATAGAAGGCTTTAAACAGGCCTTCTATCAATACTTGAAGATAATTTAGGGTTTATTTTACCTAAAGATAACCTTTATATGGTCGTCTACCTGAAAAATAACTTCAGAAGGTATTCTATTAATGGAAAGTCTGAATGCTTCTACCTAAAGATATTTTAGACCTTCGTCTACCTAAAGAAGATCTTTAGGAAGACTTCTATCAATGAAAAGCCTTACGGTCTTCTATTTAAAGATGCCTTATTTTATCTATATGGGACTCTTGAAGGTCTTCTATGCAAGGGTGTCTTCCTCTATATAAAGATTACCTTTATATATTCTTTTACATAAAAAGGACTTATTTCCTTGTGGATGAATCTTGAGGAACATATTTCCATTACTGAAATATTTTCGAGGCTCACGGCAAGAATCCAACCGCCCTTCTATCTAGTGAGAACACCCACAAATGGCGTTTTCATTTTGGTCATTAAGAAGAAATCTCCAACCGTGCCTTATTTCGCCTACATGAGACTCTAGGAAGTCTCATATCTAAGGTTCTCTTCCTCTACCTAAAGATAGTCTTATATATGTACCAGCATATAGAAGACCTTTAAAGGGCCTTCTATCAATAGAAAACATTTAGCAGATCTTCTATTTAATGATGGCTTAAGGAGGTCTTCCATCAATGAAAAGCCTTTTGGTCTTCTATTTAAGGATGCCTTATTTTACCTGTATGGGACTCTAGGATGTCTTCTAGCTAAGGATGTCTTCTTCTACCTAGACATATTTTATCTAAAGATACCTTCTTCTACCTAAAGATGACCTTTATATGACCAGCTACATAAAGAATGATTTAAGGAGGTCTTCTATAAATGGAACGCCTTTCGGTCTTCCATTGAAGGATGCCTTATTCTCCGTAAGTGTGATTAACATGTTTTTTATCTAAGGATACCTTCTTCTACCTAAAGAATATCTTTAGGAGTTCCTCTATCTAAGGATTTAGAAGACATTTCAGAGGTCTTCTATTAAAGGTTTTTAAGAGTTCTTCTATCAATAGAAGCTCTTTAGGAGCTAACAAAAAAACTTAGAACTTAGTACCATCTTCACCAAGCGAAAATAAAAATAAAAATTAAGTCTATTAACAATTAATAATAAATATATTTTTTACCCCGACAATATTTCCTCTTTAACAAATATCCTTTAGACCACTTAAGGCCATAAAAAAGGCTAACTTAAATATCCCTCTAATTACCACAACAAGTCCTTAAGCGGCAATTTTCACTTAATTCCCAACATTCTTCAGTGTCATTAAGAAGAAATCTCCAGCCATATTAACCACTTACTTCTTCTTTCATTACTAATGGCATCCATTCTTCAACAATAACCCTTCTGGTGGGTAATAAAAACAAACAACAACACCAACATTGAAAGCCCCCACTTGAAGAATTAAAACCTTCGAAACAATTTAAAAATAAAATACCATTAAATAGCCATAAAAATTACACACCAAAATAACCTCGAATGTCCTTTTGTGTGGACAAACGAATGGGTGAATGGAGTAAGGGAAGGGTAACCTTACGGAAGCACCAAACAATTACAATTGTACTTCCGCATAAATAACCTGTTAATTGCATGGTTGGCGACGAAGTTCATATTGGCGTTAGTTTTGCCTTGTGGAAGTATTTAATGTTCGACAAGATGCTAACGGAAATTATGGAACGACTCTGCAACGCGAGAAAATGCTATGCCGATTGTTGTTTGGACAATAATTGTAAATTTCCACGGTATAAAAATGCAAATCACCCAAGGTGAAGGTTTAACAATTATAAGAGGGGTGCTACTTTCAGTAAGGGGAAAAATGTAAATAAACAAAAAAACTGCGGAAGACATTGGGGAAAAGTTCTACTGAGGTCTCTTAAGAGGCTTCTTATCATTGGAAAACCGTTAGAAAGATTTCCATTAATAGAAAACATTTAGGGTATTGACAGAAGACTTTTAAAAGAGGGCATATAGAAGACATCCTCTATATAAGAAGACATCCTCTATATAAGACCTCCCAAAGGTCGTCTATTGATATAAGACCTCCCAAAGGTGTAAGACCTCCTAAAGGTCTTCTGAAGATAGAAAACCTCATAAAAGTTTTCTGTAGTAAGAAGAATTCCGAAAGGTCTTCAATTGATAGAAGACCTCCTAAAGTTATTCTACTGATAGAAAACTTCCTAGAGGACTTCTACACATAGAAGACGCCTTAAAGTCGTATACATATAGAAGACCTCCGAACGTTCTTCTACGGATACGAGACATCCTAGAGGTATTCTACAAATAGAAGATCTCTTAAGGTTTCTGCAAATAGAATACCCTATAAAGGTATCCCATTGATAGAAGATCTTTTACAGAGAGAGTGCGTCCCAAGCGTCTTCTACAGACAGAACAAATTTTAAAGATTTTATACTGGTAGAAGACCTACTAAAGGTCTTCTAGAGATAGAAGACCTCCAATAGGTAGAATACCTTCTAAAAGTCTTCTAGACATACAAGACCTTCCAAAGGTCTCCTATAGGTAAAAGACATCGTAAAGATCTCTACAGGCAGAAGACCTCCTAAAGGTCTTCTGAAGATAGAATATCTCATAAAAGCCTTCTGTAGTAAGAAGAACTCCGAAAGGTCTTCAATTGATAGAAGACCTCCTAAAGTTATTCTACTGATAGAAAACTTCCTAGAGGACTTCTACACATAGAAGCCGCCTTAAAGTCGTATACATATCGAAGACCTCCGAACGTTCTTCTACAGATAGGAGACATCCTAAAGGTATTCTACAAAGAAGTGAATCTCTTAAGATCTTCTGCAAATAGAATACCCTATAAAGGTTTCCCATTGATAGAAGACCTTTTACAAAGAGAAGGCGTCCTAAGCGTCTTCTACAGGTAGAAGAAATTCTAAAGGTTTTCTACAGGTAGAAGGCCTCCTAAAGGTATTATACAGGTAGAAGACCTACTAAAGTTCTTCTAGAGATAAAAGACCTCCAATAGGTAGAATACCTTTTAAAGGTCTTCTAGACATAGAAGACCTTCCAAAGGTCTCCTAAAAGTAGAAGACATCGTAAAGATCTCTTCAGGCAGAAGACCTCCTAAATGTCTTCTGAAGATAGAATACCTCATAAAAGTCTTCTGTAGTAAGAAGAACTCCGAAAGGTCGTCAATTGATAGAAGACCTCCTAAAGTTATTCTACACATAGAAAACCTCCTAGAGGACTTCTACATATAGAAGACGCCTTAAAGTCGTATACATATAGAAGACATCCGAACGTTCTTCTACAGATAGGAGACATCCTAAAGGTATTCTACAAATAGTGAATCTCTTAAGATCTTCTGCAAATATAATACCCTATAAAGGTATCCCATTGATAGAAGATCTTTTACAGAGATAATGCGTCCTAAGCGTTTTCTACAGATAGATGAAATTCTAAAGGTTTTCTGCAGGTAGAAGACCTACTAAAGGTCTTCTAGCGATAGAACACCTCCAATAGGTAGAATATCTTCTAAAGGTCTTCTAGACATAGAAGACCTTCCAAATGTCTCCTTTAGGTAGAAGACATCGTAAAGATCTCTACAGGCAGAAGACCTCCAAAAGGTCTTCTACAGGTAGAGGACCTCCTTAAGATCTTCTATTAATAAAAAACCTCCTTAAGATCTTCTATTAATAGAAGACCTCCAAAAGATCTTCTACTGCTAGAGGACATCCTAAAGGTCTACTACAGATTTAAAACCTCCTACAGATGGAACACCTCTTATATTGTTAGAAGACTTCCTAAAGGTCTTCTATTGATAGAAGACTTCCTGAAGGTCTTCTGTGGATAGAAAACCTTCTACTAATCCTCTATAGATAAAAGACCTCCTAAAGATCTAAAAGACCTACAATAGGTCATCTACAAATGGGAGACCTCTTAAAGATCTTCCATAGATATAAGACATCTTAGAGGTCTTCTACAAATACAAGACCTTCTAAAGACCTTCTATGGATAGAAGGGACCTCCTATAGTTCTTTTATAGAAAGATGACATCTTAGACTACTTCTGCAGATAAAAAACCTCCTTACGGTCTTCTATGGATATAACATCTCTTAAGGTCTATTGATAAAAAAACCTTCTAAAGGTCCCCTATAGGTAGAAGACCTCCTAATGGTTTCATATAGGTAGAAGACATCCTAAAGGTCTCTACAAGCAGAAGAGATCCTAAGGGTCTTCTATCGATAGAAGACTTCCTGAAGGTCTTCTGTGTATAGAAGACCTCCTCTTAATCCTCTACAAATAGGAGACCTCCTAAAGGCCTTTTATAGACAGAAGACATCCTAGATGTATTCTACAGATAAAAGACCTCCAATAGGTCATCTACAAATAGGAGACCTCCTAAAGGTCTTCTATAGATAGAAGACATCCTAGAGGTCTTCTACAGATAAAAGACCTCCTAAAGGTCTCCTATGGATACAAATAGGAGGCCTCCTAAAGGTCTTCTATACATAGAATTCATCCTAGAGTTTTCTACCGATAGAAGATCTCTTAAAAGTCTTCTACAAATAGAAGAATTCCTTAAGGTCTTCTATTGCTAGACGACCATATGGAGGTCTTCCACCGATGAAAGACTTCCTAAAGGTCTTCTATGGATAGAGAACATCCTAGAGGTCTTGTACAGATAAAAGACCTCCTAGGAGGTCTTCTATCCATAGATCTTCTACAAATAGGAGACCTCCTAAAATAACTCCTAAAGGTCTTTTGTGAATAGGATACCTCCTATAGACCCTCAACAAATAGGACACCTTCTTCTTCTACAGTTAAAAGACCTCCTATAGTTCACCTAAAAATAGGTGACATCCTAAAGGTCTTCTACGGACACTCCTAAAGGTTCTCTACAGAGAGAGGGCCTACTAAAGGTCTCCTATTGATAGAAGATTTCCTAAAGATTTTTTACTGAAAGTCTTCAACAGATAGAACACATCCTAAAGGTCTTCTGCAGTAAGAAGACCTCCAAAAGGTCTTCTACACATAAAAGAGCTTCTAAAGGCTTTCTGTAGTAAGAAGACCTTTTAAAGGTCTTTCGCAGATCGAAGACCTCCTAAATGTTTCCTAAAAGTCGTCTAGACATAGAACATAAAATACATAAAAGTCCTTGGTAGTAAGAAGACCTCCTAAAAATCTCCTCATAGTTTAATATTGTTGAAGACCTCATAATGGTATTCTACTGATATAAGACCTCCTAAACGATTTCTTTTTATAGAATACCTCCTAACGATTTTCAATTAATAGATGACCAACTAAAAGTCGTCTACAGACAGAAGACCTTCCAAAGGCCTTCTACAGGTAGAAGATCTCCCAAAGGTCTTCTGTTTATAAAAGACCTGCTAAAGGTCTCCTAATGATAGAAGATCTCCTTAGGATCTTCTCTAGATAGAAGGTCTCCTAAAGAACCTTTCTCTCTATAGAAGAGCTTCTATAGTTTTCTCTAAAAATCCTTTTCGTGACGACACAAATTATTTGACAAATTTAATACACTCCCTTCTCCGATAGTGGAAAATAGCAAAAGACACAACTTGTAAAAAAAAACCAGATGTCATTGCAGTTATTCTCCCACGAAAAAGATACGTGACTGGGGATACATGCGAAAAACATGCTTTTGCCATAACTTCCCTTTAAACATCCCATTGGCATTAACCACAGACAGCAACGAAACGCTGATGAAGGGTATCATCAACATCATTGGGTGCGACCTGCAAACCAAATTTATGCATTTTCCTTGCTAAGGAAGCTACACTGATGATTCCTGAAAAAAATACACAACTCATTGTAGGTGGTGGTGTCTACTGGATGGATGGAATGTAAACACAGCTACACAACAAATGATGTACCCAACAGCAGCCACCAACCAACCAACAATCCGCAAGCACTTAAATCAGTGATTCATTTGTTTGACAGTTGTCTTTGTCACTGCCACCAGCCATTGACTTGAATGGTAAATCATTAGACACCTGATGCTGATGCTATTTCTATTGCTACTTCTGCTTCTTCTTCTGCGACAGATCCCTCAGGCGCGTTTCCATTCGCTTAGAATGTGATCTGAATACTTTCAATTAAATGTGAATAAAATAACTTTTGTCGCCATGGGATATGCGGATTATTACCTCTCCATGGCATTTTTATTTCTAATGCATTTTCAAATAGATGCTGTTGATAATTTAATTTGAATTGTTTTATAGAGACGAACTTGGTGGCGTGGTTGATGCGAGAAATACTTGAAATGCACAACCCATCTGCGACACAACCACAGCCGTACAACAGGAACAGCAAGAGATACTTCACGAGCTTGGACTTGACATTGAAACTTAATTGAATGCGAACACATGCCATACGCACGACCAGACACACACACACACACTAACTCTAAAATAAAATGGATTCCAAAAGACGGAGAAAGAAGAGAGTATAGCAGCAATTACTTTAGTTATTCAAAGGATTGTTGAATAGGAGCAGCAGCAGAAGCTGATGGGCAATAACGTGGTCGCGGGCGCGTCTTTCAAAGGACGAGTATTGAGTTGGAAATGGTAAATAAATGTAAATATTTCAAGGTAAATTGTGTAGTTCTTTCGGAATGCTTTGGAAATAAGATTGAGAATTAGTAATGGCCTCCTACTGATGCAGAAATTGTTATATGCCTTCTATTCTAATCACCGACTTAGCCGTGGCGGTATAAATAAGTATAGTTCAACAATCTTTTTTGGATACTTTAGGGTATTTTTGGTTTAAAACTTCTAAGAACCAACTGAAAATTAAATACATTCGAGTCTTGGAGAAATCATCTTAGGTAGAACAACTTTTAAATGGTCTTCTATTAATAATTATCTTCCTTATATCACCAGATTGACAGGTTTCTTAATAGTCTTATAAAAATAGATTAGTTTTTAAAGATAAAAACTAAACTTTATTCTTGCTTATTTTATTTTTGTTGATTTAATTTGTTTAAGCATGAATTTTTATACCCTACACCACTATGTGGGGAGGGTATTATAAGTTGGTTTTGGCCAAAAAGTTTGTAACGCATCGAAATAATGGTCGTAGACCCATACTTATATACATATACCAAAATGAATGTCTCGACGAGCTGAGTCGATCTGGCTATGTGTGTCCGTCCGTCCGTCTGTCCATCTAAACCTTGTAATCACGCTACAGGTCGCAATTTTGATCGGATCGTCACGAAATTTTGGATGTTAATGGGGGTCCCGGAGGGGAAGAAGCCTATTGATTTTGGCGGTCGGACAATATTTAGGGGACGGAAAGGGCAAAAAACTTAGGTGGATAAAAAGACAACGTATTTTTCCAAAGCCAATATCTCAGCTTCTATATGGTGTATACCAAAAGCCTGACAATGAAAGTAGAAAATATCACCTTTACAACGATGTAAAGTAGGTTGTCGTAGGTGGTAAAATAGCAATGTTATGGCAATAATCGATAATGCATCCCATTTTCCGATTTTTTTATAATCACGCTACAGGTCGCAATTTTGATCGGATCGTCACGAAATTTTAGGGGTTAATGGGGGTCCCATAGATGAAGAAGCATACTGATTTTAATGATGGTCTACTTTTTATTTCAAAGCCAATATCTCTGTTTCTTTAAGAGGTATATCAAAAGCAAAACCTGGCAAGGAAAGTAGAAAATATCACCTTTACAACGATGTAAAGGAGGTTGTCGTAGCTGCTCAAACAACAGAGACACGCAACAGTCGGCACTGCATCCCATTTCCCGATTTGTTTGTAATCACGCTACAGGTCGCAATTTTGATCGGATCGTCACGAATTTTTTGGAAGTTGATGCGGGTCCCACATAGGAAGAATCCTATTGATTTTTGTGATAGTCGGATAATATTTAGGAGTCGGAATGGGGAAAAACTCATTTGGAGACAAATTCAAAGTTTTATACTTTGTAAATATGTTGGCTTCTAGTAGGGGTATTCCAACGGCAAAGCCTGTCAATAGAAGAAGAAAATATTACCTTTACATTGGTGTAAAGCAGGTTAGCGAAGGTGGTCAAACAAGGGAGATACCGCAAAAGTCGGTAATGCATCCAATTCTTCAATTTTTTGCAATCAAGCTACAGGTCGTAATTTTGGTGGTCACGAAATTTTGGTTGCTTATGGGGGTCCCAGAGGCAAAGAGGCATATTATTTTCGGTGGTAGTCGGTTTATATTCCCTAAAAGAAATGTTTACCAGTGAAAAGCTTATGCACAGGGGTAGTGGTGTAGGGTATCACATGGTCGGCCCCGTCCCGACTGTAGCCTTTGCTCACTTGCTTCAAATTATCGTTTTTATTTATTTAAACAAATTCAAGAGTGGATTTAATTACTTTAAATTCTGATTGGATTAAATTTTTTAAATTCACACTCGAAAACATATTTTTCTATATTTTTTATAAAATACTTGTTTAGAATACCCAGACTTGAAAAATCTACGAATGAAAAATTATTTTTTAAAAACATACAAAAAATACATATATATTTAAAAAAACCTAATATTTTTTAGCCCTTGTTGGCGTTTTTTTTTTTAATATTGGACTGCAGAATTTTACCTCTTTACGTATTTAATTCAGCCAAAGTTCACATTATGTTGTATTGTTTGTTTTGTTATTGTTGAAGATTCAATCATATGATTGCTTTTAGTCTGGAGTATTCCCGATTGGCTTAACTTCATCATTACTCTCTAATACAGAGAGTAATGTTTACAAAACACGCTGACAGCCTTGCAAATTTACTGGTCGCTACCAATATCAAGATTTCATACCGGCGAAGGGAATTATCAATTGGCTTTTCAGTTTTTTGAAATAATAATTTTTCTTGTGAAATGCTGAACTCTTTATGTATTCTCATGTCAATGAGAACAATGCTCACTTTTCGGCTTTCCCAAAAAAAAAAAAATATTTGCAAGGTGGCAGCACGATTCTACTAAGAAATCATCGATTTGAATAAATGTTTTTCAGTAAAAAACATTAAATGAAATGAAAAAAGAAAATATTTTTTAGCGTGGATTTAAAAAAAAAAAAATAATTGTGAATTGTTTGAAAAAATATTTTTAATCAAAACATTTTTATTTTTTTTTTTCAAAATAATTTTTTCAACAAATTCACGCTTAAAATTTGTTTAATATTATTTAATTCAAATATTTTTTCAAAAAATTCGCGCTTAAATAATAAAAAAATCACGCTTAAAAAATACTTTTTTTCAAAAAACTTCACGCTTAAACAATATATTTTTCAATACCTACGCTTAAAAAGGCAATTTAAACATCCACTTTTGAAAAAAAAATATTCTGAACAATTTTTTCCATAAATTCAATATATTTTTTTTAAATATTTTTTGATACAAATATTTTTCTTCAAAAAACTCACGCTTAAAAAATATATATACAGTGGTGTGAAAAATAATAAGGACACTTCAATCCATAACCAAGATTACATTGAAAACTCACTAAAAACGTGAAAATTACATTAGTTTATAAAATGTATTGTTTTCTTAAAATGTTAAGAAAAGTATTATAAAAATATTTTGATTGCTTGTAACCATATTTTATTTATCTTTTATATTATATGCGAATTGTCGTAGTTTGGTGTGTGAAAAATAATAAGGACACTTCATGACATATTTTAATAAGGACCAAACTTGAAAGAAATTAATGCAGGTTTTTACTAAATAATGGTAGATAAAGTGTTTCAGTGTCATTAATACTTTGTAGACGATCCTTTGTTTTCTAAAACAGAAGCGCTTCGTCTGGGCCTCGAGTCGACCAAATTTTGGCACATCTCTACTGGTATCGCGTCCTACGCAACCTGTATAAGTCGTCAAAGGTCGCCATAATTTGATGGACACTTTCCCCTGCTTGATTTTTTAACTTCATTCCACAACATTTTTCAATCGGGTTCAAATCAAGGGATTGTATGGGCCATTCTAACAACTTAACTTAATTATCCTGGAACAACTTTTTTTTATTTTGCCGTCATTTTTGGGTCATTAACCTTGCTGAAGACTCATTTGAGAGGCACACCCCCTTCAGAATACGGAAGAATTATATTTTTCAAAATATCTTTGTGTTTATTTCAGCTCGAGTCCATATTTTGTTGTATTCAAGTATTTGAATAACAACAAAATGTTTTACAGTGGATATGAAATTGATTAGTTGCGGGCGGAGGGTAGGGAATACTATAGTTTCAGTTGTCACCAAACAACTTCATCAGTTCCCTTTTCCGCCGACTCTGTATCGATAAACAGGTCAATAAGCCCATCCAGCAAATTAAACAAAATGAGAAAATTGCTGTATGGCCCTAAAGCTGATTACCCTACAATTTGAGTCGAACTAAAGAGTTTCATATCCACCACTGTTTTTATGTCGTCTTTGCTTTGCAAAGAATGCGAACTGCCAAGGCCAAGCTGAATATTTTTATACCCTACAAAACTACGCGGGAAGTGTATAATTTTTCGATTAAAATTATACTTTTCTGACACTGTGAGCTCTAATGTGGCCTCCACAGATGGTTTTAGGAGTTGTTGATGCGTCAAAATTAATATTTAAGTAGTTTTTTATTTGTAAAGATGTGGTAAAAGGATCTTTTTTAATCATCGAATAACGCATTTATTATTACAGGTGCAATTTTTGGATTTCTGCTACAACTTTTATCTTTAAAGTTCACTTAGCTGCATCCTCCACCATTGTTTTTAAAGATTCTAAGCTTTTTCTGTAATTTTTCTGTATGAATGTCCTTGTTTACGTAAACATTTAATGATTTCTCGAGTAGTGTGATAACAATGCGTATTTTTACCCATATTTGAAAAGAAAAAGTAAAAAATACCGGTAGATTTAACATTTAATGAACAGAAATTAATTAATTTTAAACTTTTACTTACAGGAAAGAATCACAAAAAAATAATAACAGTTTAATTTTACTAAAACGAAAAACTGTCCTTATTATTTTTCACAGCAGAAATCACGGATTTTACGAAAAATATTTGTTTTGTATAAAAACTAAACAGAAAGAAACCAAAATCTTAACGGGATTTCTTATTGCAATACATGTGAATTTTAAAAAACAAATTTCCATCGCAAATTCTTCCATTTTACACATTTTAGGAGCGACCAAAAGTTGTGAATGTCGCTGTCCTTATTATTTTTCACACCACTGTATATATATATATATATATATATATATATATATATATATATATATATATATATATATTTTAAAAAATTTGCACGATTCGACTAAGAAATCATCGATTTTTGTATTCAAACTAGCAAAGTGCCCGCTACTTCGTATGCGGAAAGGATATAAAAAACAAATAAACAATAATGTAATATAATGGAAATGGCGAACACTGAAAATTTTATTGTACTTATACCAATTTTAATCAATATTTATTGTTTAATATGTTGGTACTGTTCTTACCGCTTTAGTTCGATTTTTAAAATATCAAAAAGATCAGCCTTACATGTTAACAGCGAGACCAACATTGCACACCAAAACTCACACTAAATCCAAAAAAAAAAATACAGATTCCAGAACTATCCCTACACCAAACAACAAATTGAGTGCCATTAATTACTCTTCGTACCCATAAGAACGATTTTCCAAAACTACCTTAATCCTTCACTTCACCAGTAAACTTAATTTCAAAAAACAGGATTCCAGCGCTATCTGTGCACTCACATTCAAGTTGTACCATTTGGTGTATTTCGTGCCCATAAGTACGAATTTCAAAAACTACCTGCATGTCTCAATCCCACACTCCAACCGTAGTCTTACCAAATTCCAGGATTCCAGCTCTATCCGTTCCCCCAAATACCTACTGTACCAAATTTAGTACCATTTAGTACTTTTCGTACCCATAAGTACGAATTTCCAAATCTCAATTCCAAATTTAAGGATTCCAGGTCTATTCGTTCACTCAAATCCAAATTGTACCAAATCCGTACTCATAAGTACGAATTTCCAAAACAACCTCAATCCTAGACTTCAACTATAATCTCAATTCCAAATTTCAGGGTTCCAGATTCCAAACCCCAATTGTACCAAATTTAGTACTTATCGTTCCCATAAGTACGAATTTCCAAAACTACCACAATCCTACACTCCAACAGAAATCTCAATTCCACATTTCAGGATTCTAGGTCTATCCGTTGACCAAATCAAAATTATACCAAATTTAGTGATTTTCGTATTCATAAGTACGAATTTCCAAAACTACCTCAATCCTACACTTCAACATTAATCTCAATTACGAATTCAAGGTTTCCAGCTCTATTCGTTCACCCAAATCCAAACTGTACCAAATTTAGTATTTTTCTTATCCGTAAGTAAGAATTTGCAAAACTAACTCCATCTTACACCCCAACAGCAAGTTTAATTCTAAATTTCATTATTCCAGCTCTGTTCGTTCACCCAAATCCAAATTTGGTACTTATTGTACGAATTTTCAAAACCACTTCCATTTTACACTCCAAATGTAGCCTACGAAGTACTAATTTTCCAATTATCTCAATCCCATACTCTAACATCAATGTTAATTTGAAATTTTAGGGCTACAGCTCTATCCGATCACCCTAAATTCAAACTGTACCAAATTTAGTACCACTTAGTACTTTTCGTAACCTTAAGTACGAAATTTCAAAACAACTCCATTCTACATTCCAACAGTAGCCATTCTTATAATCCAGCAGCGAGTTTTATTCCCAATTTCAGAAATTCAGCTCTATCCGATGACCCAAATCTTAATTGTACCAAATTTATTACTTTTCGTAACCCATAAGTACGAAATTCCAAATTATCTCCATCCCATACTACAACATCAATCTTAATTCAAAATTTCAGGACTCCAGCTCTATCCGCTCAACGTAAATCCAAATTGTAAAAAAATTTAGTACCATTTAGTACTTGTTGTACCCATAAGTACGAATTTTCAAAACTGCTTCCATTCTACTCTCTAAGAGCAGCCTTAATTCAAATTTCAGGTTTCCATCTCTATCCGTTCGGCCAAATCGTAATTGTACCAAATTTAGTACCATTTAGTACTTTTCGTACTCATAAGTACGAATTTTCAAAACTACTTCCATTCTACTATCTAACATCAGCCTTAATTCAAATTTCAGGACTCCAGCTCTATCCGTTCGCCTAAATCATAATTGTACCAAATTTAGTATCATTTAGTACTTTTCGTACCCATAAGTACGAATTTTCAAAACTACTTCCATTCTACTCTGCAACAGTAGCCTTAGTACAAAATTTCAGGATTCCAGCTCTAATTGTACCAAATTTTGTACTATTTAGTACTATTCGTATCCATAAGTACGAATTTTCAAATGTGCTTCCATACTACGCTCCAACTGCAGCCTTATTCAAAAATTTCAGGATTCCAGCTCTATCCGCTCAACCTAAATCCAAATTGTACAAAATGTAGTACCATTTAGTACTTTTGGTACCCATAAGTACGAACTTTTAAAACTACTTCCCTTCTACTCTCTAACAGCAGCCTTAATTCAAATTTCAGGATTCCATCTCTATCCGTTCGCCCAAATCGTAATTGTACCAAATTTAGAACCCTTTAGTACTTTTCATACCTATAAGTACGAATTTTCAAAACTACCTCCATTCTACCCTCCAACTGTAGCCTTAATTCAAAATTTCAGGATTCCAGCTCTATCCGTTCAACCTAAATCCTAATTGTACCAAATTTAGTACCATTTAGTACTTTTCGTACCCATAAGTACGAATTTTTAAAACTACTTCCATTCTACTATCTAACATCAGCCTTAATTCAATTTTCAGGATTCCAGCTCTATCCGTTCGCCTAAATCATAATTGTACTAAATTTAGTACTTTTCGTACCCACAAGTACGAATTTTCAAAACTATTTCCATTCTACTCTCTAACGACAGCCTTAATTCAAATTTCAGGATTCCCGCTCTATCCGTTCGCCCAAATCGTAATTGTACCAAATTTAGTACCCTTTAGTACTTTTCGTACCTATAAGAACGAATTTTCAAAACTACCTCCATTCTACCCTCCAACTGTAGCATTAATTCAAAATTTCAGGATTCCAGCTTTATCCGTTCAACCTAAATCCAAATTGTACCAAATTTAGTACCATTTAGTACTTTTCGTACCCATAAGTACGAATTTTTAAAACTACATCCATTTTACTCTCTAACAGTAGCCTTAGTTCAAAATTTCAGGATTCCAGCTCTATCTGTTCGCCCAAATCATAATTGTACCAAATTTAGTATCATTTAGTACTTTTCGTACCCATAAGTACGAATTTTCAAAACTACTTCCATTTTACTCTCCAACAGTAGCCTTAGTTCAAAATTTCAGGATTCCAGCTCTATCCGTTCGCCCAAATCATAATTGTACCAAATTTAGTACCATTTAGTACTTTTCGTACACATGTGTACACTTTTCCTAAACCACCTCCTTATGTCCACCGTACCTTTTAACCTTGATTCTCACGCCAAATTTCAATCTTTATCCGTTCACAAAATACGAATTGGTACCAAATTTAGTACACTTTTGTACTTTTCGTACACTTATAGTTCGAATTTCCAAAAACCTTTTAGCACATCTTTCCTACACTCCATCAGTGACCTTCATTCCAAATTGCAAAGTTCTAGCTGTACCGGTTCGCCAAATACAAACGGTACCATATTTAGTACCTTTTAGTACTTTTCGTACCCTTCAAGTTCGAATTTCCAAAAACCCAGCCATATCTGACCCCTTCGGACCAAGAGTGATCCACACTCAAAATTTCAGGATTCTAGCTTCAGCCGTTTCGTCTGGGCGTTGATGAATCAATCAGTCAGTCAGTGAGTCAATCACTTTACTGTTTTATTAATATAGATATTTGAATAAATGTTTTCCAGTGAAAAAAAAAAATTAAATGAAATGGAAAAAGAAAATATTTTTAGCGTGGATTTAAAAAAAATTAATTATGAATTGTTAGAAAAAATATTTTGATTAAAAATACATTTTTAAACATTTTTAATCAAAATATTTTTTCACAAAATTCACAATTATTTTTTTAATCCACGCTAAAAAATATTTTTTCATCTAAATAATTTTTTCAACAAATGCACGCTTACAATTTTTTTTATATCTTTTAAATCCAAATATTTTTTTAAAAAAATTCGAGCTTTCTCCAAAAAAAAATCATGCTTAAAAAATATTTTTTTTCAAAAAATTCCACCTTTGAAAAATATATTTTTAAACACCACGGCTTAAAAAAAGACTGCTTTAATCATCCACATTTGAAAAAATATATTTTTAAACATCTACGCTTAAAAAAGACAATTGTAAACATCGAACAAAAAATTTTGATTACAAATAAGTTTTTTTTTAAACTTTTAATCAAAATATTTTTTCAAAAAATTCACAATTATTTTTTTAAAAATCCACGCTAACGAATATTTTTTTTAATCTAAATAATTTTTTCAACTAATTCACGCTTAAATTTTTTTAATAGTTTTTAATCCAAATATTTTTTCAAAAAATTCGCGATTAAATAATACTTTTTTTCCAAAAAGTTCACGCTTAAATAATACTTTATTTATTTTAAAAAATTCCACGCTTAAAAAATATATTTTTAAACACCTACGCTTAAAAAAGACTGTTTTAATCATCCACGTTTGAAAAAATATGTATTTAAACATCCACGTTGAAAAAAACATTTAATCTCAACAATTTTTTCCATAAATTCACTCAAATTTTTTTTTAACATTTTTAGCACAAATATTTTTCTTCAAAAAATTCAAATATATAAATTTAAAAAAAAATTGAAGCCTAGAAAATATTTTTTTTAACAGTACACGTTTACAGGATTTATTTTTAAACATATAAACTTAAAAAAGACTTTTTTTAAACATCCACGTTTGAAAAATATTTTTTAAAAAACCACGTCTAAAAAATGTTTTTTTTTAAATAATTGTTGCTTGAAAAAATATTTTTAAAAAAACCAATATTAAAAAAAATATTTTGTAAAAAATAGAGGCTTGGAAAAAAAACTACATCAAAGAAATACTCATAACATCTTTAATATTGGTCCAAATGGGACCATCTTTTTTTTATTTGTTTGTTTTTTTATCAGCTATCGAAAGAAATGTTTAAAAGAAACATGCACAGTGGGCTCCAATTCAATTTTCGCGATTTAATATTTAAAATCAATTTTTAAACATGATTGCACACTTCGATTTTTTCAAACAAATTTTATGTTAAACTACGTTCAATTACAAAAATTTTAAGCCCTATGTGGTAATGGGATTCGGACTACTATTTTTTACTATTTTTTACTATTTTTTCTGAATTTTTCAAAATTTGTCAATACAATTTTCCTTTATACCTTTGTCCAAAATTTATTATTTTATTAAAAAAATTAGAAGCTTCATTTATAAATATTTGTTTTGATTTTATATTTATGAATTTAACTCAAACATCTTAAAAACAGCGTAATTTTTCGATTTTGAAAATGTATCAACGAAAATTCCATTAAAGATTTTTTTTCTATTTTTTATGATAAATATCTTCTATATATATAAAAGAGTGGTGAGGTGAGGTATTCACTGACTGATTCATCAGCGCCCAGACGAAACCGCTGAAGCTAGAAAGTTGAAATTTTGGGTGTAGGTTGCTGTTGGTGTGTAGGGGTGAGATAAGGATGGGTTTTTGGAAATTCGACCTAGAAGTGTACGAAAAGTACTAAAAGGTACTAAATATGGTACCCTTTGTATTAGGCAAACGGTAAGAGCTAGAATATTGAAATTTGGAATGAGGGTCACTGATGGAGAGTTAGAAAGATGTACCAAATGGTTATTGGAAATTCGAACTATAAGTGTACGAAAAGTACTAAAATTTACAAAATTTAGTACCAATTGTATATTTTGAACGGATATAGCTAGAACCATGGAATTTGGTATGGAAATCAAGGTTGGGAAGTGGTGTTGATGTAATTAAATGGTTTTGGAAAATCGTACGAAAAGTACTAAATGGTACTAAATTAAGTACAACTTGGATTTGGGTGAACGGATAGAGCTGGAATCCTGAAATTTGGAATGAGGGCCACTGATGAAGAGTAACAATGAAAGGTTTTTGGAAATTCGAACTATTAGGGTACGAAAAGTACGAAATGGTACTAAATTTAGTACAAATTGGATTTGGGTGAACAGATAGAGCTGGAATCCCGAAATTTGGAATGAGTGTCACTGATGAAGAGTAACTATGAAAGGTTTTTGGAAATTCGAACTATAAGTGCACGAAAAGTACTAAATGGTACCAAATTTAGTACAGTTTGAAATTAGGTGAACGGATTGAGTTGGAATCCTGAAATTTGGAATGAGGGTCACAAATGGAAAGTAACAAAGAAACGTTTTTGGAAATTCGAACTATAAGGGTACGAAAAGTACGAAATGGTACTAAATTTAGTACAGTTTGAAATTAGGTGAACGGATTGAGTTGGAATCCTGAAATTTGGAATGAGGGTCACAAATGGAAAGTAACAAAGAAAAGTTTTTGGCAATTCGAACTACATGTGCACGAAAAATAATAAATGGTACTAAATTTAGTACAATTTGGATTTGGGTGAACAGATAGAGCTGGAATCCCGAATTTTGGAATGAGGGTTACTGATGAAAAGTAACAATGAAAGGTTTTTAGAAATTCGAACTATAAGTGCACGAAAAGTACTAAATGGTACTAATTTTAGTACAATTTGGATTTGGGTGAACGGATAGAGCTGGAATCCTGAAATTTTTAATGAGGGCCACTGATGAAAAGTAACAATGAAAGGTTTTTGGAAATTCGAACTATAAGGGTACGAAAAGTACGAAATGGTACTAAATTTAGCACAATTTTAATTTGGGTGAACGGATTGGGTTGGAATCCTGAAATTTGGAAAGAAGGTCACTAATGGAAAGTAACAAGGAAAAGTTCTTGGAAATTGGAACTATATGTGCACGAAAAATAATAAATGATACTAAATTTAGTACAATTTGGATTTGGGTGAACAGATAGAGCTGGAATCCCGAAATTTGGAATGAGGATTACTGATGAAAAGTAACAATGAAAGGTTTTTGGAAATTCGAACTAAAGGGTACGAAAAGTACGAAATGGTACTAAATTTAGTACAGTTTGAAATTAGGTGAACGGATTGAGTTGGAATCCTGAAATTTGGAATGAGGGTCACAAATGGAAAGTAACAAAGAAAAGTTTTTGGAAATTCTAAGTCCCAATTTACATTAGGCGAGTTTACTTGCGGCAATTGTCAGTTTGTATGTGAGAGAGGGTGCTGAGAGGCAAAGGGTTACCATATGCCTCACCTCTCTCTCCTACAAAATGAAAATTGCCGCAAGTAAACTCGCCCAATGTAAATTGGGACTAACTATAAGTACACGAAACGTACTGAATTTAGTACACTTTGGATTTGGGTGAACGGATAGAGCTGGAATCCTGAAATTTGGAATTAAGATTACTGTTGGAATCTAGAATTGAGATATGGAGGTAGCTTTGGAAAATCGTTCTAATGTGGACGAAGCAGTGCTAAATGGTACTAAATTCGATACAAGTTGTATTTGCGTGAACAGATTACTGTTGGAGTGTAGGATTGAGGTAGTTTTGGAAATGCGTACTTATGGAAAAGTGCCAAATTGAACTACATTGCAGATATATGAAAGTAGTTATTGGAAAGTCGTGTACGAAAACTGCTAAATGGTACAAAATTTGGTACATTTTGGTATTTGCTATATGGTACAGAATTTTGTTCAATTTGTGATTTTGTAAAGGGGTAGAACTGGAATTTTGAAATTCGGTTTTAGATTAGAAATTGGTGTTTAGAGAGGTGGTTTAAAGGAGGTTTTGAAAATGCTTATTTATACAAAAAGTACTAAATAGTATTATAATTGGTTTCAGAGGAACAGATAAAACTGGAAAAGTGAATTGCGGTTGGTATTTATGTTGAATATTAGAAGTAATTTTTGAAACCTACCTACATATGTGTACGAAAAGTTTGGTAACATGTTGGTACCAAAACCATGTTGGTATTGTGTAAACGGTTAAAGTGAGAACTGCATACTATAGGGGAACGAAAAGTACTAAATGGTACTAAATTTGGGCTCGGTGTAGGAACAAAGCTTGGATTATATAATTTGGACAAAAAACTACGAAATGGAAAAATATTTGTTAAGAAGATCATTCTGAAATTTAGATAAAGTTCGGAGTTTAAAAATTGTACTGAATATTGTTCTATTGATTTTATGCTAACGCGAAGGTGTTTCTAAATAATAAAAAATAATGTACTGGAAGTATGTAGTTAAACGTGAAGTATCTTTTCAATTTTTTGTTTGTTTTTTTATGTTAATTTGAAAACGTGGTTCAATGCGACAATTTTGTTAACTAGAAGGTTATTATCCCCTGATAATAAAAAGGCTTAAATTGAAATGCATCAAAAAATGTACCGTTATATACGGTTACCGTGCACATTAACTAAAATTTTTTGTAAAAAAGTTTTTTTTTCTAACCATAAATTCCGAATTTCGGTCGGAAAATGTGCATAAAATCTTCAAATTACTCTAAGTCTTCAAAATATCTCTTCTAATAAAAGTGGATTAAAGTAGACATTTTTTTAAATGAAACTTTTGTATCCTCTGAGTATACAAGGTCCAAATTTAAAGAAAATTTGGCAATATAGATTTGTTCTATTTTTAAAATACACTAAGTCGAGGGGTACTGTTATATGGTGATATACAAATTTTTGTGGTCATTTTGAATTCCGAAAATTAGGTTCGTAGAATTTTCGGCATTCGTAGAATTTTCGGGTTCTTGGCGAAACCGCTGAAGCTAAAACCTTGAATTGTTGTGAAAGGGTGAGATAAAGTTTAGTGTTTGGAAACTCGTACTGGAAGGGAATGCTGTGTTAGTGAAGGGGTAAAACCAAAAGTCAAGTCTGAAATTAGCAATATGAGTAGCTGTTGGTGTATGTCTGTGATATGAGGTCGTAGTATTGGTAATTCGAAATAAAAAATATAGTAGGGGTGCAATACGGCAGATATTTTTTTTTTTTTTTTGGGAAATTCGAAATACAGTATACAGTATTAAAAGGTATTAAATCAATTAAATGTTGGTATCAAAAATAGGTTTTAGTTCAACAGAATCGCCAGTGTTCACCTCTTCCATATTAAATATTGTTCATATATATTTTATTCCCTTTCCGCATACGAAGTAGCGGGCATTTGCTAGTATAATATATAATGATAAATATGTACTCTTAGCTTCAAAAATACAGGAAATACAAATTTTGGACAAAGGCATTAAGGAAAAATTGTATTGACAAATTTTAAAAAATTCAGAAAAAATAGTAATCTACGGAATCCCATTACCACATAGGGCTTAAAATTTTTGTAATTGGACGTAGTTTAACATAAATTTTTTTTGAAAAAATCGAAGGGTGCAATCATGTTTAAAAATTTATTTTAAATATTAAATCCCGAAAATTGCATTGAAGCCCACTGTGCATTTTTCTTTTAAATATTTCTTTCGATAGCTGATAAAAAAAACAAACAAATCAAAATAAAGATGGTCCCATTTGGACCAATATTAAAGAAGTTATGAGTATGTATTTGAACATAGTTCTTTAAAAATGCGATAATTTCAGTAGGCGATATCTCTGTACCGTTGGTCAAAAAATAATTTTAAAATACACTAAAATGTTCTGTTGGCTATGAGCATAAATTGAACCAAAAACAATTGAAATCAAAAATTACTTTTCTCCGAACTGTCCGATTTTACTTGGAATTCCCCAAATATATTTTTTCAAGCGTGAATATGTTTAGACTTTTTTTCATTTTTTAAACATTTTTTAAACGCGTAGTTTTCAAAATAAATATATTTTTAACACGTGGAT
This sequence comes from Musca autumnalis, assembly GCF_047663935.1. Lineage (NCBI taxonomy): Eukaryota > Metazoa > Arthropoda > Insecta > Diptera > Muscidae > Musca > Musca autumnalis. Next base: position 30,457,301 of record NW_027412088.1, read on the forward strand.
TTAAGCGTGGATTTTTTAAGAAATATTTTTTCAAGCTCGGATTTTTGAGAAATATGGATTTTTTAAGCTTGTTTCTTGAGAATTTTTTCTTCAAGCACGGATTTTTTTAAGCGTGTTTTTTAGAAAATTTTCTCAATAGTGGATATTTTAAGAAAAAATTTTAAATTTTTTAATTAAAAAAAATATTCGTTTTTATATATTGATTTTTCTTTTAAATTCCAAGCGTGTTCTGAAAAAGAAATGTCAAGTGCTGATCTTTCAAAAAATTTATTTTTAAATCGTTTTTTATATTTTAAAAACGTTTTATTTTACCTTTTTAATTTTTTTTTTTAGTTTTTTAAAAAACATATTTTTTCAAGAGTACATATCAGCAAAAATGTCTAAAATCGTCTTTTCCTTTTCAAAAAAAAAATCAAAAAAATTTTTTTGATACTACATCAATGATTTTGGTACATAGATTAAGAAAAAAATCTTCATTCCAAATCTGTTTTCGTTACCAAATTTGATCGTTGCGCGCAAAAGATATGACCGTTTTAATTATGCTAATTAGAAAAAAATCGCGGCTTCATGTTGTAAGCTGTTATATCCTATTATCGTTAACTGAATTCGTACCCTTTTCGATGATGCAAAAATAAATTTGAAAAGTCTCAATGGATTCGCGAAAAATTAAAATTGTTAAATAATTTCAGGTATTTACAAACATATTTTTGAAACAAAATTATAACAGCATCCAGACATTTTGAGGAATAAAATGAAACCTAAGTCGTGAAGTTTGGAGCTACAGTATTCATGTTATTTGCAAAAATACAAAGAAAATATGACGAAAAAAATAAAAATCATGTTATTTTAATGAAGAAAAAATGTTTGAGTTCTTCGTCATTTTCGTCCAAATTTGATGCAATAATGAAGATATTCCGTTGCAACAAATTTTCCTATTGGCGAATATTTTTAGAACAATATATTAAATCACAAGGAATACCAATTGTGGCATTACATTAAAATAATGTTATATTGAATATAACAACATTTGAAACGCATATAAACCGCGTAATAGTGAAAACGACATGATGCGCATCCGATTTTCCAATATAGCGAATCAATCCCTTTTATTTGATGTACAGTTTGTGAAATTCTATTTGGCGGCCACGATGTAGCATCTGTTGCATGTTAGGGTGCAAAAAACAGGAAAATGCCCATAATTTCCACGAAGTACATTTGCATTTTATGCGCATCCGATTTCAATGATCACCATTAAAAAATACATCATCCTATGTCATTTCAATGCGATCCATCAAGAACCGTGGATGTAGCATCGCACTCAGTTTTTAGAAAAAATCTATTATATCTCCGGATTCGCGAACGTTTTTCAATATCTGTTTTCGCATATTTTAAATATGCGTTTCGCTCTATTTATCTAAGTAGTAATAACACATCTAAACCCCGTCCAGATACGCGATATTTTCAAAAACATTTTTTGCAGATTTTTGAAATTTGAGGGGTATCATATCCGCCGATCTAGTGGATGGATTTAGACGCGCAAAGGCTTGTTAGATTCAGAACGTAAAAAAACTAAATTCACGCGGGTTTCCACTGAAATCGAATGGCATTTGTAAATATTGAATCCAAAAAACTGGTTTTTTAGAAAAATTTACTCACAAAAATTTCGACTTTAAGCTGAGATTGTTGTGAACCTTTGAAGGCTACACGCCCGAGTTATACATCAAAACATGCGTAATCGCGAGTACTACAATCTCATTATCAGTTTTTAAACGAGCACAGTTGCGCGTCCCGATTAGAGCAAAAATTCAAAAAACCCAATTTTTCAGTCTTCAAAATGTCAGCATCCGTTTGAGATTGATGCATTGGTTATATTAAAAAATCATACATTAGAAACTTCATCTCTGAAGTGTATTCTTTAATGTCTTCTTTGAACATTATACTCTACATTGTATTGTAAAGCCACTAATTGAAAATTGACTTAAAAAAACTCGTTTCCTTCAACGATTTTTTCCTATTTTTTACATTAATATGACCACAGATTCCGCTCAAATTATAATTTTAAGAAATCCATCGGTGAATCGTGCTAAAATAGTTTATTTTACCTTTAACTCAGGTTATTTTGTATTATATATGTATTTGTATTGGCTTTTGTATCATATATGAATTTGAAAATAAATAAATAAATAAATAAATAAATAAATAAATAAATAAATGCGTTCAAAAGTTTTGGTATATTACAACAATTCGCGAGTTACAATACCCCATACCTCAGTTTCAACATAAGTAAATTTTCTACAACAAGTAAAAAAGTGTCAGTCGGCTTTGCCGACAGATATATACCCTCAGCCAATGTGAAGTGAAACTTTCACCTAGTCCAGGGCCACACTAGGGTAATTTCAATGAAATTTTGACATGAAACTTTGCATATTTTGGAAAAAATGCATAATTTCAAGAAACTAGTGTACACGGTTTCATGTGTTCTGCAATTTTGCTTTGTTGCAATATTCGTATGAAACAAACAGACCGTTTTATTTTACATTTTCTTTTACTTTCATGTCAAAATTTCAGTGAAATTACACTTAGATCGAATACGGACAGATCGAATGTATTTAAGGTCTCTTCAGAATTTTGTGGCCCTTTTTGGACATTTGAACTTGCCGACAAAAATATGGATTTAGAATTAACTGCCCTAATGTTGAACTTTTGTGAGGGAGGTACCCTTAGAGACGACCGATGTGGGCCATTTTAGAAGTTAAACTAAATTTGACAAAAGATTAGGAGATCCAAAGTTTGGACCAAATTGTTTGCCTCATTCAGGTGATATCGTCCTAGCATTTTAGTGAAATTTTTTAAAGAAGAAGTACCGGAAGTTGTGGACCGGTATTGCCAATAAAACTAAGGTTGGATATAATATGACGAAGACCAAATGTTGGACCAAATCGGTTGAACAGTTCGATAGTTATCGTGCTCTCCGAAAGCTACATATGGTGAAATAGCGATTTTTTTACCCCTTTCGGGCTGTTTTCCTAAGAAGTATGGACTTGCCGGTGAAAAAAACTTTTACCGTCGTACTGGAGGTAGTGAATGCAAATCGCTTCAACAAAAATTAAAGTGATTCGAGAGCAGGTCTTAAAGTGAACTTATCCAAAATTGTGTGTGAGAGGTACCAGAAGGAGTAGACAAATATAGTCCATATTCGAATCTGATCTATATCAGGTATATATATTATTATGTGCAAAGTATGGATTACATCGGTCACTCCCTTCAAGAGTTATCTTGCGCACAACTTTTCCGAACATTTTTGAACTTTTGTGGGGGAGGTACCTGAAGGAGTGGACCGATATGGCTTATTTTCGAATTTAAATGATGTTTGGACAAAATATTACGAAGGCCAAATTTTGGACCGAATCGGCGGGTCCGTTCGATAGTTATATTGCGCTCAATCCACTACACATGGTGTTATAGGGGCTTTTTGCCTCTTTGAGGCTATTTTCTCAGGAAGTATGGACTTGCCCCTGATGAAACTTGTACCGCCGTATGGAGGGCAGTGAATACAAGTTGTTGCAACAAAAATCAAAGCGATTCGAGAGCAGGTCCTAATCTCAACTTATCCGAAATTTTGTGTGGGAGGTACGCGAAGAAGTGGATCGATTGAGTCCATATTGGAACCTCATCTAAGACTGGTAGAAATTTTACGAAGTGCAAAGTATGGATCAAATCGGCTACTTCCTGCAAGAGTAATCGTGCGCACAAATTTTCCGAACATTTTCGAACTTTTGTGGGGGAGGTACCGGAAGGAGTAGACCGATATAATCCATCTTTGAACTTGAACTAAGTTTGGACAAAATATTACGAAAGCCAAATTTTTGACCGAATCGGAAGATCCGTTTGAGAGTTATCTTGCGCTCCAACCACTACACACGGTGTCATAGTGTTTTTTGTAACTTTCAGGCTATTTTCTCAAGAAATATGGACTTGCCCCTAATGAAACTTACAGCGTCGTATAGAGGACAGCGAATACACCTTGCGTAAACAAAAATCAAAGCGATTCGGGACCAGGTCCTAAACTGAACTTATCCGAAATTTTGTGTGGGAGGTACCCGAAGGAGTGGACCGATTGAGTCCGTATTGGTACCTCATCTAAGTTTGGTAGAAATTACACGATGTGCAAAGTGTGGACCAAATCGGTTATTCCCTACAAGAGATATCGTGCGCACAAGTTTTGCAACAATTTTTGAACATTTGTGGGGGAGGTACCTGAAGGAGTGGACCTATATGGCCCATCTTCGAACTTAAATCGAATCTGGACAAAATATTTCGATACCCAAAATTTGAACCGAATCGATTGATCCGTTCGAGAGTTATCGTGCGCACCAGCCAGCCAGACAGACAGACGGACAGACAGACAGACGGACGGACATTGCTAGATCTACTCAAAATTGTCTGAAACGGATATCGTACAAACATACTTAGGGTCTAAAACCATTATTTCGATGAGGCACATTTTTGGTCGTATCAAAGTGTAAATACCCTCTTTAGCCTAAAGGCTGAGGGTATAAAAAGGCCGATATATTTCTCAAAAAAAAAAAAAAATTTTGTAGCCTAATTTTCTTAAAAAAAAATTTTTTACATGAATTTTTAAAAAAATATTTTTTTAATAATTTTGTTTTTTTTCAAGGATGGATTTGTTTAGAACCTATTTTTCAAGCGTGAATTTTCAAATATATTTCCAAAAGCGTGGATGTTTTAAAAACCATTTTTTAACAAATAATTTTCACGTGTTTTTTTAATTTTTCTTCAGTCGTCTGCAATCATTGAAGTTTTTAAAAAAAAAAAAAATTCAAGTGTGGATGTTTCAAAAAACTTTTTAAACATTTATTTTTTAATATGCATTTTTTTGAAAAAAAAAAAAACTTTTTAGGCAAAAAATCTTTTTTCAAAAAAATCAAACGTCGATTTAAAAAAATAATAAAGCGTGCATTTAAAATACAAGCGCATTTTTTTTAATTGTCTATCTTGAATTTTTTTAAGAAAAATTTACTTTAATTTTAAAAAAGTATTAAAAAAATGTCAAGTGCTGATCTTTCAAAAAATATTTTTAAATCGTTTTTTATACCCTCAGCCTTTAGGCTAAGGAGGGTATGTATATACACTTTGATACGATGAAAATGTGCCTCATCGAAATAATGGTTTTAGCCCCCAAGTATGTTTGGACGAAATGTGTTTCAGACAATTTGGAGTCGATCTAGCCATGTCCGTCCGTCTGTCTGTCCGTCCGTCTGTCTGTCCTGCTGGCTGGAGCGCACGATAACTCTCGAACGGATGAACCAATTCGGTTCAAATTTTGGGTTTCGTAATTTTTTGCCCAAACTTAGGTAAAGTTCGAAGATGGGTTATATCGGTCCACTCCTTCCGGTACCTCCCCCACAAAAGTTCGAAATTTTTCGGAAAGTTTGTGCACATGATAACTCTTGAAGGGAGAGACAGATTTGGTCCATACTTTGTATAGCGTAAACTTTCTACCAGAGTAATATGAGGTTCCAATATGGTCTCAATGGGTTCACTCCGTCGGGTACATCCCACAGAAAATTTCGGAAAAGTTCGGTTTAGGGCCTGGTCTCGAATCGCTTTGATTTTGGTTGTAGCAACTTATATGCAGTGCCCTTTATACGACGGTGCAAGTTGCATCTGGAGGAAGTCCATATTTCCTGAGAAAATAGCCTGAAAGGTGCAAAAAACCCCTATGACACCGTATGTAATGGTTTGAGCGCAAATAACTCTCGAACGGATCTGCCGATTCAGTCCAAAATTTGGCTTTCGTAATATTCTGTCCAAACTTAGTTCAAGTTCAAAGATGGATTATATCGGTCCACTCCTTCCGGTACCTCCCCCCCCCAAAGGTTCGAAAATGTTCGGAAAGTTTGTGCGTACGATAACTCTTAAAGTAAGTAACCGATCTGCTCCATACTTTACACATCGTGAACTTTCTACCAGACATAGATGAGGTTCCAATATGGTCACAATAGGCCCACTCCTTCGGGTACCTCCCACACAAAATTTCGGAAAAGTTCAGTTTAGGGCCATCTTTCGAATCGCCTTGATTTTTGTTTCAGCAACTTGTATTCAGTTCAAAGATGGATTATATCGGTCCACTCCTTCCGGTACCTCCCCCACAAAAGTTCGAAAATGTTCGGAAAATTTGTGCGCACGATTACTCTTGCAGGAAGTAGCCGATTTGATCCATACTTTGCACTTCGTAAAATTTCTACCAGTCTTAGATGAGGTTCCAATATGGACTCAATCGATCCACTTCTTCGCGTACCTCCCACACAAAATTTCGGATAAGTTGAGATTAGGACCTGCTCTCGAATCGCTTTGATTTTTGTTGCAACAACTTGTATTCACTGCCCTCCATACGGCGGTACAAGTTTCATCAGGGGCAAGTCCATACTTCCTGAGAAAATAGCCTCAAAGAGGCAAAAAGCCCCTATAACACCATGTGTAGTGGATTGAGCGCAATATAACTATCGAACGGACCCGCCGATTCGGTCCAAAATTTGGCCTTCGTAATATTTTGTCCAAACATAATTTAAATTCGAAAATAAGCCATATCGGTCCACTCCTTCAGGTACCTCCCCCACAAAAGTTCAAAAATGTTCGGAAAAGTTGTGCGCAAGATAACTCTTGAAGGGAGTGACCGATGTAATCCATACTTTGCACATAATAATATATATACCTGATATAGATCAGATTCGAATATGGACTATATTTGTCTACTCCTTCTGGTACCTCTCACACCATATTGGAACCTCAATTTCGAAATTTTTCGGAAAGTTTGTGCACATGATAACTCTTGAAGGGAGAGACAGATTTGGTCCATACTTTGTATAGCGTAAACTTTCTACCAGAGTAATATGAGGTTCCAATATGGTCTCAATGGGTTCACTCCGTCGGGTACATCCCACAGAAAATTTCGGAAAAGTTCGGTTTAGGGCCTGGTCTCGAATCGCTTTGATTTTGGTTGTAGCAACTTATATGCAGTGCCCTTTATACGACGGTGCAAGTTGCATCTGGAGGAAGTCCATATTTCCTGAGAAAATAGCCTGAAAGGTGCAAAAAACCCCTATGACACCGTATGTAATGGTTTGAGCGCAAATAACTCTCGAACGGATCTGCCGATTCAGTCCAAAATTTGGCTTTCGTAATATTCTGTCCAAACTTAGTTCAAGTTCAAAGATGGATTATATCGGTCCACTCCTTCCGGTACCTCCCCCCCAAAGGTTCGAAAATGTTCGGAAAGTTTGTGCGTACGATAACTCTTAAAGTAAGTAACCGATCTGCTCCATACTTTACACATCGTGAACTTTCTACCAGACATAGATGAGGTTCCAATATGGTCACAATAGGCCCACTCCTTCGGGTACCTCCCACACAAAATTTCGGAAAAGTTCAGTTTAGGGCCATCTTTCGAATCGCCTTGATTTTTGTTTCAGCAACTTGTATTCAGTTCAAAGATGGATTATATCGGTCCACTCCTTCCGGTACCTCCCCCCCAAAGGTTCGAAAATGTTCGGAAAGTTTGTGCGTACGATAACTCTTAAAGTAAGTAACCGATCTGCTCCATACTTTACACATCGTGAACTTTCTACCAGACATAGATGAGGTTCCAATATGGTCACAATAGGCCCACTCCTTCGGGTACCTCCCACACAAAATTTCGGAAAAGTTCAGTTTAGGGCCATCTTTCGAATCGCCTTGATTTTTGTTTCAGCAACTTGTATTCACTGCCCTCCATACGACGGTACAAGTTTCATCTGGGGCAAGTCCATACTTCCTGAGAAAATAGCATGAAAGTTGTAGAAAAACCCCTATGACAAGGTGTGAGGTGGTTGGAGCGCAAGATAACTCTCGAACGGATATGCCGATTCGGTCCAAAATATGGCCTTAGTAATATTTTGTCCAAACATAGTTTATGTTCGAAAATAATCCAAATCAGTCCATTCCTTCAGGTACCTCCCCCACAAAAGTTCAAAAATGTTCGGAAAAATTGTGCGCACTATAACTCTTGAAGGAAGTGAACGATTTGGTACATACTCTACACATCTTAATACATCTACCTGTTATAGATCAGGTTTAAATATGGACTATATTTGTCCACTCCCTCGGGTACCTCCCACACAAAATTTCGGATAGGTTCACTTTAAGACCTGCTCTCGAGACACTTTGATTTCTGTTGAAGCAACTTGCATTCGCTACCACAATTACGACGATAAATGTGATCAATATATATCAAAAAGATATGCCTCTCAAAATCATATTCACTTCCTTTGTTGTCTATTCATTTAATTAGCCCCTCCGCAAAACTTTAATCCTAATCCACATTATCGCCGGCAAGTTCAAAGGTACAAGATGGCCACAAAATTCTAAAAAGACCCCAAATACATTCGATCGGCTGAGGGTATATCTCTGTCGGCAAAACCGACTGATTCTTTTTTACTTGTTATATTTTTAAGACTTTTTTGTTACTTTCTTAATTATTTTTTTTTTTTTTTAATTTTTCAAAAACATATTTTTTCAAGAGTATATTCCTCCAAAAAATAATTTTTTGTAGCTTGAATTTCTTAAAAAAAAATATTTTTACGTGAATTTTTTTAATATTTTTGTTATTTTCAAAAATGGATTTGTTTAAAACCTATTTTTCAAACGTGAGTTTTCAAATATATTTCCTCAAGCGTGGATGTTTTAAAAAACATTTTTTAACAAATATTAGGGTTTTTTTTTAATTCTTCTTCAATTGTACATTAAAAAAATATTGAAGCGTTGAAGTTTTAAAAAAAATCAAGCGTGGATGTTAAAAAAAAAAAATTTAACAGATATTCAAGTGTGTTTTTAAAATCTTTTTCAATTGTACATTTAAAAAACAAAAAAACTTGAAGCGCTGAAGATTTAAAAAAAAGCGTGGATGTTTCAAAACATTTATTATTTTTAGTATTAATTTTTTTTTTTTTTTTTTTGAAAAAAAAAACATTTGAAGCAGAATTTTTGTTCCAAAAAAAATCAAACGTGAATTTCAAAAAATAAAATAAGCGTGGATTTAAAAAAAAATAAGCGCAGTTTGTTTTAATTGTCTATCTTGGATTTCTTTTAAGAAAAAATTAATTTACTTTTAAAAAATATTTTTTAAAAATATTCAGTTGAAAAATATTTTTTTTAAAAAATCCAAAATCAAACATCCTGGGTTAAAACATATTCTTTAAAAAATCCATGCTTGAAAATATATTCTTTACAAATCCAAGTTTGAAATTTTTTTTAAACAAGTAAAGAAGTATCAGTCGGCTTTACCGACAGAGATATACCCTCAGCCTATAGGAACTGAAACTTTCATCTACGGACAGATCGAATGTGTAGGCTCTTTACATAATTTTGTGGCCCTTTTTGAACATTTGAACTTGCCGACAAAAATGTGGATTAGGATTAAAGTTCAAAAGTGTTGCGGAGGAGGTACTTGAAGGAATGGACCGAATTGGTCCATTATGGAAGTGGATCTTATTTTGGGAGTCATATCTTTTCGATATCGCACCTACAAGTCATTTCAGTGGGTCATCGTATTTTTTCAAGCTCGGATTTTGTTAGAAATAATTTTTAAGCATGGATTTTTTAAGAAATATTTTTTAAGCGTGTTTTTTAGAAATTTTTCTCAAGTGTGGATATCTTAAGAAAAATTTTTTTAATTTAAAAAAATATTCGTTTTTATTTATATTAAATTTTAAGTGTTTTTAAAAAAATGTCGTGCTGATCTTTTTGAAAACGTTTTTTTTTACTTTTTATTATTTTTTTTTTAATTTTTTAAGAACATATTTTTTCAGGAGTATATTTTTCCAAAAAATAATTGTTTGTAGCGTGAATTTCTTAAAAAAATATTTTTACGTGAATTTAAAAAATTTTTTTAAAACATTTATTTTTTTTAAATGATTTTTCTTTTTTTTTTTTTTGAAAAAAAAAACTTTTTAGGCAAAAAATGTTTTTTCAATTGAAATTCAAACATGGATTTAAAAAAATAAAATTAGCATGGATTTAAAAAATAAGCGCAGTTTGTTTAAATGGTCTATCTTGGACTTTTTTAAGAAAAATTTAATTTTTAAAACTAAAATGTGGATTAGGATTAAAGTTCAAAACTATTGCGGAGGAGGTACTTGAAGGAATTTCTCATTTTCTCGGATTTCTTCCATACATACTTGGGGTCTAAAACCATTATTTCGATGAGGCACATTTTGCCCGTATGAAAGTGTATTTACCCTCGTTAGCATAAATACTGAGGGTATAACAATCCACAATTGCGGTGCTTGGAAAAATATTCTTTAGTCCTTAAACAATAATTGTTGGCCCTAAAGAGAAATTTCTTTAAAAATATTTACACTTTTGGTCCATAATTTTTTTCTTTAAAAAATTCTTGGCAAGTATTCTTTAAAAAATCTACGCTTTTTATTCCTTAAAAAAAAAACTTCCTCAAAAATTCGCTCTTGTCCTTTAAAAAATATTCTCCCCTTGGCTTTTTAACACTCAAACATGTCATTTACAGTTTTATGACTTAGACCTTCAAATCGCATACATACATATATATATATGTACATTTTTAGCCATATTTGTGCTAAATATATAACTGCTTAACCAATATTAACAACGAACCCATTTTTTACTGCATTGCCATTGAAATTGGTTTATTTGTTTTTGTGATAAATTACCCTAATTCACAACAACTCACTCCTAACACATCCAACCATCCTCATTCAAATGCGGGCGGGTAAACCCACCATCATTCGTTAGAAGTGGAAGTGATAGAGTTCAAAGAAAGGGCGAAACGCGGAGTTGGCGGTAGAGGGGACTTTAACTTAATGACACTTTAATGTGTTATCGCTGTAATGGGAACCTGTCTACACATGACACCTAGACAGAGTTTTTTTTTCTTTTTTGCCTTTGGTAATTACAATTTATTATTAGCTGTATTTTTTATTACAACAACAAAGTATTACCCAGATAGGATAATCATTCACACAAGGTCCATTGTTTGAGAGTTGTTAATTTGCTTATATTGTTATAACCAACTTTGTGGAGGAAAAAAATTAATTAAATAGATAATGCAATTCTGATCAAATAAAACCGATATTTGAGCAATAGGGAGCGACTCGAATATTCTGTGGAGTGGGCGAAAAATCATACAGAGAACACATAACTATTTTGTTATCAAAATGAACTACTGTAGACGGCAAACGAAACACAGCAGTTCATATATGGAACATATATTTAGAATATTTCCTGATTAAATTCTTGATTTCAATAATTGTGGCTACCAGCTGTTAGGTGTAACTGTCACGGATTTTAAGGATCTGTTTTGAAACACTTGCATCTCTTTTTCCAACCCACCTTAAATTTCCTCGCTTTGTGAAAAATGCTTAAATTAACATCTACAATCCTTAAAACGTACTTCGCGTTCATTTATTTTATTCCCACTTTTTTTTTCAAAACATGACTGCCTATTTTACATCATAGAAACCATTGAAATAAAATACCATCACGACCTTGACGCTGAGCAACTCAAACCCAACCCAGCTACATAAGTGGTCTGACTAGAAATTCAAGTGGCCTTTTGTTTAGGAGTGAAGAGTTAACAACCCACCAACTAACCGACCGACCGACCAACCATTCACCTATTCGTTCGTTCACTTAACCAACTTAACCCGCACAGGCCGTCAGCCAGCCAGCTGCTGAACGACTATCATTTTTCTTGTTCAGTGTCACAGCCATTTTTTCGATGGCATCATAAAAAAGTATGCCGTTCACAAATTATTGGGGGATATTTTATGAAACGACCAGCAATTATTCATCTTTCTGTGTTTTATTTGTTTTTGTTCTGTTTCTAGTTTATAGTTTGCAAGAATATTTTGTGTTGGGTTGGAACTAAGGGAGGTGTCCTTGTGAAATAAGGATCAAGTATGAGCAAAAGATAAGGGAGTTAAAGAGATTGGGAATTTTATTTTTGGGATTGAGGAATCCTTTCATAAAGCCACGCTTGTGGTCTATCAAAAAATCAAAGCCTGTTTGTCATAAAAAATTCCACGCTTAAAAAAAGTCTACAAAAAATACACGCTTAAAAAATTCTTAAAAAAGTACACGCCTAAGCAGTTCTTCAAAAAAAATCTTTAAAAAATCCACGCTTGAACAAAAATTCTTTAAAAAAATCAACTCTTGAAAAAATTCAAAATTGTTTAAAAAATATACGCTTGAAAAAATATTTAAAAAGTCCACGCTTGAAACAAATTCTTTAAAAAATATTTTTTTTTATACGCGCCTGAAAAAAATCCAAGCATGGGAAAAAATTATTTAAAAAAATACACTTGAAAAAATTGTTCAAAAAATCCACGCTTGAAAAAAATTATTTAAAAAAATTCACGCTTAAAAAAAATATTTTACAAAAATTCACGGTTGAAAAAAACTATTTTAAAAAATCCACGCTTGCAAAATTTATTTAAAAAAATCCACGATTGAACAAAATTCTTTAAACAAATCAACTCCTGAAAAAATTCAAAATTGTTTAACAAATACACGCTTAAAAAAATTCTTTAAAAAATATTTTCTTTTTAAATACGCGCTTGAAAAAAATTCACGCTTGAAAAAAAAAAAATATTTAAAAAATCACGATTTAAAAAACATATTTTACAAAAATTCAAGGTTAAAAAAAACTATTTCAAAAATGAAAAATTTATTTAAAAAAAAAAATTCACGCATAAAAAAATTATGTTTGTTTTTTTTCTGGAGTATTCTCCCATTGGCTTAATTTCATCATTACCTTTGAGAGTAATGTTTACAAAACGCACTGACAGCCTGCAAAATTTACTGATCGCTACCAATATCATGATTTCATCCCAGCGAAGGGAATTATCAATTTGCTTTTCAGTTTTTGAAATGATGATTTTTTAGTGATAACCTGAACTCTTTAAGCATCGAGTATTCTCATGTTAATGAGAATGATGCTCACTTTTCGGCTTACCCAAAAAAATATTTAAAAAAATTCAAGCTTATTTTAAAAAATCAATACTTTAAAAAAATCACACTTAAAAAAAATATTTTAAAAAATTCACGCTTGAGAAAATTTCCTAAAAAAATCCACGCTTGAGAAAATTTCCTAAAAAAATCCACGCTTGAGAAAATTTCCTAAAAAAATCCACGCTTGAGAAAATTTCCTAAAAAAATCCACGCTTGAGAAAATTTCCTAAAAAAATCCACGCTTGAGAAAAAAATCTTTAAAAAAATCCACGCATGAGAAAAAAAATTTTAAAAAAATCCACGCTTGAGAAAAAAATCTTTAAAAAATCCAGGCATGAGAAAAAAAAATTTAAAAAATCCAGGCATGAGAAAAAAAATTTAAAAAAATCCACGCTTGAGAAAAAATCTTTAAAAAAATCCACGCTTGAGAAAAAAAATCTTTAAAAAAATCCACGCTTGAGAAAAAAATCTTTAAAAAATTCACGCTTGAGAAAAAAATCATTAAAAAATCCACGCTTGAAAAAAAAAATTTAAAAATATCCACGCTTGAGAAAAAAATCATTAAAAAAATTCACGCTTGAGAAAAAAATCTTTAAAAAAATCCACGCTTGAGAAAAAAAATCTTTAAAAAAATTCACGCTTGAGAATAAAAATCTTTAAAAAATCCACGCTTGAGAATAAAAATCTTTAAAAAAATTCACGCTTGAGAAAAAAATCTTTAAAAAAATCCACGCTTGAGAAAAAAATCTTTAAACAAATCCACGCTTGAGAAAAAAATCTTTAAAAAATCCACGCTTGAGAATAAAAATCTTTAAACAAATCCACGCTTGAGAAAAAAATCTTTAAAAAATCCACGCTTGAGAATAAAAATCTTTAAAAAATCCACGCTTGAGAATAAAAATCTTTAAAAAATCCACGCTTGAGAATAAAAATCTTTAAAAAATCCACGCTTGAGAATAAAAATCTTTAAAAATCCACGCTTGTCAAAAATAATTTAAAAAAGTTCACGCTTGTCAAAAATAATTTAAAAAAGTTCACGCTTGAGAAAAAAAACTTTAAAAAAATCCACGCTTGAGAAAAAAATCTTTAAAAAAATCCACGCTTGAGAAAAATTATTTAAAAAAATCCACGCTTGAAAAAAATTATTTAAATAAATCCACGCTTGAAAAAAATTATTTAAAAAATCCACGCTTGAAAAACACTTTTTAAAAAAATCCACGCTTGAAAAAAACTATTTAAAAAAATCCACGCTTGAAAAAAATTATTTAAAAAAATCCACGCTTGGAAAAAACTATTTAAAAAAATCCACGCTTGAAAAAAAATATTTTAAAAAATCCGCGCTTGAAAAAAATTATTTAAAAAAAAAAATCACGCTTGAAAAAAATTATTTAAAAAAAATTCACGCTTGAAAAAAATTATTTAAAAAAATTCACGCTTGAAAAAAATTATTTAAAAAAATCCACGCTTGAAAAAAATTATTAAAAAAAAAATCATTCTTTAAAAAAAAATGTTCGAAAAATATTCACGCTTGCAAAAAATTATTTTAAAAAAATCCACGCTTGAAAAAAATTATTTTAAAAAAATCCAAGCTTGAGAAAAATTATTTTAAAAAAATTCAAGCTGGAAAAAAATTATTTTAAAAAATCCAAGCTTGAAAATAAATTATTTTAAAAAAATCCAATCTTGAAAAAAATTATTTTAAAAAAAATCCACGCTTGAAAAGAAATATTTTAAAAAAATCCCCACTTGAAAAAAATTATTTAAAAAATCCACGCTTGAAAAAAATTATTGAAAAATAATCAACGCTTGAAAAAAATTATTTTAAAAAATCCAAGCTTGAAAAAAATTATTAAAAAAAATCCACGCTTGAAAATTTATATAAAAAAATTCACGCATTAAAAAAATATTAAAAAAATTCAAGATTGAAATATGGACTAAAGCTGAAATAAAAACAAAGATTGAAAAAAAATATTTAAAAAAATTCAAGCTTTAAAAAAATGTTTAAAAAAATACACGCTTTAAAAAAATATTTAATAAACACCCCTTGAAAAAAGTTATTTAAAAAAATTCACGCTTGAAAAAAATTATGTAAAAAAATCCAAGCTTGAAAAAAATTATTTAAAAAAATCCAGGCTTGAAAAAAATTATTTAAAAAATTCACGCTTTAAAAAAATATTTTAAAAAATCCACGCTTGAAAAAAATTATTTAAAAAAATTCATTCTTTAAAAAAAAATGTTCCAAAAATATTCACGCTTGCAAAAAATTATTTTAAAAAAATCCACGCTTGAAAAAAATTATTTTAAAATATCCAAGCTGGAAAAAAATTATTTTAAAAAATTCCAAGCTTGAAAAAAATTATTTTAAAAAAATCCAAGCTTGAAAAAAATTATTAAAAAAAATCCACGCTTGAAAAAAAATATTTAAAAAAAATCCACGCTTGAAAAAAATATTTTAAAAAAATCCCCGCTTGAAAAAAATTACTTTAAAAAAATCCACGCTTAAAAAAAATTATTTAAAAAAAATTCACGCTTAAAAAAATTATTTTAAAAAAATCCAAGCTTGAAAAAAATTATTTTAAAAAATCCAAGCTTGAAAAAAAATATTTTAAAAAAATCCACGCTTAAAAAACTTTTTTAAAAAAATTCACGCTTGAAAAAATTTATTTAAAAAAATTCATGAATTAAAAAAATTTAAAAAAAAAATTCATGATTGAAAAAAAATTATTTAAAAAAATTCAAGCTTTAAAAAATATTTGAAAAAATAAACGCTTTAAATAATTACACGCTTTAAAAACATATTTAATAAATCCACGCTTGAAAAAAAATATTTAAAAAAATTCACGCTTGAAAAAAAATTATTTTAAAAAAAGCCACGCTCGAAAAAAATATTTTAAAAAAATCCACGCTTGAAAAAAATTATTTTAAAAAATCCACGCTAGAAAAAAATTATTTAAAAAAAACTTACGCTTTAAAAAAATATTTTAAAAAATCCACGCTTGAAAAAAATTATTTAAAAAAATTCATTCTTTAAAAAAATGTTCGAAAAATATTCACGCTTGCAAAAAATTATTTTAAAAAAATTCACGCATGAAAAAAATTATTTTAAAAAAATCGAAGCTTGAAAAAAAATTATTTTAAAAAAATCCAAGCTTGAAAAAATTTATTTTAAAAAAATCCACGCTCGAAAAAAAATATTTTAAAAAAAATCCACGCTTGAGAAAATATATTTAAAAAAAATCCCCTCTTGAAAAAAATTACTTTAAAAAAATGCACGCTTGAAAAAATTTATTTAAAAAAAATCCACGTTTGAAAAAAATTATTTTAAAAAAATCCACGCTTAAAAAAATTATTTTAAAAAATCCAAACTTAAAAAAATTATTTTAAAAAATCCACGCTTGAAAAAAATTATTTAAAAAAATCCAAGCTTAAAAAAATTATTTTAAAAAAATCCAAGCTGGAAAAAAATTATTTTAAAAAAATCCAAGCTTGAAAAAAAATTAATTTAAAAAAAATCCAAGCTTGAAAAAAATTATTTTAAAAAACTCCACGCTCGAAAAAAAATATTTTAAAAAAATCCACGCTTGAGAAAAAATATTTAAAAAAAATTCACGCTTGAAAAAAATTATTTTAAAAAAAATCCACGCTTGAAAAAAACTTTTTTAAAAAAATCGACGCTTGAAAAATTTATTTAAAAAAATTCACGCTAGAAAATATTAAAAAAAAATTCAAGATTGAAAAAAAATATTTAAAAAATTTAAGCTTTAAAAAAATATTTAAAAAAAATACACGCTTTAAAAAAATATTTAAAAAAATTCACGCTTGAATAAAATTATTTAAAAAATTCACGCTTGAAAAAATTATTTTAAAAAATACTCGCTTGAAAAAGTTATTTAAAAAAATTCATTTTAAAAAAATCCAAGCTTGAAAAAAAATTATTTAAAAAAATTCACGCTTGAATAAAATTATTTAAAAAATTCACGCTTGAAAAAATTATTTTAAAAAATACTCGCTTGAAAAAGTTATTTAAAAAAATTCATTTTAAAAAAATCCAAGCTTGAAAAAAAATTATTTAAAAAAAAATCCAAGCTTGAAAAAAATTATTTAAAAAAAAATCCACGCTTGAAAAAAATATTTTAAAAAAATCCACGCTTAAAAATAATATTTTAAAAAAATCCACGCTTGAAAAAAATTATTTAAAAAAAATCCAGGCTTGAAAAAACCTTTAAAAAATAAATCCACGCTTGAAAAAAACTTTAAAAAATCACCGTTTAAGACAAAAATCTTTAAAAAATCCATGCTTGAGAAAAGCAATCTTTAACATAATCGACGTTTGAGAAAAAAATTTCTTAATCTTCTTTGAAAATGTCCAAGCTCGAAAAATACACGCCTGAGAAAAAAATGTTCAAAAACAATCTACGTTTGAGAAAAAAGATCATTAAAAAAATACGTGTAAGAAAAAAAATTCTGTAAAAAATCCATGTTTAAGAAAAAAATCTTTTAAAAAAATCCACGTTTAAGAAAAAAATTGTTAAAAATCTACGTTTGAGGGACAAATTCTATAAAAAAATCTACGTCTGAGAAAAAAAATCTTTACAGAAATCCACGTTTTAGGAAAAAATCATTAAAATAATCGACGTTTGAGAAAAAAATGTCTTAAAAAATCCACGCTTGAGAAATAAGTTCTTTGGAAAAATCCATGCTTGAAAAAAATCCCTAAAAAATAAACACCTGAAAAATCTTTAAAAAAATTCATGCTTGAAACAAGTCTTTAAAAAATCCACGCTTAAAAAATTACTTTAACAAATATACGTTTGAAAAAAAGTCTTTAAAAAATTCTTCAACGTAATCCACACTTGAAAAAACTTCTTTAAAAATCCACACTTTAAAAATCTACTAGTTGCTTCTCTTTTGCGCACATTTTTCCTGTCTCTTAACTTCTCACTTGGGAAAGTATATTTGGACATAAAAATATATCCTTAAAAAAAAATTAAGAAATAAACTTTTGATTTATTATTGACCACTTATAAATTTCAATTAAAGACCACACTTTTCCGATCATCCAAACACCCATACCCAACCTTACGCTAACCATGCTAAACATCTGTTACAAAGCAAGCGAATAAAAGGAATTTTCAATAAAATGCTACATAATAGCGGAGCACCAGTGACGATGAACAACAACAGCAAAGAACAACATCTTCAATGAAGATAAACGATGCCTGGCTACGAATTTATGAGGGAAGTTATAAATCTTATCAAAACAAATCAAACTTTTGATGGTGGTCAAGCAAAAAAAGTGAAAATACTAATTTTGAAAAATTATGAGGGTCAAAACGTAGGCGAATGAAAAGAGGTTCAAAGAGAGCTGTAAAATTCTTCATTCGATTTACTACCAATCCCATTTTTATTGGAAAATTGTTTGGCCGATTCAAAATAAAACAAATAATGAAAAAGTTTTTCAGATGTTTGGTAGTAACTCGAACGAAATTTTTCTTATAGAGTTTT
Organism: Musca autumnalis; assembly: GCF_047663935.1. Classification (NCBI taxonomy): domain Eukaryota; kingdom Metazoa; phylum Arthropoda; class Insecta; order Diptera; family Muscidae; genus Musca; species Musca autumnalis. Next base: position 30,475,847 of record NW_027412088.1, read on the forward strand.
ATAGAACCAATAGAGACACTAGAGCGTATGCTTAATAATATGATTTATTTGAATAATAACAACAATGCGCAACCACATTCTGAAGCTATGGTTAATATGAAGGACCATTGTAACAAAAATAAATACATACATAAAATCCACGTTTAAAAAAAAAATGTCTATAAAAAAAACCACGACTAAAAATCTTTAAAAAAATTCTCTCGTGAAAAAAAATTAAATTTGATTTTTTTTTTAAAAAACCAAGCTCAAAGATCTTTAAAAATCCAAATTTGAAAAAAATTCTTTCTTTTAAAAAAATTATTAAAAAAAATCGCGCTTGAAAACAAATTCTTTAAAAAGGTACACTCTTAAAAAATGTTCTTTAAAAAATCCACTCCTGAAAAAAAGCTTTAAAAAATCCACGCCTAAAATAATTTCTTTAAAAAAGTCCTCCCTTGTAAAATATATTTCTTTAAAAAATCATCTCTTCAAAAAAATTTCTTTAACTAATGAAAGCTTGATTTTTTTTAAATTCACGCTTGAAATTTTTTTTTTTTAAATTCACGCTCGAAAAACAATTTTAAAAATCCTCGCTTGATTTTTTTTTAATCCACGCTTGAAAAAATAAATAAATCCATCCCTTAAATTGTTTAAAAAAATCCTCTCTAGAAAAAATTTCTTTAAAAAAATCCAAGCTTGAATTTTTTTTAAATCCACGCTTGAACTTCTTTTTAAATGAAAAAAATATAAAAAACTTCATGCTTTATTTTTTTAAAATCCACGCTTGAAAAAATTCTTTAAAAAAATCCACGCGTAAAAAATCCGTGCTTAAAAAAATTCTTTAAAAAAATCCACGCTTAAAAAATCCGTGCTTAAAAAAATTCTTTAAAAAAATCCACGCTTAAAAAATCCATGCTTAAAAAAATTCTTTAAAAAATCCAAAAAGTCCTCCCTTGAAAAATATATTTCTTTAAAAATCCTCTCTTCAAAAAATTTCTTTAAATAATGAAAGCTTGAAATTTTTTTAAATCCACGCTTGAAATATTTTTTTTTTAAATTCACGCTTGAAAAAAATTAAAAAAACCCGCTTGATTTTTTGAAAAAAAAAAAATAAATAAACCCACCTCTAAAAATCGTTTTAAAAAAATCCTCTCTAGAAAAAATTTCTTTAAAAAATCCAAGCTTGTATTTTTGCTAAATCCACACTTGAACTTTTTTTAAATCCACGCCTGGACATCTTTTTTAAGAAATTCACGCTTGAAAAAAATATAAAAAACGTCATGCTTTATTTTTTTTAAATCCATGCTTGAAACAAATTCTTTAAAAACATCCACGCTTAAAAAATGTCCTTAAAAACATCCACGCTTAAAAAATGTCCTTAAAAACATCCACGCTTAAAAAATGTCCTTAAAAACATCCACGCTTAAAAAATGTCCTTAAAAAATCCACGCCTAAAATAATACAATATTGAAGAGGTCGAACTAAAATCAAGTTTACCAAAAACTATTAAAACGTATCCTCATGTCTTTTCTCGTAAATCTGTATCTTATAGCTCAGAGGAATATTTCTTCTGAACATATGAAACCAAATGTAAGACACAATCCATTAAGAACTCTAACCTTTACAACAAAGCTGTGTTTAACAAGAAATAAGTTGCACAATACTATTCGCATTCATGCTTAAATGTTAACAACAAAATTCCACTTAATTTAAATAGCACAGTAGTAGAGGGCGTTTACAACGATTGTTACCTAACAACAATATTTACACTATGAAATGTTCACTGTAAACAATAACACCCCTTTTTTCGGTAAACACAAGCTCATGTGCTTACACGCACATATTTTCGCTCACAAACACATGAACTCTTGGAATTCTGTTCAGTTTTTATTAAAGAAAAATGCATTCTCTAGTGTACGAAAAACGGTAGGTAGGTAGATCACCATCGAATAGGTCAGGATATAAAAGTCCACTCTTGAAAAAAATCTTCAAAAAAACACGCTTGAAAAAATCTTCAAAAAAAACACGCTTGAAAAAAATCTTTATAAAAATCCACGCTTGAAAAAAAAAATCTATAAAAAAATCTACGCCTAAAAAAATTCTTAAAAATTCTCTCTTGAAAAAAATTATTTAAAAAATCCAAGCCTGAAAAAAATGTTAAAAAATCCGGGCCCGAAAAAATTTCTTTATTTAAAAAAATCCCAACATGAAAAAATGTCTTTAAATAATCCAAGCTTGAAAAAAATTCTTTAAAAATCCAAGCTTGAAAAATTTCTTTAAAAAATCCAAGCTTGAAAAAAATTCTCTAAAAATATCCAAGCTTAAACAAATTTTTTAATTCACTTTTATACTTCGAGCGGACGTTTGATGTTTGGGTATAAAAAGTGTTTTGTTGAAGAAGTTAGTGAATAATAATTTCGGTGGAGAATAAAATCCACGCCTGTAAAAACTTTCTTACAAATAAATATCCAAGTTTGAAAAAAAAATCTTTCAAAATATTCTTTAAAAAAATTCACGCCTGAAAAAAAAATTCTTACAAATAAATATCCACTTTTGAAAAAAATTATTTCACAAAATCCACTCTTAAAAAATATTCTTTAAAAAATTCAGGCCAGAATCAATGCTTGAAAAAAAAATTCTCTAAAAAACTCCACGCTAGAAAAAAATGACTTCAAAAAATCCACGTTTGAAAAGAATTTCTATAAAAAAATCCACACCTCAAAAAAAATCTTTAGCGGTTGAAAAATTCTTTATAAAAATCCACGCCTGAAAAAATTTATAAAAAATTCTTCTCTTGAAAAAAATTCTTTATAAAAATCCACGCCTGAAAAAATTTATAAAAAATTCTTCTCTTGAAAAAAATTCTTTATAAAAATCCACGCCTGAAAAAAATTTCATTCAAAACAAGTTAAAAAGTATCAGTCGGCTTTGCCGACAGAGATATACCCTCAGCCTGTGCAAATTAAAACACTTTTTTCACAAAAAATAACCTATGTATTTAGGGGGTTTCAAAATGTTGGTCGTACGAACCGACAAAAATGTTGATTAGGACTAAAGTTCAAAAATTTTGCGGAAAAGGTACTTAAAGGAATGGACCGACATAGACCATGGGGGTGCCATAGGGGGTTTTTACACCCTTCGGACTGTTTTCTCAAGAAGTATGGACTTGCCCCAACAACTTTTACCATCGTAATTGAGGCAGCGAATGTAAGTTGCTTCAACAAAAATCAAAGTGATTTAATAGCAGGTCTTAAAGTGAACTTATCCAAAATGTTGTGTGGGAGGTACGGGATGGAGTGGATATTTGTCCACTCCATATTCCATATTCGAACCTGATCTATATCTGGTAGATATTATGAGAATGTGTAAAGTATGGACCAAATCGGTCACTCCCATCAAAAGTTATCGTGCGCACAATTTTTCCGAATATTTTTGAACTTTTGTGGGGTAGGTACCTGAATAAGTGGACCGATATGGCTCATCTACGAACTTAAACTAAGTTTGGAAACAATATTACGAAGGCCAAATTTTGGACGGAATCGGCATTTTCGTTCGAGAATTATCTTGCGCTTCCACCCATAAACATGGTGTCATAGGGTTTGTTTTTCAACTTTTAGGCTATTTTTTCAGGAAGTTTGGACTTGCCCCTGAGGAAACTTGTACCTTCGTATAGGGGACAGTGAATACAAAATGTTACAACAAAAACCAAGGTGATTCGAGAGCAGGTCCTAAACTGAACTTTTCCGAAATTTTGTGTGGGAGGTACCGGAAGGAGTTTACCGATTGAGTCCATATTGGAACCTCATCTAAGTCTGGTAGAAATTTCATAATGTGCAATGTATGGACCAAATCGGTTACTTCCTTCAAGAGTTATCGCACGCACAAATTTTCCGAACATTTTAGAACTTTTGTGGGGGAGGTACCGGAAGGAGTGGGCCGATATAATCCATCTTTGAACTTGAACTAAGTTTGGACAAAATATTACGAAAGCCAAATTTTGGACCGAATCGGCAGGTCCGTTCGAGAGTTATCATGCGCTCCAACCACTACACACGGTGTCATAGGATTTTTTGTAACTTTCAGGCTATTTTCTTAGGAAGTATGGACTTGCCCCTAATGAAACTTACAGCGTCGTATAGAGGACAGCGAATACAACCGGCGTAAACAAAAATCAAAGCGATTTGAGACCAGGTCCTAAGCTGAACTTTTCCGAAATTTTGTGTGGGAGGTTTCCGAAGGAGTGGACCGATTGAGTCCATATTGAAACCTCATCTATGTTTGGTAGAAATTACACGATGTGCAAAGTATGGACCAAATTGGTTATTCCCTACAAGAGTTATCGTGCACACAAGTTTCTCGACAATTTTTGAACATTTGTGGGGGAGGTACCTGAAAGAGTGGACCTATATGGCCCATCTTCGAACTTAAATCGAATCTCGACAAAATATTTCGATACCAAAAATTTGAACCGAATCGATTGATCCGTTCGAGAGTTATCGTGCGCACCAGCCAGACAGACCGACAGACAGACAGACGGACAGACGGACGGACATTGCTAGATCTACTCAAAATTGTCTGAAACGGATATCGTACAAACATACTTGGGGTCTAAAACCATTATTTCGATGAGGCACATTTTTGGTTGTATCAAAGTGTAAATACCCTCTTTAGCCTAAAGGCTGAGGGTATAAAAATATACGCCTGAAAAAACAAATTCTTAAAAATTCTCTCTTGAAAAAAAATTATTAAAAAAAATCCAGGGCTGAAAAAATTTCTTAACAAAATCCAGTTAAAAAATTCCTAACTTGAAAAAAATTCTTTAAAAAATCAATGCTTGAAAAAATTTCTCTAAAAAAATCGAAGCTTAAAAAAATTTTAAATCCACGCCTAAAAATGTCTTTAAAAATCCACGCTTGAAAAGAATTTCTATAAAAAATCCACTCCTGTAAAAAGTTTCTTACAAATAAATATCCACGTTTGAAAAAAAATGTTTCAAAAATCCATTCTTGAAAAAAATATTCTTTAAAAAAATTCTTGAAAAAAACTTTAAAAATCTACGCTTGAAATTTTTTCTTTAAAAAATTCACGTTTGGAAAAAATCTATAAAAAAATCAACGCCTGAAAAAAATTCTTCAAAAAAATCATCGCTTGAAAAAAAAAAATTCTCTAAAAATCCTCTCTTGAAAAAAATTTCTTTAAAAAATCCACGCTTGAAAATATTTTTTTTAAATCCATGCTTGAATATTTTTTTTTAAATCTACGCTTAAAAAAATTTGTTTCAAAAAATACACGTTAAAAAAAATTTGTTTCAAAAAATACACGCTTCAAAATATCTTTGAAAAAATACACGCTTGAAAAAAATTGTTTAATCCACGTTTGAAAAAAAAATCTTTAAGAAAATTCACGCCTGAAAAAAATCCTAAAATATATCCGCGCTTGAAAAAAAATCCTAAAGTATATCCACGCTTGAAAAAAAAATTCTTAAAATATATCCACGCTTGAAAAAAAAATCCTAAAATATATCCACGCTTGAAAAAAAAATCCTAAAATATATCCACGCTTGAAATAAAAAATCCTAAAATATATCCACGCTTGAAAAAAAAAATCCTAAAATATATCCACGCTTGAAAAAAATCCTAAAATATATCCAAGCTTGAGAAAAAATCCTAAAATATATCCACGCTTGAAAAAACATCCTAAAATATATCCACGCTTGAAAAAAAAATCCTAAAATATATTCACGCTTGAAAAAAACCTAAAATATATCCACGCTTGAAAAAAATTTATATAAAAAATCCACGCTTGAAAAAAACTCCTAAAATATATCCAAGCTTGAAAAAAATTTATATAAAAAATCCACGCTTGAAAAAAATTCTTTAAAGAAAACCACGCCTGCAAATAATTTGAAAAAACCACGCTCAAAAAAAATTTGAAAAAATTTTGTTTTTTTTTTTTGTAATTTACGCTTGAACAAATGTTTTTTTTTTTAAATCCTCGGTTAAAAAAGTTCTTTAAAAAGAACCCACGCTTGAAAAAATTTTTTTTCTTTGTAATCCACGCTTGAACAAATGTTTTTTTAATCCACGCTTAAAAAAGTACTTTAAAAAGAACCCACGCTTGAACAAATGTTTTTTTTTTTTTGTAATCCACGCTTGAACAAATGTTTTTTTTTTTAATCCACGCTTAAGAAGTTCTTTAAAAAGAACCCACACTTGAACATTTTTTTAATCCACGCTTGAACAAATGTTTTTTTTAATACACACTTAAAAAGTTATTTAAAAAGAACCCACGCTTGAAAAAATGTTTTTATAATCCACGCTTGAACAACTATTCTTCAAAATATTCACGCTTGGAAAAATTAAATTAAAAAATCCACCCTTGAAAAAAATTAAATTAAATTGAGAAATTGTTTTAAAAAATCAATCCCTGAAAAAATGTCTTTATAAAAATCCACGTTTAAAAAATATTCTATAGAAACATTCACGCCTGAACAATTTTTTTTTAAAAAATCCTCTCTTGAAAACAATTTCTTTAAAAAAATCCACGCTGGGAATTTTTTTAAGAAAATCCACACCTGAATATTTTTCAATTCATGCTTAAAAAAATTTCTTTCAACAAATCCATTCTTTAAAAAAATACACGATTCAAAAAATCTTAAAAATCCACGCCTGAAAAAATTTCTTTATAAAAATCAACTCCTGGAAACAATCTTTATAAAAATCCACGCTTGAAAAAATTCTTCAAAAACTCCACGTCTGAAAAGAATTCCTCAAAAAATCCACGCCTGTAAAAATTTTGTTAAAAAAATTCACGCTTGAACAAAAATATTTAAAAAACCCCGCCTGAAAACAAAATCTTTAAAAAAATCCACACCATTAAAAGTCTCTTTCTAACGATTAAATAATGTATAAAAAACATTGTTCCACAACATCCCATACGGGACAAGGGAGACTTCTCTCATATCAATGAGTGCACCCCGATTCATATTTAGCTCAATGATATGGGACCTACTGTTTATCGCCGAGTCCGAACGGCGTGTCCTAAGGCACCACTTATAGAGAAGTTTTTCAAGGCTGAAATACTCAGGAAATGTCGCCAACATTACTGAGGGGTATTTTGCCACCGTTGAAAAATGTTTGGTGTTGCCTGGCCGGGGAATCGAACCACCGACCTTCTGCGTGCAAGGCGGGCGTGCATACCATTGCACCACGGTGGCACCCAATAATGTATAGCCTCAATTTTACCAAAGACTATTAAAATGTCACCTCATGTCTTTTCTCGTAAATCTGTATCTTAGAATTCAGAGGAATATTTATTCTGAACATATGAAATCCAATGTAAGACACAATTTATTAAGAACTCTAACTTTCACAACAAAGCTTTCTCTGTGTTTAACAAGAAATCTGTTGCACAATACTATACGCATTCATTCTTAAATGTTAACAACTAAATTCCACTTAATTTAAACACACACAAATATAAAATTGCAATTAAAAATCATTTAAGGTGTTCTCCGATCTCTTTTTTTAAGTAGAATAGTAGAGGGCGTTTACAACGATTGTTACATAACAACAATATTTACACTATGAAATGTTCACTGTAAACAATAACACCCACTTATGTCGGTAAACACAAACTCATGTGCACATATTTTCACACACACATACGCACAAGAACTCTTGGAACTCTCTGCTTAGTTTTTATTAAAGAGAAATTCATTCTTTTAGTCTAAGAAAAAAAAAAAAGAAAACCGGGTAGGTAGATCACCTTCGAATAGGTCAGGATGTTTGTGCACTTGGTAAAATATGAGTTTTTAATGTTTTTAAAAGGTTTAACACCTGGACAAACACTTGAATGTAAAATGGTGTTTGTGTTCGCCAATATATATTAACAGTTGTTTATGTGTGCTATGGTAAATATTTGCAAACAAACTAACACACACACGCATTAAGGAGCAATACCATTCTCCTTGATAGTATCATCGAAAGTTAGAAAGTGAATTCATTGAAATAAAAATATCCTTATTTATATTCACTTTCAATAATAAACACAAACATACGCAATATTCGAGCACATATGCATGTAGCACACTTCTTTCAAATACATGGATACTCAATCAATTGAAATATCCTGAAATTGAAGAGTTTGAAGATACAATTTGTGAATGGGTTTCTTCGACAGTGACGTAGCCACAATGACTTTTGAATTCATTTTTATAGCTTAAGACGTACATATTAGAGTGGGGTGATATGAACATCGTAAGGGGCGCTTCGCGTTTCTGATTCCTGGGATTATACTAGGCAAAAGAATTCCACTAGACCATATGACTACGTTGAAAATCAAGATTCCCTTTTTTGACTTGAAGTTTTTTATCCACAAAGCCAAAATTGCCCGAAGGAGCGATGTACTAAAAAGTTCTTTATTATTGTCTTAGCTACAATATGTGCCTTAGTGTTGATCAAAAATCTCAATAGTTTTGTTGCTATATGCCAAAATGTGCAAACAAACGTGGATAAAAAAAACTTCAAAATTGGGTTGCAGAATTTTCACCATTGACATGTGGTCTAGTGGACTTTTTTGCTCAAAACTACCCCAGGAATACGAAAAGCGGAGCGCCCGGCCTAATACATACATATGTTTAGAGCAGAAATAAACACGGTGAGAACATTTGCAGCATCGTAATTTAAATTAAAGGCACGTGCTCTTCTTGTTCATCTCTGCTATAGAGTTAATATTCCTCTGAATTCTGAGATACAAAATTACTTCGAAAGGCAATAGCCGATGTTTATAACATGTGTCGACATTTGTCTACATTTTAAATACTGTTGAAGCTTTTATAACAAAATACCACTCTTTGAATACGCCCATGTCCTTCAATATACCGACACACACACACATTCCTTTCATTCAAGGTAATCTATGTCTCAGCCATTCAACCAATAAAGGAATTTGTTTGTTATTAAATTTTGGCTAAATTTTCTGTTCAAACATGTAAAGTGTTGAGAATCACATTCCGTACAACCATCGTCGTCATGGCTAAAGAATGTTGGTAAGCATATTTATTTACCTATTACATACCACACGTTTGGAAATTCCTAGCATAAGCAGAGTTTTTCAATATTTTATTTTGTTGGAAATTTTTGTTTGGAATTAAAATTTCAAAAATACATATATATTGGGTGATTTCAAATTGGAGGAAATATTTAAAGCTTCAACAGAAAACGACGATGGGCGATAGACTATTAATATTTATAGAAGACCTCGAAAAGGTCTTCCATTGATAGAATATCTCCTAAAAAATTATATTAATAGACGACCTCATAAAAGTGTTAAATTGAAAGAAGTCCTCTTAAAGGTCTTCTATTGAAAGAAGACCTCCTAAAGCTCTTATACTGACAGAAGACCTACTAAATATCTTCTATTGGTAGAAGACCTCATAAGGACTTCTACTGAAAGAAGGGTTTCTTTTATTGATAGATGATCTCCTAAAGGTCTTCTTTAAGTCCTGTATTGACGGAAGACCTCCTTAAGGCTTTTTATTGATAGAAGATGACATCTATTGATAGACAGACTCTTAAAGGAAACCTCCCGAATGTCTTGTATTATGGGAAGGCCTCTTACAGGTATTCTATTGATAGAAGTCTTCCTAAGGGCACAAGACCTTGAACAACTTTTCTTTAAGAAAAAAATATACCTTAAAAAATCCACGCTTGAAAAAAATATTCGTTAAAAAATACACACTTAAAAAATTCTTTAACAAATCCACGCTTCAAAAAAAAATCCTTAAAAAATCCACACCTAAAAAATTCTTTAAAAATTCACGCTTCAAAAAATATTCGTTAAAAATACACACTTAAAAAAATTCTTTAAAAAATCCACGCTTGAAAAAAATATTCGTTAAAATATACACACTTAAAACTTTCTTTGAAAAAATCCACGTTTGAAAAAATATTCGTTAAAAAATACACGTTAAAAAATTTTTTAACAAATCCACGCTTAAAAAATATTCCTCAAAAAAATATACACTTAAAAAAATTCGTTAAAAAATCTACGCTTGAAAAATATTAGTTAAAAAAATGCACACTTAAAAAAATTCTTTACAAAAATCAACGCTTAAAATAATTTTCTTAAAAAAATCCAAGCTCGAACAAATTTTATTTATTAAAAAATATACTATAATAAATTCACCCTTAAAAAATATTCGTTAAAAATACACACTTAAAAAAATTCTTTAAAAATCCACGCTTGAAAACAAATATTCGCTAAAAATCCACGCTTGAAAAAAATATTCGTTAAAAAATACACACATAAAAAATCTTTAAAAAATATGCTTTAAAAAATCCACGCTTGACAAAAAATGCCACGCTTGACAAAAAATGCCTTAAAAAATCCACGCTTGACAAAAAATGCCTTAAAAAATCCACGCTTGACAAAAAATGCCTTAAAAAATCCACGCTTGACAAAAAATGCCTTAAAAAATCCACGCTTGACAAAAAATGCCTTAAAAAATCCACGCTTGACAAAAAATGCCTTAAAAAATCCACGCTTGACAAAAAATGCCTTAAAAAATCCACGCTTGACAAAAAATGCCTTAAAAAATCCACGCTTGACAAAAAATGCCTTAAAAAATCCACGCTTGACAAAATTTCTAAAATGTCCAGAAAATTTGTGCGCACGATAACTCTTGAAGGGAGTGATCGATTTTGTCCACACTTTGTACATCGTGAAAGTTCTACCAGACTTATATGAAGTTCCAATATGGACTTAATCGGTCCCCTCCTTCGGGTTCCTCCCACACAAAATTTCGGAAAAGTTCAGTTTAGGACCTGCTCTCGAATCGCTTTGATTTTTGTTGTAACAACTTGTATTCGCTGTCCCCCATACGACGGTACAAGTTTCATAAAGGGGCAAGTCCAAACTTCCTGGGAAAGTAGCCTGAAAGGTGCAAAAAAACCCCTATGACACTGTGTGTAGTGGTTGGAGCGTAAGATAAATCTCGAACGGATCTGCCAATTCGGTCTAAAATTTGGTCTTCGTAGTATTTTGTTCCAACATAGTTTAAGTTCGAAGATAAACCATATCGGTCCACTCCTTCAGGTACCTCCCTCACAAAAGTTCAAAAATGTTCTGAAAAATACACGCTGGAAAAAAATTATTTAAGAATTCTCACTTGAAAAAAGTTCTTTAAAAAAATATACACTTGAAAAGAATTCTTTAAAAATCTACGCTTGAAAAAAGTTATTTAAAAAATCTACACTTGAAAAGAATTCTTTAAAAATCCACGCTTGAAAAAAGTTCTTTAAAAAATCTACACTTGAAAAAATGCTTTAAAAATCCACGCTTGAAAAAAGTTCTTTAAAAAATCTACACTTGAAAAAAAATTCTTTAAAAATCCACGCTTGAAAATGTTCTTTAAAAAATCTACACTCGAAAAAATTTCTTTAAAAATCCACGCTTGAAAAAAGTTCTTTAAAAAATTTACACTTAAAAAAATTTCTTTCAAAATCCACGCTTGAAAAAATGTCTTTAAAAAATCTACACTTGAAAAAATGTCTTTAAAAATCCACGCTTGAAAAAAGTTCTTTAAAAAATCTACTCTTAAAAAAATTTCTTTAAAAAATCCACGCTTTAAAAAGTGTTTCTTTTAAAAAATCTACTCTTAAAAAAATTTCTTTAAAAAATCCACGCTTTAAAAAGTGTTTCTTTTAAAAAATCTACTCTTAAAAAAATTTCTTTAAAAAATCCACGCTTTAAAAAGTGTTTCTTTTAAAAAATACACGCTTAAAAAAATTATTTAAAGAAATCCACGCTTGAACAAATATTTATTTTAAAATATTTTCTTCTCTACAATTTTCTTTAAGAAAAAATGTGCATTAAAAAATCTACGCTTTGAAAAATATTCGATATGAAATACACATTAAAAAAAATTTTAAAAATCCACGCTTGAAAAAATATTTTTTTTTAATACACGCTTGAATTTTTTCTCTTTAAAAAACAAACTCTTGAAAAAATTGTCTTTGAGAAATCCAAGTCTGAAAAAATATACTTTAAGAAATAAAAGCTTAAAACAAATATTCTTTAAAAAATCCATACTTGAAGATTTTTTTTCTTTAAAAATCCACGCTTGAAAAAAATTCTTTAACAAATTTCCTTTAAAAAATGTTTTTAAAAAAAATGCATTTAAAAAATACACGCTTAACAATTTTTTCTTTAAAAAATGCACACTTCAAAAAATGTTTCTTTGAAAAATACACGCTTACACAAATTTTTCTTAACAAATGTTTCTTAAAAAAACACGATTGAAAAAATACATTAAAAAAACACACTTTAAAAATTCCTTAAAAAACACACATTCCTTAAAAAAATCCACACCTGAAAAACAATCTTTAAAAAAAATCCACGCTTGAAAAAAATCGTTAAAAAATCCACGCTTAAAAAAAATTTTAAAAAAATTCACACTTGAAAAAAAAAATTAAAAAAATCCACGCTTAACCAAAATTAAAAAAAAAAATCCACGCTTGAAAAAAAAAAATTAAAAAAATCCACGCTTGAAAGAAAATTAAAAAAATCCACGCTCAAAAAAATGCATTTAAAAAATTCACGCTTGGAAGCATGCATTTAAGCAAGTAAAAAAGTATCAGTCAGCTTTGCCGACAGAGATATACCCTCAGCCTGTATATATCGAAACAATTTGTTCCCAAAAACGTATGTATTTAGGGGTTTTGAAAATTTTTAGGCGTTTGAACCGACAAAAATGTTGATTAGGAATAAAGATCAAAAGTTTTGAGGAGGAGATATTAAAAGGAATGGATCTACATTGACCATTATGGAAGTAGAACTCCAGCCACTACATATGGCGCCATAGGGGGTTTTTTACACCCTTCGGGCTGTTTGCTCAAGAAGTATGGACTTGCACCTGAAAAACTTTTACCATCGTAATTGATGCAGCGAATGCAAGTTGCTTCAACAAAAATCAAAATGATTCGATAGCAGGCCTTAAAGTGAACTTATCCGATATTTTGTGTGGGAGGTACCGGATCGGATGGAGTGGACAAATATAGTCCATATTTGAACCTGATCTGTATCTAGTAGATATATTAGGATGTGTAAAGTATGGACCACTCCCTTCAAGAGTTACCGTACGAACAATTTTTCCGAACATTTTTGAACTTTTGTGGGGGAGGTACTGAAGGAGTGGACCGATATGACTTATCTTCGAACTTAAACTATGTTAGCATAAATGCTGAGGGTATAAAAACACCGATAAAAATGTGTCTCTACAAATACACGCCTAAAAATTTACTTTAAAAAAAACACGCCTAAATAATTTTTTAAAAAATACACATTTAAAAATTCTATTTAAAAATGCACGGTTGAAAAAAATACATTTAAAAAATTCGCACTTGAAAAAATGAATTCAAATAAAACAAGGCTTGAAAAAATTCTTTAAAAAAATCCACACTTGAAAAAAATTCTATACAAAAAATCCACGCTCAAAAAAAAAATGCATTCAATAAATCCACGCTTAAAAAAATTTCTTAAAAAAACATGCTTAAAAATTCAATTAAAAATCCACACTCAGAATTTTTTAATTCACGCTTGAAAAAACGTTCTTTAAAAAATCAAATTGAAAAAATGCATTTAAAAAAAATTGCACTTGAAAGCTATTTTCGTTAATAAATACAAGCTTAATTTTTTTTTAAATACACGCTTAAAAAATTTTCTTTAAAAAATACACGCTTAAAAATGTTATTTAAAAAATACACTGTTGAAAATAAACACATTTAAAAAAATCCACACTTAAAAACATGAATTTAAAAAAATACACGCTTAAAAATGTTATTTAAAAAATACACGGTTGAAAAAAAACACATTTAAAAAAATCCACACTTAAAAAAATGAATTTAAAAAATCCACGCTTGAAAAAAGGAGTTTCAAAAAATTCACGCTTGAAAAAAATTTCTTTACAAAATACCCACGCTCAAAAAAATGCATTCAAAAAATTAACGCTTAAAAAATTCACGCTTGAAAAAAAATTCTTTGCAAAATATCCACGCTCAAAAAATGAATTTAAAAAATTCACGCTTGAAAAAAATTTCTTTACAAAATATCCACGCTCAAAAAAAGCATTTATAAATTCACGCTTAAAAAAATTATTTTAAAAAATTCACGCTTGAAAAAAATTCTTTTAAAAAATTCACGCTTGAAAAAAATTCTTTAAAAAATTCACGCTTGAAAAAAAAACCTTTAAATAATCCACGCTCAAAAAAAGCATTTAAAAAATCCACGCTCAAAAAAAAGCATTTAAAAAATCCACGCTTGAAAAAGATTTTCTTTAAAAAATCCACGCTTGAAAAAAATTCTTTAAAAAATCCACGCTCAAAAAAAACATTTAAAAAATCCACGCTTGAAAAAAAATTTCTTTAAAAAATCCACGCTTGAAAAAAAATTTCTTTAAAAAATCCACGCTTGAAAAAAAATTTCTTTAAAAAATCCACGCTTGAAAAAAAATCTTTAAAAAATCCACTCTTAAAAGAATTCTTTAAAAAAAAATCATCGCTTAAAAAACTTTCTTGAAAAAATCTTTAAAAAACAACGCTTTAGAAATTCTTTAACAAGCCATGCTTAAAAAATTCTTTAAAAAATCGCCGCTCGGAATTTTTTCAATCCACGCTTGAAAGAACTTTCTTTTAAATAATCAACTTAGATTTTTTAATCTACACATAATAATTAAATTTATAAAGCAATAATATGAATTTTTAAAATGGATTTGAATATACTCGTAATTTCTTTAAGAATCCTCGCATTTTGGCTACTTGTTGCTTCTCCTTTGCACACATGTTTCCTGTCTCTTTACTTATTTCTATTATATTTTTTGGACAAAAAACTATAACATAAACAAAATTAAGAAATAAACTTTTGATTTATTACTGACCACATATAAATTTCAATTAAGGGCCACACTTTTTTGATTTCCGATCATCTAAACACCCAAACATAATCAACCCTCATTTAGTCATTTCATTTTGGTCATTTTTTTATACTAACCATGCTACACATCTGTTACAAAGCAGGCGAAGTCTCAATAAAATACTATATAGCAGCAAGGCACCAATGAAGATGAAAACCAACAGCAACAACAACAAAAACTTCTTCAATGAGGTAAACGATGCTTGGCTACGAATTTATGAGGGGAAGCTGTAAATCTTAACAAATCAAACTTTTGATGGTGGTCAACCGAAAAAATGTGAAAATAAAGATTTTGATCATAAGGCTTCTTAAAGTCTCCTATTG
This sequence comes from Musca autumnalis, assembly GCF_047663935.1. Lineage (NCBI taxonomy): Eukaryota > Metazoa > Arthropoda > Insecta > Diptera > Muscidae > Musca > Musca autumnalis. Next base: position 30,491,120 of record NW_027412088.1, read on the forward strand.
ACAGAATACCCCCTGAAGGCCTTTTTTGGATAAAAGGCATTTTAAAGACATATTATTGATAGAAGTCCTCCTAAGGGTACAATACCTAAAGATCCTCTTAAGGCCTTTTATTGTTAGAAGACCTCTAAAGGTATTCTTTAATTAAAAAAAAACCTGCTAAAGGTCTTCTGTTAAAATAAGGCTTCTTAAAGTGTTATATTGACACAAGACCTCCTTAAGTCCTTTTATTGATCTAAAGTTCATCTGTTGATAGAAGACCTCCTACAGCTCTTCTGTTGATAGAAGATTACCTTAAAGTTTTCTGTTGATAGAAGACCTCTTAAAGGTCTTCTATTGATAGAATACCTCTTAAAGGGCTAACTATTTAAAAATGCAAGTCTTCTCTAGACAGAAGACACCCTAAAGGAGTTCTATTGATAGAAAACCTCGTAATGGTCTCCTGTTTATAGAAGATCTTATAAAGATCCTCTACTGATTGAACCCCTCCTAAAGGCAGTAAACCGGCTGAAGAATATAGAGACAACAGGAAGTACGGATGGCTTACCAGTCGTGCTATTTAAGACTGGAGGCGACACGCCGATAAGGGTTATACAGTTAGCACCATCTGACAGGAAGAATGCGTATTCGGCGATCGGACGAAATCCGATACAGATAACTTGAAGTCGATTTAACCCTGTCCGACCATCTGTCAGTTTGTCTGGCTAGTGCGCAAATTAAACTGAAATGAATCAAGCAATTTGGTCCAAACTTTGTACCTCGTAATATTTTGTGCGAACTTAGATCATGTCGCAAGAGGTTCATATCGATACACTCCTACGATGGAGGTACCTCATACAAAAGTTAAAAATTTTGGGCTAACTGATTTGGCCTAAAAATATTTATCGTAATATTTCTTGCAGACATACATATGTATGTCAGGTTAGATTACGGGCTATATCGGTTCGCTTCTTCGCGTACTTTCCAACCAAAATTTCAAAATTGTTCGCAGAAGTGCATTTAAAGAACATATCTCGGATAGTTTTGATTTTTTTTTTTTTTTGAAACAGCTTGTTTTCCAACTCCCATCTTATCGTATAATCCCCATATAACGGTACCCCGAATTTTCGGTACTTTTAAGATACAATTTTTGACCGAACTACCTGTAATTTGACATTTGAGGTTGCCAGTGGTAACAGAACTTCTCCACAACAAATTGTCAACATACTGTAATAAACCTTTCATTATTAGCGAGTTACCTATATGAGACCGAAAAAAGATGGACGTTTTGAAACTATTTTTGTGGTATCGCTTTTGGAAGATGGTATACCAATTATTGCTTTGCTGATACCGATATAGGGGGACTATATCGGTATCTCTGGATTTTAGGTATTTTTGAGCATTTTAGCTATAATTTTGACCAACTAGCTGACTAGCTGTAATTTAAAATTTAAAGTTCCCAAAGGTCGCAAAACTTCTACCCCAAAAGTTTCAACATATTTTAGGTATTTTGAGCATTTTAGCTTCAATTTTTAACCGAACTTACAAAAACTTACAGCTAGTTTCACGGTGTTCTACCAAATATTGTCAACATATGTAGGTCCACGTTGTGGTTTAGCCCCCATTTAACGGTACCGCCAGATTTTCGGTATTTTGAAGATTTTAGCAACAATTTTTGTCCGAACTGGCTGTAATTGGATATTTGAGGTTCCCAGTGGTATTAAAACTTTTCCACCAAAAATGTTTAACATAGATCTACACTTTGATATAGCCCCCATGTAAGGGTACCTCCGGATTTTGGGTATTTCGAAGATTTTAGCTACAATTTTTAACCGAACCGGCTGTATTTTGACATTTGAGGTTCCCGTTGTCCACAAAACTTCTGCACTAACAATTATTATTATTATTATTAAAGATATTAGCCAAATTTTTTACGGTATATAACGGTACTGCCCGATTTGAGATATCTTCAAGTTTTTAGCTGACCTAAAATTAGGTATTTTGGGTTACAGGTGGTCAAAAAACATTTTCATCTAAGTTCAGAATATTTCATGTTTTAGGGTATAAAAAGACTGAACTTAGAACTTTTTTACTTGTTTTTTTTTTTTTTTTTTTTTTTGTGGGGTTGGGGTTGTTACGTACACAATGTTACGTAAAGAAATGGACCGAGAAATATATTTATTTTAGGAGTCATATCTTTTCGATTGATATCGCGCCCGCTAGTTTCAGTTTGGATCAGTATACCCGGAAGCATAGACTTGTCCACAACGAACAGCATAGGTGTATATTTCCAAAGGATCATCGAACAGACTCTAAACTGCACTTAGACACAAATGTTGAACTTTTGTGGGGGAGGTACCTAAGGAGAGGACCGGTATGGGAAATTTTAGAAGATAAATTGGTTGCCCCGTTCAAGAGATATTGTGCATACCATTTTAGTGATATTTTTTTTAAATATTGGGGGGAAGTATCGGAAGTTGGGAACCGGTATTGCCCATCTTCGAACTGAAGGTAAGTTTGGACAAAATATGACGAAGGCCAAATTTCGGACCAAATCTGTTGCTCAGTTCGAGAGTTTTCGTGCTGTCCAGCCACCACATATGGTGATATAGGGGGTTTCTACACCTTTCGGGCTATTTTCTCAAGATTTCAATTTCAGACAATTTGGCAATGATTTAGCAATGTCCGTCCGTCTGTCTGGCTGGTTGGTGCGCACGATAACTCTCGAATGGATCAACCGATTCGGTCCAAAATCTGGCTTTCATAATATTTTGCCCAAACTTAGTTTAAGTTCGAAGATGGGCTACATCGGTCCACTCTTTTCGGTACCCCTCCCACAAAAGTTCGGAAATGTTCGGAAATTTTGTGCGCACGTTAACTCTTAAAGGAAGTAACCGATTTGGTCCATACTTTGCATATCTTGAAATTTCTACCAGACTTAGATGGGGCTACAATATGGACTCAATCGTTCCACTCTTTCGTGCAACTCCCACATAACATTTCGGAGAAGTTCAGTTTAGGACCTGCTCTTGAATCGCTTTGATTTTTGTTGTAGTAACTTGTATTCACTGCCCCCAATACGACGCTATAAGCTTCATCAAGGGTAAGTCCATACTTCCTGAGCAAATAGCCTGAAAGGTGCAAAAAACCCCCCATGACAACGTGTGTAGTGGTTGGAGTGCATAATAAATCCCAAACGGATCTGCCAATTCGATCGAAAATTTGGCCTTCGTAATATTTTGTCCAAACATAGTTTAAGTTCGAAGATAAACCATATCGGTCTACTCCTTCAGGTACCACCCTCACAAAAGTTCAATAATGTTCGGAAAAAATTGTGCGCACTATAACTCTTGAAGAAAGTGACCGATGTAATCCATACTCTGCACATCCTATTATATCTACCAGACATAGATCAGGTTCAAATTTGGGCTATATTTGTTTTACTGCTTCTGGTACCTCCCACACAAAATTTCGGATAAGTTCACTTTAAGACCTGCTCTCATATCACTTTGATTTTTATTGAAGCGATTTGCATTCGCTACCTCTATTACGACGGTAAAAGTTTTTTCAGGTGCAAGTCCATATATCTTGGGATGACAGCCGGAAAGGTGGAAAAAACCCCTATGTCACCATTTGTGGCGGTCGGAGAGCACGATAACTCTCGAACTGTTCAACCGATTTGGCCCAACATTTGGTCTTCGTGATATTATATCCAAAATCAGTTTCATGTGCAATACCGGTCCACAATATTTAAAAAATGTCACTAAAATGCTAGGACGATATCACTTGAATGGGGCAACCAATTTGGTCCAAACTCCTAATCTCCTAATATTTTATCAAAATTTAGTATAACTTCTAAAATGGTCCATATCGGTCCTCCCTAAGGGTACAACATTTGCGTCTTAGTGCAGTTAATTCCTAATCACAAATTTTGTGTGGGAGGTGCCTGAAAGAATGGACCGATAGAGGCCATATTGGAACCTCATATAAGTCTGGTAGAAATTTGGGCAAAGTATGGACCAAATCGGTTACTCCCTTCAAGAGATATAGTGCCCACAAATTTTCAGCACATTTTCGAACTTTTGTGGGGAGGTACCTGAAGGAGTGGACCGATATAACCCATTTTCGAACTTAAACTAAGTTTGGACAACGTATTACGAAGGCCAAATTTTGAACCAAATCGGTTTATCCGTTCGAGAGTTGTCGTGCGCACCAGCCAACCAGACAGACAGACGGAGGGACATTGCTAAATCGACTCCAAATTGTCTGAAACGGATTTCGTCGAAACATACTTGGGGTCTAAAGCCATTATTTCGATGAGACACATTTTGCCCGCATGAATGTGCATACACCCTCGTTAGCATAAATGCTGAGGGTATAAAAGAAAATTTTTACCCATGTAATTTAAAAAAATTTTAAAAAAGTGTTGAACGGACGGAAGCGGACGGGTACCTGAGAAAAGATAAAATGTCTCACTTCGTGTAAACGCTACGGTAATTTATTAAAACGGCTCTTAAAAGCAACAATCCAACCTACCTAGCAAAAAAAACAATGAACACAATATCTGTTATAGTTTCTGAGGAATAGCTGTTTCTTTCTCTAGAAATTTGCAAAAATTACGAATTTTCCAAAATTGGGAAATATTTTTCGTCTTTCGGAGCACGCCACCCACGCTCACACCTTCCAATATTTCTATCTTTCCTTAGTTTCAATATGTTTAATATCGGATCCCATATAGAAATTAACAATCGGTGGCATCGAAAAATTGTGGTTTTGATCAGGAAATTCGATTTCTGAACCATTGTGCGGCGTGTCTTACGCCACGACATCGTAGTGAGATTTTTCATGGCTGAAATACTCAGGAAATGTAAGCCAGCATTACACTGAGGGGATTTGCTATCGTCGAAATTTTGATGTTCTGGGGTGCAATTTGGAGGAGTTTACCACTGCACCACTGCGTTGGCTCCCGGTATAGAAGTGGTATGGCTGGGGTCTATAAAGCCGTTTTTTTCTCTTGTTTAACATATTAATTGTAACCATAAATAATTAAATTTTAAGCAATTAAAAAAATGGTAATTCAAAAACAAAACTATTTTCTTTTTTTCAAAATCAAATTTCCGTTTCACTTTAAGTGGTGCATGAGAAAGTTTTTATATTGCGAGAGAAAATGAGAAGTTCCGGGCAGAAAATACAATTTTCTATAAACAAAACTTCCGCTCAACTAATCGCTGTGGATGGTTTGTCAACGAGTTCGTAAGTTGAAAGTTGAGGTTTGTACACCACTGATGTGATGGCTGATGTGACTGATGGCGTTGGTTATTGTGATTGCAATCATGATGACGATGATATTGGGTGGGTAGAGAGGTGTGGGTATTTCTAATATGTCAAAGTTATGTTCATAGTAATATTAATGGTTTAACAATTTCCTCAATAAGCAACGAGAATAAAGAGGACATTGGAAAAAGGGTATTGAGGTGGAGGTTAATGATAGAAACTTTTATACTATTATACAATACCAATCTTCTTCTCATACACATTTAACATATTTTTGTTCTCGTGAAACTTTTAATGTGATAAGGGCAAATATATATTCTCCTTAAATATTTCGATTTTCATGGAAGACTTATGATCTCCTACCTGCCTACCATCCCAGTAAAAACTACAACCTCCGTTCTCGTGAAACTTTTAATGTGATAAGGGCAAATATATATTCTACTTAAATATTTCGATTTTTCTGGAAAACTTATGATCTCCTGCCTACTTTCCTTCCCATTAAAAACTACCTCCTCCAACATAATAGTCTGATGTATTCTCCTCACTGAGCTGTAGTAAATATCAACATATCAAATTTCACAACTTTTGAGATGAAAGGTCGGTCACACAACAACAGCACAAATATAATAATAACAAATCATAGTAGACAAGGGAGAGATTAGGGACCCAAGTACAGTTTATTTATATTGCACAAACACTAAAGGTCAATCTTAAGGACAAACAATATTATTGAATATTAAAATATAATAAATATGTCTTGGAGAGTTTGTACAAATAAACTTAACACTGGCTGGGAATAAAGTAAATTATTTATTAAAGAAGAACGACTTAATAAAATATTAACAAATATTAACGAAAGAAAGCCAAGAGGTCAAGGCATATTTAATCATTTGTTAAAGACCAATTTCAACACAAATATTTCCAAGGGTTAATCCAGATGCTGGTTAAAAGTGTAACAAGCATCCAACCTTTTGCTATGTGATATCATCCTTTTGACCAGAGAGAGACAAAAGCTTAAACTGTACAAAATTTAAGATTCAAATAATTAACTTATCAGTTTGGTCTCTTAGCTGTTGAAATGTTAATCTTATTGCCACATTTGGCCAACTCCGGTGTCTGGATAATAAACTTGTGAACAAAGGTATGTCAACACAACAAGTATTTACATTGTTGTATGTGGCTGTGTGTGTGTGTGAAGCACTCACACAATATTAAGAAATGCCTACAGAATTACAAAACCACAATCCTGTGTCTGGTGAAAAATGTCCATTGCAAGACTATTTAATACCACAACAAAGGGAAATAAGTGGACGTAATATTTTCACCACAACTCTTACCACCAATAAGCCAAAGGTAATCCTACTTTTAAATTAATTCGGAGGGAATGTTTAATAAGCAAACAAGTAACAAGTAAGATATATACCCTCAGCCAATGTGAAGCGAAATGTATTTAAGGTCTCTTCAGACATTTGAACATGCCGACAAAAATGTGGATTAGGAATTAACTGCACTAATACACAATTGTTGAACTTTTTAGGGCAGGTACCCTTAGGAAGGACCGATATGGGCCATTTTAGAAGTTAAACTAAATTTTGATAACATATTAGGAGATCCAAAGTTTGGACCAAATTGGTTGCCCCATTCAAGTGATATCGTCCTAGCATTTTAGTAACATTTTTTAAACATTGGGGAGAAGTACCGAAAGTTGTGGACCGGTATTGCCCATGAAACTAAGTTTGGACAAAATCGGTTGAACAGTTCGAGAGTTATCGTGCTCTCCGACCGCCACATATGGTGACATAGGGGTTTTTTACACCTTTCGGGCTGTTTTCCCAAGAAATATGGACTTGCCCCATAAAAAAAATTTACCGCCGTAATGGAGGTAGCGAATGCAAATCGCTTTAACAAAAATCAAAGTGATTCGAGAGCAGGTCTTAAAGTGAACTTATCCGAAATTTTGTGTGAAAGGTATCAGAAGGAGTAGACAAATATAGTCCATATTCGAACCTGATCTATATCTGGTAGATATATTAGGATGTACAAAGTATAGATTACATCGGTCACTCCCTTCAAGAGTTATCGTGCGCAAAATTTTTCCAAACATTTTTGAAGTTTGAACTTGAACAAAGTTTGGACAAACTATTACGAAGACCAAATTTTGGACCGAATCGACAGATCCGTTCAAGAGTTATCTTGCGCTCCAACCACTACACAAGGTGTCATAGGGGCTTTTTGCACCATTCCGGCCATTTTCTCAGGAAGTATGGACTTGCCCATAATGAAACTTGTACCGTCTTATGGGGGGAACTGAATACAAGTTGTTGCAATAAAAATCAAAGCGATTCGAGAGCAGAACCTAAACTGAACTTATCCGAAATTTTGTGTGGGAGGTACCCGAAGGAGTGGGCCGATTGAGTCCATATTGGAACCTCATGTAAGTCTGGCAGAAATTTCACGATTTGCAAAGTATGGACCACATCGGTTACTCCCTTCAAGAGTTATAATGCCCACAAATTGTCCGAACATTTTGGAACTTTTGTGGGGGAGGTACCGTAAGGAGTGGACCGATATAGCTCATCTTCGAACTTAAACTAAGTTTGAACAAAATATTGCTATAGCCAACTTTTGGACCAAATCGGTTCATCCGTTCGAGAGTTATCGTGCGCACCAGCCAGACAGACGAACGGATATGGCTAAATCAACTCCATATTGTCTGAAACACATTTCCTCCAAACATACTTGGGGTCTAAAACCATTATTTCGATGAGGCACATTTTGCCCGTATCTAGCCTAAAGGCTGAGGGTATAAAAAAAGCTTTAAGTTCGACCGGTATGAACTTTTTATACCACCATAAAATATTCTCAACTAAAATTAAATAATTATTTTCCTTTCCTATCAAAAATTTTAGGTGGAGAAGTTTTTCGACCACGTCTACCCCAAATGCCTAAATTAAGCCAGGAAATATATTCAATCGGGTGGTACCTTTATATGGGAGCTACATCAAAGTTGATAATTTTTATGTTGACAAATTTTATGTTGGGCGCCACCGTGGTGCAAGGGTATGCACACCCGCCTTGCACTCAGAATGTCGTGGATTCGATTCCCCGGCCAGGCAACATCAAATTTTCAACGGTGGCAAAATACCCCTCAGTAATGTTGGCGACATTTCCCTGAGTATTTCAGCCATGTAAAACTTCTCTACAAGTGGTGTCGCCGTTCGGACTCGGCGATAAACTGTAGGTCCCATATCATTGAGCTAATATGAATCGGGGTGCACTCATTGATATGAGAGAAGTCTCCCTTGTCCCGCCTGGGATGTTTGTGGAACAATTATTATATATTATGGTGGAGAAGGTGGGTGACGTAGGGGATGGAAGATACCAAGGAACGGTCCTGACCGGTTTTATCTTGGCAAAGCTCAGGATTTATCTTGGTCCCTCGTTCATCTCAAGTGGACACTGACCTCCCCGTGGTGTCACCTGGGGAATTGCCTTTAACACCCGTTAAAGGTTGTGAGCTTACATGTGCCGCGCGTTCACCCATAGTAACGTTAAAAACTTGGGTTTGGGTGCCGGCGTAGTAGCAGCCTACTATGAAAAAAGAAAGAAATAGACCGAACAAAGAAAAGATCTCCAATTCTCTCTGTTTCGTGCTTCGCTTTTTAGAATACCGCGCCTTGTCATCTCATCATCCACTTGTTTGCTCCATCTATTCTTTGGCCTGCCAATTCTGCGTGCACCGCCATGTGGCTCGAATTTATACGCCTTTTTAGCGGGTTCATCATCGCTCATTCTTATATATGGCCTAGCTAACGCAATCGCTGCATCTCGATACACTTAACTATGTATATTCATGTCGTTGTATAGCAGATACAGCTCGTGGTTCATGCGACGTCGATATTCAACGTCAACGTAGATCTGGTCCGTAGATCTTTCGAAGAATTTTTCTCTCAAACACGCCAAGCACTGCCTAATTTGCTTGCGCAAGTGCCCAGGCTTCGGAATCATACCCCAGCACGGGTAATATCAGTGTTTTGTAAAGTGTTATTTTTGTTTGACGAGTTGTGGCTTTGTTTTTGATGTGCTTACTTTGACTCTGTGCTCTGTTGGTCAATACAATTCTTCTTTTTATTTCACAACTAATGTCGTTTGTTGTGTTTACGGTGGTGCCGAGGTATACGAAGTCTTTTACTATCTCAAAATTATAGGAACCAACTTCAACAGTTTGTTCGATCTCAATGGACGCATTGCGCGTCGACACCATCAACTTGGTCTTCTCGCCGTTTACCGCCAGACCCACTTTAGCAGATTCCCCTTCGACTTTCATAAAGGTATCAGTTACTTCTTTTACTGGTCTGCCCATGATGTCTATATCATCAGCATAAGAAAGTAACATGTGGCTATTGGTGTAGATTGTGCCACTTCTTTTGACGTTTGCCTCCCGTATAACCTTTCCTATTTTAACTGAGAACCTTGTGTCAGTTAAAGTCATTTTACAAAGCCGAATGAGCTTTGCGGGGATACGAAATTCAGACATGGCTTGGAATACCTTTGAAAGTAGCGGGCTGTCGATGGCTGCTTTATAATCGACAAAAAGGTAGTAGGTGTCGATCTGTCTTGAGTCTTCTTCAGGATTTGCCGCAGGGTAAATATCTGGTCAATGTTGGACTTGCCAGATCTAAAGCCGCATTGGTATGGTCCAATTATTTCATTGACCATGGGCTTTAGTCGTTCGCTCAATATCGCTGACACCATCTTGTAGGCGATAGACAGAAGACTTATGCCCCTATAGTTGGAGCATAAATTCCTATCTCCCTTTTTTATGGAGGGGACGCCTAGGTTCCAATCGTCGGGTACGCGTTCTTCCTGCCAGATGGAGCTAACTAGCTGTTGCATACACCTTATCAGCGTGTCGCCTCCGGTTTTAAACAGCTCGGCTGGTATGCCATTAACAAGGTAGTGGTCCGAGTATGTGTTTGCACCTCGGAACGATCGTACATCCAACACACTCGATGCATGTTCTCCCTCTATCACAACGTGATCAATTTTATTTCTTGTTCTTTGATCTGGCGACAGCCAGGTGCCCTTATGAATATCGAGATGTTTAAATCTGGTACTGCTAACTACCATGTTTTTTGCAGCTGCAAAATCTATCAGCCTCATACCATTGTCAGATGTTTCACTGCGGAGACTGAATTTCCCGACTGTTGGGCCAAATCCAATTTTGGCATTAAAATCGTCTAGTATAAGTTTCTTCTAGGCAATCGTAAAATATATCTTTGGTCTGTTCGTCCCTGTCTTCAGTGGGAGCATGAGCGCAAATAAAGCTGATGTTGAAGAATTTAGGTTTTAATCGAATTGCAGCGAGACTTTCATTCACTGGGGTGAAGCTGGAGACCAGATGTTTTAACCTCTGACCAACTACAAATCCGCAACCAAACTCATGATTTGTGTTATGGCAGCTATAATACAGTGCGTCACCTTTAGGTGTTGTTGTGACGCCTTTCCCAATCCATCGTATTTCCTGTATGGCGCTAATGTCGGCCTTGTACTTTTCAAGTACATCTGCCAATGCGTAAACTGCACCTACTCTATAAAGAGTGCGAACATTCCAGGTGTAGATTCGCAGATCATGGTCCATAAAACGTTTGTTTAGAGGGATTTGTTTTTCTTCTCTTTCGTTTTTTCATAGTAGGCTGTTTTTTAACGTTCTTATGGGTGAACGCGCGGCACATTTTAGCTCACTACCTTTAACGGGTGTTAAAGGCAGTTCCCCAGGTGACACCACGGGGAGGTCAGTGTCCAATTGAGATGAAAGAGGGACCAAGATAAATCCTAGGCTTTGCCATGTTAAAGCAGGTCAGGACCGTTCCTTGGTATCTTCCATCCCATACGTCACCCCGTGAGGTATCATTGTGTGGGGGATATACCAAAACATTGGTCTGAGGTACCATTATGTGGGGCCTATACCAAAACATTGGTCTATGTTAACAATTTTTGGTTGTTGTTTTTGTAACAGTGTTTTTATTTTCTGTTTTTAAGTTCATTTTTTTCTTAACCTGGGTCTTTCCCCAGTTCTAGGAATGTGATTGGTTCGATGGGATGTAACCACAGATCTAGTGGAGTTAGTTGAGTAGGTTTGGCAGGGCAGTTGAATAGGTGCAGTGTATCATGCGGTCCTGTGTCACATGCTGGGCAGATGTTTTGCATGGTGTCATCGATCCTTGGCCTATAGAAATTTAGACGGCTGCATCATCCCGAGCGTGGTTGAGCCAAAACTACAGCGCTCCTCAGCTGCGATAGATGGGGGATGTTCTCCGAGGACCGCATTCACAAGATAGTTGTTTATGGCATCTATGCTAGTTAAACCTGCTTGATAGCCTTGTTAATCTAAGGTTTCTCTGTTGTAACATTGAACATCTCTTTCTAGATCATGAATATCCCTCCTGGCATTCCTTGGTGGGGGTGCCCTATCCCCCATATGGTTATTGGAATGGCTCTCATGGTAACACCTGAACAAGTACTGTAACGTGAGCATGCCATTGTGTTGCTGTATTGGAAGAATCTTTGTCTCCTCATGTATATGGTCCACTGAAGACATAAGGAGGTACCCGTTGCAGTTCTTAAGGCGTCATTTTGACAGGTCTGAATATTTTTCCATCGCGTTGCACTTATATTCTGAGAACATACTGGCGACGCAAAGCTTACCACGGACCGCGATATATGTGGTCAATGAGGTTTCTATACTTGCACCCCAAGCGCTGCCGGCTAAAGACTTGAGGGCCCGTGTTCCTACATCTCAGCTTGTCGCAGATAGCTGTGGCAAGTGCGGACGACATTAACATGCTGCCGAATGTGACCCGCAGAATTTGGCGGCAATTTATGGTCGGATTTCTGCTACCATAGACCATTACATTGCACTCTCTTCTCACCTCTACCGTCCATATGGTGAACAGAGTGGTTGTAGATGTAGTGGCGTATATTTGCATATTCCTCGCGTGGAAAAAGGTGGTACGATCAGTCAAATAGGAGTTCAGCCTTTCACAAATGACATCTGGAAAGGCACCTGGTACCAAGATCGTACAATCATCCGCATACGTTACGATCTCAATGACGTCTGGATTTTTGGTGGAGAAGTTTTGTGACCACTGGGAACCTCAAATATCAAATTACTGGTAGTTCGGTCAAAAAACTTTGCGAAAATCCTCAAAATACTGAAAATCGGGAGGCACCGTTATATGGGTGATATACCTAACCATGGACCTATGTTGACGATTTTTTAGGTGGAGAAGTTTTGTGACCACTGGGAACCTGAAATGTCAAATTACGGGTAGTTCGATTAAAAATTGCAGCTAAAACCCTCAAAATATGTACTTAAAATCGGGAGGTATTCCAAAACATGGAACTATGTTGAACATTTTTGGTTGAGATATTTCGTTACTGCAGGGAATCTCAAATGTTAAATAACAGATAGTTTGGTAAATAAAGCGCAACTAAAATCCTGAAAATACCCAAAATCGAGTGGTACTCTGGCGGCTATACCAAAACGAGGACCTATCTTTATAATTTTTGGTGGAGAAATCTCTTTACTACAGAGAACTTCAAATGTCAAATTACGTCAAAGTTTAGCCAAAAATATAGATAAAACCCTCAAAATACTGAAGATCGGAATGTACCGTTATATGGGGGATATACCAAAAAAATGGACCTATGTTGATAATTGATGGTGGAGAAATTTCTTTAATACAGAGAACCTCAAATGTCAAATTACGGGAAGTTTTGTCAAAAAATGTAGATGAAACCCTCAAAATACCGAAAATCAGGATGTACAGTTATATGTGGGATATACCAAAAAATTGACCCATGTTTAGAATTTTTGGTGGAGAAGTTCCGTGACTGCAGGAAACTTCAAAAGTATAGTGATTCAGTCAAAAATATAGCTAAAATTCTCAAAGTACCGAAAATCAGGAGGTACCGTTATATGAGGGCTATACCCAAACATGGACCTAGGTCGATGAATTTTTGTGGAGAAGCTTTATGGGATTTTATGGGGACCTTAAATGTCAAAAACAGGTAGTTCAGACAAAAAAATTAGCAAAAATCCTCAAATGGCCGAAAATCGCAGGTACCGTTATATAGGGGGTGTATCAAAACATGGACCTGTGTTGACAATTTTTTATGGAGAAGTTCGGACTTAGAAGTTTACCCTGATCAAGAAAATATAAAATTGATAGGGTTGCAAATGATTATTTCAATGCGTTACGAACGGAAAAACAAACTTAATATACCCTCCATATTATGGTGCGCTCGATAACTCTCGAATGCATCGACCGAGTAGGTCCAAACTTTGCACCTCGAAATATTTATCGTTCCACAAAAATTCACATTCTTTTTTTGCTTCAAATGGTGCACGATAACTCTCGAAGGGAGTAACCAATTCACTTTGATAGACTAGGAACTAGGGTAGGTTATGTAGACGACTATCTAATATGTAGCCTGCTCTACAGGCGTTAGGCGTCTTAAATATAAGACAGTTTTAGGTCTATCTTAAAAACTTGTAATATTGCCGACAAGTTTTGATGGGTACCAGGTCACTGCAATGTTGAACGAAACGATACCGTAGATTAACTGACAAGTTGACCTTCAAACGACCAGGCCTCCGACCATCTGGTAGAGGACTGTGTCGAGCCAACGCTTTGCTTCTTCCTAGCATGCTTTACAGGCGGTAGGCGTCTTAAATCTAATACAGTTCTAGGTCTATCTTAAAAACTTGTAATATTGCCGACAAGTTCTGCTGGGTACCAGGTCACTGCAATGTTGAGCGAAACGATACCGTAGATTAACTGACAAGTTGACCTTCAAACGACCAGGCCTCCAACCATCTGGTAGAGGACTGTGTCGAGCCAACGATTTGCTTCTTCCTCAGCAAACTCGGGCACCTCCTCTGTCTGTGTCCTAGAATGGTAGTCAAAAGACACAACCAGTTTGGAGTGCATTTTATTTCCTCCATGGACCCCGCAGGCCTGCTAATTTATTACAGAAGCCTTAAGTGGCTATGGATCGATCGGGTCATTCTAGGCCCCTTCTATCGCTTTTCAGGATAAGCACAATGGGCCGCTAGTCTCCGAGTAAAGTTGATGCCGACAATCAACGGCAGCTGTCCATTCTACAACATAACCTAACCTTGCACTTCGTAATATTTCTTCCAGGTATAAATTAGGTCAGAAAAGGGTTCCGCTTCTTCGCATACCTCTCAAAAGTTTTGCAGAGGTGAAGTTTAAAGATATGCATAGAATCGATTTGAAATTTGTTGCAGTAGGTTATTCACGCGGTCTCTATTACGACGGTACAATTTTTTTCGGTGCAAGTCCAAACTTCCTAGTCCCTTTCTATCGCTTTTGAGGATGAGCACAATGGACCACTGGTCTCCGAGTGAAGTAGCTGTTAACAATCAATGGCAGCTGTCCATCTTACAACCTAACCTTGCATTTCGTAATATTTCTTCCAGGTATAAATCGGGTGCCACCGTGGTGCAATGGTATGCACACCCGCCTTGCACACATAAGGTCGTGGGTTCGATTCCCCGGCCAGGCAACATCAAAACACTTTTCAACGGTGGGAAAATACCCCTCAGTAATGTTGGCGACATTTCCTGAGTATTTCAGCCTTGTTAAACTTCTTTACAAAAGTGGTGTCTTAGACACGCCGTTCGGACTCGGCGATAAACTGTAGGTCCCATATCATTGAGCTAATATGAATCGGGGTGCACTCATTGATATGAGAGAAGTCTCCCTTGTCCCTTATGGGATGTTTGTGGAACAATTATATATGTATATTATAAATCGGGTCATAATAGGGTCCCACTTCTTCGCATACCTCTCAAAATTTTTGCAAAGATGCAGTTTAAAGATATATGTAGAATCGATTTGAAATTTGTTACAGTAGGTTATTTTCGCGGTCCCTATTACGACGGTACATTTTTTTCGGTGCAAGTCCAAACTTTCTGAAATGATGGCGTTCGAGCTCGAATTGAGTATCTGGTTTGGCCGAAACTATACCCATCGTAAAATTTTTCCATATTCACGGTGATTTTGAAACAAATTTAAATGGAAGGTGCTTGCACCTCGGAAGTTCAAATTGGGACAATGCACTGACTATATCGCCCCCTTATAAAACAATGTCATGAAGGGTGTGCCTTAACTAACTTTTAATGATAACCGCTTACACAGGGAAAGTTTTTGTGAATTCTGAAACAGCAATGTTCATAGATGAGAAAAATCCAAAAACAAGAAAAAATCGTTGTGAAAATTTTTAAATAAATCGCGGTCAAAATTCACATTTTTAGGTGTTTTTTAGGTTTTCACAATTTTGCTTGGAAACCGCAAGTCCTATCGAAATTATGCTAAGGAAAATGTTGTAGCTGTGAAAATTCTCTACAGGATTGGTGTTTATTATTTATTCTCAGGCTGTACAATTTTTGAGATAAAGAAGCTCAGTTTACATTTTAGGTTTTTTTTGTTAGGGTTTCGCGATTTTGCTTGAAAACGGCAAGTCTTATCGGCATAGGACCTGAGAAAATCTTATAGCTGTGACAACTCTCTACAAGACTGGCTTATGTAATTTTACCTAGGTTGTACCATTTTTTAGATATATAAGTTTAAGTTGGGAAATTGCAGTGATGACATTGTTTTATAAGGAGACGATACAGAATTGAATTGAATTTGAATTGTCCCAATTTCAACTTCTATATCTCAAAAGTTGTAAAACCTACGAAAATATCATTAAGGTCAATCTTGTAGAGAATTTTGATCAACTTGAATCGCGTTTTATTTAAAAAATTCCCAGGTGTAAGCACCTTCCATTTAAATTTGATTCAAGAGCACCGTGCCTTCTTACCTCATATTTACTCCAAAGACTCTCAAATATGTACTTAGAGTACTAGAATAAGGTATATACATTTATCGTAGTCTGTAGTGCGATTCTCTAACCCATTTTTGAGTTACCGACAAAAATCAGTAACTCTAAAACGCAAAATTATGAAGGAAATGTTCAAATAAAACTTGACAACACTGTTGATATCGGTAGGACTTTACCACTACTTTTCACTGGTAGCTAACTTACCGAATAATATCGTTAATTGCGGAAATTAAAGGCCTTTTAATTTTATCGATTTTTGTTGGTAACTCAAAAAATGGGTTAGAGAATCGCACTACTGATACAGGTCGCCAACTTCCTTTTGGTCGCTTTATATATTTTCTCCTTTTTGCCCTAAAAACTTTCATCTGGTATTCTAGGTGAAGTCCTTTTACTGTTCTGGCCTTCCTTCTGGTTGTTCTAAAGACCTCCTAGTTGCCATAAAACACGCATCTGAACATCTAGAAGAAGGACCATAGGCTTCACACAGGTCGAATTGAAGACTGATGTCTTAAATCATTCCTCCTAGTTGACCTAAAGACTCTTATTTAGTACTTTAAGAGAAGATCTACTGTTACTTCACAAAGTCTCAATACTGGTCGTAGTCTTCTTTCTGATCACTTTAAAGATTAACTTCTGACATCCTTAAACAACTCCAACCTCTGTCACTTTATTAACTACATTCTGATCGCCTTAAGCACTTTCTGGTGGTCGACATGAATGTTGCATGTTGGTAGCTTTAACGACTTCATTATAGCGTTCCTCAAAACTTCTATGTGGTGATAGTTCGTAAATAATTATTTCTGGCCAACTTCACCTTTAATCGCCTTGTGTTCGCTTTAAAAATGATGGCCGCCATAAAAACTTTCTGTTGCTCCTTTTAAATACTTCCTGCTTGTAGATTAAACAAATTATATTCGCGTCGCCTTAAAGTCTATCTGAGGGGCGATTAAACGGCTCTCGTTTGGCCTCGATAAAGTATTTCTCCATACAACTAACCTCTGGTCTCCAAAGACTCTTCTAGTCACCTTCAAGAACTCCATTTTAACCGCCTTTTGGTCGCCTTAAACAATGACGACTGTCTTAAAGACTTGCCATTGGTCGTTTTAAAGTCTCCCTGTTGATCAATTTAAAAACTATCTTCTGATTATCTTCTGGACACATAAAATACTCTCCTTTGATCTCTTTACCAAAAACTCCCCTCTCGATACTGTAAATACTTACTAGCCGCTTTAAAATCGTGTATACAAAAAACTCCCTCTTCAATATTTCTACAGAAGACTTCCTCTTCAGGTCAGTAAGAGATTTCTGTTTGAGCTTATTATGAAGCAGTTTAGCTGACGCTGGGGTATAAAAAGAATAACGTTTACGCTCGTCTATAAAAGACTGTCGTTTGTGCACGTCTGTAAAAATGTTCATTTTCAGTTCGCTCCCCAGCTACTTCTATTAAAGCTCATTTTTAAAAACCTATAAGGACTTTCTCTCATAAAGCATGACTTGAATCTATGTCCATATAGATTTGTGGTTATATTCAATTTTAAATATGTATTTATGTATGTACAAGATAATATATGTTTTAACATACGTATCTGCGTTTGTAGGCATGTTCTAATTACCCGGTTACCAAAATGTAATTATGTTTAACAACCACAAAATTCTGGTTGCGTTTAATTTTCATGTAAAACAAATTAAATAATGTATATAAATCAATTTAGAAAGTTTGTGTGTTTGCGTGTGTGTGCTTGCGTGAATCTGTTTAGCTTACTTGTTTACGTGTCAGAATAATTGAAATAAAACTAAATGATTTAACAGCCAGTCACACGTGTTTTATTTGGTTGCACAATGGACATGGTGAGAAAAAAACTATTTACCAAAATTGTTTTAGAAATAACACAGAAAATAGAAATCGACATGTCAATAGATATTTAATTATTGTACATATTTATATTGAAATTATTGACAATTAAGCTTGTTGATTTTATAAACCACAATTGTCACAATTATTTTATGCATATTTATCTGCCAGGTAGGTCAAGGTTATTCAAATCCTATTAAAATTTATGTAAATTTGTAATCATTTTGAAATGCTAATGATTTTCAGATAAATGTTTTAGAAATTAAAAATCAATTGGAATTGGACATTAGTATAAAACAAGCAGTAGGTAGTCTGATAAACGTAACGAACACATTGGAGTCTTTATAGACGAAAATAAATGAACCGCGTTGGCGGCCCGTCGTAATGAGTGTTGTCAAATTTTCTTAGCATAAAAACCTAAGTTGGGTTATGACGAACATTTCAATAAAAGATTTATCCAAATCGATCCAACCGTTCTCAATTGATGCCATTACCAACGAACTACACTTGATTTTTATTTATAAAGATTGGATGCGGCTTTTTTAGGCGAGCTGAAGAGATCCTTTATAAATGCGCTAAGTGAGTGTTTGTAGAGCAGAAGAACAAGCACTCTGAAAAGAGTTACTAAGTTTAGTTTCAGGAAATTCAGGCAGTGAGATTCAGTCATGGTTCTTTTCACTTTAAGGGCTTTTAAAAATTCTACAATTAGCAGGTTATCAAAGCGGGGCAAAAGTTTGGGACTATATCGCAACAGGAGCAAATGGATCCCCCGTAAACGAGCTGAAACGGGTTTTATAGACAAGTTGAAGTAATTCTTCAGTAACCTGAGTATTTTTTTCTATAGAAAAAAGTGTCCTCAGAGGCCTGAGGAATTTTTTTCTATAGAAAAAAGGACCTGAGGATTTTTTTTTTGTATACAAAAAGTGTCCTCAGGGACCTGAGGAATTTTTTTTCTATAGAAAAAAAGTGTCCTCAGTGACCTAAGGAATTTCTTTCTATAGAAAAAAAGTGTCCTCTGGGACCTGAGGAATCTTTTTCTATAGAAAAAATGTCCTCAGGGACCTGAGGATTTTTTCTATATAAAAAAGTGTCCTCAGGGACCTGAGGATTTTTTCTATAACAAAAGTGTCTTCAGTAACCTGAGGAATTTTTTCTCTAGAAAAAAGGAACCCGATGAGTTTTTTTTTTATAAAAAAAGTGTCCTCAGGGACCTGAGGAATTTTTTCTATAGAAAAAAGTGGAACCTGAGGAATTTTTTCTATAGAAAAAGTGTCCTCAGGGACCTGAAGAATTTTTTCTGTGGAAAAAAAGTGTCCTCAGTGACCTAAGGAATTTGTTTCTATAGAAAAAAATGTCCTCAGGGACCTGAGGATTTTTTTTAAAGTGTCATCAGGGACCTGAGGAATTTTTCTATAACAAAAGTGTCTTCAGTAACCTGAGGAATTTTTTCTCTAGAAAAAAGGAACCGGAGGAATTTTTTCTACAGAAAAAAGTGTCCTCTGACCTGCGGAATTTTTTTCTATAGAAAAAAGTGTGCTCAGGGACCTGAAGAATTTTTTCTGTGGAAAAAAGTGTCATCAGTAACCTGAGGAATTTGTTTCTATAGAAAAAAGTATCCTCATGGACCTGAGGAATTTTTTTTTTAAAGAAACAAGTCTCCTCAGGATTTTTTTTTCTATAGAAAAAAGTGTCCTCAGGGACCTGAGGAATTTTTTTCTATAGAAAAAAATGTCCGCAGGTGTCTGAGGATTTTTTTTTATAGAAAAAAGTGAAAGGAATTTTTTTCTATAGAAAAAAGTGTCCTTAGGGACCTGAGAATATTTTCTATAGAACAAAGGAGGATATTTTCTATAGAACAAAGAGTCCTGAGGAATTTTTTTCTGTAGAAAAAAGTGTCCTCAGCAAACCTAAGGAAATTTTTTCTATAGAAAAAAAGTGACCTCAGGAAACTGAGGAATTTTTTTTCTAGAAACAAGTCTCCTCAGGATTTTTTTTTCTATAGAAAAAAGTGTCCTCAGGGACCTAAGGAATTTTTTTCTATAGAAAAAAGTGGCCTCAGGGCACTTATCTCATTAAGTATTTTGGCCGAATCGGAAACTCAAGTCGTAAGTTGTTGTTCTCATCAAACATTACAGTTGGCCCCGATAGGGTTTTAGAACTGTTGGTCTATTTTCTCAGGAAATATGAACTGGCCCCGAAAAAAATTTATCGTCGTAAAGAGTCCAATAGGGCAACCTGATGTAAAAATTTCACTTTTCCGATTTTTTTTAATTTTGTTTAGGGGACTCCCGAAGGAGCGGACTGATATAGTCCATATTGAAACTTATTTATATCTCGAACAAAAATTATGACGTCAAAAGTTTGAACCGACGAACATGGCTAAATTGACTCCAAATTGTCTAAAATGAATAGACCCCAAATATGTTTGGACGAAACCATTATTTTAATGAAGATAAAAAATATATCGCTGTACTCAGGACCTCAGGGACCAACGTCGTAAATAACTTTAAAACAATCCTTGAACAGCCCTTAAACTGTACATAAGCGATAATTTTGAGTATTTGTGCGAAGGTGTTGCCCGATATAGACCTTCATGCAAATTAAAGTACGTTTGAACAAATTTTACGATTAGAAAAGTTTCGTCCAAATCAGATACTCATTTCGTAAGTTATAGAACTCATGAGTCAGCATCTGAGAAAGTATTTTTGCCGAATCGGAAAGTTAATTCGTAAGTTACTGTTCTCATCTGTCATTATAGTTGACCTCGACAGGGTTTTAGTGCTTTTGAGCTATTTAATAAGGAAATATGGAATCGCTCCGAAAAAAATTTGCCATCGTAAAGGGTCCGTGAGATACCGAAGAAGCGAAACAAAGTTTGGACATCCTTCGAGAAATTTAACTTTTGGGAAGAGGTATACCCCATCTTCGAATTTGATTTCAGTCTGTAAAAATTAGTAAAATGAGCAAAGTTTGGACCAACTCGGATACTCACTTGGAGTTGTGCGCTAAGAATTTTAGCTGGTAGGCTATTATCTCGGGAAGTATAGATTTGTTCCCGATAACAACTTTCAAATCGATCCCAGTGCTGATCTTAAATTGTACTTTTGCCAAAAGTTTTGAAATGATTTTTGTACAAACTATTACTGGGTGCAAGATTTTATACCAAATCGAATGACCTTTTGAAGACCTTTGGGATGTCTTCCACTTAAAGAGGACTTTTATGAGCTCTACTATTTATATAAGGCCTCTACGAGATATTTTATCTAAACAACATTTTCCTGAGGTCTTAAATTTTTAGAAGACCGTTATGGAAATTCTTTTTATAGAAACCATTTTGGAGGTTTTCTATTTATTTTATAGAAGATTCTATTTATAGAAGACCATAAGGAGATCACCCATATGTAGAAGACAGGACTACGACGAACAGCATCGGTATACATTTCCAAAGGATCTTCGGACAGACCCTAAACTGCACTTAGGGGAGGTACCCTAAGGAGAGGACCGATATGGGCTATTTAAGAAGTTAAACTAAATTTGGACAAAATATTAGGAGATCCAAAGTTTGGACCAAATTGGTTGCACCGTTCAAGAGATATCGTGCATACCATTTTAGTGACATATTTTTAATATTGGGGGGAAGTGCCGAAAGTTGTGGACCGGTATTGCCCATCATCGAAATGAAACTAAATTTGGACAAAATACGACGAAGACCAAATGTTGGACCAAATCGGTTGATCAGTTCGGGAGCTATCGTGCTCTCCAGCCACTACATATGGTGCCATAGGGGTTTTTTTACACCTTTCGGGCTGTTTTCCCGAAGAAATATGGACTTGCCCCTGAAAAAACTTTTACCGTAGTAATGGAGGTAGCGAATGCAAATCGCTTCAACAAAAATCAAAGTGATCCGAGAGCAGGTCTTAAAGTGAACTTATCCGAAACTTTGTGTGGGATTTACCCGAAGGAGTGGACAAATATAGTCCATATTCGAACCTGATTCATATCTGGTAGATATACTAGGATGTGGTAAGTATGGACCAAATCGGTCACTCTCTTCAAGAGTAATCGTGCGCACAATTTTTCCGAACATTTTTTAACTTTTGTGGGGGAGATACCTGAAGGACTGGACCGACATGGCTTATCTTCGAACTTAAACCAAGCTTCGACCAAATGTTACGAAGGACAAATTTTGGACCGAATCGGCAGATACGTTTGAGAGTTTTCTTCCGCTCCAATCACTACAAACGGTGTCATAGGCGTTTTTTCAGCTTTCAGGCAATGTTCTCAGGAAGTATGGACTTGCCCCTTATGAAACTTGTACCGTCGTATGGGGGGCAGTGAGAACAAGTTGTTACAACAACAATTAAAGCGATTCGTGAGCAGGTCCTTATCTGAACTTTTGCGAAATTTTGTGTGGGAGGTACCCGAAGGAGTGGACCGATTGGGTCCACACTAGAACTTCATCTAAGTCTGGTAGAAATTTCAAGATGTGCAAAGTATGGACTTAATCGGTTACTTCCTTCAAGAGTTATAGTGCGCACAAATTTTCCGAACATTTACGAACTTTTGTGGGGCAGGTACCGGAAGGAGTGGCCCTATATAACCCATCTTCGAAATTAAACTAAGTTTGGAAAAAATATTACGAAAGAGTGAAACATCAAACAAATGGCTTTGGTACAGGCACATCCTCCTGTAGAGACCAGCAAGGTAATCTGGTAACAGATACAGATAGCGTGCTCAGGATATGGAAGGAACATTTCTCCAATCTGCTGGTATCAAATCCCAGAATATGGTATAGAATGTATACCGCCCGGCCAAGATGAGGTAAAAACAGCAATCAACCGACTGAAGAATAATAAAGCAGCAGGAGCCGATGGCCTACCAGCCGAGCTGTTTAAAACCGGAGGCGACGCGCTGATAAGGTGTATGCATCAGCTAATTAGCACCATCTGGCAGGAAGAACGCGTACCCGACGATTGGAACTTGAGCATCCTGTGCCCCGTCCACAAGAAGGGGGATAAGACTGTATGCTCTAACTATAGGGGCATAAGTCTACTCCCTATCGCCTACAAGATAGTGTCAGGGATATTGTGCGAACGACTAAAGCCTATGGTCAACGAAATAATTAGACCATACCAATGCGGCTTTAGGACTGGCAAGTCCACCATTGACCACATATTTACCCTGCTGCAAATCCTGCAGAAGACCCAAGAGATGCAGATCGACACCTACCAACTTTTTGTCGACTATAAAGCAGCCTTTGATAGCCCGCTGCGTTCAAAGGTATTCCAAGCCATGTCTGAATTTGGTATCCCCGCAAAACTCATCCGGCTTTGTAAAATGACTTTAGCTGACACGAGGTCCTCAGTTAAAATAGGAAAGAACCTCTCCGAAGAGTTTGGTACCAAAAGAGGTTTTAGGCAAGGAGATCGTGTGATCTCTTCAACATCCTGCTGGAAAAGGTTATACGAGAGGCAAACGTCAAAAGAAGTGGCACAATCTACACCAATAGCCACATGTAACTTGCTTATGCTGATGATATAGACATCATGGGCCGAGCAGTAAAAGAAGTAACTGATAACTTTATGAAGGTCGAAGGAGAATCTGCTAAAGTGGGTCTGGCGATAAACGGTGAGAAGACCAAGTTGATGGTGTCGAGGCGGAATGCGTCCATTGAGCTCGGACCAACTGTGGAAGTTGGTTCCTATAATATTGAGGTAGTAAAGGCCTTCGTCTACCTCGACACCTCCGTAAACACCACAACGACATGAATATTGTTAAACGTATAGAGATGCAGCGATTGCGTTGGCTAGGCCACATCATAAGAATGAGCGATGATGAACCCTCTAAAAAGGCGTATAAATACGGACCGCTTGACGGTGCACGCAGAATTGGCAGGCCAAGGAATAGATGGCGCAAACAAGTGGATGAAGAGATGAAAAAGCACGGTATTCCAGAGTGCGAAGCAACAAATAGAGAGAAATGGAGATATTTTCTTAGTTCGGCCTATGGGACAAATGTAATGGGCCAGCTAGGTAAGTAAGTAAGTTGTTGTTCCAATCCCAAAAAATGCATCCTTTTTGCAATTTAATTGCAATGGGCTCCGAGGTAAGATCGATGAAATAGTGGACTTTACAAATCGGAAGAAGATCAAGGTCGCGGCGGTGCAGGAAACCATGCTGAACGACCACAGCTCAGTACGTTGTGATGGTTACAACGTAATAGGGAAGGATCGCACCAGATGTGGAGGTGGGGGATTGGCTTTCCTCTTGCACCAGTCTGTTC
The DNA here is from genome assembly GCF_047663935.1 of Musca autumnalis. Classification (NCBI taxonomy): domain Eukaryota; kingdom Metazoa; phylum Arthropoda; class Insecta; order Diptera; family Muscidae; genus Musca; species Musca autumnalis. The sequence continues at coordinate 30,515,421 of NW_027412088.1, forward strand.
AATACAGACATATCTCGCTTGAGCCTGACTCTAATGACCCGTACATGGAATGTATGGGGGTAGCAGTCAGGTGTGGAACGGCCGAGATAGTATTGCTAAACGTATACATCCCGCCGAGAAACAGCTGTATCTTAGATTATAAGCCTGACATTAGTCCGCTTTTGGAAGGTCATAATCGTCTGGTCCTGGGGGACTTTAATGCGCATCATGAGATGTGGCATTCGGCCCTCGGAAACGACCAGAGAGGTATAGCGCTGGCTGAGCAGATTAATAGCTCTACGTTATGCTCGGTCAATGAGGACGCCCCTACCAGAATTAGAGGAGCGTGTCACCGTTCGCAAGACATAGCCGTGTGATAGAACAGTGATTGTGGCATTTGACTTATTAAAAGCCTTTGATACTGTCATGCGCTCCAAGCTGTTCGAGGACATCGAGCAGACAACCCTCCGGTTAAGTCTGAAACGTAGGATAATCAACTATATGTGTGGTCGCCAGTCGTATGTGGAGTTCAGGAACGAGAAATCCAAGCCCCGTAGAGTAAAACAGGGAGTTCCCCAAGGAGAGATGATATCTCCGGAACTGTTTAACCTCTACCTTTCCTGTATTCCGCCCCCTCCAGACGGCATTGATTGACATCTGTGAGAGACTGAACTCCTATTTAACCGATCTTACCACCTTTTTTCACGCGAGGAATATGCAGATATCCGCCACTAAATCGACGGCCACTCTGTTCACTACATGGAAGGCGCAGTATAAAAGAGAGTTGAATATCAGGGTCGATGGTAGCGGAATTCCGACCACAAAATGCCCCAAAATTCTAGGGGTCACATTCGACACCACTTTCACGTCGTCCGCGCATGCCACAGCTATCTGCGATAAACTGAAATGTAGGAACAAGGTCCTCAAGTCCCTAGCCGGCAGCACTTGGGGTGCAGATAAAGAAACCTTGTTAACCACGCATAAATCGATAGGTCGGTCTGTGGTAAGCTATGCGGCGCCAGTTTGGTCCCCGAATTTGTGTGTTACACGCAGTGGGATAAAATTCAAATTTGTCAGAACGCCGCCCTGAGAACAGCAACAGGGTCCCTCCTCAAATCTACAGTGGACCATCTACATGAGGAGGCAAATATTCCTCCAGTACGACAACATAATGAGATGCTATCGTTGCAGTACTTGCTCGGGTGTTACCGTGAGAGCCATCCCAATCACCATCTGCTGGCCACCGATACACCCAGGCATATCAAGAAGGATATTCATGCTCTAGAGACGACGGTCCAACAATATAGGAGAGAACCTCTAGATCAACAGGGATATCAGGCAGGTTTGACCAGTATTCACACGAACACAGTTGCTAAGACCATAAGCAATTATTGTGTGAATGCAGTCATCGGATCACATCCCCCATCTATCGCAGCTGAAGAGCGTCAGCTGCCACGACAAACCAGAGTAGTTATGGCTCAATTACGCTCGGGATATTGCAGTCGCCTAAATTCCTATTGGGCGGGAATCGATCGCACCGTGCAAGACATCTGCCCAGTATGCGGCATGGGCCCGCACGATACTAAGCACCTATTCAACTGCCCCGCCAAGCCTACTCATCTGACTCCAGTGGATCTGTGGTTACATCCCATCGAAGTAGCCAACTTCCTGGAACTGGATATAGACCCAGAGCCAGATTGAACAGGAGAACGAACATACAAACACAATAATAAAACACTGTTACAACAACAACAACAACGCCCATGTGCTGAAGGTTTCTGACTACTGTTAATCAATACCAAATTACAGCCAATTTGGGCCGAACATATAGATAAAAGATTCAAAATACCTGAAATCGGGTGGTACCGTTATATGAGGACTATAGGAAAAACTGGACCCATATTGATGTTTTTGCTTAGGTATTTTTTACTTATTTTAAGCATTTACTGAAAAAATCTGATATATCCGACGATTAGAAATATTTTTGTCGCACCTTGCCATACAAGCGGGACCACTGTGCACTGTAATAGTGCTTTCAAAAGCATCAATATGAAACATCATTATTCGGGGTCTGTGACAAAGAACTGTAACTGTGAACTAAATTTTAAAACAATGCAATTCTATTACCATTTCTCTTTTTTTCGAATTTGAAATAGTAATTTTAGGGAGAAATCGCATTTAGCATTGCAATGTTGTCCAACGAAATGCTTTTAAAATGATTGAAATTTCAGACTCGAAACAACATTCTAAGGACAATAATTCAAAATGGAAATCTTTCACTTGTTTAGTCTGGGCTATCGTTTAATGACATTTTTCCACATCTTTCTCTCCTTCTCTCTTGGGTGGGTATTGGTTTTCTGAAGTATTTGCAATTTTGTGGATGACTTACCAAAAGCAGCGACAGCAGCAGCAATGAAATCGTTGTTTATGTGTTTTTTATTCCTTTTTTCTTATTTGGTTGCTATTATCCTTTTGGTCATAAAACAAAATTTGTTGCTGTATTATTCCACACACACAAAGTGAGAGTGATAAAGCCAGAGAAGAAACGAATGACACTGCACAATATTCCAACAATCGCACACTAATCAATCAAACAATCAATCAATTGCAATGGCATAGAAAAAGGAAACAACAATTCCGAATGGAGAACAGCAATTACAACACTTGGGTATCCTTTGGAATGAATGACTGGGATAAAAGTATTTGTAAGTTTTATTAGTTTTTTTCACAGACTTTTTTCACTTTTTTGGATGACGAGAAAAGTTGCGATTTTTTGAGAGATTTTTTTTTGTTAAACTTTTTTAATTAAAATATGTATGTGTATTGTCCCCTGTTTTTAGTTACTGTTGTTTTTGTTGTTTTCAGCAATTATTTCCAATTATTTATTTTTTTTGTATTTTTTAAATTGTCAAACTTTTGTTGTTGTTATTTTTAATTGCTACCAAGCCTGCTGCTTGGCTGCATCCACCAAATACAAGTGTGACAAATTCAATGCTAATGTTTGTTTGTTGTTTCTATTATTATTATAATTTTTTTTACTTTTTTCTTAATCCACCATAACAAGGCTTGTGCAGATGATCTTCAATGCCTCTATCCTCCATCGACCAAATGAAAGCGTTAAACGACATTTGTAACAAATTGCGACATTTAAATGTAAATGATTATGTTTATGATAAACTTGGCATAGTTGTTTGGTTGTTTTTGTTTTTTCTTTATTTTTTTTTATTATTGTTGTTGTGTTCTTGTTATTATTGCATTGGCAGTTATCCTTTCACTTCACAAAAAAATAATTATTTTATTGCACCATAAAAATTCAAATTTTCTTTTTTTTCCATCTCAAAGAAAACATTTGAAATTATCATCAACAAGTTTAACGCTTGGTTTCACCCTCATTTATCTATTTTTCAAATGTAGATTTCACTTTTGTTTTTCTTTTTGTATTTTACGCGCTTTACTCTTTGGAACACAAAAGGATAATGACCATGATGGTGGGTCACAAGACAATTCTCATTGGAATTTTTTTATTATAATTTTTTTTGTTTTTTTTTTCAAGGAATCCAACAAAACAAAGCAGTAAGCGAACATATGCCTTATTTAATAAAGCGTTAAATTTCACAATTCTCCCATTTTCTGATAAATATTTTCAATAATATTGTCAAAAATATTTTTTAAATTATTTTATATAAACAAAATATCCTTGGCATTTCTCATTTCAAACAATCTTTTCACATATCAATTAATTTTAATTATTTATTTATTTGTTTATTCATTTTTTCACAGAATATCCTTAATTTTTTATTTAATTCTTTCACATATTAATTTTTACTTTTTTCTATTTTTTTAATCCTTTATTTTTTATTTAAATTTATTAATAATTTTTTTTAATTAAAGATCACCTTTTATTTATTTCGTTTTAATATCCTTTTATTTTTAAATTTAATCCTTTCACACATCAACTTCTTTATTAATTTTTTAAGGATCGACTTCTTTCCGTTTCTATAATTTTCTTAGTTTCCTTTAAACACAACACAAAATTGTCTATGCGAAATATTTTTGTCCGTTTAATAGGTTCGTTATCATTCCCGGTTTGGAACATAATGATGTACCACAAGCTCATCACATAAGCATAGAGCGATGTGCTTTGTTTGATGCCTGCTGCACTTACAACCCCAATACAACCAACCAAACGAACGAACAAACCAATCAGCTGTTTTAACTCCATTGTGCATACATTCCGTTATATACGAGTATGCATTAGTGTGTGTGTGTGTGTTAGAATTCCCAACAAGCATCTCCGAACACGAACCTTAGAGAATAAACATACAACACACATTACATCCACCCACCCACTCATCCTATCAACACACACACATACACACACAATTATCTTGTCTGACTTCCGTTAAACAAGTGTGGCAAATTTAGCGTATTTTATTTTTTAATATTTTATACGTTATATTTTATATGCTATATTTTATTTATACATTTTATTTTTTATGTTTTATATTTTATATTTTATATTTTATATTTTATATTTTATATTTTATATTTTATATTTTATATTTTATATTTTATATTTTATATTTTATATTTTATATTTTATATTTTATATTTTATATTTTATATTTTATATTTTATATTTTATATTTTATATTTTATATTTTATATTTTATATTTTATATTTTATATTTTATATTTTATATTTTATATTTTATATTTTATATTTTATATTTTATATTTTATATTTTATATTTTATATTTTATATTTTATATTTTATATTTTATATTTTATATTTTATATTTTATATTTTATATTTTATATTTTATATTTTATATTTTATATTTTATATTTTATATTTTATATTTTATATTTTATATTTTATATTTTATATTTTATATTTTATATTTTATATTTTATATTTTATATTTTATATTTTATATTTTATATTTTATATTTTATATTTTATATTTTATATTTTATATTTTATATTTTATATTTTATATTTTATATTTTATATTTTATATTTTATATTTTATATTTTATATTTTATATTTTATATTTTATATTTTATATTTTATATTTTATATTTTATATTTTATATTTTATATTTTATATTTTATATTTTATATTTTATATTTTATATTTTATATTTTATATTTTATATTTTATATTTTATATTTTATATTTTATATTTTATATTTTATATTTTATATTTTATATTTTATATTTTATATTTTATATTTTATATTTTATATTTTATATTTTATATTTTATATTTTATATTTTATATTTTATATTTTATATTTTATATTTTATATTTTATATTTTATATTTTATATTTTATATTTTATATTTTATATTTTATATTTTATATTTTATATTTTATATTTTATATTTTATATTTTATATTTTATATTTTATATTTTATATTTTATATTTTATATTTTATATTTTATATTTTATATTTTATATTTTATATTTTATATTTTATATTTTATATTTTATATTTTATATTTTATATTTTATATTTTATATTTTATATTTTATATTTTATATTTTATATTTTATATTTTATATTTTATATTTTATATTTTATATTTTATATTTTATATTTTATATTTTATATTTTATATTTTATATTTTATATTTTATATTTTATATTTTATATTTTATATTTTATATTTTATATTTTATATTTTATATTTTATATTTTATATTTTATATTTTATATTTTATATTTTATATTTTATATTTTATATTTTATATTTTATATTTTATATTTTATATTTTATATTTTATATTTTATATTTTATATTTTATATTTTATATTTTATATTTTATATTTTATATTTTATATTTTATATTTTATATTTTATATTTTATATTTTATATTTTATATTTTATATTTTATATTTTATATTTTATATTTTATATTTTATATTTTATATTTTATATTTTATATTTTATATTTTATATTTTATATTTTATATTTTATATTTTATATTTTATATTTTATATTTTATATTTTATATTTTATATTTTATATTTTATATTTTATATTTTATATTTTATATTTTATATTTTATATTTTATATTTTATATTTTATATTTTATATTTTATATTTTATATTTTATATTTTATATTTTATATTTTATATTTTATATTTTATATTTTATATTTTATATTTTATATTTTATATTTTATATTTTATATTTTATATTTTATATTTTATATTTTATATTTTATATTTTATATTTTATATTTTATATTTTATATTTTATATTTTATATTTTATATTTTATATTTTATATTTTATATTTTATATTTTATATTTTATATTTTATATTTTATATTTTATATTTTATATTTTATATTTTATATTTTATATTTTATATTTTATATTTTATATTTTATATTTTATATTTTATATTTTATATTTTATATTTTATATTTTATATTTTATATTTTATATTTTATATTTTATATTTTATATTTTATATTTTATATTTTATATTTTATATTTTATATTTTATATTTTATATTTTATATTTTATATTTTATATTTTATATTTTATATTTTATATTTTATATTTTATATTTTATATTTTATATTTTATATTTTATATTTTATATTTTATATTTTATATTTTATATTTTATATTTTATATTTTATATTTTATATTTTATATTTTATATTTTATATTTTATATTTTATATTTTATATTTTATATTTTATATTTTATATTTTATATTTTATATTTTATATTTTATATTTTATATTTTATATTTTATATTTTATATTTTATATTTTATATTTTATATTTTATATTTTATATTTTATATTTTATATTTTATATTTTATATTTTATATTTTATATTTTATATTTTATATTTTATATTTTATATTTTATATTTTATATTTTATATTTTATATTTTATATTTTATATTTTATATTTTATATTTTATATTTTATATTTTATATTTTATATTTTATATTTTATATTTTATATTTTATATTTTATATTTTATATTTTATATTTTATATTTTATATTTTATATTTTATATTTTATATTTTATATTTTATATTTTATATTTTATATTTTATATTTTATATTTTATATTTTATATTTTATATTTTATATTTTATATTTTATATTTTATATTTTATATTTTATATTTTATATTTTATATTTTATATTTTATATTTTATATTTTATATTTTATATTTTATATTTTATATTTTATATTTTATATTTTATATTTTATATTTTATATTTTATATTTTATATTTTATATTTTATATTTTATATTTTATATTTTATATTTTATATTTTATATTTTATATTTTATATTTTATATTTTATATTTTATATTTTATATTTTATATTTTATATTTTATATTTTATATTTTATATTTTATATTTTATATTTTATATTTTATATTTTATATTTTATATTTTATATTTTATATTTTATATTTTATATTTTATATTTTATATTTTATATTTTATATTTTATATTTTATATTTTATATTTTATATTTTATATTTTATATTTTATATTTTATATTTTATATTTTATATTTTATATTTTATATTTTATATTTTATATTTTATATTTTATATTTTATATTTTATATTTTATATTTTATATTTTATATTTTATATTTTATATTTTATATTTTATATTTTATATTTTATATTTTATATTTTATATTTTATATTTTATATTTTATATTTTATATTTTATATTTTATATTTTATATTTTATATTTTATATTTTATATTTTATATTTTATATTTTATATTTTATATTTTATATTTTATATTTTATATTTTATATTTTATATTTTATATTTTATATTTTATATTTTATATTTTATATTTTATATTTTATATTTTATATTTTATATTTTATATTTTATATTTTATATTTTATATTTTATATTTTATATTTTATATTTTATATTTTATATTTTATATTTTATATTTTATATTTTATATTTTATATTTTATATTTTATATTTTATATTTTATATTTTATATTTTATATTTTATATTTTATATTTTATATTTTATATTTTATATTTTATATTTTATATTTTATATTTTATATTTTATATTTTATATTTTATATTTTATATTTTATATTTTATATTTTATATTTTATATTTTATATTTTATATTTTATATTTTATATTTTATATTTTATATTTTATATTTTATATTTTATATTTTATATTTTATATTTTATATTTTATATTTTATATTTTATATTTTATATTTTATATTTTATATTTTATATTTTATATTTTATATTTTATATTTTATATTTTATATTTTATATTTTATATTTTATATTTTATATTTTATATTTTATATTTTATATTTTATATTTTATATTTTATATTTTATATTTTATATTTTATATTTTATATTTTATATTTTATATTTTATATTTTATATTTTATATTTTATATTTTATATTTTATATTTTATATTTTATATTTTATATTTTATATTTTATATTTTATATTTTATATTTTATATTTTATATTTTATATTTTATATTTTATATTTTATATTTTATATTTTATATTTTATATTTTATATTTTATATTTTATATTTTATATTTTATATTTTATATTTTATATTTTATATTTTATATTTTATATTTTATATTTTATATTTTATATTTTATATTTTATATTTTATATTTTATATTTTATATTTTATATTTTATATTTTATATTTTATATTTTATATTTTATATTTTATATTTTATATTTTATATTTTATATTTTATATTTTATATTTTATATTTTATATTTTATATTTTATATTTTATATTTTATATTTTATATTTTATATTTTATATTTTATATTTTATATTTTATATTTTATATTTTATATTTTATATTTTATATTTTATATTTTATATTTTATATTTTATATTTTATATTTTATATTTTATATTTTATATTTTATATTTTATATTTTATATTTTATATTTTATATTTTATATTTTATATTTTATATTTTATATTTTATATTTTATATTTTATATTTTATATTTTATATTTTATATTTTATATTTTATATTTTATATTTTATATTTTATATTTTATATTTTATATTTTATATTTTATATTTTATATTTTATATTTTATATTTTATATTTTATATTTTATATTTTATATTTTATATTTTATATTTTATATTTTATATTTTATATTTTATATTTTATATTTTATATTTTATATTTTATATTTTATATTTTATATTTTATATTTTATATTTTATATTTTATATTTTATATTTTATATTTTATATTTTATATTTTATATTTTATATTTTATATTTTATATTTTATATTTTATATTTTATATTTTATATTTTATATTTTATATTTTATATTTTATATTTTATATTTTATATTTTATATTTTATATTTTATATTTTATATTTTATATTTTATATTTTATATTTTATATTTTATATTTTATATTTTATATTTTATATTTTATATTTTATATTTTATATTTTATATTTTATATTTTATATTTTATATTTTATATTTTATATTTTATATTTTATATTTTATATTTTATATTTTATATTTTATATTTTATATTTTATATTTTATATTTTATATTTTATATTTTATATTTTATATTTTATATTTTATATTTTATATTTTATATTTTATATTTTATATTTTATATTTTATATTTTATATTTTATATTTTATATTTTATATTTTATATTTTATATTTTATATTTTATATTTTATATTTTATATTTTATATTTTATATTTTATATTTTATATTTTATATTTTATATTTTATATTTTATATTTTATATTTTATATTTTATATTTTATATTTTATATTTTATATTTTATATTTTATATTTTATATTTTATATTTTATATTTTATATTTTATATTTTATATTTTATATTTTATATTTTATATTTTATATTTTATATTTTATATTTTATATTTTATATTTTATATTTTATATTTTATATTTTATATTTTATATTTTATATTTTATATTTTATATTTTATATTTTATATTTTATATTTTATATTTTATATTTTATATTTTATATTTTATATTTTATATTTTATATTTTATATTTTATATTTTATATTTTATATTTTATATTTTATATTTTATATTTTATATTTTATATTTTATATTTTATATTTTATATTTTATATTTTATATTTTATATTTTATATTTTATATTTTATATTTTATATTTTATATTTTATATTTTATATTTTATATTTTATATTTTATATTTTATATTTTATATTTTATATTTTATATTTTATATTTTATATTTTATATTTTATATTTTATATTTTATATTTTATATTTTATATTTTATATTTTATATTTTATATTTTATATTTTATATTTTATATTTTATATTTTATATTTTATATTTTATATTTTATATTTTATATTTTATATTTTATATTTTATATTTTATATTTTATATTTTATATTTTATATTTTATATTTTATATTTTATATTTTATATTTTATATTTTATATTTTATATTTTATATTTTATATTTTATATTTTATATTTTATATTTTATATTTTATATTTTATATTTTATATTTTATATTTTATATTTTATATTTTATATTTTATATTTTATATTTTATATTTTATATTTTATATTTTATATTTTATATTTTATATTTTATATTTTATAGTTTATATTTTATATTTTGTATTTTATATAATTAATATTTTATATTTTTATTTCATATTTTATGTTTTATATTTTTCATCGTCTATACACACTGCCTTCTACTCGGTTGAATAAAAAGTATCTATGTATATGACTGTGCAAATTCCCAAAAAAAAAATTCCCAAAAACTGTTCATAATCTCAAGAGATGTTGCAATGTTCCCACAAACGATAAAAAACCATAATGGGACGAGTAAATGCCTGAAAAGGCAAACATCAAACAACAAAAACAACATCAACAAGTCAGAAAGCAGCTAAAAAACACGCATTTTTCATTCATTCACAAAAGCTTTCAAAGTCAGGAAGAAAGAGAAAAAAGCTTTTGAGAAAGTGGCTGAGAACACACATTGGTTGCGTGTTCAGTCACTCTTTCAACATATCATTCACTCCATCGCGTAATTGTATTTTAATGTATTGGAATGTGGGTGTGTGTGTTTGGTTGGTTGCCTTCTTGGCCTAAGCAAACAAATACCGGAAATCGAAAACCTGTTGCATATATTAAGGAGTTGTTTTACACACACACACAGACAGACACACAATAACATACGCATACCTCTTGTCTACGCATTGTGTGTGACTTTGAAGGTTAAGGCCAATGCTAAAACGCAAACAAACGCTTAGAATAAAATGCATTAAAGTAATTGCATGCAACACAAATCTAATGCGCGTATAGAGAGATGACATGAAACGGTTCAATGATAACGAAATGGTTAAGGAACCACATTCACCACTAGTGTACTAATGACGCCGTTGACAATGACCATCAAGAAATTATCTTCAAAGGAGGAAATGAATTAATGAAATAGTTGGAATTAACTCACGAAATTTATTCATTAGTGCTGGCGGTTGGCGATGGGCTGCTGCAGGCTCATTATTTGTTGTGCTTAATAATGCATGGACTATCATTCTGGAATCTTAGACTTGGCCTTAAAGATGAAAATTAAAGCTCATAAAGAATATTGAATTCTAATCTTTTCTACAAGAGCAGGGATTTTCTAAAAAAGCGTATATGATTGCGTATGAGTATTATTCGTACACACTTACCGGTAAGCATACGCACATATGTATGTATATGGCGATTGCTAATTATGCCTTTCTCTGTAAAGCTCTGTGAAGGAATTATCGGTCCAAGCTTTGTATAACCTCCTTTTCTGTACACCACCCAATTTCCAATCAAATTACTAATAATATTTGATGTAGCTGTTCCAGCCATACCTCGATATCAACATAGTTAAACATGCAATAGCATTGGGTAGTTCATGTTTTGAGAATTAGAGGTTATGTTCACGATGAAGAAAATATTAAAACACCGGTAAAATGAACAGTTAAAATAAATAGTGATTAATTTCAACTTTAGCTGCTCCCATTTAAAAAAAAAATCCATATTTATTACGTGAAAATGATAGGAAACCAAAAAAATTGGGCGCTACACGACAATAATTGTTCATATTACCAATTTTTTAGTTTTTTTTTTTTTTTTGTTATGATATGTAGCCCTCTTAATAGCAAATTTTGTACACTCAGCCACAGCGACATATATTTTTATGTCCTTTATGACCAAAATAAAATAACGTTCTCTTCACAACAAAATAGAAATGAAACCCCCCATGAAGTAATAAAGTACAAATTTCTATTCGATTGTAAGAAGCGTGTTCACCCAAAATGACTTAGACACTTCAGAAGAGACAACAACAGCACTTAATTAATTAATACCCTAATGTTTCTATTGCACCCAACCGTAGAAGCCAATATCCTCACAACTCACTCTGTTTTTTTTTCTTTGTCATTGTAATTGAATTGAATTTAATCAATGGTCGCCTAAGTTTGGGGTACTTAAAGAAATTTTTGCTTCGGATGAGACACAATACCACACCATTTCCAAGGATATTTGTAAAAAAAATTAAAAGTAATACAAAATAATTAATAAAAAATAAAAAGCAAAAATACAAGATTAAGTAATACAAAATATATATTAATTAATTAATTAATTATTTTAGTTTATAGCACTAAAATACGTAATTTTACAAAGTCCGATTTGGGTTATCAATATTTTCCCTATATATATTCACCATAGATATTCCAAAAACAGTTTGGATCGAGCACACATAATCTTCTGAAAGAATTTATTATGAAAGAACATCAATAAAATATATTTTGTGACCGCAGATAACGAAAATGTGAAAAACAAGTAAGAACGGCGTTAAGTTCGGCCGGGCCGAACTTGTTATACCCTCCACCACAAGTTGTATTGAAGCGTTAAGTTCGGCCGGGCCGAACTTGTTATACCCTCCACCACAAGTTGTATTGAAGTAAAATGGAATAATTAGTTTCCTTTCGTGTATGAAGAAGACTTAATACTAAATTTCAGCAATTTCGGTAAAACAATGTGAGGCACCATTCTATGGGGGCTATTTCAAAATGTCGATCTATACCGACAAATTTCTGACGGAAAGTTTTTAGGCTCAAAGAAGACAAAATACCAAATTTCCTATATTTCGGTAAGAGAATGTGGCTAAAACTAAAAAAATACCGAAAATCAAGAAGTAAGCTTCTATGGGGATATAGGAAGACGTAGACCTATACTGATAATACTCTTCTGGAATATTTTATAACTCTTGGAAGACGAAATAACGAATTTCAGCCATTTCGGTTGGATACTGACGTCACAATCTTCAGTATTACGAAAATCCGGAGGCACCGTTCTATGGGGGCTATATCGAAACGTGGACCTATACCGACGAATTTTAGTCAGAAATGGGGCAATGTGAAAGCGTGGACCTGTACAGACATATTTCTGGCGAACAGTCTTATATCACATTGAAGACTAAATACCAAATTTCAGCCATTTTGGTGGAATATTGAAGACACAACCTTCAAAATACGAAAAATCGGGAGGTACTTTTCCATGGGGGCTATATGAAGGCGTGGACCTATACCGACAAATTTGAAGGGGAAGTTTGAGTACCCCCAACGAAGTCTAAATAACAAATTTCAGCCATTTCGGTGGAATATTGAGGCCACAACGTTCAACATACCGAAAATCGGGAGGTACCGTTCTATGGGGGCTATATGAAGGCATGGACCGATACCGACAAAGTTCTGGGGGAAAGTTTTATACCACCAACGTAGACTAAGTACCAAATTTCAGCAATTTCGGTGTGATAATGAAGCTAAAACCTTCAAAATACCGAAAATCGGGAGGTACCGTTCTATGGGGGCTATATGAAGGTGTGGACCGATACCGACAAAATTCTGGGTGAAAGTTTTATAGCCCTAAAGAAGGCTACGTACCAAATTTCAGCCATTTTGGTAGGATAATGAAGCTAAAACCTTCAAAATACCGAAAATCGGGAGGTACCGTTATATGGGGGCTATATGAAGGTGTGGACCGATACCGACAAAATTCTGGAGGAAAGTTTTGTACCCCTAAAGAAGACTACGTATCAAATTTCAGCCATTTTGGTAGTATAATGAAGCTAAAACATTCAAAATACCGAAAATCGGGAGGTACCGTTCTATGGGGGCTATATGAAGGTGTGGACCGATACTGGCAAAATTTTGGGGGAAAGTTTTGTACCTCTAAGGAAGACTACGTACCAAATTTCAGCCATTTTGGTAGGATAATGAAGCTAAATCCTTAAAAATACCGAAAATCGGGAAGTACCGTTCTATGGGGGCTATATCAAAACGTGGACCGATATATCCCATTTTCAATACCAACCATCGTGCAAGTAATAAAAACTTCTGTACCAAATTTTGACTCTCTATCTTTAAAATTGCGAGCTGTATCTTGATTTCAACAGACAGACAGACGGACGGACGGACAGACGGACATGGTCAAATCGACATAGAATTTTATGCTGATCAATAATATATATACTTTATAGGGTCTCCGACGAATATTTCGATGTGTTACAAACGGAATGACAAATTTAATTATACCCTCCATATGGTGGTGGATATAATAATAATAATAATAATAATAATAATAATAATAAACAACTAAACCTAAAGAAACTATTACATAATGAAGAGTAAATAATAAAGAACAAGTTTAATTATTTATTTTTATTCTAATTTATTGTTATTATTAATTTTTTAATATTTTTTTATTTTTACTCTTAATTTTTACTACTTATTACTTTTTTATACCCTCCACCATAGTATGGAGGGTATATTAAGTTTGTTTTTCCGTTTGTAACGCATTGAAATACTCATTTGCGACCCTATAAAGTATATATATTCTTGATCAGGGTAAAATTCTAAGTCGATCTGAGCACGTCCGTCCGTCCGTCCGTCCGTCTGTGGTAATCACTCTAGCATCCACAAAAATAGAGATAGGACGCTGAAATTTTGGGAAAATGTGTCTTTTGTTTGCAGGCAAGTTCGATGATGGGCTATATCGGTCCACGTTTTGGTATAGCCCCCCATATAACGGTACCCCCCGATTTGCGGCATTTTGACGTTTTTAGCTACATTTTCAGACCGATTTCTCTATAATGTGACATTTAGAGTTCTTAAGTATCAATAAACTTATATAACAAAAGTTGTGGACATAGGTCCACGTTTTGGTATAGCCCCCATATAACGGTACCCCCGATATACGGTATTTTGACGTTTTTTGCTACATTATCAGACCGATGTAGCTATAATTTGACATTTAGGGTTCTTAAGTGTTAATAAACTTATAAATTAGAAGTTGTGGACATAGGTCCACGTTTTGGTATAGCCCCCATATAACGGTACCCCCCGATTTGCGGTATTTTGACGTTTTTAGCTACATTTTCAGACCGATGTAGCTATAATTTGACATTTAGGGTTCTTAAAAGTCAATAAACTTATATAACAAAAGTTGTGGACATAGGTCCACGTATTAGTATAGCCCCCATATAACGGTACCCCCCGATTTACGGTATTTTGACGGGTTTAGCTACATTTTCAGACCGATTTAGCTATAATTTGACATTTGAAGTTCTTAAATGTCAATAAACTTATGTGACACAACTTGTGGACATAGGTCCACGTTTTGGTATAGCCCCCATATAACGGTACCCCCCGATTTACGGTATTTTGACGTTTTTAGCTACATTTTCAGACCGATATAGCTATAATTTGATATTTAGGGTTCTTAAGTGTAACTAAACTTATATAACAAAAGTTGTGGACCTAGGTCTAAGTTTTGGGATAGCCACCATATAACGGTACCCCCGATTTACGGCATTTTGACGTTTTTATCTACATTTTCAGACCGATTTAGCTATCAATTGACTTTTAGGGTTCTTAAATGTTTATAAACTTATATAACTAGGTCCATGTTTTGGAATAGCCCCCATATAACGTTACCGCCCGATTTCAGGTATTTTGAGAATTTTACCAACAAGTTTTAACCGAATTATCTGTAATTTGAACATTTGAAATTCTTAGGGGTCACCACACCTCTCCACCAAAAATTGTCAAGAAAGCCCCCATATAACGGTACCTCCCGATTTTCAGTAATTTGATGATTTTAGCTACAATATTAAACTGAACAAGCAGTAATTTGACATTTGAAGTTCTTAGTGGTCACAACACCTCTCCATCAAAAATTGTCAACATAGGTCCATGTTCGGATATAGCTCCCATGTAACGGTACCTCCCAATTTTCAGTAATTTGGCAATTTTAGCTACAATTTTTAACAGAACTAACTGTAATTTGACATTTGAATGTTGTAGTGGTCACCACACATCTGCATCAACAATTTTCAACATAGCCCCAATATAACGATACTTCCCTATTTTCGGTACTTTGAGGATTTTATTTAAAATGTTTAACCGAACGTAGGTCCATGTTTTTGTATAGCCCCAAAACAAACCTCCCGATTTTCCGTACCTTAGCTTTAGTTTTTGGACGAACTTTCTGTAATTTGAAATTTAAAAGTCAACAAAAATTCTGCAACAAAAATTGTTCATTTAAGTTCATATTTTCGTATAGCCCAGATACCTCCGAACTAGCTGTTAATGACATTTGAAGTTCCCACGTTATGTACCGATTTTCGATATTTTGAGGATTCTAGATACATTTTTTAACCGAATTAGGAGCTATTTGACATTAAAGGCTCCAATCAAAAACTGTCAACATAGGCCCATGTTTTATTATAACCCCTATATAACAGTACCTCCCAATTTCTAGCCCAACAAAAATTGTCAACAGTTAGATATAGGCACCATAAAAAGGGCCTCCCGAATGAAGCATTTATGTACATTATCTGACATTTTAACGTACTCACTTAAAGTTGGGGACAGGAATGAAAACTAATTATTCCATTTTAGTTCAGAATATTTTATGGTGGAGGGTATGAAAAGTTCGGCCCGGCCGAACTTAATGCTTTTTTACTTGTTAATTATTAATTATTTACCATTTATTATTTATTATCTCTTATTAAATATTTATTATTTATTGTTTATTATTTATTATTAATTATTTGTTATTTATTATCGATTATTTATTATTTAATATTTATTATTTTTTATCTATTATTTTTTATTTATTTTATTATATATTATTTATTTTGTATTATTTATTATATAGTATTTATTATTTATTTATTGGCCGACGTAGGGGATGGAAGATACCAAAGAACGGTCCTGACCGGTTTTAATATGGCAAAGCCCAGGATTTATCTTGGTCCCTCTTTCATCTCAAGTGGACACTGACCTCCCCGTTGTGTCACCTCGGCAACTGCCTTTAACACCCGTTAAAGGTAGTGAGCTAACATGTGCCGCGCCTTCACCCATAAGAACGTTAAAAACTTGGGTTTGGGCGTCGGGTTAGTAACCCTCCCCTAGAAAAAAACAACCTACTATGAAACAAGTAAAAAAGCATTAAGTTCGGCAGGGCCGAACTTTTCATACCCTCCACCATAAAATATTCTGAACTAAAATGGAATAATTACTTTTCATTCCTGTCCCCAACTTTAAGTGGGTACGTTAAAATGTCAGATAATGTTTATGTACATTTATGCTTCATTCGGGAGGCCCTTTTTATGGTGCCTATATCTAACTATGTAAGTTGACAATTTTTGGTGGGCTAGAAATTGGGAGGTACTGTTATATAGGGGTTATAATAAAACATGGGCCTATGTTGACAGTTTTTGATGGGAGCCTTTAATGTCAAATAACTCCTAATTCGGTTAAAAATTTAGCTAGAATCTTCAAAATATCGAAAATCGGTACATAACGTGGGAACTTCAAATGTCATTAACAGCTAGTTCGGAGGTATCTGGGCTATACGAAAATATGAACTTAAATGAACCGTTATATGGGGGCTATACCAAAACTTGGACCTATGTCCACAAGTTTTGTCATATAAGTTTATTGACATTTAAAAACTTTAAATGTCAAATTATAGCTAAATCGCTCTGAAAATGTAGCTAAAACTGTCCAAATACCGTAAATCGGGGGGGTACCGTTATATGGGGGCTATACCGAAACGTGGACCTATGTCCACAACTTTTGTTATATAAGTTTATTGACATTTAAGAGCCTTAAATGTCAAATTATAGCTACATCGGTCTGAAAATGTAGCTAAAAACGTCAAAATACCGCAAATCGGAGGGTACCGTTATATGGGGGCTATACCAAAACGTGGACCTATGTCCACAAGTTTTGTTATATAAGTTTATTGACACTTATATGGGGGCTATACCAAAACGGGGACCTATGTCCACAACTTTTGGTATATAGGTTTACAGATACATAAGAACCCTAAATGTCAAGTTATAGCTAAATCGGTCTGAAAATGTAGCTAAAAACGTCAAAATACCGCAAATCGGGGGGTACCGTTATATGGGGGCTATACCAAAACGTGGACCTATGTCCACAAGTTTTGTTATATATGTTTATTGACACCTAGGAACCCTAAATGTCAAATTATAGCCAAATCGGTCTGAAAATGTAGCTGAAAACGTCAAAATAGCGTAAATTGGGGGGTACCGTTATATGGGGGCTATACCAAAACGTGGACCTATGTCCACAAGTTTTGTTATATATGTTTATTGACACTTAGGAACCCTAAATGTCAAATTATAGCCAAATCGGTCTGAAAATGTAGCTGAAAACGTCAAAACCCCGTAAATTGGGGGGTACCGTTATATGGGGGCTATACCAAAACGTGGACCGATATATCCCATCTTCGAACTTGATCTTCCGACGGCTAAAAAAATGGTATTCCCCAATTTTCAGCGAAATCGGTCAACAAATGCGACCTGTATGTTGCGAACGGACGGACGGACGGACGGACGGACATGCATAAATCGACTCAGAAAGTGATTTTATGTATATCCCTAGAAGGAACTATTGGTCTATCTCGCTTCCTTTTGTATGTTACATACAAATGCACTAACACATAATACCCCTTACCACATAGTGGTGTAGGGTATAAAAACGAAAGAAAAGAAAAACAAACCCCTCTAAAGTTGACGAACCCCGCAAACGTTTTAAGGACCATGATCTGCGAATCTGCACCTGGAATGTTCGCACTCTTTATATAGAAGGTGCAGTTTACGCCAAAGATATATTTTACGAGCGCTTAATAGGAACATATGACCTTTGCCCTGTCCATGACATTAAAATTATACTAGGCGATTTTTATTCCAAAATTGGAAAGGAGAATATCTTTGGCCCAACAGTCGGGAAATTCAGTCTCCACAGTGAAACATCTGACAATGGTATGAGGCTGATAGACTTTGCAGCTGCAAAAAACATGGTAGTTACGCCCGTAATTTCAACGTCTGGGTAGGTAGCTACCTATTAGTTATCTTTACCTACAAACAAAAACATTGTTCCACAACATCCCATACGGGACAAGGGAGACTTCTCTCATATCAATGAGTGCACCCCGATTCATATTTAGCTCAATGATATGGGACCTACTGTTTATCGCCGAGTCCGAACGGCGTGTCTTAAGACACCACTTATGGAGAAGTTTTTCAAGGCTGAAATACTCAGGAAATGTCGCCAACATTACTGAGGGGTATTTTGCCACCGTTGAAAAATGTTTGATGTTGCTTGGCCGGGGAATCGAACCCCCGACCTTCTGCGTGCAAGGCGGGCGTGCGTACCATTGCACCACGGTGGCACCTACGCGTTTGGTAATTTCTACATGCCATTTACCGAGGCGTGTAAATTTTGAAATCATGTGGTAATATTGGTGATTTTCATTCATGACTTCGCAAAATCATTGCCACATAGAAGTGTTTTACAACTTTTAACACATTGGCAACGATTAACCAGGTAAAATCCTTGGTGTAAGTAACACGGCCGTTTTTGACTCGGTAACGTTACCTATGCGTTGAAATTATAAAATGTTGCTTACACGGGAGATATATGTGAACTCATAGATAGCTACGTGTTGAAATTACGGGCATTAGCAGCACCTGATTTAAGCATCTTTATATTCAAAAGGGCACCTGGCTATCGCCAGATCAAAGAACAAGAAATCAAATTGATCACGTTGTGATAGATGGAAGACATGCATCAAGCGTGTTGGATGTACGATCGTTCCGAGGTGCAAACATAGACTCGGACCACTACCTTGTTGCGGCAAAGGTACGCACCAGATTAAACGTGGCAAACAAAGTGCGAACAGACACAACACGGAAGTTGGACATCGATATGCTACAAACACAACAGATAGCCACAGCATATTCCACTCAACTAGCCCAATTGCTTAACGCGAGCACTCCTTGTCCCGATAACATATCAGGAAAATGGCAAAACATTGCCCACTCCATGCAAACAGCCGCAAAATCAGTACTTGGATACCAGAGACCTCCACCAAGGAGTCCATGGTATGACCAGGAGTGTCGTGCTGCTACCGAAGAGAAAAATGCGGCATACAGAGCTACTTTACAATCAGTAGCAACGCGTAGCATACGAGAGAGATATCGAGAGAAAAGGAGAGAGGAAAAACGCCTTTTCCGCAGGAAAAAGAGAGAGATGGAAAAGCGGGTGTGAAAAAATCGAGATGTACAGGAACCAGAATGAATTCTGCCAAAGAGAATTCTGCCAAAGAGTGAAGCATCAAACTGATGGAGGGTGTGAAAAAATCGAGATGTACAGGAACCAGAATGAATTCTGCCAAAGAGAATTCTGCCAAAGAGTGAAGCATCAAACTGATGGCTTTGGTACAGGCACATCCTCCTGTAGAGACCAGCAAGGTTCTGGTAACAGATACAGATAACGTGCTCAGGATATGGAAGGAGCATTTTTCCAATCTGCTGGTATCCAATAGTAGCGAAGTCGATAAAGATACCACAGATCCAATCACAGAAGATGGTATTGAATGTATACCACCCGACCAAGATGAGGTAAAGACAGCAATAAACCGGCTGAAGAATAATAAGGCAACAGGAGCCGATGGCTTACCAGCCGAGCTGTTTAAAACCGGAGGCGACATGCTGGTAAGGTGTATGCATCAGCTAGTTAGCTCCATGTGGCAGGAAGAACGCGTACCTGACGACTGGAACCTGAGCATCCTATGTCCCGTCCACAAGAAAAGAGATAAGACTGTATGCTCTAACTATAGGGGCATAAGTTATCTCCCTATTGCCTATAAGATAGTTTCAGGGATATTGTGCGAAGGACTAAAGCCAATGGTCAACGAAATAATTGGACCATACCAATGTGGCTTTAGACCTGGCAAGTCCACCATTGACCAGATATTTATCCTGCGGAATATCCTGTAGAAGACCCAAGAGATGCAGATAGACACCTACCACCTTTTTGTCGATTATAAAGCAGCTTTCGACAGCCCGCTATGTTCAAAGATATTCCAAGCAATGTCTGAATTTGGTATCCCCGCAAAGCTCATCCGGCTTTGTAGGATGACTTTAACTGATACTAGGTCCTCAGTTAAAATTGGAAAGAACCTCTCCGAAGAGTTTTGTACCAAAAGAGGTTTCAGACAAGGAGACAACCTGGAAAAGGTTATACTAGAGGCAAACGTCAAAAGAAGTGGCACAATTTACACCAATAGCCACATGTTACTTGCTTATCCTGATGATATAGACATCATGGGACGATCAGTAAAGGAAATAACTGATATCTTTATGGAGGTCGAAGGCTATAGCGTCCATAGAGCTCGGACTAACCGTGGAAGTTGGTTCCTATAATATGGAGGTAGTAAAAGACTTCGTATACCTCGGCACAGCCGTAAACACAACAAACGACATCAGTTGCGAAATAAAAAGAAGAATTGTGTTGGCTTACAGATGCTACTTTGGCTTAAGTAAGAACTTTTAAAACAAAGCCCCAACTCGTCAAACAGAAATAACGCTTTACAAAACACTGATACTACCCGTGCTGATGAATGGTTCCGAAGACTGGGTACTTGCGCAAGCAGATAAGGCAGTGCTCGGCGTGTTTGAGAGGAAAATTATTCGAAAGATATACGGGCCAATTTGCGTTGACGGTGAATATCGACGTTGTATGAACCACGAGCTATATCTACTATACAACGACATCAATATTGTTAAACGTATCGAGATGCAGCGATTGCATTGGCTAGGCCATATAATAAGAATGAGCGATGATGAACCCGCTAAAAAGGTGTATAAATTCGAGCCACATGGCGGTGCACGCAGAATTGGCAGGCCAAAGAATAGATGGCGCAAACAAGTGGATGACGAGATGACAAGGCGCGGTATTCCAAAAAGCGAAGCACTAAACAGAGAGAATTGGAGATCTGTTATTAGTTCGATCTGCAATCGGCCAGCTAAGTAAGTAAGTATTTATTATTATTATAGTATGGAGGGTATATTAAGTTTGTCAATCCGTTTGTAACACATCGAACTAATCATTTGCGACCCTATAAAGTACATATTAGAGTTGGGCAATTGAACGACCTAGTTCACTGTCCTAGTTCAAAAACGTATGAGTAACATCATCCAAACTAACGTGAGATAATAAGTATACTCATTTTGTTCAATGAAACGACCGGTGTCCATTGAACTAGATAGTGAACTAGGTAGTTCAATATAGTTAAATTTGCACAACTCTAGTACATATATTCTTGAGCAGGATAAAATTCTAAGACGATCTAGCCATGTCCGTCTGTTGTAATCACTCTAGAGTCCGCAATAATTGAGATTGCTGAAGAGATGAGAGATGAGTGCTGAAAATTTGCACCCGAGGGTCTTTTTTCCATAGGCAGGTCAAGTTCGAAGATGGGCTATATCGGTCCACTCTTTGGTATAGCCCCCATATAACGGTACCTCCGGATTTGAGGTATTGTGACGTTCTTCACCACATTTGCAGACCGAATTAGCTATAATTTGGCACCTAGGATTCCTGGAGGCCAAGAAACTTATCTACAAAAAATTATCCAAAAAATCTACAAAAAATAGTCCAAGTTTTGATATAGCCCCCATATAACGGTACCTCCCGATTTGAGGTATTTTTACGTTTTTCGCCACATTTACAGACCGAATTAGCTATAATTTGGCATTTAGGGTTCCTGGAGGCCAAAAAACATATCTACAAAAAAGTATGTATATAGGTCCAAGTTTTGATATAGCCCCAATATAACGGTACCTCCCGATTTGAGGTATTTTGAGTTTTTACGCCACATTTGCAGACCGAATTAGATATAATTTGGCATTTAGGATACATGGAGGTCAAAAAACATATCTACAAAAAATATGGATATAGGTCTAAGTTTTGGTATAGACCTCATATAACGGTTCCACCCGATTTGAGGTATTTTGGTGTTTTTCGCTACATTTTCACACCGGATTAGATACAATTTGGCATTCAGGGTCTCTGTAGGTCAAAAAATATTTTATCAAAAATTCCACGTCCACGTTTTGGTATAGACCCCATATAAATATACCGCCCGTTTTCTGGTACTTTGAAGTTTGTCCCGGTCCACACTAGATTGATTTCATTGAAAAAATTGAATGAAATTATGCGTCTCTAGATCGACTTCCATAGCAGAGTAATAACATACGGGTATGTTCTGAGACACACTTCACCTCTCACTTCACGCCTCAAGCATTTTGTTCACCCCATTTACGCTGATTTTTCGAGTATTTTATGGATGGACTAGGGCGTACTCTTCTTTTTAAATACCCTAGCGAATCTCAGTCCCAAGAACTTCGCAAAAGTAAGGAGTAAATGGGGTAATTAGAATGCTTGAGGCGTGAAGTGAGAGGTGAAGTGTGTCTCAGAACATACCCGATAAAATTGCTGTAGTGGAAATTCGTTTTAAGAACGCCTAATTTCATGAAACTTTGAATGAAATTCACGCTAGTGTGGACCGGGACTTTTTATTATATCCTCCACCATAGGGAGGGTATAATTAAATTTGTCATTCCGTTTGTAACACATCGATATATTCGTCGGAGACCCTATTAACTATATATTATTGATCAGCATAAAACTCTATGTCGATTTAACCATGTCCGTCTGTCCGTCCGTCAGTCTGTTGAAATCAAGATACAGCTCGCAATTTTAAAGATAGAGAGTCAATAATTTGGTACAGAAGCTTTTATTACTTGCAGGATGGTTGGTATTAAAAAATGGGATACGATGGGACGTTTTGATATAGCCCCCATAGAACGGTACCTCCCGGTTTTCGGTATTTTTAAGGCTTTAGCTTCATTATCCTACCAAAATGGCTGACATTTGGTACGTAGTCTTCCTTAGGGGTATAAAACCTTTCCCCAAGAATTTTGTCGGTATCGGTCCACGCCTTTATATAACCCCCATAGAACGGTACCTCCCGATTTTCGGTATTTCGAGGTTTTAGCTTCATTATCACACCGAAATGGCTGAAATTTGGTACTTAGTCTACGTTGGTGGTATAAAACTTTCCCCCAGAACTTTGTCAGTATCGGTCCATGCCTTCATATAGCCGCCATAGAACGGTACCTCCCGATTTTCGGTATTTTGAACGTTGTGGCTTCAATATTCCACACAAATGGCTGAAATTTGGTATTTAGACTTCGCAGGGGGTACTCAAACTTCCCCTTTAAATTTGTCGGTATAGGTCCACGCCTTCAAATAGCACCCATGGAAAGGTACCTCCCGATTTTCCGTATTTTTAAGGTTGTGGCTTCAATATTCCACCAAAATGGCTGAAATTTGGTATTTAGTCGTCAATGTGATATAAAACGGTTCGCCAGAAATTTTTCTGTACAGGCCCACGCTTTCATATTGCCCCATTTCCGACTAAAATTCGTCGGTATAGGTCCACGTTTCGATATAGCCCCCTTAGAAGGTTACCTCCCGATTTTCATAATACTGACGATTGTGACGTCAATATCCCACCGAAATGGCTGAAATTCGTTATTTAGTCTTCCAAGAGTTATAAAATATTCCAGAAGAGTATTATCAGTATAGGTCCACGTCTTCCTATATCCCCATAGAAGCGTACTTCTTGATTTTTGGTATTTTTTAAGTTTTAGCCACATTCTCTTACCGAAATATAGGAAATTTGTATTTAGTCTTCTTTGAGTCTAAAAACTATCCGTCAGAAATTTGTCGGTTTAGATCGACGTTTTGAAATAGCCCCCATAGAACGGTGCCGCACATTGTTTTACCGAAATTGCTGAAATTTAGTATTAAGTCTTCTTCATACACGAAAGGAAACTAATTGTTCTATTTTACTTCAATACAACTTGTGGTGGAGGGTATAACAAGTTCGGCCCGGCCGAACTTAACGCCGTTCATACTTGTTAATTATTTATTTTTAATTATTTATTATTAATTATTTATTATTTAACATTTATTATTTATTATCTCTTATTTAATATTTATTATTTAGTATTTATTTTTTATTATTTGTTATTTATTATCGATTATTTAATATTAATTATTTATTATTTTTTATCTATTATTTTTAATTTATTTTATTATTTATTTTGTATTATTATATAGTATTTATTATTTATTATCTATTATTTAATATTTATTATTTATTACTCATTATTTAACACGTATTATTTATAACATATTATATATTACTTACCGTCTGTTTACACATGCAAGTGACAGTTCGAAAAATACCAATACACTCACACATATTCACTGCCATACCAACTATCAACCTCACTGCCGAGAAAATTTGTCAGTAATTAATGTAAGTGCTTTGAAAGTAACTTAAATTTTTTTTTCTTCTGTACAAAGAGGCCACTTGGTGGTATTCATATACAGAAGTCCGTCAGTGTGTGTGTTATTGCAAAAAAATTTCATTCTTTCACTCCGGAAATGGTGTAAAACTTTTTTCATTGCTTTCCCCTTAAAAAGTTATCCATGAGATACTCCCCTGCCGAGTGGCTTACAATTAAAAAGACTATAACCACAATTGTAGCATTCTGTTGGCCCCAGTCAAATACAACCCTACAAACCCCTACATTACACCACCCACCTCACCTCAGAAATTTCCATAATTTCTTAAACGAATTTCATGTCAAAGGACACGAGTAGTCTATTTAAGAGAATTTTATTAAGTGTCTTTATGCTTGTGTCTCCTTGTGTGTTCGTTCATGTTGTTGGCCTATTAATGCTAATCTTTAATTTGGAAACAATTGCATGTAGCAGCAGTGAGTATGTATGTGTGTGCTGTCTTCCATCAGCATAATAAAGACACCAATGAAAATCACTTTTCACAGCCATAAACTTGGCAACAAGAAGAAATATGGGGAGACAAAACATGGAATTTATGTCTTCTTTTTTCGAGTAGCCCTTTTAGCCCAGTCTCCGGGGAATATTTGAACGGACATTGAACTTCAAAAAGTAGTGTTTCTTCTGTTCCATTATCATTAAAATTGTTATTCATTTGTTCTTCTTAATTCAAATATATGGGGGTGGTGTACTTTCACTCCGGATGACTGGTGGTGACATTATAAAACAATTTGTTCTATTTTGTTTTTGGGGAATTAGGAATTACCTGCATAACCATTTCAAAATGGAATAACTGTGTATGCCGGTTTGACATGCCACCACGAAGTGGTGTTTAGAAATTGATTAGAAGTAATGGTTTTTAGTTGAGAAGGTGGTGGTGGGGGGGGGGGCGCTTTTTATTTTATTGGCGGAAAAAATTAGTAATATTAATTTTATAGTCAAACAAAATTTATTACCGACTACCTTTTGTAGAGATCCGGCATGGAATGGAAAAACATCCGTGAAGCATGGTTCAGCTTTAATTTGACATTTGTGATGGATGAGTCAACAAAGAGAAGAGGGCTGTCGCCACATAATTGATAATGCGGCACCAATATTACACCTCCCAATAATCCCAGAAATCTCCAAACATCGCATAACATTGCGCTGAGAATAGCCACAAGGTGCTTTCTAAGGTATCTGAAGAACACTTGAATCATGAAACTATGATGCTATCGGGACCTCGTGACTTCCGAACAATTGTAATAAAAAATCCTCTGCCTTTTTATGAAAATCTCTAAGAAATTTTCTTTATTATAAAGAATTTGTGTGTGTGTTTTAGTTTATAAGAAGTTATATAGGTATGTTTGTTTTGTTTTATTACTTTGAGTACTATAAATATTCTAAGAATAAATATTCATTTTATTATATAAGTCGATATAGCTAATATATATTATTTTATTTTAGAATAAGTATTATATAAATAAAAAATATGGTATTTTACTATTTAAATGGCTAAATTATTTACGTTTAAAAATCTCTTACTTAAAAACACAAACAAAAAACAGGCTATACAACACTTTTTTTATATATCAACTTAATATAAAAACAAAACAAAAGAATAGAATAGAAAAAGAACAGGAAATATTAGGAAATATTGCTTGGAATTATCAAATAATGTTTTCTTTTATAGAAATAGCCATGGAAATAGCATTCTCTTTCGTTTTGAGACTAAATATTATAATGTGCATTGTTGGTAGTGACAAAAACCCCTGGCCTATGTGTTTCCACTATTTCTTACGAATTGACTTTAAATGTTGTTGCAGCTGTTCACAGCGTTGACACTCTATTGTTAGTTGTTTAACAGCGGCAGCATATTGACGTTGTAGCTCCAACAGACCTTGCAGTTCTTCATTTAATGCATCTCTTCGCTTCTTCTCTTCCATATATTTCGATTTGACCTTTTGCTCTGTCTGTTTAACACCTTGAACAATTTGTTCAAATTGTTGTATAAATTCTTCACGGCCATGTTGCGTTGACATTCCCTCATTATAGGCCTCACAAATCGAATTCAAAAGGGAAAGTTCTTTTTCCATATAACGTTTCTGGTCATTTAGCGTATTGAAGAGTGTGTAATATTGTTTCGTCTCCAAGTGTTTGGCACTCACTAGAAAAGAAAAAATGTGATAAAAAAAAATATTAGAAAATAAAGAAAATTATATCAACACAAATTAAGAAATTTATTTTATAAATAATTTATACTCGAAATTTAATATACTGTTTCTTATGGACTGAATAAATAAATAACAATAAATAAATTAGATAAAGAATATTAGCATAAAATCATAGGGAATAAAAATATGAACAGGACAATCGAGTATATAATTCGCATTCTATTTTCTTTCTCAGACAAGAATCAAAGCGAAATCAAGGTTACATGAATTATTTTTATAATATGGTTTTTAACCGTTTTCTTCATTTTGTTATCTGCCAACTTACTTTCATTGTACAGCTCATGAAACCGCCTTTGATATTGTGCTAATTCTGTGCGATCCGGTGTATTATCCAATTGCTGTTGTATGGCCAATATGCCTCTGTTACGTTTTGCCAATTGTAATTTTAATATTTGTATACGTTCTTTTTCTTTGGCCACAGCTTGTTCCCTTTCGTGGGGATCTTGGGCATTGAAGGCTTCCAATTCCCTTCAAAATAAAAATAAATTCATGGTTTAGAGATTCCTTCGATTGCAAAAAACTCAAATACATACTCAATTTGTTCTTGCAGTGCAGCTAAGTCTTTGCGACAATGTTCCTTAAACTCAGATTCTTCCTTTTTTAATTCATCGTGTTGCTTGAGCAGACCTTGTACCTTTTCCAATAAACTATAAAAATACAGAAAGAGGTAGGGTAATTTTATTATACAGATGTAAAAATATAAAGAAAGAAAGCTTTTGAAAAAGGTGCTATAGTAAACTTTAAAAATATATCATTTGAGATTTTTTGAACGGTCTTCTACCCGAGAAGACATTTTGAAAAGCCTTTCTGCAAAGTAGACCGTTTAAAAAGGCATCTATCATAGAAGACCTTTTGAAAGCTCCTCCACCTTCCAAGACATTTGAAAGCTATTCCGAAAGTAGTAAATATTTTGAATATTCTATTTCTATCATAGAAGACTTGCTGAATAAGAATATATACTATTGCTTCTGATATTTTCCTAATAAATATTTGCCACAGAAAGTACTTTCGGAAATTATTTTTATGGAAAATAGTAACTCTATTTACTATTTACTCCGAAAATGTTTTGTATGGAAAATATTGACACCGCAAATATTTTCTAATAAAAATGTTGTTTACGAAAATATTTTCTATGGTATATATCGCTCCGAAAGTATTTTCTGTGGAAAATATCTGCCCCACAAATATTTTTTGTAAATATTTACTCCGAAAAAAATTGTATTTTCCATATAAAATATTTTCAGAGTCAATATTCTGGTAAAAAAAAACTTAAATAGAAAATATTTCGGAGTGAATGTTTTCTATAGAAAATGTATTCGGACTAATTATTTTCTATGGAAACTATTCGCAAGAAAATTTTTTTTCGAAAAATATTTTCCATAGAAAATATTTTCGGAGTAAATATTTTCCATAGAAAATATTTTCGGAGTAAATATTTTCCATTGAAAATATTTTCGGACTGAATATTTTCCATAGACAATATTTTCGGAGTAAATATTTTTCATAGAAAATATTATCGGAGTAAATATTTTCTATGAAAAATATTTTCGCAGTAATTATTTCCCATAAAAATATTTTCAGAGTAAATATTTTTAATAGAAAATATTTTCGGACTGAATATTTTAAATAGAAAATATTTTCGGACTGAATATTTTTCATAGAAAATATTTTCGGAGTAAACATTTTCCATAGAAAATATTTTCGGACTGAATATTTTCAATAGAAAATATTTTCTGAGTAAATATTTTTCATAGAAAATATTTTCTGAGTTAATATTTTCCATAGAAAATATTTTCTGAGTAAATATTTTTCATAGAAAATATTTTCTGAGTAAATATTTTTCATAGAAAATATTTTCGGAGTAAATATTTTCAATGCAATATATTTTCGGAGTAAATAGTTTCCATAGAAAATATTTTCGGTGTAAATATTTTCCATAGAAAATATTTTCGGAGTAAATATTTCCATAAAAAATATTTTCGGAGTAAATATTTCCATAAAAAATATTTTCGGAGTAAATATTTTCTATTGAAAATATTTTCGGACTGAATATTTTCCATAGAAAATATTTTCAAAGTAAATATTTTTCATAGAAAATATTCTCGGAGTAAATATTTTCTATGAAAAATATTTTCGGAGTAATTATTTCCCATAAAAATATTTTCAGAGTAAATATTTTTCATAGAAAATATTTTCGGACTGAATATTTTCCATAGAAAATATTTTCGAACTGAATATATTCCATAGAAAATATTTTCGGACTGAATATTTTTCATAAAAAATATTTTCTGAGTAAATATTTTTCATAGAAAATATTTTCTGAGTAAATATTTTTCATAGAAAATATTTTCTGAGTAAATATTTTTCATAGAAAATATTTTCGGAGTAAATATTTTCCATAGAAAATATTTTCCGACTGAATATTTTCCATAGAAAATACTTTCTGAGTAAATATTTTTTATAGAAAATACTTTCTGAGTAAATATTTTTTATAGAAAATATTTTCTGAGTAAATATTTTCAATAGACAATATTTTCGGAGTAAGTATTTTCAATAGAGAATATTTTCGGAGTAAATATATTCATAGAAAATATTTCTGGAGTGAATGTTTTCTATAGAAAACATATTCGGACTAATTATTTTCTATAGAAAATATTTTCGAAGTAAATAATTTCCATAGAAAATATTTTCGGAGCAAATATTTTCTTTGCAAAATTTTTCGGAGTAAATATTTTCCACACAAAATATTTTCGTGGTAAATATTTTGCATGAAAATATTCACGGAGTATATTTTTCGGTGAAAAAATTTTCCATAGAAAATAAAAAAAAATCGGAGTAAATATTTTTCATATAAAATATTCTGGTAAAAAGCATATTAAAAATATATTTCCCATAAAAATATTTTCAGAGTACATATTTTTCATAGAAAATACTTTCGGAGTAAATATTTCCAAAGGTAATATTTTCGGAGTAAATATTTCCATAAAAAATATTTTCGGAGTAAATATTTTCTATTGAAAATATTTTCGAAGTAAATATTTACAAAGAAAATATTTTCAGTAGAAAATAAAACAAAAATTCGGAGTAAATATTTTTCATAGAAAATATTTTCGGAGTAAATATTTTCCATAGAAAATATTTTCGGAGTAAGTATTTTCAATAGAGAATATTTTCGGAGTAAATATATTCATATGAAATATTTTTGGAGTGAATGTTTTCTATAGAAAACATATTCGGACTAATTATTTTCTATAGAAAATATTTTTGGAGTAAATAATTCCCATAGAAAATATTTTCGGAGTAAACATTTTCTTTGCAAAGTATTTCGGAGTAAATATTTTCCACACAAAATATTTTCGAGGTAAATATTTTGTATGAAAATATTCTCGGAGTACATTTTTTTCGGCGAAAATATTTTCCATAGAAAATAAAAAAAAATCGGAGTAAATATTTTTCATAGAAAATATTTTCGGAGTAAATATTTTCCAACTGAATATTTTCCATAGAAAATATATTTCCAATAGACAATAATTTCGGAGTAAGTATTTTCAATAGAGAATATTTTCGGAGTAAATATATTCATAGAAAACATTTTTGGAGTGAATGTTTTCTATAGAAAACATATTCGGAGTAAATATTTTCCATTGAAAATATTTTCGAATTAAATATTTACATAGAAAATATTTTCGGAGTAAATATTTTCAGTAGAAAATAATTTCGGAGTTAATATTTTCGATAGAAAATATTTTCGAATTAAATATTTACATAGAAAATATTTTCGGAGTAAATATTTTCCATAGAAAATATTTTTGGAGTAAATATTTTCCATTGAATATATTTTCGAATTAAATATTTACATAGAAAATATTTTCGGAGTAAATATTTTCAGTAGAAAATAATTTCGGAGTTAATTTTTCCATAGAAAATATTTTTGAAGTAAATATTTACATTTTCTTTTGAAAATATTTTCGGAGTAAATATTTCCCATACAACAAAAAACTTTCGAAAATTATTTGTTATGGAAAATAGTAACTCCGAAAATATTTTCTATGGAAACGGTTTACTCCGAAAATATTTTCGGACTATTTGTATATATCCAAACTATTTATTTTCTACAGAAAATATTTTCGGAGTAAAGAATTTTCAAAGAAAATATTTTTCGAAAAATATTTTCCATAGAAAATATTTTCGGACTAAATATTTTCCATAGAAAATATTTTCGGACTGAATATTTGCCATAGAAAATATTTTCTGTGTAAATATTTTTCATAGAACATATTTTCGAAGTAAATATTTTCAATACAATATATATTCGGAGTAAATATTTTCCATATAAAATATTTTCGAAGCAAATATTTGACATTGAAAATATTTTCGGAGTAAATATTTTCCATTGAAAATATTTTCGGACTGAATATTTTCCATAGAAAATATTTTCGGAGTAAATATTTTCCATAGAAATATTTTCGGACTGAATATTTTCCATAGCAAATATTTTCGGACTGAATATTTTCCATAGCAAATATTTTCGGACTGAATATTTTCCATAGAAAATATTTTTGTGTAAATATTTTTCAAAGAAAATATTTTCGGAGTTAATATTTTCAATACAATATATATTCGGACTAAATATTTTCCATATAAAATATTTTCGGAGTAAATATTTTCCATAGAAAATATTTTCGGACTGAATATTTTCCATAGAAAATATTTTCGGACTGAATATTTTCCATAGAAAATATTTTTGTGTAAATATTTTTCATGAAAATATTCTCGGTGTACATTTTTTCTATAGAAAATATATTCGGAGTAAATATTTTCCATAGAAAATATTTTCGGTCTGAATATTTTCCATAGAAAATATTTTCGAACTGAATAATTTCCATAGAAAATATTTTCTGAGTAAATAATTTTCATAGAAAATATTTTCGGAGTAAATATTTTCAATACAATATATTTTCGGAGTGAATATTTTCCATATAAAATATTTTCGAAGTAAATATTTTCCATTGAAAATATTTTCGAAGTAAATATTTTGCATAGAAAATATTTTCGGAGTAAATATTTTCCATAGAAAATATTTTCGCACTGAATATTTTCCATTGGAAATATTTTCGGAGTGAATATTTCCACAGGAAATATTTTCAGAGTAAATATTTGCCTTTGAAAATATTTTCGAAGTAAATATTTACATAGAATATATTTTCGGAGTAAATATTTACATAGAAAATATTTTCGGAGCAAATATTTTCCATAGAAAATATTTTCGAAGTAAATACTTACATTTTCTATTGAAAATATTTCCCATACAACAAAATACTTTCGGAAATTATTTGTTATGGAAAATAGTAACTCCGAAAATATTTTCGATGGAAAACATTTACTGTGAAAATATTTTTATGGGAAATAATTACTTCGAAAATATTTTCTATGGAAAATATTTTCAATGGAAAATAGTTATTCCGAAAATATTTTCTATGGAAAATAGTAACTTCGAAAAATTTTCTATGGAAACGGTTTACTCCGAAAATATTTTCTATTGAAAAAATTTACTTCGAAAATATTTTCCCCGAAAAATTTTTTTGTAGATATTTACTCCGAAAAAATTATATTTTCTATATAAAATGTTTTCGGACTAACTATTTGTATATATTCAGACTAATTATTTTCTACAGAAAATATTTTCGGAGTAAAAAATTTCCAAAGAAAATATTTTTCGAAAAATATTTTCCATTGAAAATATCTTCGAATATATTGGGACAAGCGTATAATTCCACCTGTCCAGAGGTGAAATCCCCAACCAAAATCTCGCTATTGAGCAAAATTATAATTTATAAGAACATTTTAAGCTTAAGGAAGGTTTAGGAGAGGCCCTGCGAATTATTTTAAAGGTTTTCCACAATTAGAGGTTACTTTCCTGAACACAAAAATATATTTTTTTTATTAATTTTCTCGTGTAGTGGCTTCTCTGTCAAGCTTAACGAGAAAATTAATAAAAAATCATTAAAAATGATCTTCGCCCTAAAAAGGCAAAATTTCAAAAAACAAAAATATATATTTTATCTGAAGGAAGTCTATACATCCCGAGATATGGGCCTTGAAAGTTTCGAAAAAGGTAGGTCGCGCGTTAACCCAACTTTTTGCTTCGGTTAATAGCTGCATAACGGCATATGATCTTTTGCTCTCTAAGTAACTTACCCCACATCAACAGTTTGTTCGATTTTCATATATTCTTCAATTTGTTGTTGCATTTCTTCTTTTTGTGCCTTTTCTTTTTCCAACAATTCACATTCCTGGCGCAACATTTCCATAGCATCTTTAACATCCTTTTGGTTACGCTCCAATTTCTGTTGCAGGGCCGATTTTGAAGCTTCCAAAGATTTGATTTGGTTTTGTTCCGTTAATTCCTTGGCATCCGTTTCCATTTCATGTTTGAATTCCTTATAGTGTTTTCGCAATGCATAACGGGTGGCATTATCGAGTTTTTGAGGTGATCCTGTGGTGCTATCCTATGGAGTTAATCAATTTATTAATTAAAACAAGAAAAACAAAGTGCAATGTGAATCAATAATAAATTATAAAGAAAAAACGGAAAAGGACAATTTACCTCTTTTGTGAGTACTAAATTGTTAAGTAACTTTTCAATATCAAGCTGCAAGCAAACAAATAGTTTGTGTTATTAAAAAAAAGGAAAAATAAACAAAAATATTTTAGAAAGCATTATTTACACGAAACTGCATTAAAAATCACTTTAAACAAAATCAAAATAAAAGCAAAAGCTTTACAACATCATATATTGAGTTGGATTTTTGAAAGACTTTTGATCTGCTTTCAAGTGTTTAGACAAATAAACATCAATACTACACAAAATTATTATAATTTCTAAAGGACAATCGTTGCATACCTCAGATGCTGTAACATTAGTTGCTTGCCCATCGTTGTCTAAATTTTCTGCTTTAGACACTGATGGCAGGTTACCATATTCCAAAAGCGTCAATTGTACTTTTGTTCTTTCATCCTCCTCGACGGCATCTTTGCGCTGATATTGACGGACGGGATTGTAGATTTCCTGAATTATACAAAAAAAGTCATTAGCTAATGTTTATCACTCTTTTCTGCTAAACTTTTAAATATGCTTACTTGTATTCTCTTGATATGCACTGAGGCTTTGCGTATTTTTTCCAAATTTTGCTTATCACTTTTATATTGATAATTATTGTGAAATTGACCAATTGCAAATTGTTTTAAACGCATATTTCGTTCCGCTCGATTTTCAACCTAAAACAGAAAATAATTCTCTTATAATTATTTATAATAATACAAATTATATTTATCTCACAGATTTCTTAACAAGCCACTGTATAACTGGATGTATACTAAGAAATTCTAAACCTTGTATTTGATGAGGTTCTATGCGAAAAGGACACTTCATTTGAGGCAAAACGGCAACAATTTTCTCCACCAAAGAGCTGCAAAATAAAAACGGAACTTTACATTCATTTCAATCATTTGCCACCATTCGAAAACTTACATCTTCTGGCCAATTGTTAGGTTCTCATGAAACAATAAATCCACATCTACATCATAATCACAGCATTCTATACACCAGGTCATGCCTCCTACTACTTTATCGAATGCCGACAAACCCTTGATACAAGCCCTATAATAACCGGCATTTATTAACAAATCAAATGTTTCTTTTTCTTTAGCCGTAGCATCTGTATCTTCCCGTCGTTCCACCTAAAAACAAGAGGACAATTATAATTTGTTTCATGAACTTTTCCCCATGATTGAATTCTCACCTGTACTTCCTTCCCTTCAGCATCATAACGAGTAGCCAATTTAACATTTGATTTTATATGTTTGGAAAATATTTCCTTATTGGCCATTGTGTTCTACGCGCTATGGAATCCTTTAGATGACGAAAGTCTGCTGTTTAGAGTAAATACTTGTTGTCTATTTTGCTATTTTGATAAGCTTCTCCTAGTGCCCCATATATGTTTTTGATTACCAGATAGACTGCCAATCTTTCTTTGCTATCTTCTTTTTTGGGAACTTTGGCAGGCAATGAAACCTTCTTTCAATTCTTTCAATACAAAGATGATAATTCCGACCGATGACACTGTCGAAGAAACAAAAACCAGAGAAATATAGAAAATTTACCGATAAAGATCAGGAATCAAAACAAAGAACGAAAAGACCGATAGCAGGGTTTTAAAGATCGAAATATTGGCAAAAAACAGATGTTTCTCATTTGGAGAAAATTTATGGCCTCTTTCCACGATATGTTATTTTGCATATGCGTTGTTACAAAAGTGACACATATCATGAGAAGAGGACAATAACGATCAAAATCCAAATAGACATTTATGCCAAAATCGACGGGATTTCACGAAATCTTTTGCTCTGTTCCATTGAAATACACTCCGGTGTTTACACTTATTTTTTGTTAATTGCAAACATATCGCAATAATCAATCTACATTGATTATTGTGATATGTTTGAATGCATATGCGCAGCTGACCGAACATGAATTTTCAAAACAAGTGGTTGTAAATTGAATTTAGTTGTTAGAGGTAGTTTACACTATCTATCAATGTCATATGACACGAAATAAAAACATTCCATATTTACCGACAGAGGCAATGTGGAGACGTAGTTCTTTTCATTTTCGCTGGCGTGGACGCACAGAGTAAATGACGCAAGGAAACACTCCAATTTTACACATATTAGCGAATATATAACGATGGAAAATTTCATGTCATATGACATTTACATATAGTGTAAACTACCCCTTAAAAATTTACGACAATATAGAACTTTACCGCTTTATTTCGGAAATTATCGTAATATTATCTATATATCGTATAAGTTGCGTATAATGTTTGGTTTACATTCGTCGTCTTTTCGTGATTTCGAAGGCGTTTCGTGATTTCGCGCGGAATCAAGCAAAAATTATCATGATTTCGCATACAAAAATGAAACCATCTCATTTCGTGATTTCAGTGAAATCAACATCGAAATCACAGTACACATGATATACAACCCTGTTTATGACTGAAAAAGTACCAAAAGTTGCAACACTTTTCACGTATCACAATAAACAAGGTAGACGGTCAATTGCTGCAAAAAAAAATTTTAGAATCAACATTTTTAAACAATGTGAACAAAATATTAGATTACTTTGTTACAATGCTTTTTTCATTGCGTTCTCGTACTTTTTTAATGGTAATGTTAGAAAAAAGAGCGAAATGTCTAAAATTGCTGCCCCATACAAATTTTTTAAAAAATACGGAAACGAAAAAATGACGGAAATTGCAAAAACTGCAGCAAATCAACGTATCAGCTATCGTATTTAGATGATAATGAACATGTTGGTAGTTTCTACTATGCCAAAATTGTATGGCAGAAAACAGGAGAATAGGATGTTATTCGGCGCTATTTTCGTTTAAAGAGAAGTGTAAGTCTTGCTAGACTTCGGAGTACGGGAACGGGTTCTATACACAATTAATACGATATATAGATAGTTTTACGATAATTTTCGAAATAAAGTTGTAATGTTCTATATTGTCGTATATTTTTGATGACTAATTCAATTTGCAACAACTTGTTTTGAAAATGCATGTTCGATCAGCTGCGCGTATGCATCTACCTTGGTCATTGTGATATGTATGAAATCAACAAAAAAATAAGTGTAAACACCGGGATGTATTTCAGGATTTCGTGAAATCCAGTGGATTTTAGAGCGCAAGTGTAACCTTGGCATAATAATGTATAATATAAACTTGCAGTAGTTTCCCCGTTTGTCGATGGTCAGACTAGCACGTTTTCAACATGGCGACGTCAAGTTTATAGGCGAGGGGTATGAAGTAGTGAAACCCATGTACATGGTTTTCTGTGTTTGTTGTGTTGCGTCTTCTTGATATTTGTTGAAAGTTTTTTTCTTCCATTTTCTTTCATTTTTATTTCCTAAAGCAAACTTTAACTTTATCTTTCCTTTACCGACCCACCTCAGAAAATAATGAAAAAGTTGCCACAGATAGTGCTTTTTATTCCAATTCCAACCATGTATTGCTTTTGTTGCGGAAATGTACACTTCCCGAGATATGTGCCTCAAAAGATCCACAAAGGCCCTAGTCTAAAATGTTTGCAAATCACCGCAGAAAATTATTAAAAAATTACCACAGATAGTACTTTTTACACCGAATCCAACGATGTATTGCTTTTGTTGCGGAAATGTATACTTCCCGAGATATGGGCCTCAAAATTTCCACAAAGGCCCTAGTCTAAACCACCGCAAAAAAATTATTCAAAAATTACCACAAACAAATAGTGATGTTTATACTGATTTCAACGATGTATTATTTTGTTGAAGGGTATGTATACATCCCGAGATAAAGGACTCCAAAAATATATTTAAAAGAAAAATTTGTTCCCGTTCCCGAGATTTGCACCTGTCCATAGGAGAAATTCCTAAATCCCGGCCAAAGGCCGGCTATTTGGAGAAAAATATCTCATTTAAAAGAAAATGTTGTTCCCGTTCCCGAGATTTGCACCTGTCCATAGGTGAAGTCTTAACCCTGCTATTACGTTGGGGTAATTTGATGACCCAAATCGTATTTATCATCACCGTATGTCTTACTGGTGGGATATAATTAAAAGTCCTTACTACTCAGTGCATGAATTTTTGAGATATACTGAAATCAATTAGTTTCATCAATATTTTGTGCTTAGTCCCGGGCCACACTAGAGTAATTTCATTGAAATTTTGGCATGAAATTATGCGTCTATAGATCGAGTTCCATGGAAGAGTAAAATCATAAAATTGCTGTAGTGGGGAATTCAACCTAAGAACACCTAATTTCATGAAATTTTTTAATGAAATTCACTCTAGTGTGGACCGGGACTAAAGGCCTGCGTACATAAGCTGCTCTGCCTGATTGCCTTGCTTTCCTGCTTCATTTTTGACATAATAAAAATAAAAGAATAAAGAAGGCCGAGGAAATTTCGAACTGGGTTGCCCTTTTCTTTTTTATTTTTTTTATTCTTTTATCAGAAGTAAGCAAGGTAAGCAGGCAAGGCAGCTTATGTACGCAGGCCTTTAGAAGTCTATTTATTGCATGTGTATACTAGGGATACGCAAGTCGATTTTCGAGTAGTCGTTTCCTTGATTCTTTGATTTGAAGAATCTAAAAATCGGAATCGAGTTTTGACTTCATAGAGAATCGAAAGATCGATTTTCTATTATGATTCTTCGATTCCATTAGTAAGAGCAAGACAACAATGTTATATTATGTGTGTTCGTTTACTCAAAATTTGTACGAATTTTTACTGGATGTTGTTCGTTTACTCTACAGTATAATGCAAAAGACCTTAGTCGATTACAAGAAGTTACTGGACTTTTACAAATTTGTACAAATTGTTGAGTAAACGAACATACCTATTATTTGTTGTACTGATGAACAAAGTTAATCTAACGGTACGGCAGTGTTAACCCATTAGTGCATGAAGTTCCCTGGCGACTTTTATTCATACTTTTTGTTTGTTTTAGAATAGTAGTAAGATAAATAAAACATTTCAAGAACATTTTTTGTCATTTATAAATTATCGTATGTTTTACAGACCGTCCGTTAAATCGGACGCTATGAAATTAGAACCCTTTGTGTGTGATATATTTTGTTCCTGTTCTTGGTTTGGCGTTGCTTGTTGTATTTGAGATAAGTTCATTTACTCCTTTGACATCATATTTGGCTTTGATTGAAGTAAATCAAGTCATATTATACGTCGTAACGAATATTATCGAGTTAACATATACTGAAAACAATGAATTTTAACATTTTTCTCATTTTTTGTAATAAACAAGCACTAAAAATTAGAAATTTGGTGGGATTCACTTCATAATTATAAATTGTGATATGTTTTCAATCATCCCAAACAGTTTTATTCAGTGCATCAGCCTAAATAAAAAATTGGCGTAAGAAATAAAAACGTCCGTTGAAACGGACGCTATGCACTAATGGGTTAAACGCGAAGCATTGTACACTAAAACATTCACATTTTCAACTAAGGAGTCATCTCGATCGAACGATTCTTTTATCCAAGTGAGTTCTAAGGGGTCGATCATCGATAACAATTATCGTTGTGTGGCGTTGCCAGTTGTCAAAATTGATCCACGTATGGCAACTCTCAACTGAAGTTGCAATTCTCAGTTGACGAAGCGGCTGTTTTTCAGCAACCACCAATTTTCAGTTGCAGTGAACATTTTCGAAGAAACAAGAAGTAAAATAGAAGGAAAAATAAACATGTTGTTAACAATTATTGATTATTTGCATAATTAATTAATTTTGTGTATCAAAAGTATGGTGAAAATAACAATAAAACAACAGTTTGAAATATTAATTGATAAATTGAGTGCAAATCCAATGTGCACATGGGTTCCATCTATACAGCCAACTACACCAGGGAATTTCGTTTTTGAATAAAAATAGTTTTTATTTTGTCTTTTTTCCTCCTCTGTCAACTTCGAAACGATCCAATTTTGGCACAATTAGTCCTCTGCCTTCAATACTCTCGACAATGTAGATTGAGCCATGCAATTATTGAAATCATTGCCATGGGACTTGGAAACTTCCGTCCTCAAAGAATCGCAACGCTGTGCACACTTTTAAAAGTGGAGGTATTGCTGTTGATCTGTAACTTACTTTGAAGTAATCCTTTAACGTTTCCACAGTGTAAACTACGGCATCCTTTGGCAATCGAAAATACGCCTTAAACCTGAAATAATTTACTGATTATACAGATCTTTCCACATGATCATCAGCTTACAGTGCAGATGGCAATTCCAATGGATGCGACTTGTCCCCCAAATGTATTCTAATAGATGCAATGTCCTGTACATTTTCTTCATCATCAAAAAATAATTCCACCGAACTTATCATTTTTTGGGACAGCAAATAAAACTTGACGATCCGAAGATTCAATGGGCAGGTTATATTCCAATCTTGGGTTGTTTTCCAAATTTGCTCGAAAACTCAGCCAAAGTATTAAAATATTGTCCAGAATACACAAAAGTGTTATCCAAAGCGCAATTATTTTTAAAATGTTTTTTTTTTTTTTTTGCGAATAGAGGTCACTAGTTTGAAAAAACACTGATCGATAACATGTTTATCGACCACCCAGTTGAGTTGACATTAATGGTACAAAATTTCGTCTCATTCGCGCAGACAACTGACAACGCAACTCAAGTTTAGTGGCAATACAAGATAGACCCATAAGTAAGAATCAAAAGCGGGGTACACACGATCAGTTTTGACTGTCACTTTTGTCCAAATAATCGGTTGCTTGTCAGTGTGGCCGCTCCCTTTTTTTAGTCATCAGGCAACCACAAAATATTTTGTGGTTGCTGGACTGTTTGACAGTAATCGATAATTCCGAAAAATCGACAGTCAAAACTGATCGTGTGTACTCCGCTAAAGGATCGAAAGATCGATTTTTGATTCCTACGAAAGAATCGAAAAATCGATTTTTGAGTTCTAAGTAAGAATCAAAAGATCGAAAGGTCGATTCTTGAGTTCTAAGTAAGAATCAAAAGATCGATTTTTGCTTGGTAATACGTATCCCTAGTATATACACATAACATGTTAGGGTCATTTTATGACCCCGTGCGCATGTCAAAATTTAATTTTATTTTTTTTTAGCATTTTCCTTACATATTTTTCTTGTGTTAGATGCCAACAAAACAAAAAATAAATAAAGAATACAAAAAATTGACATTTATTATTGTAATTTTTACATTCAATAACAACCAATCCTAATGCTTTCAGTTCAGTGACAGATTTTTTACCGATAATAGCTCTTTTCCTTTAACCCTTTCGCCCCGCTCCAGAACCGAATGTCTAAAAATTATTTTTTTGTGATAGCAAAGCTTGTTAGCTCCAAATTAAGGATTTTTGAAGATTTGAAACTTCGGGAGTTATTGGGGAACCAGATATCGGAAGTTGCTTATAAGGAACTTCGGGCCGTTGAGGTAGCATTTCATGGCATTAATAAATTAAAACAAGTTTATAAGAACATACAAATTGCTTGTTATTTATTCTTTAAGAATCATTTTTGATATAATATTATATATTATATCAATAATACCTTAGTATGATAGGCAAGAAAACAATTTTTACTTGTATTTGAACATAGATGAACACCACACTTTGACACAGGTGTTCCTGTCTTGCTAAAACGACGTCGACCTTTTTCTCCCATACCTCTCAATGACGAATTTGGCAGGTCGTAAGTAACTTTGCGGCGCTTGGAACTGGAACATGACGCTCGATTATCTCTGGATACTTTACAACACGTAGTTCAATGGTGCTATCTTCTAGCAAATTGATCTCTATTTCTTCACCTCCCTCCAAAATTTCGTTCAAACCATTCTACATAAACTCTTCTTCTTCATCTTCGCACTCTTCATCAGTAGTGGGATTCTGTAACTCATTTTTGCTGTTATCGATAATTGTCGGTAAAATTAAAATCCTTATAATTTCGATAATTAACGAAATTTTTCGGTAAGTTAACGATGAATAAAAATTAGTCGCTAGCCTCTACCGACACAAACAGTAATGCCAACTTTTCTTTATGTTTTTAGTCATAATTTTGTGATTTAATTTTAACGATTTTTGTCGGTAACAGCAAAAATGAGTTACAGAATCCCACTACAGAAGACTTGTTTCAGTCGAACTCCAGAATGGCTTGTATATTTGTTTCCAAAGCCGTTTAGGTGGTTTGTTCATATTTTCGATTTCAATGGTTTTCACTATCACCGTGGACTAAAGTTGCTTATAAGCAACTTCAAAAAAGAAAAAAATATTGTAAAGGAACAATGCAACATTTTTTGAAAATTTTTATTTTTGTTTTATAACTATACCTGTTAGTAATAACAATGCGTATTTGTTTTTTAAAATTATTATTTAAAAATATCTTTTTTTTAAACTTTACTTTATGTACTATTTTTTTAGAGCGCGCGATTTGCTAGACTTCGTAGTGAATAATGCATAATAAATAGGTCGATCGTCACATAACTGATATTTTTGCTGTTGTTTTTTATTCTCAGAACTTCAATTAACCAAACCAATGCGAGTTTTGATGAGAAAATCCCATCAGTTTCAAATTAAACCATGCTAAAAATCGAAGTTGCTTATAAGCAACGTTGGGGTCGAAAGGGTTAATATTTTAATGGTAAGGGTGGTAAAAGAGAAAATTGTCAAATTTGCTCATAATTGCTCTCTCATGAACATTTTTACCAGAAAAGTAAAGGAACGGAAAAATGGTAGATCAGGCAGCAATGTCAAACAGAAACATAAAAAAAATCAATTTTCGTCTTTTAATACACAGTTTATAATTAAGTTTTGTCAGCGTTCGACTTTTTCTTCTGTTTTTCGTCCATTTTTTTTTTCATTGTGAAATAATCGTCAAACAAAATTCGAAAGATCAGTTCTGCCATTTTTTACCTGCAGAAATTTTGCTGGTAGCCCGTGGTAGAAGAGAAAGCCATTTTCGTTCTCTCTCCACTCTCACTCTATTAAAAATTGCTTCCAGTTTTGCCACTTTTCGGGGTTAAGGAACGCTTTGCAGGTTAAAAATGGTAACCTAATTCTCTAATAAACACATCAAGCTATTATTCCACGCGTTTAAAACCTTTTAAAAATGTATACTATATAATTTTTTCAATAAATGGGTCATCAAATGACCCTAACATAGCGTATGTGATTTTTTTCTAACGTAGTAGCAGGGTTAAGGTGTGAACAGAATGAAATACACCGCTTTTTTCACGATCAGTTTCTTGTAAAAGATTAAAGGCCAAGTACTACCTAATTCAAATGAATAAGGCAGCATTTGATCGTGTGTGAATAAAAATTAGTCGCTAGCCTCTACCGACACAAACAGTAATGCCAACTTTTCTTTATGTTTTTAGTCATAATTTTGTGATTTAATTTTAACGATTTTTGTCGGTAACAGCAAAAATGAGTTACAGAATCCCACTACAGAAGACTTGTTTCAGTCGAACTCCAGAATGGCTTGTATATTTGTTTCCAAAGCCGTTTAGGTGGTTTGTTCATATTTTCGATTTCAATGGTTTTCACTATCACCGTGGACTAAAGTTGCTTATAAGCAACTTCAAAAAAGAAAAAAATATTGTAAAGGAACAATGCAACATTTTTTGAAAATTTTTATTTTTGTTTTATAACTATACCTGTTAGTAATAACAATGCGTATTTGTTTTTTAAAATTATTATTTAAAAATATCTTTTTTTTAAACTTTACTTTATGTACTATTTTTTTAGAGCGCGCGATTTGCTAGACTTCGTAGTGAATAATGCATAATAAATAGGTCGATCGTCACATAACTGATATTTTTGCTGTTGTTTTTTATTCTCAGAACTTCAATTAACCAAACCAATGCGAGTTTTGATGAGAAAATCCCATCAGTTTCAAATTAAACCATGCTAAAAATCGAAGTTGCTTATAAGCAACGTTGGGGTCGAAAGGGTTAATATTTTAATGGTAAGGGTGGTAAAAGAGAAAATTGTCAAATTTGCTCATAATTGCTCTCTCATGAACATTTTTACCAGAAAAGTAAAGGAACGGAAAAATGGTAGATCAGGCAGCAATGTCAAACAGAAACATAAAAAAAATCAATTTTCGTCTTTTAATACACAGTTTATAATTAAGTTTTGTCAGCGTTCGACTTTTTCTTCTGTTTTTCGTCCATTTTTTTTTTTCATTGTGAAATAATCGTCAAACAAAATTCGAAAGA
Source organism: Musca autumnalis (assembly GCF_047663935.1). Lineage (NCBI taxonomy): Eukaryota > Metazoa > Arthropoda > Insecta > Diptera > Muscidae > Musca > Musca autumnalis. Next base: position 30,560,363 of record NW_027412088.1, read on the forward strand.
TCAGTTCTGCCATTTTTTACCTGCAGAAATTTTGCTGGTAGCCCGTGGTAGAAGAGAAAGCCATTTTCGTTCTCTCTCCACTCTCACTCTATTAAAAATTGCTTCCAGTTTTGCCACTTTTCGGGGTTAAGGAACGCTTTGCAGGTTAAAAATGGTAACCTAATTCTCTAATAAACACATCAAGCTATTATTCCACGCGTTTAAAACCTTTTAAAAATGTATACTATATAATTTTTTCAATAAATGGGTCATCAAATGACCCTAACATAGCGTATGTGATTTTTTTCTAACGTAGTAGCAGGGTTAAGGTGTGAACAGAATGAAATACACCGCTTTTTTCACGATCAGTTTCTTGTAAAAGATTAAAGGCCAAGTACTACCTAATTCAAATGAATAAGGCAGCATTTGATCGTGTGTACCCCGCTTTTGATTCTTACTTAGAACCCACTTGGATAAAAGAATCGTTCGATCGAGATGACTCCTTAGTTGAAACTAACACTGCCGTACCGTTATGTTTGGTTTACATTCGGCGTCTTTTCGTGATTTCGAAGGCGTTTCGTGATTACGCGCGGAATCAAGCAAAAATTATCATGATTTCGCATACAAAATGAAATCATCTTATTTCGTGATTTCAGCGAAATCAACATCGAAATCACAGTACACATGATACACAACCCTGCTTTTGCCTAAAAAAGTACCAAAAGTTGCAACACTTTTCACGTATCAGAATAAACAAGGTAGATGGTCAATTGCTGCAACAAAAAATTTTAGTATCAAAATTTGTAAACAATGTGAAAAAAAATATTAAATTACTTTGTTACAATGATATTTTTTATTGTGTTCCCGTACTTTTTAATGGTAATGTTAGAAAAAGGAGCGAATTGTCAAAACTTGCTTCCCCATACAAATTTCTTAAAAAATACGGGAACAGAAAAATGACGGAAGTTGCAAAAACTCCAGCATAAATATAAAAATCAACGTATCGGCTATCATATTAGATGCCAATGAACATGATTGCTGCTAGTTTCTACTAGGCCAAAATTGTATGACAGAAAACAGGAGAAGAGGGTGTTATTCGGCGCTATTTTTGTTTAAAGAGAAGTGCAAGTCTTGCTAGATTTTTTTTGTGTAAGGGAACGAAAAATGTGTAAAAGTGGTAAAAATTGTAAAAAATTGTGGAACAGAGCTAAAATTTATTATAACGATGTCTCAAAGATAAAATCATTTTTTTATTTTTTCATTTGTTAGTACTATACACAATTAATACGATATATAGATAATTTTACGATAATTTTCCAAATAAAGTTTTAAAGTTCTATATTGTCGTATATATTTGATGATTAATTCAATTTACAACAACTTGTTTTGAACATTCATGTTCGATCCGCTGCGCATATGCATCTACCTTAATCAATGTGATATGTTTGAAATCAACAAAAAATAAGTGTAAACACCGGGGTGTATTTCAGGATTTCGAGAAATCCATTGGATTTTGGAGCGCAAGTATAAACTTGGCAATACAATCCTGCTTTTGCCTGAAAAAGTACCAAAAGTTGCAACACTTTTCACGTATCACAATAAACAAGGTAGATGGTCAATTGCTGCAACAAAAAAATTTAGTATCAAAATTTTAAACAATGTGAAAAAATATTAAATTACTTTGTTACAATGCTATTTTTCATTGTGTTCTCGTACTTTTTTGATGGTAATGTTAGAAAAAAGAGCGAATTGCTTCCCCATACAAATTTCTTAAAAAATAGGAGAATTGGGTGTTATTCGGCGCTATTGTTGTTTAAAGAGAATTGCAAGTCTTGCTAGAATTCAGAGTACGGGAACCCATATTTAGCACTAAACGGGAAAACTGCTGCAAGTTCTGAACACAACTTTTATCTATCAAAATTTGTTATTATGATGTCTCAACGGTAAAATCATTTTTTTTTCATTTGTTAGTACTATACACAATTAATACGATATATAGATAATTTTACGATAATTATCAAAATAAAGTTGTAAAGTTCTACATTGCCGTATATTTTTGATGACTAATTCAATTTACAACAACTTGTTTTGAAAATTCATGTTCGATCAGCTAGCATATGCATCTACCTCAAACCCGTTGTTTGGTATTGATATTGTTACGAAGTTTTTCGGCAAATCACACACACGCATGGCACAATCATACATGTACCCGCATCTGCCCAGCTGATGTACTGCGAGCTGTCAAAAAAGTTGTTGTAATTGAAACACACAAAATTAAAAAACAAAAATTTAAAAGAAAAATTGTGAATTTTTGACGGATTGTTGTAATAATGTGTTTATTAATAACTACCTAACAAAATTTTGTTGAAAAAATTGTGTGAATCGCTTTATTTTTGGAAAACATTTTTGACATTTCACAGTACTGAACTCGTTTTTGTTGTAGTTGTCGGCTGATGCATCTAAGTGGTAATTGTGCCATGCACACACGCGACCCGAACGCAAAGTAAGAGAGCAAATGTTTTGATTTTTTTACTTCAGTCTTGTACTGAATGTCATGCAAGCAGGTTGATGCCGCTTTATTTGCTTTTTTTGGGTACAATGAAAAGATTTTATATTTATATATTTTATAATTTATTATATTTAAGTTAAGACCCTAATGTAAAAATATAAAAAAGAACGAAATCGCTATCATTAATTAACTCTTAGCAATCGCAGTTTTATGCCCGTAATTTCTACGAGTAGGTAACTATGAGTTGGTAGATACCTATCGTGTAACGAAAATTTGGTAATTTCAACGCGTTGGTAACGCTACCGACCGGTTAAACGAATGTGTATTTTACACCATGGTTTTTGACTAGTAACACCTTAGGTACAAATGTTTTTGTTTTTATTAAATCGTACGACTTATCAGAAAATAAAAGTTACAAATAATTTTGTAGCCGTTTGGGAAAATATGGATTCGGAACTACAAGAGCTGAGAACATTGAGACATTTTTTGAATAGAAGTAAGAAGACAAAACACAAATTTAGAGATAGGATTGATCATTTTAATGCTTGGGATGATATTGAGTTCGTAAGAAGGTTTCGGCTTTCCAAGAAAAGTGCTCAAATGGTATTAGAAAGAATTGAATCCTTGCTAACGCACCAAACAGAAAGGTAAGTTGTGGCCACCATTATTATTTTGCATGTAAACATTATTATCATTTTTTAGGAAAACAAATATTACCCCAACCCTTCAATTGCTAATAACCCTTCGGTTCTATGCATCTGGAAGTTTCCAAATAACTGTTGCCGATTTTGGAGGTATTCATCAATCAACTGCAAGCAAAATTATTCGGAAAGTATCTGCTGCTATAAGGACGCTATATCCATTATATATAAAACTTCCAGCGACAGAGGAAGAGGTTTTGAACACTCAGTCAGCATTTTATAATATCGCAAAATTTCCAAGATGTGTTGGTGCCTTGGATTGTACTCATGTAAAAATTACATCACCAGGTAATTGAATAGTGTAATTTAATATTTATTACACTAATGTTTTTCGTATTTTTATATAGGAGGTGAATATGCCGAAATATTCCGTAATAGGAAGGGATATTTTTCTTTGAACGTTCAAGCCGTATGTGACGCTTGACTTGTGTTTCCTAGATGTGGTATCCCGATGGCCTGAGTCCACTCATGATAGTACAATATTTAACAATAGTAGAATAAAATCTACGTTTGAGTCCGGCTCAAGAGGTGACCAACTCATGCTTGGAGATGGCGGCTATGCTGGATACAGTACGTCAAAATATTTAATGATACCCTTAGACAATCCAACATCTAATGGAGAAAAATTATATAACATTTTGGAACATGGAAGAGGCGCTTTCCTATTCTTTCAATGGGTTTAAGAGTTAATTTGTCAACTATACAAGATATTGTTATATCCACAGCAGTATTACATAACATATGTCGCAAAAACTCTGATCAGATTCCTCCATTTGAAAGTATTGAGCAGCAAAATTGTTATGAAATAGGCATGACTAATATGCCAAGAAATTATATGTATAATCAAAATCGTTCCAATACAACAAGAAATTTATTAATAAACTACTTTAGTTCATTGTACATTTGTTTATTTCATTTAAAATATTGTCGCAATTTTCTACGCAATAACATAGATATAGAGAAATAATATTTAGAAGTAAATTTTAATAATATTTAGAAGTAAATTTTAGTTTAACTGACTAGTTATTGTATGTTTCCAGGAAACCATATAATTAGTTATGATATAATTAACAAAACGATCCTTTTTGTTTCAAGATATTTAGTTTTTGTTCCATCATCCGCTCTTCAATTTGTTTTATCTCCATTTCGATTTCAAACAATTTATTTTCTCTTTGATTTTTTTCTATGTAATAGTTAGTTTGTTCGGCGAGCAAAAGCTTTTTTTCTTTTTTCAGGTCCTCATATTCCTGAATTAAATCATCGAGTTTCTCATCACTGCGTTTTGTATCCGTCTTCAATTTCTCCGCATTTCTCTTTCTATATTTTGTTTTTTCATAACCCTCAAGAGTAGGGATTTGTTTTGTATTGTTGATGCCGTTGATTTCAATCTTATCAGTTGATAGCACTTTCGGAAGAGGGCGTTTCAAAATATTAACGGCTTCGTTTGGACGAAAATTGGCCAAACCCTCTTCCTTTGTCCCAAAAACAATTTCAATGTCAGTATCCAAAAATTCAATTGTCGAATTCATTTCATCCTTAAACGATTGGCTTGAAGCAGCAGCAGATTCGTCGCTCTATTAAATAAAAATAACGTAAAAAATCTGTGTTAACATACATAAATCTTTGGAAATGTACATTGTCACTTACATTTGATTCGTTGTCACCACCTCCACGATCTTTTAATCCAAAGGTAGAAGGGCCAATTAAAGATAAGAGTAACTCTTCATCACATGACAAATTCAAACTTTGTGGCGGTCCACCTCCTGTCCTGTACATCTCCCTTTTATTATCACCTATTTTCTTTCGAAACTATGTTTTTCGTATTTTTATATAGGAGGTGAATATGCCGAAATATTCCGTAATAGGAAGGGATATTTTTCTTTGAACGTTCAAGCCGTATGTGACGCTGACTTGTGTTTCCTAGATGTGGTATCCCGATGGCCTGAGTCCACTCATGATAGTACAATATTTAACAATAGTAGAATAAAATCTACGTTTGAGTCCGGCTCAAGAGGTGACCAACTCATGCTTGGAGATGGCGGCTATGCTGGATACAGTACGTCAAAATATTTAATGATACCCTTAGACAATCCAACATCTAATGGAGAAAAATTATATAACATTTTGGAACATGGAAGAGGCGCTTTCCTATTCTTTCAATGGGTTTAAGAGTTAATTTGTCAACTATACAAGATATTGTTATATCCACAGCAGTATTACATAACATATGTCGCAAAAACTCTGATCAGATTCCTCCATTTGAAAGTATTGAGCAGCAAAATTGTTATGAAATAGGCATGACTAATATGCCAAGAAATTATATGTATAATCAAAATCGTTCCAATACAACAAGAAATTTATTAATAAACTACTTTAGTTCATTGTACATTTGTTTATTTCATTTAAAATATTGTCGCAATTTTCTACGCAATAACATAGATATAGAGAAATAATATTTAGAAGTAAATTTTAATAATATTTAGAAGTAAATTTTAGTTTAACTGACTAGTTATTGTATGTTTCCAGGAAACCATATAATTAGTTATGATATAATTAACAAAACGATCCTTTTTGTTTCAAGATATTTAGTTTTTGTTCCATCATCCGCTCTTCAATTTGTTTTATCTCCATTTCGATTTCAAACAATTTATTTTCTCTTTGATTTTTTTCTATGTAATAGTTAGTTTGTTCGGCGAGCAAAAGCTTTTTTTCTTTTTTCAGGTCCTCATATTCCTGAATTAAATCATCGAGTTTCTCATCACTGCGTTTTGTATCCGTCTTCAATTTCTCCGCATTTCTCTTTCTATATTTTGTTTTTTCATAACCCTCAAGAGTAGGGATTTGTTTTGTATTGTTGATGCCGTTGATTTCAATCTTATCAGTTGATAGCACTTTCGGAAGAGGGCGTTTCAAAATATTAACGGCTTCGTTTGGACGAAAATTGGCCAAACCCTCTTCCTTTGTCCCAAAAACAATTTCAATGTCAGTATCCAAAAATTCAATTGTCGAATTCATTTCATCCTTAAACGATTGGCTTGAAGCAGCAGCAGATTCGTCGCTCTATTAAATAAAAATAACGTAAAAAATCTGTGTTAACATACATAAATCTTTGGAAATGTACATTGTCACTTACATTTGATTCGTTGTCACCACCTCCACGATCTTTTAATCCAAAGGTAGAAGGGCCAATTAAAGATAAGAGTAACTCTTCATCACATGACAAATTCAAACTTTGTGGCGGTCCACCTCCTGTCCTGTACATCTCCCTTTTATTATCACCTATTTTCTTTCGAAACTATGTTTTTCGTATTTTTATATAGGAGGTGAATATGCCGAAATATTCCGTAATAGGAAGGGATATTTTTCTTTGAACGTTCAAGCCGTATGTGACGCTGACTTGTGTTTCCTAGATGTGGTATCCCGATGGCCTGAGTCCACTCATGATAGTACAATATTTAACAATAGTAGAATAAAATCTACGTTTGAGTCCGGCTCAAGAGGTGACCAACTCATGCTTGGAGATGGCGGCTATGCTGGATACAGTACGTCAAAATATTTAATGATACCCTTAGACAATCCAACATCTAATGGAGAAAAATTATATAACATTTTGGAACATGGAAGAGGCGCTTTCCTATTCTTTCAATGGGTTTAAGACATGGTAGAACAAGAAAAGGTAGCAGCAATACCCAGCTGACTGAACTGGGTTGTAGTGTTAGTGTCAAATTCCATTCGACATTTTATGTATTTATTTCTATGTTCGATGTATATTAGGGATATATATTTTTGAAGAACAAATTTATTCATCAGAAAAAAAACTATTTCCCATAAAGACGGCTTCATATCATTGACATGTAACCTCCTCCAGGTCCGAACGACATGCCGCACACTAAAACACCGCTTATAGAGGCGGTACAATATTTGTTAATATGTGTGGTATTTTGTTAAACTTGAAAAGAATAAAGCCCTAATAAACATGTGCTTTTTTGTTTTCAAAAGCAAATGATTAAAACATCTTCTCTTTTTTCAATGAATTACCAGCGACCCGAAACATTTTTGCAAGTATTCTACTTTCTGCGAGAAATTATGCATTTAGTGGAATGATATGGAAACATTCAAATTGAAAATCTAACGAGTTTTCATTCATGTTTTCCAAAATATTCAATCAAATGTGAAAAAATATTAGTTTTTTAAATTCCAATAATTTATAGACATTTCCTTGTTTTGTTTACATTTACGTTGACACTAAGGTTTACAAACAAAAACAAATTCCTTTGTGGTTGTTGTTCGAGTTGTATTTGTTGTAGTATTAACTTTACCTTGTATTTGTTCTACCATGGGTTTAAGAGTTAATTTGTCAACTATACAAGATATTGTTATATCCACAGCAGTATTACATAACATATGTCGCAAAAACTCTGATCAGATTCCTCCATTTGAAAGTATTGAGCAGCAAAATTTTTATGAAATAGGCATGACTAATATGCCAAGAAATTATATGTATAATCAAAATCGTTCCAATACAACAAGAAATTTATTAATAAACTACTTTAGTTCATTGTACATTTGTTTATTTCATTTAAAATATTGTCGCAATTTTCTACGCAATAACATAGATATAGAGAAATAATATTTAGAAGTAAATTTTAATAATATTTAGAAGTAAATTTTAGTTTAACTGACTAGTTATTGTATGTTTCCAGGAAACCATATAATTAGTTATGATATAATTAACAAAACGATCCTTTTTGTTTCAAGATATTTAGTTTTTGTTCCATCATCCGCTCTTCAATTTGTTTTATCTCCATTTCGATTTCAAACAATTTATTTTCTCTTTGATTTTTTTCTATGTAATAGTTAGTTTGTTCGGCGAGCAAAAGCTTTTTTTCTTTTTTCAGGTCCTCATATTCCTGAATTAAATCATCGAGTTTCTCATCACTGCGTTTTGTATCCGTCTTCAATTTCTCCGCATTTCTCTTTCTATATTTTGTTTTTTCATAACCCTCAAGAGTAGGGATTTGTTTTGTATTGTTGATGCCGTTGATTTCAATCTTATCAGTTGATAGCACTTTCGGAAGAGGGCGTTTCAAAATATTAACGGCTTCGTTTGGACGAAAATTGGCCAAACCCTCTTCCTTTGTCCCAAAAACAATTTCAATGTCAGTATCCAAAAATTCAATTGTCGAATTCATTTCATCCTTAAACGATTGGCTTGAAGCAGCAGCAGATTCGTCGCTCTATTAAATAAAAATAACGTAAAAAATCTGTGTTAACATACATAAATCTTTGGAAATGTACATTGTCACTTACATTTGATTCGTTGTCACCACCTCCACGATCTTTTAATCCAAAGGTAGAAGGGCCAATTAAAGATAAGAGTAACTCTTCATCACATGACAAATTCAAACTTTGTGGCGGTCCACCTCCTGTCCTGTACATCTCCCTTTTATTATCACCTATTTTCTTTCGAAGCTGCTTTTTGAGATCATCGTATGTTGATCTTAAACTTGCAGCATCTCTAGGAGATCTTCCACTGGTAGCATTAAACTGTTCCGCCAATTTGGCCCATGCTTCACTTTTTTGTCGGTTTGTTGATGCGTCTGTTTTCTTATTTTCCAGTACACTTTTGTTTTTATATACTAATTCGATAAGTGTGGTTTTCTCTCCATCTAAGAAATTAGCACTTCTTTTATTTTCTTTGGCGCACATTTTTAATTTATTTATTTCTAGCTTTAAACAATTAAAAAAAATTTCAAAGTTTATGTTTTTCTTTTAAATATAAATGTCAAAATGACAATGTTGCCACCTGTTTCCACCAACTCGAAGGGTAGTTACACGATGGTTTATTAAACGTTGAAATTACCAAATTTATTTTACCGGATAGGTAAAGATAACTAATAGGTAGTTACCTATCCGTTTACCTAGACCTTGAAATTACGGGCATTAATAAAAGAAACTGAAGTGGATACTTTTGACTGTGATTCACTGTATATTATTTTTAATTTTAGTCATACAAAGCGAACGCGCCAACAATATATTTTTTCTATTTGAAAATCTTGCCTTTTTAGGCGAAGATCATTTTTAGTATAATTTTTGTTAATTTATTAATCGAGCTTTTTTATGATCTATAATGCAAATGAAAAAGGAAAGCCTACGATTCGAACCCACACACCCACCACTATGTTTGGCTCTGAACGCTAACACGCCGTGACAACTTTTTTCCTGTGTTTTTCATTTCATACTCAATATGAAAATCATCACCCTGTTCTGTTCTGTCAGTGTAATTTTACCTACACATTAACAATTTATGCGCGCGCTCTTCTTGGTCAGCTATGATCTACCTTGATCATTGTGACATTTTGAAATCAACAAAAAAATAAATGTAAACACCGGGATGTATTTCAGGATTTCGTGAAATCCAGTGGATTTTAGAGCGCAAGTGTAAACTTGGCATTAGATTAACTTTGTTCATCACATGGTACAAATACACAGGTAGCCGCATCGGCAATTGTTGGTAACATAAAGGCCTGCGTACATAAGCTACTTTGCCTGATTGCCTTGCTTACCTGCTTCATTTCTGACGTAATAAAAATAATAGAATAAAGACGAAATTTCGAACTGGGTTGCCATCAGTTGGAAATTAGGTCGACCTTCTTTGTTCTTTTATTTTTTTATTGAAGCAGCAAAGCAAGGCAATCAGGCAAAGCAGCTTATGTACGCAGGCCTTAAGAGCTCTGTTCCAGAACTAAAAAGTTTTTACAATTTTTACAACTTTTACACATTTTGCGTTCCCGTACACAAAATTTATATGAAAATCGTTTACGACTTTTACAACTTTTACGACTTTTACCACTTTATAAAGTACGGGAACAGGCCAAAGATGTCAAAATTTGACATCAATTCAATGCAATTGACACATTATGTTACCATCAGCTGGCTTGATAATGCTACCTGTATTATTGTACCATGGTTCATCAGTACAACAAATAATATTATAGTACGTTTATATATAAGCGGATTTAACAAACCCACTGGGTTTCAAATGTCAATTCCTTTACGTATACGTCAAGTAAATCCTAATTAAGAAGGTTAACCCTGCAAAAGGCTATAATATAAACAGCATATTACATTGTTGTCTTGCTCTTACCACATGGTAGAACAAATACAAGGTAAAGTTAATACTACAACAAATACAACTCGAACAACAACCACAAAGGAATTTGTTTTTGTTTGTAAACCTTAGTGTCAACGTAAATGTAAACAAAACAAGGAAATGTCTATAAATTATTGGAATTTAAAAAACTAATAATTTTTCACATTTGATTGAATATTTTGGAAAACATGAATGAAAACTCATTAGATTTTCAATTTGAATGTTTCCATATCATTCCACTAAATGCATAATTTCTCGCAGAAAGTAGAATACTTGCAAAAATGTTTCGGGTCGCTGGTAATTCATTGAAAAAAGAGAAGATGTTTCAATCATTTGCTTTTGAAAACAAAAAAGCACATGTTTACTAGGGCTTCATTCTTTTCAAGTTGAAGAAAATACCACACATATTAACAAATATTGTACCGCCTCTATAAGCGGTGTTTTAGTGTGCGGTATGTCGTTCGGACCTGGAGGAGGTTACATGTCAATGATATGAAGCCGTCTTTATGGGAAATAGTTTTTTTTTCTGCTGAATAAATTTGTTCTTCAAAAATATATATCCCTAATATACATCGAACATAGAAATAAATACATAAAATGTCGAATGGAATTTGACACTAACACTACAACCCAGTTCAGTCAGCTGGGTATTGCTGCTACCTTTTCTTGTTCTACCATGCTCTTACCAATGGAATCGAAGAATCATAATAGAAAATCGATCTTTCGATTCTCTATGAAGTCAAAACTCGATTCCGATTTTTAGATTCTTCAAATCAAAGAATCAAGGAATCGATTACTCGAAAATCGACTTGCGTATCCTTAGTATTAGAGCTGGCAAAAATCGATGACACTATCGATAATATCGATTGTTATTTAAAAATTCAATATCGATAGATAGTTTTGCTTATCGATATTATCGGAATAAAAACCCCTAATGGGTACTTTACTCGATATGTATTTTACATATGGGTTGTCACTTTTTATATGCAAAATGTATACGCAAAGTGACAACCCATATGTAAAATACATATCGCGTAAAGTACCCATAACCTGAAATCCATTGAAATAAATAGAAATTTCGCTGCTTTTCGGTCATGCGTGTGTAAGAAAGTAAGTCCGTAGTCACACGTACACATTTTTTGGTAAAATAAAATGCATTTTTTTACATTTTTATAAAGTAAAAGCACTTGTTTATTCTCCTTTACATTTCTGTGAACTACTTTTGCATAATTTCAAGAAATTATTGACATTTTTATCTCCAAATTAATGGCGATGACAACTAAACGATAATATCGATAGCAATCGATATTTTAAAACATTATATCGAAAATATCTATTGTTGGGAATATCGATGGTTTGCCAGCTCTACTTAGTATACACATGCAATAAATAGACTTCTAAGCACAAAATATTGATGAAACTAATTGATTTCAGTATATCTCAAAAATTCATGCACTGAGTAGTAAGGACTTTTAATTATATCCCACCAGTAAGACATACGGTGATGATAAATACGATTTGGGTCATCAAATTACCCCAACGTAATAGCAGGGTTAAGACTTCTCCTATGGACAGGTGCAAATCTCGGGAACGGGAACAACATTTTCTTTTAAATGAGATATTTTTCTCCAAATAGCGGGCCTTTGGCCGGGATTTAGGAATTTCTCCTATGGACAGGTGCAAATCTCGGGAACGGGAACAAATTTTTCTTTTAAATATATTTTTGGAGTCCTTTATCTCGGGATGCATACATACCCTTCAACAAAATAATACATCGTTGAAATCAGTATAAACATCACTATTTGTTTGTGGTAATTTTTTTGCGGTGGTTTAGACTAGGGCCTTTGTGGAAATTTTGTGGCCCATATCTCGGGAAGTATACATTTCCGCAACAAAAGCAATACATCGTTGGATTCGGTGTAAAAAGTACTATCTGTGGTAATTTTTTAATAATTTTCTGCGGTGATTTGCAAACATTTTAGACTAGGGCCTTTGTGGATCTTTTGAGGCCCATATCTCGGGAAGTGTACATTTCCGCAACAAAAGCAATACATGGTTGGAATTGGAATAAAAAGCACTATCTGTGGCAACTTTTTCATTATTTTCTGAGGTGGGTCGGTAAAGGAAAGATAAAGTTAAAGTTTGCTTTAGGAAATAAAAATGAAAGAAAATGGAAGAAAAAAACTTTCAACAAATATCAAGAAGAGGCAACACAACAAACACAGAAAACCATGTACATGGGTTTCACTACTTCATACCCCTCGCCTATAAACTTGACGTCGCCATGTTGAAAACGTGCTAGTCTGACCATCGACAAACGGGGAAACTACTGCAAGTTTATATTATACATTCCCAGCAAAAAGTTTGCATCCACGGAAGCAGTTAAATCACTGGTGCAAGTGTCACGAAGTGCTTCTTTTTCTATGAATTCCTCAGTGAATTTTACAAGGGAGCGCGCAGAAAGGAAGCACTCCATTTTGCTTCCGCAGCACGCAGTTAGGAAGCACTCCATTTTGCTTCCGCAGCACGCAGCTAGGAAGCACTCCATTTTTACAATTTTTACCACTTTTACGAGTTTTGCGTTCCCGTACACAAAATTTGTATGAAAATCGTTTACGACTTTTACCACTTTGTAAAGTACGGGAACAGGCCATTAATAAGACATTTTAATTTTATTCTTATAGGCCGTTTATATATAACAAGGTTAACCCAGTGGGTCTGGGTTTCAAATGTCATTTCCATTGTATATACTTCAAACAAATCCTCATAAAGAAGGTTAACCCTGCAAAAAACTATAATATAAACGCCGTATTACTTTAATTTCATTTGTTGAATGAAAATTGAATTTTTTATCGTTTATACATAAAAGTGCTTGTTGGATGTAATCCAAATGTGAGGAAAAGGATTGCCTTTTTCATTAGTCCACTGGAAGCGCATCCATGCATGTAATGAAATCCTCACTCCAACTTGCACCACTTCCATTTTTTTTTGCTGGGTTATTATGCCAAGGTTACACTTGCGCTCTAAAATCCACTGGATTTCACGAAATCCTGAAATACATCCCGGTGTTTACACTTATTTTTTTGTTGATTTCATACATATCACAATGACCAAGGTAGATGCATACGCGCAGCTGATCGAACATGCATTTTCAAAACAAGTTGTTGCAAATTGAATTAGTCATCAAAAATATACGACAATATAGAACATTACAACTTTATTTCGAAAATTATCGTAAAACTATCTATATATCGTATTAATTGTGTATAGTACCCATGGCACAATTACCCAGGTAGTGGCATCGTAAAATTTGGAATATGTTATGTCAAAACTTTCTTTATGTTGTTGTGGAAATTACAACAAAAATAATTTTTTTATAAAGGGATTTGACTTTTCATATTCGATCAGCTGGTGTGATACCACTACCTGGTAGTTCTGCCATGATAGAACCCGTTCCCGTACTCCGAAGTCTAGCAAGACTTACACTTCTCTTTAAACGAAAATAGCGCCGAATAACATCCTATTCTCCTGTTTTCTGCCATACAATTTTGGCATAGTAGAAACTACCAACATGTTCATTATCATCTAAATACGATAGCTGATACGTTGATTTGCTGCAGTTTTTGCAATTTCCGTCATTTTTTCGTTTCCGTATTTTTTAAAAAATTTGTATGGGGGAGCAATTTTAGACATTTCGCTCTTTTTTCTAACATTACCATTAAAAAAGTACGAGAACGCAATGAAAAAAAGCATTGTAACAAAGTAATCTAATATTTTGTTCACATTGTTTAAAAATGTTGATTCTAATTTTTTTTTTTTGCAGCAATTGACCGTCTACCTTGTTTATTGTGATACGTGAAAAGTGTTGCAACTTTTGGTACTTTTTCAGTCATAAACAGGGTTGTATATCATGTGTACTCTGATTTCGATGTTGATTTCACTGAAATCACGAAATGAGATGGTTTCATTTTTGTATGCGAAATCATGATAATTTTTGCTTGATTCCGCGCGAAATCACGAAACGCCTTCGAAATCACGAAAAGACGACGAATGTAAACCAAACATTATACGCAACTTATACGATATATAGATAATATTACGATAATTTCCGAAATAAAGCGGTAAAGTTCTATATTGTCGTAAATTTTTAACAACTAAATTCAATTTACAACCACTTGTTTTGAAAATTCATGTTCGGTCAGCTGCGCATATGCATTCAAACATATCACAATAATCAATGTAGATTGATTATTGCGATATGTTTGCAATTAACAAAAAATAAGTGTAAACACCGGAGTGTATTTCAATGGAACAGAGCAAAAGATTTCGTGAAATCCCGTCGATTTTGGCATAAATGTCTATTTGGATTTTGATCGTTATTGTCCTCTTCTCATGATATGTGTCACTTTTGTAACAACGCATATGCAAAATAACATATCGTGGAAAGAGGCCATAAATTTTCTCCAAATGAGAAACATCTGTTTTTTGCCAATATTTCGATCTTTAAAACCCTGCTATCGGTCTTTTCGTTCTTTGTTTTGATTCCTGATCTTTATCGGTAAATTTTCTATATTTCTCTGGTTTTTGTTTCTTCGACAGTGTCATCGGTCGGAATTATCATCTTTGTATTGAAAGAATTGAAAGAAGGTTTCATTGCCTGCCAAAGTTCCCAAAAAAGAAGATAGCAAAGAAAGATTGGCAGTCTATCTGGTAATCAAAAACATATATGGGGCACTAGGAGAAGCTTATCAAAATAGCAAAATAGACAACAAGTATTTACTCTAAACAGCAGACTTTCCTTATTCATTTGAATTAGGTAGTACTTGGCCTTTAGTCTTTTACATGAAACTGAGCGTGAAAAAGCGGCGTATTTCATTGTGTTCTACCTTTAAGGTGTGAATAGAATGAAATAGGCGGCTTTTTCACGCTCAGTTTAATGTAAAAGATTAAAGGCCAAGTACTACCTAATTCATTTGTTTTCTACCTTTAGTGCTAGAAATGAGTTCCCGTACTCCGAAATCTAGCTAGACTTACACTTCTCGTTTCCATTTCTCCTATACAAATTTGTCCGCGTAGAAACTAGCAGCATGTTTATTAGCACGTTGACTTTGACATTTCTGCTGGAGTTTTTGAAATTAGATTCATTTTTTCCCATATTGTTTAACAAATTTATATGAGAAAGCAATTTTTGACAATTCGCTGTTTTTTCTATCATTACCATTAAAAAAGTACGGGAAAGCAATGAAAAATAGTGCTGTAACAAAGTAATTTAATAGTTTTTAAATTTGCAAATTTTGATACTAAAATTTTTTTGTTGCAGCAATTGCACATCTACCTTGTTTATTGTGATACGTGAAAAGTGTTGCAACTTTTGGTACTTTTTTTAGGAAAAAAACAGCGTTGTATATCATGAGTACTGTGCTTTTAATGTTGATTTCGCTGAAATCACGAAATGAGATGATTTCATTTTTGTATGCGAAGTCATGATAAATTTTGCTTGATTCCGCGCGAAATCACGAAACGCCTTCAAAATCACGAAACGACGCCAAATGCAAACTAAACAGTTGAAATCGAGCTGATCTCGTGAATGTAAACTTAGTATAAGCAGAAGTTATAGTACGTTTATATATAACCGGATTTAACAAACCCACTGGGTTACAAATGTCAATTCCTTTGCGTATACGTCAAATTAATCCTCATTAAGAAGGTTAACCCTGCAAAAGGCTATAATATAAACAGGGCCTTAAAGCTGTAAAGGCTTGCGTACATAAGCTGCTCTGCCTGAAGGCCTGCGTACATAAGCTGCTCTGCCTGATTGCCTTGCTTTGCTGCTTCAATAAAAAATAAAAGAACAAAGAAGGCCGACCCAATTTCCAACTGATGGCAACCCAGTTCAAAATTTCGTCTTTATTCTATTATTTTTATTACGTCAGAAATGAAGCAGGTAAGCAAGGCAATCAGGCAAAGCAGCTTATGTACGCAGGCCTTGATTGCCTTGCTTTCCTGCTTCATTTTTGACATAATAAAAATAAAAGAATAAAGAAGGCAGAGGAAATTTCGAACTGGGTTGCCCTTTTCTTTTTTATTCTTTTATCAGAAGTAAGCAAGATAAGCAGGCAAGGCAGCTTATGTACGCAGGCCTTGAAGGTGTGAACAGAATGAAATGTAAAAGATTAAAGGCCAAGTACTACCTAATTCAAATGCTGCCTAATTCATTTTAATTAGGTATTACTTGCCTTTTAGTCTTTTACATGAAACTGAGCGTGAAAAAGCGGCGTATTTCATTGTGCTTCTACCTTAAAGGCCTCGACACATAGTGATTTCATTGAAAAAATTGCATGAAATTATGCGTCTCTAGATCGACCTCCATAGTAAAGTAAAATCATAAAATTGCTGTAGTGGGGAATTCGATTTAAGAACACCTAATTTCATGAAATTTTGTAATGAAATTCACGCTAGTGTGGACCGGGACTAATGAATTTTTAATGCAAATCAACGCTGTCTATCTAGTTTATAACCCTGCGTATACACATGACAGGACAGTTGAGTTCATGTATTGATTGTCAAAAATCCAAAACTTGCCTGTGTGACGTAGGTGTCCAGACAACTGCCAAAACAGTTGTAAAATTATTAATGAAAATCATCGATTTCTTTTCATTTCCCATTCATACATTTTCTTTTTGTACATATTCTTTTGTTTTCAGGACATTTGAATTATCATCTCACTTTTTTTTCACAAAAATGTCAAAAATTTGTTAAACCGACTGTCTGTGAAAAAATGATGGACAGCAGGAAGACAGTCGACAAATGTATGTGTTAGTAAATCAGAGTTGTATTTGAAGACAAACTGTCTGGTGTAAACGCCTAGTAAGGCTATTTTTGATTTGACGCGTTGCCCTGTGGCTTAACATTTACTCAACTAGCACTTAAATTGACAACACTGGGTGGGATTGACATTTTGCCGGCATTGTGTTGTTGTCCTCTGAAAGCGTCGTTCGTTTCACGTGCGATTTCCTCAGTTTCTTTGCAGTGTTATTTTGCAAAAAATAATAAATAATAATCAGTTAAAATAATAAATTATTTTGCAACACCCGACAAATAAACGCTGAAACAAAACCAAAATGCCTTACGTTTGTTTACTGCAAGAAGGCAATCCCAATCTCCCGCGTTTCATTGAAAAGGCCCAACAAAATAATTTTACTGTTGTTGCGACTCCTTTGAACTGCACGGAGTTGCCGCTAGAATTTGAAAATGACCCTCTAAATGAAAAGCACACCCAAAATACCACTGCGGATCTTTTGCTGACGGCAGAGCAATGGAATACGCGAGTGATTAGTATACTGTCGGAGACAATTGATTGTGATTCATCCGACGAGATTGTGAGGAAAAATTCCGAGGAAGTGTTGAAACGTGATATCTCGTGGGCGGAACATTTGCAATATGGAGGCTATACCATGATGAAGTTAAAGGGACCCAACAACTTGAATTTGGCACGTGTTTTGACTAATAAAATTAAAGGTATGTATACAAAGAAGTTAATTGATAGAAAACAAACTTAACAAATGTTGTATGCTTTCCTAGGTATCCTTTTAATACAAGTTCCCTTGTATAATTCTACCGAAGCTCAAACAACATGGCGTAGAGATATTACGGAATACGAAACTTTAAAAATAGCAGAAACTGAAAGTGACTCTTGGCACTGGTGGAATCGTTTCCGTTGGGCTGCTGATTTTAATAATAAATTGAAATTGGTGTTGGAACTTAACGAAGCAGATCTACCTTCTTTGGAAATAGTTTTGCGTTGGCTTGGCGAACCCTTGGAAGCTATTATTATCCCCTCATCGATGTTTATAAGAAATCTGCACAATTATCCTGTACTGCCAAAGAAATGGCAAGAAGTGGTGAAAATGTTCATCAAGGCACATGTTAATATGATTGTATCGGCCGATTGTTCTGACAATAGTTTGAAATTGTATTCAGATTACTTAAACAACTTCAGAGAGTTTCATAAGGATAGTCATATTTTGCAAAGGTAAGAGAAGGACAACGATTTGTTTGTCTTTTGTTTTTTAATTTCAATTTATTTACATTCAATACAAAGGAAGCCATTTAAGGCCAATTACACATGTATTGGAAGATTAACTTAATATAGTGCTAAACTAATTTGTTGTTGTTTTTTCTTTGTAGTTTTGAAGATGTTTTGGAAATACCTCTACAACCTTTGTATGATAATTTGGACTGTTATACTTATGAAATATTTGAAAAAGATCCAGTGAAATACAAACTATATCAAAATGCCATAGAATCCGCGCTGAGAGACCGTGTGAAGGATGAGGAAGTTAATGAGAAATTGGTAAGTTTGGAAATCAGGGCAATAAATATTAACGTAAGAACAACTACATGGAGTGATATGGTCCTGTTGGAAACACCTTACGGAACAGTTACAAATAGTAGTATCTCGGGGAAAAAAGATTGTCATCGCCATAACAAGCATCGTAACAATTTCAAGCCAAATCGAGAGTTGCCCTTAGACATGTTGACATGTTATAAATTGTGTTTTTGCAAAATATTTTGGCATACGTTGAATTTTTGGACTGGATTCGGATCGATCATAACAAAAATGATTTAAAAAAATTGTTGGCATAGCCGGGATTTGTTTCTGTCCATAGGAGAAGTCTTATATCGATCTAAACCAAACTACTGTCAAATCCAAAGTATTTTTTGATCTTTCGGAGCCTATATTTTGGAAAGTATGGACCCATGATATAAATATTTGCTTGATCAGTGCTGCAATGCCTACCTGTGGTAGAAATTTCAGATCGATTTGAATCCAGTCCAAACATTTAACCTGCTCCAACATTTTTTCCAACAAGATCCATGTTTTTTGGTCATCATTGTAATCCTAAGATTGGCTCTAAACATAATCTCATAAATTGTAACTTTCCATCTAAGAAAAATTAACCAAATTATTTTAATTTTTTTTTTAGTCCATCATAATGGTTTTAGGAGCTGGGCGTGGACCTTTAGCCAGAGCAGCTCTAAATGCCGCCGAGAGAACTGGACGTAAAGTGCGTGTATATATTATTGAGAAAAATCCAAATGCCATAAGAACGCTTACAGCAATTGCCAAAAAATTATGGCATAACAAAGGTACATATATTAATTTGATCCACGTTAAAAGTAGGTCACAGAAAGTTCTGATATTTATAACATAACAAAGACTTATTCGCTGCTTAGGTTTAGTATCATTACACCTAGTAAAGATTTGAGAACTATTTTAGAAAGGTTATATCGACGCCTCCAAACAATAGTATGCTAAGTCGACTTAGCATGTTTTCAAGTTCTTTACATTTTTACATTTTATGTCCTTTAACTTAAATTCTGTCAAATTTTGGTAATGATCGGCCAATCCGAACAGAAGTTATAAACAAATGTTTACTCAGAATAGTAGTGAAGGTCAAAGAAAACTGTAAACTTTGAGAGCTTCTCCTGCAAAACTCACTTTTCAGACTTAGCATACTATTATTTGGAGTTGTCGATATGTCAAAACATTTATTTATAAATCTATATTCATCCACATATGTATGTATTAAAAATAATGAATTATTTCCCTTTTCAGATGTTCACATCTTTTCCAAGGATATGCGTGAATTTTCACCACCAGAACCGGCAGATATATTAGTGTCCGAACTTTTGGGTTCATTTGGTGATAATGAACTATCACCAGAGTGTTTAGATTGTGCACAAAAACTATTAAAACCAGATGGTATAAGTATACCATATAAATCGGTATCATTTATTAATCCCGTTATGTCTTCCAAACTTTTCAATGCTGTACGTAATGTTGGTCGCATGGAACCATTTAGTCGTGAAAAGGCTTCATCCTACTATAATCATGCTGAAAATGGTTTTGTGGTATTACTAAAAAATGTCTACAACATTGATTATCCCAAAGCATTATTTGAATTTGTCCATCCAAATCCTGATAAACGTCAAGATAATTCACGCTATAAAATTCTACAGTTTGAGGTACAACTGGATTGTGTTCTTACGGGTATTGCGGGATATTTTGAATGTTGGCTTTATGGTGATATATTGATGAGTATTAATCCACCAACACATACACCAGGAATGCCTTCGTGGTTCCCAATGTATTTCCCTTTTACGGTAGGTGTAAAAACAAAGGGGGTTATCATGAACGGCAATTCCCCGTGAATTTTTTCACTTTCTCCCTTAAGTTGCAACGGCGGAAAGATGAAACTCACGGGGAAATTTCATTCATGATAACCCCCAATATATCCAATAGAAATCATATTTACACCATGTTGTTTATTTTTTCTTTCAGGAACCCATGAATGTCAAAAAAGGCCAAACTATTGAAATTCATTTTTGGCGCTGTGTTTCAAAACAAAAAATCTGGTATGAATGGTGTTTGGCCTCACCCCATACCACACATGTTCATAACTTAGGTGGCCGTTCCTGTCCCATCTATTGCACATAAATTCAGCCAGCTTCCAATTTGAATTTCACTCTTGTTCAATATTCCTTTATAAGAATAGTGTTAATTAGTTATAGTTAAAGCTTTATAGTTTGTAGTTTTTATAAGTGATGCTATTTCGTATGACAGGGCTGTATAATTTACCAACATTTTTTTTTTTTTTTTGTTAAATATTACTTGACCGATTTTTCTTTGTTTTCAATTATGAAATACCTCATTTCTTTTAAGCTTTTCTTTTTTTCAACATTTTGTTGACTCTACATGATGATATATGACTCAGTTTTATTTTTTAACCATAAATATTGTTAAGACCCCCATACACCTCCTATGACTATCGGTTTGAGGGTATGTATAAACATTTTGTTAATCAAAGTCGCACGACCTGTATTTGTATACAAGTTAATATACAAAAAATACGAATGCATGTCTTACATTATTTCTATGACCAACAATTTATATTCTGTTTTACCTTTATCAAATTTAAGTATAGTTATTAATTTACCATATTTTTACTTTAGTTTCTAAAGTAATGACAATAAATATTATACAAAATGATGACACCAAACAACAGGAATTCAGAGAAGCTAAATTCCAAGGGCAACTAAAAATTACATCTTTTATTTTATCAAATACAATCCTTAACCATCAACAACTTTCAATATAATAATACTTTTAAAATGTATGAAGTGGACACAATTCCCCTGAAACACGATATATAGCAAAACGGATCATATATTAAAATGAACGTCCCAAGCAACAAGGAAGGAAAGTGATTGCCAAATGTTTAAAAAGTAAGTTGGAAATCCTTTTTTTAATTTGCCTAGTATATTGCTGGCTTTTTAACAATAATGAAAAAGTACATGCTTCAAAAGTATATTATCCCAAAATATCGCCTTTTGATATTTTTAATGCAACAAGCAAGCTAAACATCTGTAGTGCTATTCGATAGCTCATTTTGCCGTTACCAACAAAAATTGTAAAGATTTAAATGTTTATAATTTCGGTAAGTAACGAATTTTTTCCGCAAATTAGTGAACAAAATAAGGAGGTCTCTAAGACCAGCCGTAGCGTTTAAATTTTGCCGATTGTTGTCGGTAACGGTTACGACGACCTATCATAACGCGTATTAAACCTCCTTCACCTTATAATTAATGTATTTTATATATTAATTTAATTCAAATTTTCTGTAAGTAGCCGAGCTTCGGCCGCGATTTAGTAGTTTCAGTTTGGGAAAGTTATGACAGCATTGTGGCATTCATAACGCTCAAAACTATTAGTCCGATAATGAATGTAAACACCCCCTGAGTTTTGTCTTTCTGCCGTTGCAACTAAAGGGGTTACCTCTTGTTGTGCAGACCAAAAAACTAATGGGCCGATTCCGTACAGCGAGGCGAGTCGTGTCGCGTTGCCAAATGCAATTTTTAGATTCCGTACGGCAATATTCGCCTGACGCCGTCAAATTTTGTCGCCGTAATGTTCATTTTCCGGCGACAAAAAAAAAAAAAAAAAAAAAAAAAACGAAAAATTCAATCGTAAGTAACATTTTCATTTATTTTAAGTGAATTTACTTAATATTATATACGTTTTTGGTGTTTCAGTACTTATAATGGTGAAAATTACTACAAGACAGCAATTTGAAATGCTGGTTCAAAAAATCGCTGTACGTAGTGCATTTTTTAAATTTTGTCACAGAGACGATAGACGACGCGACATGACTCGCCTCGCCGTACGGAATCGGCCCATAATAGTAGGTTTATATATAATCGGATTTAACAAGCCCCCACAGGGTTTCAAATGTTAATTCCGTTGCGTATACGTCAAATAAATCCTCATTAAGGGGATCAACCCTGCAAAAGACTATAATATAAACATGGCCTAACTGTCTAAAGTCGAAATTTCGATTTTTTTTTAAGACCATGAAACGCGACAATATCGATTAGATGTCAATGAGAGCCGTACCTAAAATTTTCTGAGGGACATTTTTGCAAAACATTTCAAAGCTGAAAAACGTCATCTTGTGGTACTTTTACATCAGCTCTTAAAATAAAGGACGAAAATGACATTGAAGGAAGCGAGTTAGAAGGTGCTCTACGAAAATAATCATCATTCGATTTGACTGAAGACATTTCATCTCAAAAATAAGCTAAAGCAACCGTGAACAATGATATAACGCTAATTCCTGATGGCTTACAGGGTCTCTAGCAAAAACTTCATCACTCAATAACGCGGAAGTTCGACTCACGGCGGATCTGTCCTTCGAGGTTTTTTATATACTCACCAAGGCCTTTCTTCCCCAAGAGGAATTTTCCGTGCCCCAGACTTTCACCTCCATTTTGTTGCACAGTGTTATTTGTTAAGTTACATTATCGGGCATGTTCTGAAACACACTTCGTCTCTCACTTCACACCTCTAACATTTTGTTCACCCCATTTACTCCTATTTTTTGCGAATTTATTGGGGCTAAGATTCATTGGGGTATTTAAAAATAAGGATCCAAAAAATACTTGAAAAATAAGCGTAAATGGGGTGAACAGAATGATTGACGCGTGAAGTGTGTCTCAGAACATACCCGTGTGTTTAAAGATTTTGCTCTAGATAGTTCTTCAAATCAAACTCGGGAAAGACTACCAAGGGCCTTTCACTGTACATTGATCCTTGGCCTATTGCATGAACCGTCAATAGGTGTTTGTATTCAAACTAATTTTTAGTTGTATCACTTTTATCCATTCTCACAAAAATCCCCATTCGGCGTTGTACGGGCTGTACATTAGAGTGACCCAAAAAACAATTTTTTTTTATTTCCTACCCCAAAATTTTTCCATTCAATCCAAAAACCTTATACATATATGAAATTTTCTGGCGATCGGTTAGATTAACCCGTCCCAACTTAGCGATCTTTGTTTCCATGAATCCAAGAGAACAATAAGCGTGGATTTTATAGACAATTAAAAGGGACAAAAGGCGTTGAATTTTTAAAGGTTTTTAGGAGCAACTCAAGAGGACAACTAAAAGGGACAATAGGCGTGGAATTTTTATAGAATTTTAGGAGCAATCCAAGAGTACAATATGCGTGGATTTAGAGACAACTAAAAGGGACAATAGGCTTGGATCTTTTTTTAAAGATTTTTAGGAGCAACCCAAGAGGACAATAAGCGTGGATTTAGAGACAAGTAAAAGGGACAATAGGCGTGAAATTTTTATAGATTTTGAGTGGGAACTAAAGAGGACAATAGGTGTGGATTCTTTAAATATTTTTAGGGGTAACTAAAGGGGACAGAATGCTTGAATTTTTAACCAAGAAGGACGGAATAATAAAACAAGAAGAATCGCTTCGCCCGCGATTTAGGAGTTTCAGTTTGGCAAAGTTATGACAGTATTGTGGCAGTCATAACGCTCAAAGCTATTAGTCCGATAATGAATGTAAACTCCCCCTGAGTTTTGTCTTTCTGCCGTTGCAACTTAATGGGTTACCACTACACCATTTTCACATGTAATTCGAATAATTTCAGTTGTAATTCGAAACATTTCACTTGTAATTTGAGAATTCCAATCATTTCATCTGTAATTTGAAAATTTCATTTGGAATTCGAATTATTTCATTTGTAATTTGAGAATTCCATTTGATATTCGAATTATTTCATTTGTAATTTGAATTTTTTCATTTGTAATTCGAATTATTTCATTTGTATTTCGAATTGTTCCATTTGTAATTTGAATTTTTTCATTTGGAATTCCAAATGAAAAATTTCGATTTAAAAATAGAAAAATTCAAATTTCAAATGGAAAAATTCGAATTACAAATGAAAAAATTCAAATTACAAATGGAACAATTCGAAATACAAATGAAATAATTCGAATTACAAATGAAAAAATTCAAATTACAAATGAAATAATTCGAATATCAAATGGAATTCTCAAATTACAAATGAAATAATTCGAAATTCAATTGAAATTCTCAAATTACAAGTGAAATGTTTCGAATTTCAAATGAAATAATCAAATTACAACTGAAATTCTTCGAATTACATGTGAAAATGGTGTAGTTGTGCAGACCAAACAACTAATTTTTTTCCTGGATTTTTTCTTTCATCTGAATGGGAACATCTTAAAGAACGAAAAAAATTAAATTTTAAGGACTTTTAAAAAATATAAGTTTTTTATGTATTTAATAAGCTCACCAAAGTATATGAAGATCGGTCAATTCGTTTTCGAGCTATCGTTGGCACCGAGAAAAACGCGTTTTAAGTTGCGCCTCTACACACAAAATACAAGGCGATCTTCACATTGAACGGTCATATCTCAGCTAATTTCAGAGCTCAGAATATTCGCTCGAATTCCACTCGCGAGTGAAACTCTTTTCGAATTCGAGCTAGTTGAGGGGCATAACTTGCCCCGCCCGCACCGCCAAACAATAACTTACCCCACCGCCAAATAAAACTCCCATCAAAAAATATTGGACCCACAAAAAACTACCAACTCCCCCCAAATTTTCACTCGCGAGTAAATCGGAATTCTGGCTAATTTTGCTCCGATCGACTTGAATTTATTTTGCGACATACTCTATGCTATCTGTACTTCTAAATAAGCCAATAATTTTTTTTTTTTTGAAAGTGATAAGTACGGGTATCCCCTTACAGGAGAGAGTGAGGCAACTCACGGGGAGTTGATATTCATGATCGGGCTGTATATTGGGCCTTATGTTCTTTGATAATTATGACAATTGTAATATGATCGCTTACATTCGAAAATCAAATACGCAAATAAGAAGAAGAAGATGTCCTTTGGGTATAATGTCAGGTCACCAACTTTTTCTACAGATTTACAATCGATCAGGAATACAAATTCAAAAGAAAGATGTAGATTTCAGACTTTTTGGTTATTTTAATTAAAAATTCGACTTAAATTTTCAAAATCATTCTTTAAAATTTCGGATGTATGGAAACAAAACATCTTCTCACAATACTGATACAGTTCTAAAGGATTCGATTTTCCTCTTAAATGACTTCTTATAGATGCTACGTTAAGTATATCTCCTCTACCATCAAAAAAATTGTTCCACTGAGCTTATCACTTTAGAAAAATTTTCCCTTTGTTTACAATTTGTTCCGATATTATTTTCTCATTTATTCAAATCAAAACAAAAAACGCTCCGCTACATCGCCGATAACTTGTTATCGGCGATTATTTTCTATCGCTTTACGTAATACAAATTTTAAATTTTGTCGCAGAGACGACCGGCAGCGCGACACGACTCGTGTCGCAATACGGAATCGACCCATAAAATTCCCCGAGAAAAAAATTACACCATTTCACTACAGATACTACATATGACAAAAAGCAATGTCCTTCTTTCTCATATTCCTATCGGGATGCGAATCATGGTGTGTACGCGATCCCTGCGAAAATAAAAGGCTGGGTCGTCCCCTATGTCGGCAGGGGTGGGAAATGAGGAGTGAGAACGTTCGAAATAGGTTTTCAGTAGTGGGATTCTGTAACTAATTTTTGCTGTTATCGATAATTGTCGGTAAAATTAAAATGCTTATAATTTCGATAATTACCGAAAGTCTTCGGTAAGTTAGCGATGAATAGAAAGTAGTCGCTAGCCTCTACCGACACAAACAGTGATTCCAACTTTTCTTTATGTTTTAGTCATAATTTAGCGATTTATTTTTACCGATTTTTGTCGGTAACAGCAAAAATGAGTTACAGAATCCCACTACAGATAGGTTTTACCGTCCTGGATATATTGAATGTGGGTATGTTTAATTTAAAATATCCAATAAGTAATCACATAATTGCTTTTTTTCAAATACATTCCCGACGACTTCATTTCGAAGCCATTAAAAAGATCGGCGAGTTTATTATTAAACAAACAGTCGAAATCGCGAAATTCGGACGCTATAAGCGATAGTGGTATAAAACATATTAAAGATTTTTTAAATGAAATATGTATATATGTATATAAATATGTTGGTTTTTGTTAACATAAGTGCAATTTTCCTACTTTTTCGTTTAAAGGACTTTTAGGCGTTCATAAGTTTTAAATCTAGCTCAGCGCTCAGTCGAACTTGTTTGTGATTAATCAGTCATAGGTTGTTGGTCGTAATTCAGTTGTTTAATGCCATCTTCGAACATGTACATATCGCACATGTACACAACGCCGACACACTCAGGCACATCAAGAATGATATTTACGTTCTAGAGGAAGAGGTCCAACGCATAGGAGAGAACCTCTATATTAACATCCACATCAGGCAGGTCTGAATAGCATTCACACGGACGCAGTTGCTAAAGCCCTAAGCAAATATAGTGTGAATAAATTCCTCGGAGTACATCCCCCATCTATCGCTGCTGAGGAGCGTCAGCTGCCACGACAAACCAGAGTAGTTTTGGCTCACCTACACAACTGACTCCAGTAGATCGGTGGTTACATCCAATCGAAGCAGCCACATCCCTAGAACTGGAGATAGACCCAGAGCCAGATTAAGCAGAAGAATGAACTTACATACATATCGCACCTGTTCAACAGAAGAGTAGTAACTCAAAATTTTGAAATGTTCACTTTTCATCAAAAATCGAGACACAATAATCAACTCCGCCTACTGTAAAAAAATACCATTATGTCACTCTTCATGTCTTCAGAGTAACTTCTGTGTATCAACAAAATAGACGTATTTCTAGTTGCGCCTCTTTTTGTAATCAATCGCCGCCCATTTTTTCAGTTAAACGGGCGCAAGTCGAAATAATATCTCTACTAAAACAAAGAATTGTATCAAAAAAAAAAAAAAAAAGAATTGTATCAATCTTCTGGACATAAGCATTGGACAGCGGCATAGTAGGTGCTCGATTGTCTCTATTTCTTCATCTTCACACAGCCTGCAGTAGTCAGCCATTTGATTTCTATCCCATTTGCCAGTCACTGATCTTATCCTGCAGTGACCCGTGATTACTCCAACTGTTAGTTTTAGATTGGGTTTCATCATTGAGAGTAGTGAGGGTATTGGTCAGATTGCCCTAGATATGTTACAGCCAGATACATTTTGCCAATTTTGACGGACCTTGTCAAAATACCTTTGTTCGATCCGCCTCATATAGTGACACAAGGGTGGCTTGATGGTGTTATCAATCGGGAGTTGTGTTGACTCCGATCCGCAATGTGCCAGTTCATTCGCTTTTTCATTACCTTCGATGTTGCAAAGTGACGTTTGATTGAAGGGCCTCCAAGGCATTCTTACAGTCTAGAAGCGCCGCAGATCTGATAGAGTGGAACTTAAGCGATTTGAGGGCTGCTTGGCTATCGACGTAGCGATGACCCCTTTCATATTGCTTATCAGTTCTGCGGCTTTCCTGACCGCAAAGACTTCTGCATGGAAGACACTGCAATTTTCGTTCAGTTTGAAGGAGAACCGTAGGTTAAGGGAATTGCTGTAGACGCCTGATTCCATCTTAGAACCGTCGGTGTAGATTTCTATATCGTCTAGAGGTGGGCGATTGCGAGTCCAGTCATCCCTGTGGGGTATATGCACTTTGATTGGCTCGAAGTTCACTTGTGGTGATATATAATCACTGCTGTCCTCTGAACCTATTACAACTTGTCGTAGAATTACAATCCGACCATACTCGGAGCTGTGCCATGAACCTAGTTCCTTGAGCCGAAGTGCACTCTTTCCTGCCAGTTCCTGTACTACAAGATCAAGTAACACATTTAGGGCTGCCTGTGGAGTGCTCTTCAATTCACCAGTGATTAACAATGATGCTGCTCTTTGGACGCTGTTCAGTTTGTTTAAATATGTTGTCTTGCTCAGAGCATTCCACCAAACCAGGGATTGGGCGTACTATTGTCGTAAAAATCCAGTGGATGACCTTTGGTCTCAGTCCCCAACTCTTTCCAATGGAATTCTTGCTGGAATAAAGAGCTATTAGACCCCTCTTGGCACGTTCCTCGACATTCCTTTTCCATGTATACACCTTACGACAAACAATAATCCAAGAACTAAGACAAAATAACCTTAAATGGAAGATGCTAAAACCAAGTCATAACCAATGGTTTCAGATTTCAGTATAACTGACTAACATCGACATCATAGATAGCGAACTCGGCTTAAATGTCGTTTAGGGGCACCTCTCGGATCAGGCTGACATTTTTACAGTCGATAGCCCTTGGCATCCTGAATACAACGATATATAATTTTCCGGGGGAAGTCCATCCTTCCCGAGATATGGGTCTTGACATTTCGGAAATTTCGTACTTTCACACCTATAGGTTGTTTATGGGCACCTCTGGGATCGGGCAGAAATTTTTACAGTAGATAACCCTTGGCACACTGAACACAACGATATATAGCTTTCCGTGGGGAAGTCCGTACTTCCCGAGATATGTGTCTTGTCTTTTTTACTGTTATTATTTTAAAACCTATGCAATATGGGACTCGTGTGTGTGCATCGTGGTTTCCGAAGCTATACAAAGTCCTAAACCAACATCCTCCTGCAGTTTCGGAAAGTGTGTGGCAACTTCCAAGTCAAACATGTTTCGTTCAGGCCTAACTTTGGTCTGAATTTAGTTACGTTCACAATTCCTACAGTGAACGTATTGACATTACGATTAGATACATATATTTTCAGGAACGGCCCGAGCAATTGGCAGTAAAACCTGGCTTGTGTCTAACACCATAACGCAAAAGCTACAGGTATTCATAAACAAATACCTCAGGATTATGTGCAGAATATTCTGGCCCAACACCATAAGTAACATGAAGCTGTGCAATCAACTCCTCGGAAGTAACCAATTGACTCTCTATGTATTGCTGTAGATGTTACTGTACTAGTTCCTCTTTTGAGATTTCCTCTTTGAGATTTAATATTTCAGGTGTCAATTGGTTCCCTTTGGGTTATTTAGAGCCGCTAACTGGCTGATGAAGTAGATTCTGTAGCTGGTTTTCGAATTTTCGAGGAGGTCGCCCCCTCGGTCGGCAGGGGTGGGAAAGAGAGGCGTGGGAACGTTCGAAAAAAAAGAACTACACCCAGACTAATTAAATTGCAACATCTGGAATTTTCATTCCTAGCGGAATATAGAATATACAATGGTCTTTGATAACCCATTTTCAGTTGGGTTTTAATATTTAATAAAATAAAATATACTGGTATGTTCTGAGACACACTTCACCTCTCACTTCACGCCTCAAGCATTTTGTTCACCCAATTTACGCATATTTTTCGAGTATTTTATGGATGGACTAGGGTGTACTCTTCTTTTTAAATACACTAATGAATCTTAGCCCCAAGAAAGAAGCAAAAAAATAGGAATAAATGGGATGGACAAAATGCTTGAGGCGGGAAGTGTGTCTCAGAACATACCCGATTAACTATTTTATTTTGAAATTTTGCCTGTTACAGCAATGAACATTTTAATTTTTATTAATTTTGAGCTTAATGATCAAAGATTTTTTGCAAGTGTTTTATTTTCTTTCTGTGTACTTAAAAAACGCTTATAAACAAAATTTTTTAACTAAATGCGATTTTCAAGAAATTAAAAAATATTAGGGCGGCTTTTTTGATTTTTTTTATGCCTCCCAACATTTTTTCTTTGATTGAAATTTACCTACCACAAACAATGAATTAAAACAACATTCAATTTTGTGTTTGTAGTTTTTAAAATTATTATTTTTTCTATTATTTCATTATATAGACTTTTTTGTGATTTTTACTCAATATATTTCTGTTTTGTTTTTCTCTTTACTTATAAATAATTAAAGAATTATAATTATTTCTGCTTATATTTGTTTGCCTTTTGTTTTTCTTGTATATATTTTTTCCTTTGTAAGTAGTTATGGTGTAAAATTAAGCATTTTTTTAGAATTTCATATGGATGCACTCTCAATTTTTTTTTCGTTCTATTATTGTGGAATAATGATTTTTTGTATTGAAGAAGAATTATTAGCTGGACTTCTATATTATATTGTTTTGTTTTTCAACTAATTTTTGCTTTATATAGCACAGATTTTTGCACATATTTAAATAAATAATTTTGTTTATATAGTAGTTATTATTATTTTTATTGTAACTATTATTAAATATTCACAAATAAAGCGAATGCTGCTGGGTGAGTTTTGTGTTTTTTTTTTCTTCAATTATGTATATAATTTCATTGTTTATTTTGAATACCGTGTTATTTTCTTAAATAAAAATCAATGTTTTTTTCCAATTTTTTTCAAATTAATACAACTTTAAACACATTTATATATAGTAAAAAATGCACATGAAAAGCAAACTAGATTTATAAAGCGTATGAAAATCTAATAAACTTTTGTTTATTGTTTTTTATTTTGTTTTTCTCTGCTATTTCCGTTTCATTTTGTAAAGTTTGCTTAAGTCTGAAGTATTTTTTTTTTAATTAATAAGACATGTTTTTTATTTAAATATAATACAAATGTTCCGTTTATTTTGCATTTTTAGTTATCATATTTTCTTCTTTCACAATATTTTTATGTGAATATATGAATGAAATAAATGAATAAAATTCATTTGCCTTATTTTTTTATGAACATTTTAAAGGTTTTCTTTTTTTTTCTATTAAAAAAGGCAATTGTTCGTATAGAGGATAAATAAGACATTTTGGAAATGATTAAGGTGTTGTTTAAATATGAGCGACATTTAAGAGTATTTATTGAAGTGAAGTGAGGGTGATGTAGGGGATGAAAGATAACAAGGAACGGTTTTGACATTACAATGCCCAGTGTTTTTTGTTGGTACCTCTTTCATCTGGAGTAAACAATGACCTCTCCACGTGGTGTCACTTGGGGAACTGCCTTCAGCACCCGTTAATGGTACACGGTGCTCTTGAATCAAATTTAAATGGAAGGTGCTTACACCTGGGAAGTTTTTGCGGATTCTGAAACTACAATGTTCATAGATGAGAAAAAACAAAAAACAAAAAAATCGCCGCAGCGCTTTTTAAATAAATCGCGATTCAAGTTGACATTTGTAGGGGTTGTTTAGGTATTCACGATTTTGCTTAGAAACCGCAAGTCATATCAAACTGAGACTGAAAAAAATGTTGTAGCTATGAAAATTTTCTACAAGTTTCACCTTTATTGTATTTTTGTAGGTTTTACCATTTTTGTGATATTGAAGTTCAAATTGGGACAATGCACTGACTGTATCGCCCCCTTATAAAACAATATCATGAAGGGTGCGTCTTAACTAACTTTTAGTGAAAACCGCTTACACAGGGGAAGTTTTTGTGAATTCTGAAACAGCAATGTTCATAGATGAGAAAAATCCAAAAACAAGAAAAAATCGCTGTAGGGATTTTGAAATAAATCGCGGTCAAAATTTACATTTTTAGGTGTTTTTTAGGCTTCCACGATTTTGCTTGGAAGCCGCAAGTGCAATCGAAATGGAGCTAAAGAAACTGTTGTAGCTGTGAAAATTCTCTACAGGATTGAAGTTTGTGATTTGTTCTCAGGCTGTACCATTTTTGAGATAAAGAAGCTCAGTTTACATTTTTAGGTTTTTTTGTTAGGGTTTCGCGATTTTGCTTGAATACGGCAAGTTTTATCGGCATGGGACCTGAGAAAATCTAATAGATGTCAAAATTCTCTACAAGACTGGCTTATATAAACCTTCCTAGGTTGTACCATTTTTTTAGATATGTAAGTTTAAGTTGACAAATTGCAGTCATGACATTGTTTTATAAGGAGACGATACAGAATTGAATTTGAACTGTCCCAATTTCAACTTCTATATCTCAAAAGTTGTAAAACTTACGAAAATATCATTAAGGTCAATCTTGTAGAGAATTTTGATAGCTACAACATGTTCTTTATTCACATTTAAAAGGCGCTGCGGCGATTTTTTTTGATTTTTCTGACTATGAACACTGTAGTTTTAGAATCCGCAAAAACTTCCCAGGTGTAAGAGCCTTCCATTTAAATTTGATTCAAGAGCACCGTGGGTTGTAAGCTAAAATGTACCGAGCGTTCGTCCATAAGGGTTGGGTCACTGTTTAGTAATCCACCCCCATAAAAATTCTACAAAACCAAAACCCCTCTCAAGTTTAACGTTTTAAGGACATCAATTGGTGAATCAGCACCTGGAATGTTTGGACTCTTTAAACAGAATGTGCAGTCTACGCACAGGCAGATGTACTTGCAAAGTACGAGATCGATGCTACTGCCATACAGGAAATACGATGGATTACGAAAGACGTCACTACAACACCTAAAGGTGACACGTAGTACTATAACTGACAAGATTGGGGTTATTCTGAGTAAAAACATCCCGTGAGTTTTCTCACACTCTCCTTTAAAACGGCCG
The DNA here is from genome assembly GCF_047663935.1 of Musca autumnalis. Taxonomy (NCBI): domain Eukaryota; kingdom Metazoa; phylum Arthropoda; class Insecta; order Diptera; family Muscidae; genus Musca; species Musca autumnalis. The sequence goes on from NW_027412088.1 coordinate 30,593,518, forward strand.
AGAGACAAAAAATCACGGGAAATTTTCTTTCAGAATAACCCCCGATATAAATTCCTCAACATCAGTCCTATCTGTCGCTCAGTCCACTCACTCAAATAAGATTCCTGGACAAGGGCGATGGATTACGAAAGACGTCACTACAACACATAAAGGTGACACGCAGTACCATAACTGACAAGATGTGGGTTATTCTGAGTAAAAACTTCCCGTGAGTTTTCTCACTCTCTCCTTTAAAACGGCAGAGAGACAAAAAATCACGGGAAATTTTCTTTCAGAATAACCCCCGATATAAATTCTGATGTTGAAGAATTTATATCTTATCTGTCGTTCAGTCCACTCACTCTGTATACAAATAAGTAGACATCGGATTTTTGCATGTTTTTTATTTCTCATCCGATTTGACTCAAATTTTGGATCTAGGCGTTTTAAGGGTCAATTTTTCGATATTTGGGGTCATATCAAAAACATGCAAAAAATATGCAAAAAATATGCAAAATATATGCAAAAAATATGCCAAAAAATATGCAAAATATGCAAAAAATATGCAAAATATGCAAAAAATATGCAAAATATGCAAAAAATATGCAAAATATGCAAAAAATATGCAGAATATGCAAAAAATATGCAAAATATGCAAACAGTTTTTGGCCGAAAATCGTCATAAAAGTCGTAAAATTGTCAATTAATGTTAGAAAAATCGTCAAAAATCTTCAAAATGTTCTAAATTAAGATAGTTGGCCGTTTAACGTTGATTTTTTAGCAGATTATTGTGTTATCGAGACCTCTTACGACAGTGTGGTGTTGGGCATAAAAGTATGGTATTTTAATACAATTTTTTTATTATTAAACTATGCAAAAATATAAAATTTGATAAAATATCAAACGTTCTATGTAAAATTTAATATTTTCTTTGTTATAATTTGTTGCGTTGGGCTGGTTATTGTTCAAAGGGAACAAATCCATGTCGGATTTTTTAAGGCGGCAACCGCATAAAGTTTTTAGTTTGGTCAGACTGTCAAAGTTTGAGCACAATTGGAATATGTTAACATGTGTCACTGGGGCCTCGACATTATGAAAATCTCGATTTTTAGCTATTTAGCGATTTCGGCGACCTATTTCTCTGGAATTATTAAAGCTCTTTTCCATATTAAGCATTAAATTAAAGGTCATTCTGTTTTTAACATTTCTTGCTGAACAACAAAATATAAGTATATATAATAAATCTAATAATAAATAGTTATTACAGAATTCGAGATAATAAAGCCAATGTCCCGAAAAACGTGACTAGGTACGCCTTTGTGCAAATATGGAGACTATTAAAAAAACATTTTCTTCATTTTTATCAATTTTTGGAATGAAAACAAATATCCTTTACATTTTGTTCTAAATTAAATTTATTCGAGAGTCAGACATCATGTGCTTTTGGAGCTATCTGGGTACAGCTGACTACTTGAATAACGCTCTGCTATGTAATTCGCAACTTTCAAGTTGTTTACCATCCTTTGCGCCTCCTGGAAATTCGGAGTTAATCAGCCCAATTATGAACGGCATCTCACCGTGAGTTTTCTCTTTCTCGCCTCCTCCCCTATTATAAACATCATATCGCCGTGAGTGCTGTTATGTTCTCACTCTTCCCTTATTATAAACAACAAGAAGGTAAGCAAAACTCACGTTCGTGAAAAAATTAGCTATTACAAATGTAAAAAAAGTGAGAAAAAGAGGCAAATTTGTGCTGAAATTTCTCACTACCGAAATCAAAGTGAGTTGAACAAAAAAATTTAAGTGTGGTCATTTATTTTAAAAAATACGAATATTTTGTATCTGTAATAATAATTAATTGTATTTTAGGTTGAAAGCAACAAAAAATAATTAGAAATTTTTTATGTTTTGAGGTTATTGTTGACCTTTGCACGCTTTTTTCTTTGGTTTTAATTTTGGCTTGAGGTCAACTTAAGAATTAAAATTTTTTTGTTTTTATTCTTATAAAAAGAAAGAAATATCATTGTTATTATAAATTTCTACCATATTGTTTATAGTTGCATAAAACAAATGTTCTTGTTTTTGAAAGCCAATCCCTGAGGATGACCATCAAAGATGGTTGAAATATTGGAAATGGAATAGATTCTAAATTATTGTGATAAGAGTTTCTTTATATTTTTAATCGCAATATGTTTTCGACAAAAACAAATATTAGGACATTTACCGCTAACATTTTTTCAGAGTTCTTAACGAATTCGGTCTGAATCTCTGAATTCTTTCAGAATTTGGTACAAAATTGGGTCTAACTTCAGTTCCAAGAATGGGATGTAACTATCCACTGAAGTTAAATGACTAGGTTTGGCATCGCACCTTTAAAAGACAAAGAGTGCTATGCATGGTGCTATCAACATTTGCCCTATAAGAATTTAGACGACTGCAATATCCCGAGTATAGTTGAGCAAAAACTACTCTGGTTTGTGGTGGACTTTATTCACACTATATTTGTTTACATTAGAAACTGCGACTATGTGAAAGCTATACAAACCTACTTGAAATGCTTGTTGAGCAAGGGGTTCTCTCCTGTATCGTTGGGCTTTCCTCTCTAGAAAGTGAAGATCATTCTTGATGGACCTAGTGTGTCGGGCCAACCTACTAGATGGTGATTGGGATGGCTCTCACGGTAACGCCCAAGCAAGTACTGTAACTAAAGCGTTCCCCGTTTTCAGGTATGGACAGATCAAAAAGGTGCATACTGTATAAAGCGGTTCACAAATATACAAGGACCCAATCTGGAGCAACCCATGTCTGCGATTGTTGTTCCTAGAGAGAGTAATGTACACGATTTGGAACTTTTGGGGTCGCAGTCTTGGAAAAAATGGGTGCTGGTGCTAAAAAGATGACATGTCCAATCACTTGCCCTCAAGCTTGAATAGAATCAAATATTTTGATGGAATATAAGTCCAGACCGTTGCCCCAAAAAGATCCAAACCATTTTGAGATCTTAATCACGTCATCGTCGATAACCCAGTGGAATGGTATTCTACACCAAGCAATTTCCTGGAATAGTATTTTAAGTACCGGTTGTTATATGCCATGAACAAAAAAAAATTGGAATTACAATTGAAATTTATTGAAATTGTATTTAAAATTCATTAAATTGGTTTAAGTGTTGAAGAAAGCATTAGGAATTATACTTAGCATTCATAGAATTGGTTCTTATACTGGAGAAAATATCGGATGTTTCACGAATTGTATTTACAATTCTTGGAATTGGCTAAATGCTGAACCTCATTTGAACCAATCATTGATCTCCTGTGATGTCCTAACATCGCTGGTACAGCTTCCACTCCATTTCCTTGGTATTCCTCAGAACTTGCCATTTCTGTTATCACCCAAAATGCAACATTAAACATTTACTTATTGTAGCCATTTAATGACGTTTTTAAACGACATTTGTTCACTTTTTTACGATTTTCCAATCAATTTCACGAATTCTTCAGTGTAAATAAACAATTTTCACATATCTGTCAAAACAAAAGAACAGCTGTTACAGATGTTGCCATGTTGTTTCAATGTTGTATTTTCTTTTACCAATATTCATGTTCTTTTACAGTGGATTTTTAATAACCGACATTTTTCTTGCTAGAAATGTTTATTAATTTGAAAATTTATTTACTTTTTATGCAAAAAATAAGAATTTAATAATCCCAAAGTTATTTGTGCAAAAAATGACGGTATGGTATCACAAATTATTATTTCAAGGGTTCACAAGTCGCGCCATTATTTTCCATTTTCCGACTTGTCAACCCTTGTTCACTTTTTGTGCTCCTCCCTGCCCAATCGTAATAGCTCGAGCAGGTGAAAGTGAACTGCAACTCACTTGTGAGTAGCTCCCTACGTGAAGATTCATAATCGCTATGAATGTTTAATCTCTTGAACAAAAAGAATTATTCCAGACCTTTTTCTAGGATTTTCGGCAGGTGCTCTTTTGGAAGTTTGGATCGAATATTTCTGAAGAAATTTTGATTTTTGCTTTGTTAAGATTTTTGTCGCCTTCTGGTTCTTTACGGCGTTTTGCACCGTTGGATCAAACAATGCCAGGTCAGTAAGTTCAGGACTAAGATACCACAGATTATTAATTTTGTTGTTATTTCCTTTTTCTGAATTTGTGTGTCAATGTTTTCATAATTCAATACATTTTCAATGAGGTCTAGGTCTTGTTTTGATGCTAAACGTATCGTAGAATCTGAAGAACCATCTGTCCCGAAAACAATCAAGCGTGGCTTCAAGAAAATCGTAACTATGCAATTGTCATTGGTGCTGGACCCCTGTAAGGTGAATAGGAACGTTACTAGTATCATTATGGCTACATTAGAAGCTATCGGAGAGGATCCCTAGAAATATAAGATATCTAGAAGATTTATCCGTGGACAGCGGAGAATAAACCGTGAAAAATAAACGCAACAGCTTTAAGGAACGAGGCTATTTGTGTGCACTGGCATGGAAAACTATTACCAGATATTCTCAAAACAGGGAAGAAAAAACGGGTTGCTGTCCTGGTATCACATGGGGGTAAAGAACAACTCTTAGGTGTTCCTGAAACTGATAGTAGCTCATGGGAGAAACAAGAACTAGCAGTGTACAAATGCCTAGAAAAATGGGGTCTAACCAACTCGAGCAGATATTAGGTCGAAAGCTTCTGTACCACCGTACAAACTTGTTAGAAAATTGTTGAGAGGGATTTTTGACTGCAAGTTTGGAAGCACATCCGGACATCAACCAAACATATTCAAGCAATTTCTATAAGAATAGTCTGCGATTGACAAATCCAAGGTCGAAGTAGGCGAGAGTGTTTTAAAACTACTGCCCAGCCCACTTCCCGAGAACAAGAGGCCGTAAAAGCACCTTGGGTTTAAATCGTTCGAGACTGGACGCCCCCAGAATGTTTTTTTCTATTTTATTTATTTATTTGGTATCCCACACAGCAACAACTGAGTGTTATAAGTGAGAGTTTGGGTTACTGATTTTACAAAACGTATAATGAACAAGATAATGTTTATATAGATATAATATAGGATATATTGGGTAAACATTATCAATTGGTTAAAAAGAAATAGAGACAATAGATTGAGTTTAATACAAAAATTAGTGAAAACGATATTCAGAAATATTTTTAGGTCCAAAACAAGACCTAAACCGCATTGAAGATTTACTTAATACGAAAGGCATTCACAAACCAATATCAGATAAAGGAAATAACAAAATGATAAATCATATGTGGTACCTTAGTCCTGAACTTATTGGTCTGGCATTGTTTGATCTGATAGTACAAAACACCGTAAAGATCCAAAAGACGACAAAAATCTTAACAAAACAAAGATAGAAATTTCTCCAGAAATAATCGATCTAAACTTACAAAAATCAACTGCCGAAATTCCTAGAAAAAGGTTTACCAGGCATAATTACAAGTTGTTGTTGTTCAAGAGATTAAACTTTAACTCCCAATTTCTTGAAAAAGATAATTCTACTTGACCACAGAACATCAATTACCAGGAGGGGTAAAGGATGGCAAATAACTTGAAAATTGTGAGCGACATAGCAAGGAGTCAAGTTCATAACCAAGTTGTCATCTGTATCTAGATGGCTCCAAAACCACATTATGTCAGTCCCTTATGTAAATTTAAATATGTATGAACAAAATGTAAGCGTTTGTCATTGAAGCCATACAATGAATGTACGAATGTCCATCTTTGTAAAAACAAACTTACATTTGAAAAAGGAAATGTTTGATGGATAGCGATGCCATTCCACTGCCGATATGCCTGATGAGTCTCTACAAAAGGCGAAACATGTCACATAATGGTGGTTGTGGGGGTTCGAATCTTCAGCTTTCCTTTTTCACTTGCAAACATCATCGGTCATTAAGCTCGACTCCAACGAGAAATGAATTAAAATTAATATTAAAATAGATCTTCGCCCTAATAGGCAACATTTTCAAATGAAGTAAAATATATTCGTTTTCATTCGCAAAAATTTGATAATATAGGAAAAAAGTTTTTTTTTAATGGACTCCATTTTTGCCCTAAGGCCTTTTTCGGGACATGGGGTTTATTATCTCGAATTCAGTAACACTTACATACGTACTTTGTTGTTCAGCAAGAAATGTTAAGAACAGAATAGCTTTTAATTAAATGCGTAATACGGGCAAGTAGCTTTAACCGTTCCACATATATGGGCCGTCGAAGTCGCCAAATAGCAAAAAAATATAGGGGGTTATTACAGTTGGCGTAGTCGTATGCGTTCAAATGTCGTAGGCGTAGTCGTAGTTTACATTTTTTAAAATGTGAAAAATTATATACTACTAACATTTTTTTATTTCATAGCATCATAGATCCATAAAATATGGAAAGAAACACATTCATCATTCCCTAGACGGATTTCTTGGGTTATAAATAACATTTATTTTTTTGCTACGACAAATCGGTATCACGTGTGGCGTTGAAATACGAGGAAAGAGTCGTGATGGATTTTGTTAACGACTGCATATAAAAATAAAAACAAATCAATTCCAAAAGAATTTTTTGGCAATGAACAATGAAATATATTGGAAAATAACTAAGATAAATAAAAAAATTTACTTCTTTTATTCATTTTCGTATGACAAATTTCGTGTTTTTATCAGACGACAAACTTTCTATTGAAAATCTGTTGAGTCCTCGCATAACGATTCAAGCAATGCAAATTTCTTAGTTCTTGTTCAAAAGATGATATTGAACGAATTATTTTACAATTAAAAAAATATAATTTTTTTTTTTAATTTGGATGAGAAAAAAATTGTCGTTGTCGTAAATTTTTCGTGATACCATAAAATAACCCTACGACAACGACTACGCCAATGACTACAAAAACGTCTACGCTAAACAATTATTTTGATTGTAAAAACTGTAGGGTTGGTTTTTCTTCTAGATTAAATGTTTAAACATGATCCACTAACAATTCTATTAATTTTTTACCAAAAGAATTTTTTTAAAATTTGATATTTTAGCTTTTAAGGACGAATATATTTATAATACCAATCAGTCGTTTCGACACGTCAACTTGCAATTTTGGATACGACTACGCCAACCGTAATAAGGCTGATAGATTTTCATAACTTCGAGGCCCCAGTACCACGTTTTAACATATTCGAATTGTGCTCAAACTTTGACAATCTTAAATTCTAACAATACTAAAAGGTTTAGGCGGCTCCCGGCTAAAAATCCGAGATCAATTTGGTCCTTTGAGTTAAAACCAAAAACGAAAATATTGAATTTTACATAAAACGTTTGATATTTTATCAAATTTTATATTTTTACATAGCTTAATAATAAAAAAATGGTATTACGATACCATATTTTTATACCCTACACCACACTGTCGTAAATGGTCTCCATAACATAATAATCTGCTGAAAAAATCGACTTTATACGGCCAACAGTCTTAGTTTAGAACACTGTTATGTATTTTTTGATGGTTTTTCCAACTTTAAATGACAATTTTACGACTTTTATGACGATTTTCGGCCAAAATCTGTTTGCATATTTTGCATATTTTTTGCATATTCTGCATATTTTGCATATTTTTTGCATATTTTGCATATTTTGCATATTTTTTGCATATTTTGTGCATATGCAAAATATGCAAATATGCAAAATAAATACGAAATATGACCCTGCCATTGAATTTAGATTTCTTTGAAACGAATTTTGGTCCAATCAGAATCTTCGTATCTTTAATATTAAAACATATGCAAATATGCAAAATCCGATGTCTACAAATAAGTTTACATCCTAATCCGAAGATAAGTACCCCCTCCACTTCTTGAATAGTCATCTCCAGTATGATTGGTGACAGCTGGAGGAGCTATATACATATAGAAGAGGTTATAATCCCACACGGATATCAGCAACAGGTACGGTCCCAGGCCACTGTCTTCCCAATGTGATGGGGGTTATTCTGAGCGTCAGCTGCCACGACAAACCAGAGTAGTTTTGGCTCAACTACGCTCGGGATATTGCAGTCGCCGCAGTGCAGGCATGGGCCCACACGACACGGAACACCTTTTCAACTGCCCAGCCAAACCTACCCATCTAACTCTGTGGCTACATCCCACTGAAGCAGCCACTTTTTTTTTGGAACTGGAGATAGACCCAGAGCCAGATTGAACAGAAGAACGAACATACAAACATAATAACAAACACTGTTACAACAACCACAACTGATAAATTCACTGGGATCAGCCTCGTCAATGATCGTCAACCAGAGATCATTCGGGACAAACAGTCGCACAGCATTGTCAACATGCTTCGGGTTAAACGAGTAAGGTTTCTGCAAAGTTGGCTGATGTTTCTCAGACAATCTCATCCTCCTCTTCACAACCACTGGTCGACTGCGGACTTGTGGCCGAGCGTGCTGGATGTAGGATCAATCCGAGGAGCAAACATCGACTCAGATCACTTTTTTATTGCAGCAAATGTGCCCTACCCAATTTAACGTCGCAAAGAAATGAACAGAACAGAGACACAGCATATTCCACGCAATTTGCCCAATTACTTTATGATAGCACTCCCCGTTCCGAAGACATTTTGGGGGTTATTCTGAACCACACGTGTGCGCTAAGTGAACGTTTCTCTCTCCACACACACAAAGTATGCAATAGATAAAAATGTGATGGCCATCTCTGTTCTGAATGCCCATTAACTTGAAATGGCGGAAAGTTTTGTCTTTGTTTAAAATAAAGCTCAGTAGCATAGTATTGCCCACTCCATGCACACAGCTGCAAAATCCATACTTGGATATAAGGGAACCAAGGAATATATGATATGACCAGGAGTGTCGTGCTGTTAGGGATACACTGCAATCAGTAGCATCGGAAGAAAAGGAGAGAGTAGAAACGTCTTTTCGCAGGAAAAATACATAAATGCCAAAGCGGAGGTGTTATCAAATTCTACCAAAAAGTGAAACATCATCGTGGAAGGTGCGTGGCTGACTTCCGAAACATTAGTTGCTTTGTAAAGGTCTTAGGCATTCTATTCCACATCGCAGTGATACAGAATCAATGCGAAGTATTGCACTCCAAAACGTCACTATTGACCATTTGAAACGCAGAGTTCACACAAAATAAGCATCAGGTAGAAAACTCATGCATTAGGAAAATTTTGCAACGGTGTACATTTTAAAACACTTTTACAATACACGAGGAATAATTGAAACAACGCAGGTTTATTTTATGACGTTTCAGAAGTCAGCCCATCTGCATTTGCCTCACCAACAAGAAAGAAGATATGACTGTTGGTTTGAATTATAGGGACATAAGTCTGCTCCTTATTGCTTGTAAGACAGTGCCTGCAATGTTGTGTGAACGACTAAAGTGTCAGTGAAATAATTACATCATTTCTGACCTGACAAATTCACCATTCATTCACCACATATCTACCTTGCGACAATCCTCTAAAAGGCTCAAGTGATGCAGATCGATATTTACAAAATTTTTGTCGATTATAAAGCAAAAATATTTAAAGCAAGGTCTGAATCGGCAGCGACATCATAGTTCGAATAAGTAATAGGGATAAGTGGGTCTGGAAGTAAGCAACGATAAGACCAAGTTGATGCTGTCTTCGCGCATTGCATCCAAAAACAAATTTTAAGGTGGTTAAAATCTTCGTCTTCTTCGGCGCCATAAATACAACAAAGAATAATAATATTGGAAAGAAATCCGTTCATAAATACATATCGTCACCTGAAATGCCCAAAGACGTAACCCTCAACGCAACACTTTGAGGGTTACGTCTTTGGGCATTTATGGTGACGATATATCCAATTTCAGAGTTTTGTCGAATGCAAGAACAGTATTTCACGCACCCGGAAATAAATTACTGCACATAAAATAACCAATTTTGTTATTTTTACTTCCTAAAAGCTTTTTAAATTTGAATCGGTAGATTATATTTCTAAGATTATCCTAAATAACCTTCTGAAAGTACTTGTCCAACATTCTACAAGAATCCTATTAGAACCCTGAACAAATACAACCATAAAAGTAATAAAAAGCTAAAATTACAATGTCACACTATAAGAGCTCCACAAAATCTAATAATAGCGGCTAATTTGAGCACAATTTTAAGCCTATAATTCCATTTAAAGAGTAATAATTTTTATTTTCGTTTTTAAAGGCACAAGTTGAACATAAAATGGTTTGTTAATTCGTACATATTTTTTATTGAATTTGAAGTACACATTACATATATAATTGGTTATAGATAAAAACTGTTTATATTTTACTTTAGATAAAATATAACGTTTTTTTTAATATTTAAAATAATGTGCACTAAAACTGAGTAATAACTAAAAGACAAATAATTTTGGGGCTTCAGTTTAGAATCAATAAAATAAAACAAAAATATATAAAATGTAAGCCAAATAATAGTCGTGAGCAGTTGCCTCAAAATTCACGTCAGTTGCCGATTGCCTTCTGTAATGCAATTTTGACAACTGCCATCGCAAGTGGACGAAAGTTGATTTCCATAATCGAGGCATAAATAAATCTGCTCTTGCTGAAAATGTTTTTAAATACGAATCCATTGACGCACGGACACCCAGAAAACGAAGACCAAAGTTTGGACCAAATCGGCTGCTACATACGTCTATGAGAAATCGCGCGTACCATTTTAGCGAATATTTTCGAACTTTTGTGGGGGAGGTACCGGAAGGAGTGGACCTATAAGCCCCGCCTTCGAATTTCATCTAATAATCGAAGAGATATTAAGATATCAAAAGTGTGGACGAACGCAGTATTCGGTTTGAGCTCTCTAGCCACTACATATGGTTGTATAGGGGTTTTTACACGTTTCGGGCTGTTGTCTCAAGAAGTATGGACTACCGTAGGAGTGGACCGATATAACCCATCTCCGAACTTAAACTAAGTTTGGACAAAATATTACGAAAGCCAAATTTTAGACCTAATCGATTGATCCGCTAAATCGACTCCAAATTGTTTTAAACACATTTCGTCCAAACATACTTGGGGTCTAAACCAATATTTCGATGAGGCACATTTTGCCCTTGTGACGTAGGGGATGGAAGATACCAAGCAACGGTCCTGACCGGTTTTAACATGGCCCCTCTTTCATCTCAAGTGGACACTGACCTCCCCGTGTTGTCACCTGGGGAATTGCCTTTAACACCCGTTAAAGGTAGTAAGCTAACATGTGCCGCGCTCACCCATAAGAACGTTAAAAACTTGGGTTTGGGCGTCGGGTTAGTAACCCTGCCCTAGAAAAAACAACCTACTATGAAAAAACGAAAGAAAAGAAAAACAAATCCCTCAAAAGTTGACGACCCCCGCAAACGTTTTGAGGACCATGATCTGCGAATCTGCACCTGGAATGTTTGCACTCTTTATAGAGAAGGTGCAGTTTACGCATTGGCAGATGTACTTGAAAAGTACAAGGCCGACATTACTGCCATACAGGAAATACGATGGAACGGGAAAGGCGTCACAACAACACCTAAAGGTGACGCACTGTATTATAGCTGCCATGACGTAAAGCATGAGTTTGGTTGCGGATTTGTAGTTAGTCGGAGACTAAAACATCTGGTATCCAGCTTCACTCCAGTGGATGAAAGACTTGCTGCAATTCGAATAAAAGCTAAATTCTTCAACATCAGCTTTATTTGCGTTCATGCTCCCACTGAAGAAAAGGACGAACAGACCAAAGATATATTTTACGAGCGCTTAGAAGAAACATATGACCATTGCCCTGCTCATGACATTAAAATCATTCTAGGGGATTTTAATGCCAAAATTGGAAAGGAGAATATCTTTGGCCCAACAGTCGGGAAATTCAGTCTCCACAGTGAAACATCTGACAATGGTATGAGGCTGATAGACTTTGCAGCTGCAAGAAACATGGTAGTTAGCAGTACCAGATTTAAGCATCTCGATATTCGTTCCGAGGTGCAAACATAGACTCAGACCACTACCTTGTTGCGACAAAGGTACGTACCAGATTAAACGTAGCGAACAAAGTGCGAACAGACACAACACGAAAGTTGGACATCGGTAAGCTGCAATCACAACAGATAGCCACAGCATATTCCACTCAACTGGCCCATCTGTTTAATCAAAGCACTCCTCGTCCCGATAACATATCAGGACAATGGCAAAACATTGCCCACTCCATGGAAACAGCCGCAAAATCAGTACTTGGATACCAGAGACCTCCACCAAGGAATCCATGGTATGACCAGGAGTGTCGTGCTGCTACCGAAGAGAAAAATGCGGCATATAGGGCTACTTTACAATTAGTAGCAACGCGTAGCGCACGAGAGAGATACAGGGAGAAAAGGAGAGAGGAGAAACGTCTTTTCCGCAGGAAAAAGAGAGAGATGGAAAAGCGGGAGTGTGAACAAATCGAGTCCGAAAGTCCGAAAATTCTACCAAAGAGTGAAACATCAAACTGATGGCTTTGGAACTGGCACATCCTCCTGTAGAGACCAGCAAGGTAATCTGGTAACTGATACAGATAGTGTGCTAAGGATATGGAAAGAGCATTTTTCAAACCTGTTGGTATCCAATAGTAGCGAAGTCGACGAAGATACCACAGATCCAATCCAAGAAGATGGTATTGAATGTATACCGCCCAGCCAAGATGAGGTAAAGACAGCAATACATCGGCTGAAGAATAATAAGGCAGCAGGGGCCGATGGCTTACCAGCCGAGCTGTTCAAAACTTGAGGCGACACGCTGATAAGGTGTATTCATTAGCTAGTTAGCACCATCTGGCAGGAAGAACGAGTACCCGACGATTGGAACCTGAGTATCCTGTGCCCCATCCACAAGAAGGGAGATAAGACTGTATACTCTAACTATAGGAGCATAGGTCTACTCCCTATTGCCTACAAGATCATGTCAGGAATATTGTGCGAACGACTAAAGCCTATGGTCAAACGAGATAATTGGACCATACCATTGCGGCTTTAGACCTGGCAAGTCCACCATTGACCAGATATTTACCCTGCGGCAAATCCTGGAGAAGACCCAAGAGATGCCGATCGACACCTACCACCTTTTTGTCGATTATAAAGCAGCCTTCGACAGCCCGCTGCGTTCAAAGGTATTCCAAGCCATGTCTGAATTTGGTATCCCCGCAAAGCTCATCCGGCTTTGTAAAATTACTTTAACTGACACGAGGTCCTTAGTTAAAATAGGAAAGAACCTCTCCGAATAGTTTGGTACCAAAAGAGGTTTCAGACAAGGAGACAGCCTTTCGAGTGATCTCTTCAACGTCCTGCTAGAAAAGGTTATACGAGAAGCAAACGTCAAAAGAAGTGGCACAATATACACTTGCTTATGCTTATGATATAGACATCATGGGCCGATCAGTAAAAGAAGTAACTGATACCTTTATGAAGGTCGAAGGAGAATCTGGTGAAGTGGGTCTGGCGGTAAACGGTGAGAAGACCAAGTTGATGGTGTCGACGCGCAATGCGTCCATTGAGCTCGGACCGACTGTGGAAGTTGGTTCCTATAATATTGAGGTAGTAAAAGACTTCGTCTACCTCGGCACCTCCGTAAACACAACATCAATCAGTTGTGAAATAAAAAGAAAAATTGTATTGACCAACAGATGCTACTTTGGTTTAAGTAAGCAGTTTAAAAACAAAGCCACATCTCGTCAAACAAAAATAAAACATTGATACTACCCGTGCTGATGTATGGCTCCGAAGCCTGGGTACTTGCGCAAGCAGACATGGCAGTGCTTGGTGTGTTTGAGAAAAAAAAAATTCTTCGAAAGATCTACGGACCAATCTGCGTTGACGGTGAATACACTGTGCAACATTTTTAATGTGATCTTGTGCAAACAATTTGAACTGAGGATTTTTTGAAAGTACAGACCCAAACGACAAGAAACCCTAGTTGGGTTTTGTTGTGTCAGATCCAGCTCGGATTTTATGGCCCTATCTAAACATGATTAAATATTGAGTTTTAAAATAAATTTGGGGCTATATCTCTGAAACAAATGCGAATCTTCTTCTGACCTTTGAACCAAATTTGAAGATAAGGAGAAGAATAAAATATTTGGAGAAATATTGAGCTCGAAAAACAACATTTATTGCCTCAAATTTCAAAATATATGCAAAAAGTCCACAATTTTTATACATTTCGCACCGTATCTCCAAAACCGTTAATTTTTTCTGAATATTTCCTTTTGGAAAAATATTCCCTGGAATGTAATACACAACTCTTCAGAACATGTCATTGTTGTAAAATGCCTCTATGCTGTTGTTTTCAGTACATTTTTCAACGACGATTTAATAAAAATGTCAATAATGTAGTGAAATCCGAAATGCGAGACTAAACTGTTGGTGTGAACTGTGTTTGAAATACGTGTTGTAAAAGATATGATGCAAAATACCGCTGAAACAACATGAAGGAAGCATTTTAGAGTTTCAGAATGTTCTAAAGAATTGTTGAGAACTTTATTTGGAAGATTGCAAAAGGTTACTTGGTTCAACTCCCAATAGTTTAGCCGATACTGACCAGAATTTCAGCAATTATGTAAAATTTTCTATATTTTATAGATTTTGATGTCCTAGATGGAGTTTTTCTTATGTGGTTCTCTCGAAAGAGAGATTTTACTAGTTTAGGGCTACAATATTGCCAAAGACAGCAAGGCAAAATTCCTATTCGTTTCTGAGATAAAGGCCTGATAAATGGAAAAAAGTGAATATTTAGCCCAGTTTAGATGAGGCCATAAAATCCGAACTGGATCTGACAGGACAAAACCCTACTAGGGTTTTTGTAGTCTAAATATGTACTTTCAAAAAATGCATGCTAGAAGTTGTTTGCATTTTCAGTGTTGCATAGTGATATCGAAGTCGCATAAACCACGAGCTGTATCTGCTATACAACGACATCAATATTGTTAAACGTATCGAGATGCAGCGATTGCGTTGGCTAGGCCATATCATAAGGATGAGCGAAGATGAACCCGCTAAAAATGCGTATAAATACGGACCCCTTGGCGGTGCACGCAGAATTGGCTGGCCAAGGAATAGATGGCGCAAACAAGTGGATGCTGAGATGAAAAGGCGCGGTATTCCAGAATGCGAAGCAACAAATAGAGAGGAATGGAGATCTCTTCTTAGTTCGGCCTATAGAACAAATGTTCTGTAATGGGCCAGCTAAGTAAGTACATAAGTAAAGCTGTGTGCATTTATGAAGTCAGTCAGTCAATTTCTTAAACCACTGTTACATGTTTTATTCTAAGACATCTAATTCCAGGTTGCTAAACTTGAATCAAAGTACTTTTAATATATGTATAACATATGAGTGGAAAATATTTTAAAAAAATAAGTCTTAAGACTGCACAGAATATTTTGTTATATGTATGTATTATCTCTGTATATATTCTTTTACTGTTAACAGATGCCGGCAACACTTTGTTTTGTAAGAACATTAACACATTGCCACTGCATTACATCTAAGTAAAGAGCTAGTTGTATGTGTCAAATAGTAGGTCAGATTATCTGTATGGTCGTTTTGGACTGTTAATAAATACCGGCAATACTTTGTTTTGCAAAACGTATTATTTTTTCACACTTTGTCATATTACAGCCTTAATATGCACTCGGCCCTTTTGAAGTGTATGCTTTAGAAAAAATATGCATTGTAACGATAACAAAAAAGGGAAGCACATACCACAAAAGCATAATGGCAAAAAAAAAAAAACAAAGAATGAAAGAAAGAAATAACTTACAATGCCATCAAAGAAACATAAACGGCAGCATTAAACTGATTCGAAATAAACCCAAACACAAACCAAAAGCAAAGAAATAAAAAACAGAGCTCTTGTTTTTGATTCAACATTCATTGTCATCAAAATGACTGGACATTGCATTTAAAATGTATTTATTTTTTATTCAAATGTTATTTGTTGCTATATTATTATTGTTGTTGTTGTTGAGTGTTTCACTTAATTAAGAATTTGAATTTAAGTTTGTTTTTCTTGTTTTTGCTTTAATTACTCACATTATCTTTATAATATTATTATTAAATAATAAAGTTGTCACTTCTATTACGATGTGTATGTGGGGGTGTGTGATTTGCAAAATTATCTTTTTTTTTAAATATGTATGTTTTTGTTGTTTATTTTCAATTTCTTGTAGATTTTTTATTTAAAATTTTTTGTTTAATAAATAATTTAAATAAAGTAGTTGTTTTGTTTCTTGTATAAAAGGAAAGTGTAAGTGAACATCATTATAGTCATCATCTTGATTTGGGAGTTCATCAAATTGCTTTGCTTAGAGCATTTTTTGCTAATTAAAATAATTGTGGAGTCATTTGGAAAAAAGCACAGCGGTATGATTTCGTGTAGAGGAGAAGGGAGGAGGTGTATGAAAGGAAAAGTGGGTGGTGGTGGGAAGGGTGTAGTTGGTATTTAACGAACAATATAAATTTATGTAAAATTTACAACGTGTGAAAATTGAACAAAATTGAAATGCTCGTTTAAAAGAGGATTTCCCAAAAAAGTGGGAACCTTACTGGATCATATAGACATGCACAAAGTCGGCAGATTTCTAAATTCTGCTTCAATCAGATTTTTATAAAAAATTCTGCCTTTAATTGTTTACTTTTTTTTTTAAGATTTTTATGTTTTACAATTGTTTTTTTTTTTCTCTTTTTGTATTTTCTTAATCATCATTTTTTGTCGAAAACTACTTTTTGTTTTAGAAAAGAAAAAAATAAAAATTAAAGGAAAAATTATAAAAAATGATATTAAAGGAAAAATATAATAGTAATTATAATTATAATATATAATAATATTAATAATAGTTGTAAAAATTACACTTTAAATCATTTTACGAACTAACAGCACTTGCTTGAGGCATTTGTGTGGGATTAGCGCCGGCACCACCACGAATGGCAATTGCACCCTGACCAGCACGAATGGGTTTGGCAATTTGCGCCTGAGGACCACGTCGGCCCAAGTGTTTTTGTCGCACAGCTTCCTTGATGCGATCCACTTCGTATTGATAGCGTTTGCGGTCACGCATAGCACCTTCTTTGGCTTCTTTGAGCGCTGTCTCCAAGGCTTTGACACGCTCCATTGTAGTGCGCAAACGTTTCTCCAATTTGGGCAATTCACAGCGTAGATCGGCATTGTCACGCACCAATTGTTTGTGCACTTTGGTGAGTTGGTCCAGATTGTTTTCGAGGAAGGAGATTTTCTGTTTTTGGGCCAATGAGCCACCGTCTTCTTCGCTATCCTCGTTTAGAACGGTCTTCTTGATGCGGGCCTGTAAACACAAATAGAAAATCGCTTAATATAATCTCCACAATAAATAACAACACGTTGTTCCACTCACCTGGAGATCTTGCACAAACAACTTCCTCAAATTGTGCAATGTCTGCAATTCCTTGGCCACGGTATCTTCCAAACCCTTGAGATCTTTACGAGCCTGTTCACGTCTCTCGTTGGTGAGTATGATTTCTTGTAATTTACTTGATTTTTCAGCCTCTTCTTGTTTCAATTTCTCGTAATCGGCAGCCATTTGTTGATGGGCCAAAATCAATTTCTGGTGTACATCCTTCATCTCTTCCATTTCATGTTGTTTGGCAATGATTTCATCGCGCAACTCCGATACTTGTTTGGTATGTGCCTCACGCAATTCATCCATTTGTGAATCGAACATGGCTCGCAGCTCTTCGGCCTTTTGTTTTTCTTCAGCGTTAACAGCTGATACATGTTCGGCAGCCTTAAGCTTGGCGCATTCTTCACGCAGGGAATCGATTTGTTCCTCCAAAGAACGTTTCTTGTTCTCAGCTTCACGCATTGATTCTTGCAAAGATTTCATGCGAGCCTCATGCTGAGAAATAAGCAAACGATATTCTCCCAAATCTCGTTCGTATTCGGAGAGTTTCTTGTTGGAATCGGTTTGTTGCGTTTCCAAGTTGGTGCAACGTTGAGCCATATTCTTGGCTTCCGTTTTCATTTTGCTAATGTACAAACGTGCCATGGTGAAATCTTCTTCCACCTTGCCGCTATCACCAGCACTGGGTATGCTGTTCATCTTCATGTCAATGGTAGAATCTGCCGACGATAAGGCCTGACCCACCTCCGCCAAGTCCCTTAAGAGATTCGACAACATTTCATTGATGCGTTTCTTTTGATGTGAGGACATGTCACGCAATTGTTGCAACTCTGTAGTTGTGGTATTGAGGAGAGCCTGCTTTTGTTGCAGCTCCTCATTTAGGTTGTCCATGTCTTTGTTCTTAGTGTCGATTTCTTGAGATTTTTGGTCATAGTTTACAGCCAATTCTTCCAGGGCTTGTAAGACTTCCTTCACCTCCTCCTTGGCGGATTCATTCTCTTGTTGAATGCGAGCCATCTCGGACTGCAAGGCTTCGTATTCGCGACGAGCATTGGCAATAAGCTCCTCTTGCTCAACAATTTGTTCCTTGAGATTTTCAACATATTGGCTTTGTTGATTGATCTCTTCGTCCTTTTCGTCCAATTGTTGGTACAAACGTTCACGTTCGGCTTCCAAACGGGCACGTTCATCACTGCTGATGGAGCCCAACATAAGACCGGCAGCCGGAGTGGCAGGCATGGGTCCAGCAGCATTAGGTGCTGGAACAGTCTCTACTTCCAAATTGGGTGTGCTTGCCTCCATAAGCTCCTCCACGTTAATTTGTTCGTCGGCATTGACAGTTTCACCAGCACGCCAGCGAGCCAATTCGAGTTCCAATTTCTCCACTTTGCCCTTGAGACGAGCATTCTTTTCCTTCTCCTTTTCGTAACGGCGCTTCCATTCCTCGGCGGTCAACTCCTCATTGACACACACAACATTCTTAACAGTCTTGGCACGACGACCAAAATCGAGTGTAGACTTGGTTTCAGACTCGTTAAAACTGGCAGGAGAACAGCAAATGACAATGGTTGTGCGTGCATTACCACCCAAAGACTCTTGAAGGATACGTGTCAGTTTCGAGTCACGATAGGGTATGTGCGTTTTATTGCCATCGGCCAAGGCTGAGATGACATTACCCAAGGCCGACAAGGATTTGTTAATGTTCTTGGCTTCATCGAGCACTGTACCTTCGGCACCGGTTTTCGATACCTTTTCGGAACCAGCCAAATCGACCAAGTACAATTTACCCGATAATTTCTTTTGATTTTCCAAATTCTCTTGTTTGACATTGATCAAAAATACTGAATGGGAACGTGATGAATGCTCGTTCATGTCTGTGGAGAAGAATCAAATGTAGAGATAAGTAATTTAGAAGCTGCTTTTTGTGTTTCAATTTGAATTTGTTCTCACTTACTTGTTACGGCAATGTGACGATTCGATTTACCCTCCTCAATAACTTCGAACACATCTTCTGGTGACGAAACGAAACGTTCCGTTGCACCCTTAACATACGGCACACGATTCTTATCTTCATGTACGCTCAAATTTATCTTGGATACATCGAGCAAATCACGAATTTTGTCCATATAGATTTCATAGTATGAAACCTTAATGTGGAATTCCAAATTCATTTCCATGG
The DNA here is from genome assembly GCF_047663935.1 of Musca autumnalis. Classification (NCBI taxonomy): domain Eukaryota; kingdom Metazoa; phylum Arthropoda; class Insecta; order Diptera; family Muscidae; genus Musca; species Musca autumnalis. Next base: position 30,613,091 of record NW_027412088.1, read on the forward strand.
TATAGATGTGATTGAAGATATCATTGACAATACGTGGAATGATACCCTGTTTATTGGGATCGCCAATGACACCCTCCATGGTATGTGTTTTACCGGAAGATGTTTGACCATAGGCAAAAATGGTACCGTTATAACCGGCCAAAACATCCGTAACAATGGATTTAGCAGCTTCATTGTAGACTTTTTCTTGAGATGCATTTGGTTTGAATACTTTATCGAATAGATAGACTTTACCCTGAAATTAGATAAAAGGAAAATCGAAATTAGTTTAGTTGCATATTGAGAATATAAAAAAGGCATGTGATGGATGTCTAACAAAAGGAAAGTGAGAATAAGAAAAATTAAAACCTTTACGACGTTAAGGACAAACCAAACTAGGGATTGTTGTAAAACTAACTAGGGATTGTTGTAAAAAGAGACTCAGTATGCTGCATTTTGATGAAAAATTTATATTTTCGATACCTTAATCTTGGTGTCAAATGATGTGGTTGTTTTTATGCTTAAAATATTCCTAGGATGGTTGTAATCTAGAAACTCAGTATGAAACATGTTCTATATCACTGATGGCCTGGACTTTGTAAAGGCACTATTTCGTGTGCGCAAACCAATGGGTATTTTGTTGTTGTTTAATGCACACGAAAAAGTGTCTTTGCAGGTCATCAGTGTAATTCTCAATATTTAAAATTTTGACATCAAAAGAGTGAATTTTTTTGTTCTTAAGGTAATTCTCCTATTAGGTCTATTCAATTTGTATTTATACGCAACAAATACAAACACCATGTTCATGTTACAAGGCCATTATCGGTGTACCTGTGCTACCCCAAAGGTATTTCTTACATCTGCCATTCATTCATTAGTTTATTTTTTGTTCATTCCTCTGCACTTACAGACGGAATGTAAATGATTAAATAAACATAATGTTATAACGTTATAGTACTTCACCTTTCCTTTACTCCACCCATTTAATAATGGATAGCGGCATCCACTTGATATGAGTCTCTTGAAGCCACTTCATATGTTGCAAATTTCATTGGCTTCAGTTGCAGCGTATTTGTTGTCTTCGACACTAGAGTTGTGTACATGACAAGTAAAGAAAGGGGCTTCACAAGTAGTGTGATATAAAAGGGTATAAAGTGCTTACATGACGTTTACGTGAATTGTGTTATATGGTGGTAAGATCAAACAAAATCTATGCCAACTAAATTCTCTATTAAATTGAAAGTACTCTCGAAATGTATGACTTACGATGAAGGGTTTCTGTCCCCGCTAAAATTGTTGATGTTGTCTACAACATTTTCATATGTAATTCGAAGGATTTCAGATATAATTCTAAACATTTCACTTGTAATCTGAAAATTCCAACTACATTTTGAATTATTTTATTTGTAACTAGCGGACCCGGCGAACTTCGTCTCGCTATTAAGGAATAAAATTTCATACAAAAACTCAATTTTCAATTTTTCCAACTTTTCCAGAGGGATTTTCCAAAAATTTCTTCCGCAAAGACCTTCTCCACGAAAATGCGAATAACTGACAAAAAATTTTACAGAAATCGGCCTAGCCGTTCTCATTTTATGAATTACTATACATTTTTTACACCATTTTAATATATATAGATTTAAGAATTCCAATTGAAATTCAAATTATTTCATTTTTAATTTGATTTTTTTATTTCCATTGAATTATCTCATTTGTAGTTAGATTTTGGAAATTGACTTTTTTTATTTAGAAATAGAATTATTTAATTTGAAATTCGAATTAAAACATTTGAAATTCGAATTATTCCATTAGTATTTCGAAATTCGAAAAACTAAATTTTAAATCAATGCAAACAAAAATGTTATATTTTTTGTTTCGAATTTCAAACGGAGAAGGTGCATAAAGGTAGGTATCGGCACAGTCCATTTTGAAAGTGGATCTTATTTTGGGAGTCATTTCAGTTGGTTACCGGTCACTTGGAGGTTTTGTGCCACTATGTCAGGTAGCATGGACTTGTTAAGAAAAAACATAATATTGCTGTAAGCAGGACAACAAGGAGTAGTATAGGTATAATTTTGCAAAGGATCTTCGAACGGATCCTAAACAAATATGTTGAACCCTACCCTACGGAGAAGACCGGTATGGGACATTTTCAAAGTTAAATTACATTTGGGAAAAAAATAAGAAGAGAATTTTGGACCAAAACGGTTGCTCATTTCAACAGATTATTAAAAAATATTTTTTTTAAAAAATCCACGATTATTGAAAAAATATTTTTATACCCTCAGCATTTGTGCTAACGAGGGTATATACACTTTCATACGGGCAAAATGTGCCTCATCGAAATAATGGATTTAGACCCCAAGTATGCTTGGACGAAATGTGTTTCAGACAATTTGGAGTTGATTTAGCCATGTCCGTCCGTCTGTGTCTGTCTGTCTGGCTGGCTGGTGCGCACGATAATTCTCGAACGGAGCAACCGATTCTGTTCAAAATTTGGCTTTCGTAATATTTTGCCCAAACTTAGTTTAAGTTCGAAGATGGGCTATATCGGTCCACTCCTTCCGGTACCTCCCCCACAAAAGTTCAAAAATGTTCGGAAAAATTGTGCGCACGATAACTCTTGAAGGGAGTAACCGATTTGGCCCACACTTTATACATCGTGAAAGTTCTACCAAACTTAGATAAAGTTTAAATATGGACTCAATCGGTCCACTCCTTCGGGTACCTCCCACACAAAATTTCGGAAAAGTTCAGTTTAGGACCTGCTCTCGAATCGCTTTGATTTTTGTTGTAACAAACTTGTATTCGCTGTCCCCCATACGACGGTACAAGTTTCATAAGGGGCAAGTCCATACTTCCTGAGAAAATAGCCTGAAAGATGCAAAAAAACCCCTATGACACCGTGTGTAGTGGTTGGAGCGCAAGATAAATCTCGAACGGATCTGCCAATTCGGTCCAAAATTTGGCTTTCGTAATATTTTGTCCAAACATAGTTTAAGTTCGAAGATGAACCATATCGGTCCACTTCTTCAGGTACCTCCCTCATAAAAATTCAAAAATCTTCGGAAAAAATATGCGCACGATAACTCTTGAAGGGAGTGACTGATGTAATCCATACTCTGCACATCCTAATATATCTACCAGATATAGATCAGGTTCGAATATGGACTATATTTGTCCACTCCTTTGGGTATCTCCCACACAAAATTTCCGATAAATTCACTTTAAGACCTTCTCTCGAATCACTTTGATTTTTGTTGAGGCGATTTGCATTCGCTACCTCCATTACGACGGTAAAAGTTTTTTCAGGGGCAAGTCCATGCTTTTTGAGGAAACAGCCCGAAAGGTGTAAAAACCCGCTATGGTACCATGTGTAGGTGGCTGGAGAGCACGATAACTCTCGATCTAAACAAGCGATATGGCCCAATTTTGACCTCCGTCGTATTTTGTCCAAACTTAGTTTTAGTTCGAAGATGTGCAATTCCTATCAACAACTTCCGGTACTTTCCCCTAATATTTAAAAAAATTTCACTAAAATGGTATGCACGATATCTTTTGAACGAGGCAACCAATTCTGTTCAAACTTTGCGTCTTCTAATATTTTGTCCAAATTTAGTTTAACTTGTAAAATGGTCCATAATGGTCCAAAACTTATACGATGTCCCACTGAAATAACTAGTGGGTGCGATATCTATCGAAAAGATATGACTCCTAAAATAAGATCCATGCTCTACAAAATTCTGAAAACAACCTAAATACTTTCGATGTGAAAGTTGCATTTCACTAGGCTGAGGGTATATCTCTGTCGGCAAAGCCGACTGATACTTTTTTACTTGTTTTTTAAAAAATTCACGATTATTGAAAAAATATTTTTTAAAAAATCCACGATTATTGAAAAAATATTTTTTAAAAAATCCACGATTATTGAAAAAATATTTTTTAAAAAATCCACGATTATTGAAAAAATATTTTTTTTTTAAAAAAATCCACGATTATTGAAAAAATATTTTTTTTTAAAAAAATCCACGATTATTGAAAAAATATTTTTTTTTCAAAATCTACGATTATTGAAAAAATATTTTTTTTTAAAAAATCCACGATTATTGAAAAAATATTTTTTTTAAATCAACGATTATTGAAAACATATTTTTTAAAAGTTCACGATTACTGAAAAAATATTTTTTAAAAATTCCACGATTATTTAAAAAATATTTTTTTTTAAATCACGATTATTGAAAATTTATTTTTTAAATCCACGATTATTGAAAAATATTTTTTTGAAATCCACGATAATTGAAAAAATATTTTTTTAAAAATCCACGATTATTAAAAAAATATTTTTTAAAAAACTCACGATTATTGAAAAAATATTTTTTTAAAAAATCCACGATTGTTGAAAAAATATTTTTTTAAAAAATCCACGATTGTTGAAAAAATATTTTCTTTAAAAACTCCACGATTATTGAAAAAATATTTTTTAAAACACCCACGATTATTGAAAAAATATTTTTTAAAAAATCCACGATTATTGAAAAAATATTTTTTAAAAAATCCACGATTATTGAAAAATATTTTTTAAAAAATCCACGATTATTGAAAAAATAATTTTTAAAAAATCCACGATTATTGAAAAAATATTTTTAAAAAAATCTACCATTATTAAAAAAATATTTTTTAAAAAATCCACGATTATTGAAAAAATATTATTTTAAAAAATCCACGATTATTGAAAAAATATTTTTTTTAAAAAAATCCACGATTACTGAAAAAATATTTTTTTAAAAAATCCACGATTATTGAAAAAATATTTTTTTAATAAATCCACGATTATTGAAAAAATATTTTTTTAAAAAATCCACGATTATTGAAAAAACATTTTTTTAAAAAAATCCACGATTATTGAAAAAATATTTTTTTAAAAAATCCACGATTACTGAAAAAATATTTTTTTTAAAAATCCACGATTATTGAAAAAATATTTTTTTTTAAAAAATCCACGATTATTGAAAAAATATTTTTTTAAAAATCCACGATTATTGAAAAAATATTTTTTTAAAAATTCCACGATTATTGGAAAAATATTTTTTTAAAAAATCCACGATTATTGAAAAAATATTTTTTTAAAAAATCCACGATTATTGAAAAAATATTTTTTTAAAAAATCCACGATTACTGAAAAAAAATTTTTTTAATAAATCCGCGATTATTGAAAAAATATTTTTTTAAAAATTCCACGATTATTGGAAAAATATTTTTTAAAAAATCCACGATTATTGAAAAAATATTTTTTAAAAAAAAACCACGATTATTGAAAAAATATTTTTTAAAAAAAAACCACGATTATTGAAAAAAAATATTTTTTTGTTAAACCCACGATTATTGAAAAAATATTTTTTTAAAAAATCCACGATTATTGAAAAAATATTTTTTTAAAAAATCCACAATTATTGAAAAAATATTTTTTTAAAAAATCCACGATTATTGAAAAAATATTTTTTTAAAAAATCCACGATTATTGAAAAATATATTTTTTAAAAAACCCACGATTATTGAAAAATATATTTTTTAAAAAATCCACGATTATTGAAAAAATATTTTTAAAAAAAATCCACGATTATTGAAAAAATATTTTTTTAATAAATCCGCGATTATTGAAGAAATATTTTTTTAAAAAATCCACGATTATTGAAAAACATTTTTTTAAAAAATCTACGATTATTGAAAAATATTTTTTAAAAAACCTACAATTATTGAAAAAAATATTTTTTTTAAAAAATCCACGATAATTAAAAAAATATTTTTTAAAAAAACCAAGATTACTGAAAAAAAAATATTTTTTTGTTAAACCCACGATTATTGAAAAATATATTTTCAAAAATTAACGATTATTAAAAAAATATTTTTTAAAAAACTCACATTTATTGAAAAATATATTTTTTGAATGGAATTACCAGCGAATACAAGTTATTGCAAAAAAACTCAAAGGGATTCGGAAGGAGTTGACATATGTAGTCCATACTCGAACCTGATCTATGTCTCGTAGAAATAATACGATGTGTAAAGTATGGATCAAATGGGTTACTTCTTTCTACGTACCCGAAGGAGTGGACCGATATGGACCATCTTAACTTAAACTAAGTTTGGAAAAAATATTACGAACGCCAAATTTTGGACCGAATCGCTTGATGCGTTCGAGAGTTGTTGTACCCTCTTGCCAGACAGACAGATGGGCATTCCTAATTCGAATCCAAATTGTCTGCAACGTATTTCGTCTAGATATACTTGGGGTCTAAAAACAATCGATGAGACACATTTTGGTCGTATGAGAGTGTATATACCCTCCTTAGCCTAAAGGCTGAGGGTATAAAAAAGGTCTAAACTAGCTTCAGGTTGAAACAGACATCTTTAAATAGAAGATGTGCTACCCTCGTTAGCCTAAAGACTGTACAAACGTTAATTTATTATACGCTTAACAAAACAGAAGATATTCGGTTCACTACCTACTCCAATTGTTTGCAGGGAGGTTGTCTTTCCAATTAAATTGAAAAGCCGTAGCAAAAATCTCGTTAAGGCTATAGTCGACATGTTATTTGATTTTAAAAGTCTTTCGAGACCTATGTTATTTGAAATCATTTTTAATATTTTTATAACCTCAGCCTTACAGAGGGTGTACACTAGGCCTGGGCGATTTGTATGAAAGGAAAAAAGTGATAGGGGGCGCCTGGAGTTTCTGATTCTTGGGATTGTACTGAGCAAAAGAGTCCACTAGACCATATGTCTACGGTGAAAACCGAGCCCCCGGATTTTGACTTGAAATTTTTTCACGGATATTTTGGCCAAACCATATCTCATAAACTTGACCTATCCTGAAAATTTCCTTTTGCGTTCTTAGTACACTCACCAAGGGCTTTCATCTAAAAAAGGAAATTTCCGATATTTTCCGAAAAATGTGCACATTCTCGGGGTCATAACTGCCTGAAGGGGCGTTCCAATGCTTTTGCTATGTACTAGAGAGTTCTTATTGTCTTGGCTACAATTTTTGTCCTTGTGTTGGGTCGAAAATCTCAGTGGTTTGGCTGTTACATATATGCCAAAATATCCAAAAAAAACTTCAAGCCAAAATCCGGGGGCTCGATTTTCAGCGTGGACATATGGTCTAGTGGACTTTTTTGCTCAGTACAATCCCAATAATCAGAAAACCAAGGCGGCCGTGGTGGTGTTCAAATCGCGCCACTCTAGTGTACACATTTTGTTGCGATCAACATAATTGTAATTGAATTCAAATACCGAAGGTATGTTGATAATTCATCACTTCCTCAGTAAATATATAAACATCATTTTGAAAATTGTATTTTTTTAAACATCACTACCAGAGCAGATAGTCCCCAAAGAACGAAATAAATTCTATTTTCATTTATATTCCAAAGATTACACATATGTGTACTTTAACTCATCTCCAAGGACAATCAATTAACTCGATTCACCAAACATACCATAACCTCTAAAAAACGTATTCCATTCAAAAAAACTATCACAACAAGTTGTTAAAACTCAGATTAAATTTCAAAATCCATTTCACATGCATTTGTTGCACGAATATTGTTATTTGCATATCCACTTCAGCATCCCATCCATCCATCCATCCATCCATCATAACACACAGTGGGTGTGAAATAATGCGCCAAAAAAGAAGATTGACCCAGACCCAGCTGGATACATGATGTACATATATACATTTCAACTTGTTAGTTGACCCAGATATACAAATATATGGAAGAGTTTATATACAACTGTATATACAAACATACAATACATCATCATCGTTACTACTTTTCGAGAAAAACTCTATAAAATTCCACAAGGATATAAATACATATCTATGTATATCTGTTATGTATATGTAGTTGTGGACATAGTAAACGTTATAGCACCTAACACAACCATGACTCATTGTTTTGGGAATATGTATTGAATTATTGTTACATATAGATTTTACATACATACAAATTACACAGAAATTTTAATACCCATCCACCCCCACAATATGTATGTACTTCATTAGAAACGCAATAAAAGGTATTAATACATAATATGGAAAACATTTGTTTCGAAAAAATCAAAACGATAGCGATAACTATGAATGTCTTGGATGTGAATAAAATCAATACAAATCGTTTTGGACTTTGGGTGGGGTTTTGTCTTTAAGAGGACTTAAAGAAAGTTTTTTTTTTAAAGGAAAAACTAATTGCAATTCCTATGGGAAGTTCTAAAGTAGTGTCGATAAATAATAATAAATAGGGAAGAAAAAAATTGAGATGAACACAATCCTCACCACCCCTATCTATATTGCAGTGTTTAAAAAAGATTCGATTCAAGGATAATTTTAAATTTCTAATAGTCGAGGGAATCCAGAAATTTTTTTAAGCAAAAGCAGGGCGTGGATTTTTGTGGAAAATACTGTGAAGAACTTTGGTTCTTCATTTTACTTCATATACCATATTAATAATTAAAAGTGTTTTTTTCCGGACACTTTTTCAATATTTAAATGGAATAAAATTTATTATAGTCAATAATATTTGTTTTTTTCAAAATAGTCTGGCTTAATCCCATTGTTGTTGTTTTAATATTTTAAAACAACTATTTTATTAGTGGAAAAGATTTGGCATTGTTCGCCAAGGGGTAAGGCAGGGAATACTATAGTTTCAAGTATAAAGGTAAGCAAAGAAAAAAGTTCAATGAGAAGTTTTTCCTTGGTAACCTCATACAACTCCGACGAAAGTGTCCGCGAAAACAATTCAACAATTCGTCGGAGTTGTATGAGGTTACCAAGGAAAAACTTCTCATTGAACTTTTTTCTTTGCTTACCTTTATACTTCGAGCTGACGATTGATGTTTGGGTATAAAAAGTTTCTTGTTGAAGAAGTTATTGAAAAATAACTTCGGTTGAGAATATCCACAAACAAGAAACAAGGGAACTGATGAGATCCAGTGGCGTGGATCGAAACTATAGTATTCCCTGCCTTACCCCTTGGCGAACAATGCCAAATCTTTTCCACTAATAAAATAGTTGTTTTAAAATATTAAAACAACAACAATGGGATTAAGCCAGACTATTTCGAAAAAACAAAATTGCAAACGCTATCCCAATAAAAAAAAAACGCCACAATGCTTCAAATAGTCAATAATAGACAAAAGTAATTCATTCGTGCAAAAGGAAATAATTTTTTGATTTTTTTTCATTTTATATCATTAAACCCGCAGCATTTATGCTAACGAGTGTATATACACTTTCATACGGGCAAAATGTGCCTCATCGAAATAATGGTTTTAGACCCCAAGTATGTTTGGACGAAATGTGTTTCAGACAATTTGGAGTTGATTTAGCCAAGTCGTCCGTCTGTCTGTCTGGCTGGTGCGCACGATAACTCTCGAACGGATGAACCGATTTGGTCTAAAATTTGGCTTAGTTTAAGTTCGAAGATGGGTTATATCGGTCCACTCCTTCCGGTAGCTCTCCCACAATCCTTTCGGCGCTGCCACCCATACGACGGTATAAGTTTCATCAGGGGCAAGTCCATACTTCCTGAGAAAATAGCCTAAAAGGTACAAAAAACCCCTATGACACCGTGTGTAGTGGTTGGAGCGCAAGATAACTCTCGAACGGATCTGCCGATTCGGTTCAAAATGTGGCCTTCGTAATATTTTGTGCAAACTTATTTTAAATTCGAAGATAAGCCATATCGGTCCACTCCTTCCGGTACCTCCCCACCAAAGTTTGGAAATGTTCGGAAAAATTGTGCGCACGATAACTCTTGATGGGAGTGAAATTTTTCAGATGCAAGTCCATATTTGAGATAACAGCCCCAAAAGTTATAAAAAACCCCTACACGCAGAGAAAAAATATTTTTCGGTTTTGTTGGAACAAACATATCTATTTTGGTTCCAAAAATGTGTTTGTTTTGTACAAACATTGTAATCCAAATCCAAAAATACCATCTTTTGTTCCGAACATAGAAAACAAAAACAACTTTCGAATTTCCGCAATATTGTAAAAATCGTTAACAATACCGATTGTAGGATCAATCATAATCTAAATTTTTTACAAAACATATTGTCAGCCCTGAAAACTAGATACTAAATTTTTTGATTTGAGTGTATATACTTCTTATATACACTTTCCACACAACTTTGATATAAATATCGCGTATAATATAACGAGCATTGATGAACGCAATACATGGTTTGCTACTTTAGCTGAAAACAAAGACAAACAAAAAGCCACAAGCAGCCACCACAACATAAGGAATAATTAAACACCATAACAAACTTGAAAAGGAAAGAAGAATGAAATAAAAAAGAAGAATGAAACAAAACAGAAACAAATAAAAACAAGAGTCTCATTGTTGGTATACATACACACAAAAACAAAGATAAAGGCAGCATGTCATACAAACACCACAACTCACCAAAATTGTTTTTTCAACACGGCATCGAATAGCGAGAGAAGAGAAAAAATTTTCGAAGAAAAGAGAGAAATATTGTTCAGTTGACACAAAATATTTTTGGATTTAACAAAAACGATTGTTGGATTCACTATACTACATAAGGAATCCAACAATATGTTAACAATACATATTTTGCTCTTGGAATATTGTTGGATCAAACATATTTTTTTCTCTGCGTGTATGTCACCATATGTAGTGGCTGGAGAGCTCGAACCGAATACTGCGTTCCTGCACACTTTGGATATTGTAATATTTCTTCGAATATAAGATGAAATTCGAAGGTGGTGCTTATAGGTCCACCCCTTCCGGTACCTCCCCCACAAAAGTTCGAAAATATTCGCTAAAATGCAACGGGCGATTTCTCATAGACGTAGCAACCGATTTGGTCCAAACTTTGGATCTTTAAATATTGTCGAAACTTGGTTTATGTTCAAATTTGGGCTCTATCTGTCCAATCCTTGTGGTGCCACCCACACAAATGTTCAACATTTTTGTGTGGTTATGGGTCTGTTCGGGGATTCTTTGGACATTTTTACCGAAGGTTTTCCTAGTAGCCCTGTTTACAGCGATATCATGTTTTTCGTAGGCTAGTGTGATAAAAAAATTCCTACCTATCAATATCCCCGCAATTTTTTGTGCTTTAATCCTATCCATACTTTTGTCGCTTCATACGCCCACAATTTTGAAAACCCCCCTAAATCCATGTTCTCTTTTTTTTTTTTTGAAAAAAAAAGTATTTCAATCCACACAGGCTGAGGGTATATCTCTGTCGGCAAAGCCGACTGATAGTTTTTTACTTGTTAATACTTAACCCACTTAGCGCCGAGATTTTTTTTGCGAGAAAACTTAAAATTGTTTATGAAAATTATATTTCAGAGACATTTAAGGCAATCGGGACTTCTTTTAAAAGTGCCAAAAACATTGGAGGGTGATATAGGTGTATGTATCCTTATATGCCAATCCCTTGATTTTTGATTGAGAAACGTCTCCTACTATATTCCTAACAAATCCCTGATTTTATATGATTTTAACATTTATGATTAAATGTTTAACGCATATTTAAATTTTTCATCAAAAAGAGAAAATTACAAAAAAGTCGATTTTTTTAATAGCTTGGGTTTTAGGCCAATTGCGTAGAAATGCATAGGTCAAATGAAGCTTTTTCAGCGTGGAATGACAGATTACAGACAATACTATAACAAAATGCAAAAAACCCACAAAAATATTCGAAAAAAAAACAGAGTTTTACGTCAATTTTTGCAACCATTTTTTTGTGGCGTTTAAACGACCAGTGGCTTTATCTGGGTTAAATAGTATAAACGAAATTTTAGAGCTTCTGCTATCTGTAATAACGAATGGCGGTGTAGAAACCGACTTAATCAATAGGCTAAATAAAGCGAGAGCAGCAAAAAAAAAATTCATAGGATAACCAGGATGGCGCTTGAGTGCAATTCCTAAGGATCACGAAATCCAGGTCGATGAAGAAGCACCTGGGGATGAACAATAACCCAAGAACTAGTACAAAATAACCTAATAAACTAATAGAATAAGATGGCGATGCTTTGTGGAAGTCGCCATGTGCTCCCAAGAGGAGTAACAGCAAAAAGTCTTGTAAACTTTTACAGCTGACCAAATTGTTGGAATAGTTCTACCAGCGACCTGCACCCTTAGTGGCAATCTGTTAAACTTCGCACTAAAAAGGCGGTAAGTTCTAATTAACAGATATTTGACCTTATGGTTCAGAATATATCAATGTTTTGAGGTATTGAGAAGGATGTACCGAAATAGTCAAGCGGGTCTATTTTAGGAATCATTCTTTTCAGTAGTTATCGTGGCAACAAACCATTTTAGTTAGACACCGTATGAGCTTTTGGATCATTATGTCAGAAAACATAGACTTGCGCTCAAAAAAATGGTATTCTTGTAATCAGAATCGACAGCGGTACCTTTGATGGAAATTTGAAAAATGAAAAAACCCTCGAACAGTCCTTAAATTGCACTTAAGTGAAAATCTAATTTTTTTTTTGAGGAGGTTCTACACCTTTTTATACCCTTAGCATTTATGCTAACGAGGGTATATACACTTTCATACGGGCAAAATGTGCCTCATCGAAATAACGGTTTTAGACCCCAAGTATGTTCGGACGAAATGTGTTTCAGACAATTTGGAGTCGATTGAGCAATGTCCGTCCGCCTGTCTGGTTTTCGTAATATTTTGTCCAAACTTAGTTTAACTTCGAATATGGGTTATATCGATCCACTCCTTCCGTTACCTCCCCCACAAAAGTTCGGAAAATTTGTGCGCACTAAAAGTCTTGAAGGGTGTAACCGATTAGGTCCATACTTTGCACATCGCGAAATTTCTACCAGACTTAGATTAGGTTCCAGTATGGACTCAATCGATCTACTCCTTCGGGTACCTCCCACACAAAATTTCGGAAAAGTTCAGTTTAGGACCTGTTCTCGAATCTCTTTGATTTTAGTTGTTGCAACTTGTATTCACTATCCCGCTTACGACGGTATATCTCTAATTGGGGACAAGTCCATACTTCCTGAGAAAATAGCCTGAAAGTTGCAAAAAGACCCTATGACACCGTGTGTAGTGGTTGGAGAGCAAGACAACTCTCGAACGGATCAACCAATTTGGTCCAAAATATGGCCTTCGTAATATTTTGTGGAAACTTGGTTTAAGTTCGAAGATAAGCCATATCGACCCACTCCTTCAGGTACCTCCCCCACAAAAGTTCAAAAATATTCGAAAAAATTGTGCGCACGATAACCCTTGATGGGAGTCACCGATTTGGTCCATATTTTACACATCCTATTATATCTACCAGATATAGATCATGTTCGAATATGGACTATGTTTGTCCACTCCTTCGGTTACCTATAACACAAAATTACGGATAAGTTCACTTTAAGACCAGTAGTGCGATTCTCTAACTCATTTCTTGAGTTACCGACAATTGTCGGTAAAATTAAAATGCTTCTAATTTCGGTATTTACCGATGTTTTTCGGTAAGTTAGCGACCAAAAAAAAGCAGTCGTAAAGTACTACCGATAGCAAGAGTGTTGTCAACTGTTATTTGATCTTTTCATTCATAATTTTGCGTTTTAATGTTACCGATATTTGTCGATAACTTCAATAATGAGTTTGGTTTTTTTTGAAACTACTTGCATTTGCTGCCTCAATTGCGACGGTAAAAGTTTTTTCAGGGGCAAGTCCATACTTCTTGAGAAAACAGCCCGAAAGGTGTAAAAAACCACTATGGCACCATATTTAGTGGCTGGAGAGTACGATAACTCTCGCACTAACCCATTGGTCCAACATTTGGCGATCCTGATATTTTGTTATACTTTCAGTTCGAAGATAGGCAATACCGGTCTATAAACGGGTCCAAACATTGGATCTCCCAATATTTTGTCCAAATTTAGTTTAAATCCTAAAATGGAGGTACCTTAGGGTAGTTCGAATATTTTATTTTATTTATTTTATTTATTTATTTCATTTATGTAACAAAAAGCCTACAAGGCCAAAAATATTACATTATTATACAAAAACATCTGAGTGCAAAATAACATTACGTTAAAAAATAAAAAATTTCATGAAATTCAGAAAATTAAATGAGTATACCTCAAGTATGGCCCCCACCATACAATAATAATTCAATAATTACTGACAATAATTGTCCTAGATACCGTAACACCAATGTACTAATCAGTTCAAGGTATTATAAAATTCAAGAAGTTTCAACCTAAAAACGTTATTTGAGTGTGAAAATAATCGTAGCTCCAGAGGTAATACGTTCCAGCTACGCGCAATACGAACACGAAATGATCGGCCAAAAATATTCTTCCAAATTATTTGGAATATCCTTTGGAATCGTATGCCGATGCTGTTCGTTGTTGTCCTGCTTACACTGGACAAGTCCATGCTTCCTGGAATACTGGTCCATAAGTTATACGATGACCCACTGAAATGACTAGTGGGCGCGATATCTATCGAAAAGATATGACTCCCAAAATAAGATCCATTTCCACAATGGACTATGTCGGTCCATTCCCTTAAATACCTCCTCTGCAACACTTTTGAACTTTAATCCTAATCCATATTTTCGTCGTCAAGTTCAAATGTCCAAAAAAGGCCACAAAATAATGAAAATACCATAAATACATTCGATCTGACCGTAGATGAAAGTTTCAATTCACATTGGCTGAGGGTATATCTCTGTCGGCAAAGCCGACTGATACTTTTTTACTTGTTTAGATGTAATTCGAAACACTCCCGTTGTAATTCATAACATTTCATTTGTAATTCGAAACAATTCACTTGTTATTCGAGAATTCCATTAGTAACTCGAATTATTCTATTTGCAATTAGAATTATTTCGTTTGTAATTCGAATTATTCCATTTTAAATTTGAATTGGTCTAATTGCAATTCGATTTATTTCATTTGTAATTCGAATTATTCCATTTGTTCCGAAAGAGTGAACTGCATGTTATTTACTTTGAAAAATGTTTCCCATCTTAAAATTGACAGAAGTCAGACAGACGGACTTAGCTAAATTAACTCCAAATTGTCTGAGAAACGAGACTAAAACTATTATTGTGATGAGGTATATGTTTTCATCGTATCCCTCCTCCTTATCCTAAACCTAATAAATTATTAAATCCTAAAACTAAAATAAAAATATATTTTTACCCACAAAAAAATCAAAACAATGACATCAACAGTTTATTTAGATTTCCTGCTGCTGCGCGTTATTTACTTCGAAAAAAAAAATCGTAATTTAGGTTAAAGACAGCTTGAGCAGTATTTTGGGTCTTTCTCTTCTCTTCATTCTCAAGCGTTGTTGAATTAATTGTCTGTCTATTCCAACAGAAACTTTAATCATTGCCAAAGCAATGATGATGAATATAAAAAGAATAAGAGCGTTTCTAATGACTACAACTACAACAATAACTTTAATTTTGGCCTTATGCCAAAAGCAATTTCATGTTTAAATCTTTTACAACAACATAAGAGTGAATGAAAAGAATAGCTACCATCCAACTAACAAAAGAAACTACCTGACAAAGTAAGAAAAAAAGTAATAGAAAAAGTAGAAAAAAGTTTGAAGAAAATGAAAACAAAAAAAAACACTTAGGTGCATGGATAGCAAAAGAAATGTATCACGAAACATGTCTATGATTTTAGGGCAAAGTTGGATGGTGTTCAAAAAAGGTTTTCAAAATTCGACACATGTATGCAGTAAGTGGGTTTAAGTGTCTTTTAAGTTTTAATAGGAAATTATTTTAATTTCCAGTTTCAGCATAGCATATAAAGTGCAATAAAAGCCAATCTACAGGTAAAGTTTTGTAAAGATATGATTCGGATTTTAGCAATAATCAAAATTATCGAAATATCAAAAAATGTATTAGATCAAGTTTGAAGCAAAATCACATACTTTTAACAACGTTCAACAACCGTTACCGTTTTCCTTAAACCACTGTTCAGTATTGCGCTATATACTAAAGCGAAATCCATATTTAATGAGTGAACAAAGCGTGGAGTAGGTACAAGAAGAAGAAGGAAAAAAAAACATCAACATCACCATTGTAGTCGTCATTAACTTTTACGAAATGCAAAAAACAATCACAACCAAAGAAAGATAAAAAAGAAATACAGACCTTACACTTCCTCTTCACCTCTCTTCTACCACTGATTCTTTTAATTTCCATTAGACAAAACTCAAAGAATGCACGGAAATCTGAATGACTGACTAACTATAAACAACACTCAAGAGTATGTGGTATGGAATATTAAGACTCTACCACCACTGCTGCCATGATTATATCAAGAACTATATGATAATTCACCAGTAGTAGTATATGGATGAGGAGATTGTAAAAGCGTTGTATGAGAAACAATCATCATCATCTTCTTAGATTTTCATGCTCGATGCTTGAAAAGAATGAAATTGAATTATGCATGAATGACTGATAAGAGGAAAATTCTATTTTAGGTCAATGCATCCAATACGTTTTTTCTTTTCTTTTTCTTGCATTTTCATATATCTAAGGAGATGGTTTTGAATTAAAGCTAAGGTATGAAATTTCAAAAGAACAATTTTATGAAAAAGAATAGGGTGGAAATTATTTTGTTTCAAAAGACATTATTGGTACAGGTACAAGAAATTGGAAAATTGGGGTTCCTTGTTTTTTGATTATAAAAAAGACAAAGGGAACTTAATTTTCAAAGGATCATAATGAATATTGAACTAAGTAAGCGCTGTTTTGCAAGCTATAGGTTTATTGGAATATAATCATTTTAAGCCGAAACCCTTGTTGCTAGTGCTTTATAATTATAATTTTATTATAATTTTTTATTATAATAAACATTGAAATAAATAAAATAAATAGAATCATTTTAAATTAATGTGATGCTAAATTGTTAATAATGTGGTCAATTGGATGACCGTTCCGAGAAGTATATCTCAGTCCCAGGACAAGTAAATAAGATTGACTAACCCTTTGGTTAGTCACTGTCTGTGGATTGTATAATGCTAAGAAGATTTCTTAGGGCAGCAGCGATTCAAATAGAAATCGGGGGTCAGCTCAGTCGATCTGTGAGCGTTAAGGTAACATACATATACATACATATATAGAAATGTCCAATATCGCAGGTACGGAGGCTACACTCATGATAAGTTGTATGCATTAGGTTGTTAGAACCATATTGCAATAGGAAGCATTACCGGTGAACGGTAAATACACTATAGACAGTATAAACACATTCATGGCAATCATGAATAACAAGTAAAAAAGTATCAGTCATATTTGCCGACAGAGATATACCTTCAGCCTATGTGAATTGGAACTTTCATCTACGGTCAAATCGAATGTATTTATGGTATTTTCATTATTTTGTGGCCTTTCTTGGACATTTGGATTAGGATTAAAGTTCAAAGGTGTTGCAGAGGAGGTACGTAAAGGAATGGACCGACATAGTCCATTATGGAAGTGGATCTTATTTTGTGATATATCGCCCACTAGTCATTTCATCGTATAACTTATGGACCAGTATGCCAGGAAGCATGGACTTGTCCACGGAAAACATAATACCGTTGTAAGTAGGGCAACAACAAACAGCATAGGCATATATTTCCAAAGGATCTGCTAACAGACCTTAAACTACACTTAAACACAAATGTTGAACTTTTGTGGAGGAGGTTCCTTAAGGTACCTCCATTTTAGAAGTTAAACTAAATTTGGACAAAATATTAGGAGATCCAAAGTTTGGACCAAATTTGTTCAAGAGATATCGTGCATACCATTTAAGTGACATTTTTTAAATATTCGGTGGAAGTACAGGAGGTTGTGGGCTGGTATTGCCCATCTTTGAACTGAAAGTATGACAAAATATCAGGAAGGACAAATTTTGGACCAAATCGGTTAGTTCGAGAGTTATCGTGCTCTCCAGCAACTACATATGGTGCCATAGGGTTTTTTACACCTTTCGGGCTGTAACTGAGACAGCGAATGATAGTTGCTTCAAAAAAATCAAAGTGATTCGAGAGCAGGTCTGAAAGTGAACTTATCCGTAATTTTGTGTGATAGGTACCCGAAGGAGTGGACAAACATAATCCATATCCGAACCTGATCTATATCTGGTAGACATATTAGGATGAGTATGAACTAAATCGGTCACTCCCTTCCAGAGTTATCGTGCGAACAATTTTTCCGAACATTTTTGAACTGAACTTTTGTGGGGTAAGTACCTGAAGGAGTGGACCGATATGGCTTATGATGGAACTTAAACTATGTTTGGACAAAATATTACGAAGGCCAAATTTTGGACCAAATCGGTTGATCCGTTCGAGAGTTGTCTTGCGGTGCCATAGGGTTTTTTTTTCATCTTTCAGGCTATTTTCTCAGGAAGTATGGACTTGCCCTTAATGAGACATGTACCGTCGTAAGCGGGGCAGTGAACACAAGTTGCTACAACAAAAATCAAAGAGATTCGAGAACAGGTCCTAAACTGAACTTTTCCGAAATTTTGTGTGGGAGGTACCCGAAGGAGTGGACCGATTGAGTCCATACTAGAACCTCATATAAGTCTGGTAGAAATTTTACGATGTGCAAAGTATGGACCTAATCGGTTACTCCCTTCAAGAGTTACAGTGCGCACAAATTTTCCGAACATTTCCGAACTTTTGAAGGGGAGGTACCGGGAGGTACTTAAACTAAGTTTGGACAAAATATTACGAAAGCCAAGTTTTGGACCAAATCGGTTCATCCGTTCGACAGTTATCGTGTGCACCAGCCAGATAGACAGACGGACGGATGGACATTGCTAAATCGACTCCAAAATGTCTGAAACACAATTCGTCCAAACATACTTGGGGTCTAAAACCATTATTTCGTTATAAAATGAAAAACTGTTTATAGAATACTAGCAAAGTGCCCGCTACTTCGTATGCGTTAAATATAAAAAACAAATAAACAATATATAATATAGAATGGTGGAAACATTTTGTGTACTAATACGTACCACTTTAGTCCGATTTTCGTCACGCCTACACATCAAGAGCAGTCCACATTTTTTGAGATATTTTAATTGAGGTTCTCAGCGCAAATACGGCCTAACCCAACAACCGCCATTCTCATTTCCAGCTCTATCTGTTCCCCCAAAACCAATTATAGAACTATTTAGTACTTTACATGTAAATGCATAAATACGAACCTCCTCCTAAATTCCCTTCACACAATAACAAATTGTACTAAATCCTGTGTAAATCGGACGTTATAAGCAAATGATAACAGTAATCTTAATTCCAAATCTAACGAATCCAGATCTATCCGTTCAACCAATACAAAATTGCACCACACATGGAACCATTTCGTACCCCTAAGTGTACCTAATTCCACATTTTAGGATTCGAGCGCTATAATTTCACCCAAATCCTAATTGTACAAAATGTAGTTCTTTTCGTACTCATAAGTACGAATTTCAAAAACTACTTCCATATCTCAATCCTACACTCCAACAGTAATCTTAATTCCAAATTTCTTGATTCCAACTCTATCCGTTCGCTCAAATCCAAATTGTACCAAATTTAGTACTATTTAGTACTTTTCGTACTGTTCTAGTTCGAATTTCCAAACACCGAGCCTTATCTGACCTATTCGGACCATGAGTGACCCTCACCCAAAATTTCAAGATTCTAGCTCCAGCCGTTTAGTCTGGGCGTTGATTATCAGTCAGTCAGTCAGTGAATCAGTGAATCAGTGAGTCAGTGAGTCATCATTACTGAACTCTTTTATAAGTATAGATCAATCTTATGACGCGAGTATTTGGAGTATTATCAATCGTGTACGAATGGGTGTAAGTAATGAAACTAAAACCGCGAAAACGCTTAGTTTTGGGATCCGTCATTACAACAATATCTGCAATGTTATCTCATTTTCTGAAATGTCATTTCTTGATCGTAAACGCTTGAAATTTTGCCTGAGCATGTATTTTAGCTTTATGTATCAGATTCCACCAAAAAACGAATTTTGATTTTCTTGTGGGTTACGTCTTCGGGCATTTATGGTGACGATTTGTATGTTCACTAGAATTGCCATAGAGTCAAAAAATTTGTTAAGCAGTGTTATTACAAAAGTTCTATCAATTTAATGAAAAATGATCTCAATTAAAAAATATGCATGTACGTACGTACATACATACAAACAGAGATGGGCTGTGTGCTGAAATAATAATAATAAATATAATTACGACAATAAACCGCCAGCAACTACATGATTCATAATTATTCCAAATTGTAGAAAAACACCGCAGCAACTCATGGAATTAGATCATTTTTCCTCCAGATAAAGAAAAAAGTTTTACTAATTTTGATACAAAGTAACCGAAGAGACAAATAACCCTCCGACTTATGAACAAACATAAGTTGGAATTGTAGCTATTAAATTAAAAAATATGTATAATTCTTCAACAATTAAAAAGCCATTACTTTGACGACATTTCAAGTCCCAAGAGAATATATTTATCGCTACATTCGGAATAAATGCATTTTTGTATAGATAGATATTTAATTTTAGCTGAGAATTGTTTGAGTAATTCTTTTTATATCCTACACCACAATGTGGAAACGATACTATAAGTTTGTTTTTCCGAAAATCCATGTAACACCGCGATATATTCATCGTAGACGTACCAAAATTCATATCTCGACGAGCTAAAGCGATTTTGCGATATGTGTCCGTCCGCCCGTCCATTAAAAAATGTAATCAAACTACAGGTCGAAATTATGGACCGATCGTCGCGAATTTTTGTATGGATGACAGCTTTAGGCCAGAATAAAAATCGATTGCTATTCGTGACGATCTTGAAATATTAAAGGGGTGGGTGAAATGGGCAAAAAAAAAAAAATTATCCGGTTTTGTAGCTGCTCTGTATTTCGCAACAAAAGTCCGATAAACGCGAAATTTTAATTACGGTTTGAGTTTACTACAGAGCAGAAGTTTGCAATTTAACGCAATGATTAGATAATAATTTTTAGCGTGTTAATTGTACCAAAAAAAGTATAATACTGAAAACATTTTGCACAATGTAAGAGTGTTGGTCAAGGAAGATGACAATCATTTTGGATAATGATCGGATAGTATTTAGTAGGTGAAAATTACCATAACGTTTGTGGGAACAATATCCACATGATCCATATTTTAATTTCTGGTGGACATATTTCGACAAATTACGAAGGCGAAAATAGAAAACCAAAGTTTGACCTATGCTTTGATGCAAATTATATCAATGTAGTGGTAAGATAAGTGGGTTCCTTTATTGTAACTGCATTTATCTCACACGCTACAAAATGTCGCAATCATGATAGATTTCCCTTAAAAAAAAAAACTATGTTGTCCAGGGGTAGTGGTGTAGGGTATCACATGGTCTCGTGTGACTATAGCCCTGTATTACTTGTTTTAACTGTATTTGTTATAAATCCTAAATAAATATTGCATATTTTGACGGAATATTATTTTCAGGATCATAAGCAAAAGATTTTCACACAAAACTCCGTATAGTTTTTTGATAAATTGTTGCCATAAATGGGTGACGTAGGGGATGCGAATCTGCACCGGGAATGTTCGCACACTTTATAGAGAAGGTACAGTTTACGCATTGGCAGATATACTTGAAAAGTACAAGGCCGACATTACTGCCATACAGGAAATACAATGGAATTGGAAAGGCGTCACAACAACACCTAAAGGTGCCGCACTGTATTATAGCTGCCATGACATAAAGCATCAGTTTGGTTGCGGATTTGTAGTTGGTCGGAGGTTAAAACGCCTGGTCTCCAGCTTCACGCCCGTGAATGAAAGACTTGCTACAATTCGAATAAAAGCAAAATTCTTCAACAGCAGCTTTATTTGCGCTCATGCTCCCACCGAAGACAAGGACGAACAGACCAAAGATATATTTTATGACCGTTGTCCTGCCCACGTCATTAAAATTATTCTAGGCGATTTTGATGCCAAAATTGGAAAGGAAAATATCTTTGGCCCAACAGTCGGAAAATTCAGTCTCAACAATGAAACATCTGACAATGGCATGAGGCTGATAGACTTCGCAGCGGCAAAAAACATGGTAGTTAGCAGCACCAGATTTAAACATCTCGACATCCATAAGGGCACCTGGCTGTCTCCAGATCAGAAAACAAGAAATCAAATTGATCACGTTGTGATAGATGGAAGACACTCATCGAGTGTGTTGGATGTGCGCTCGTTCCGAGGAGCAAACATAGACTCGGACCACTACCTAGTTGCAGCAAAGGTACGCATCCGGTTAAACGTAGCAAAAAAAGTACGAACAGACACAACACGAAAGTTAGACATCGGTAAGCTGCAATCACAACAGACAGCCACAGCGTATTCCACTCAACCAGCCCAATTGCTTAATCAAAGCACTCCTCATCCCGATGACATATCAGCGCAATGGCAAAGCATTGCCCACTCCATGCAAACAGCCGCAAAATCCATACTTGGATACCAGAGACCTCCACCAAGGAATCCATGGTATGATCAGGAGTGTCGTGCTGCCACCGAAGAGAAAAATGCGGCATATAAGGCTACTTTACAATCCGTAGCAACACGTAGCGCACGAGAAAGGTATCGGGAGAAAAGGAGAGAGGAGAAACGTCTTTTCCGCATGAAAAAGAGAGAGATGGAAAAGCGAGAGTGTGAAAAAATCGAGATGTACAGGTGTCAGAATGAAGTCCGAAAATTCTACCAAAGAGTGAAGCATCAAACTGATGGCTTTGGTACAGGCACCTCCTCCTGTAGAGACCAGCAAGGTAATTTGGTAACTGATACAGATAGTGTGCTCAGGAAATGGAAGGAACACTTCTCCAATCTGCTGGTATCCAATAGCAGCGAAGACGATGATACCACAGATCCAATGCCAGAAGATTGTATTGAATGTATACCGCCCAACCAAGATGAGGTAAAGACAGCAATAAACCGGCTGAAGAATAATAAGGCAACAGGAGCCGATTGCTTACCAGCCGAGCTGTTCAAAACCGGTGGCGACACGCTGATAAGGTGTATTCATCAGCTAGTTAGCACCATCTGGCAGGAAGAACGAGTACCCGACGATTGGAAACTGAGTATCCTGTGTCCCGCCCATAAGAAAGGAGATAAGACTGTATGCTCTAACTATAGGGGCATAAGTCTACTCCCGATTGCCTACAAGATCGTGTCAGGGATATTGTGCGAACAACTAAAGCCTATGGTCAACGAGATAATTGGGCCATACCAATGCGGCTTTAGATTTGCCCATATTTGACCATATATTTACCATGCGGCAAATCCTGGAGAAGACCCAAGAGATGTAGATCGACACCTACCACCTTTTTGTCGATTATAAAGCAGCCTTCGACAGCCCACTCCGTTCAAAGGTATTCCAGGCCATGTCTGAATTTCGTATTCCCGCAAAGCTCATTCGGCTTTGTAAAATGACTTTAACTGACACGAGCTCCTCAGTTAAAATAGGAAAGAACCTCTCCGAAGAATTTTGTACCAAAAGAGGTTTCAGGCAAGGAGACAGCCTTTCGTGTGATCTCTTCAACATCCTGCTGGAAAAGGTTGTTCGAGAGGCAAACGTCAAAAGAAGTGGCACAATCTACACCAATAGCCACATGTTACTTGCTTATGCTGATGATATAGACATCATGGGACGATCAGTAAAAGAAGTAACCGATACCTTTATGAATGTCGAAGGAGAATCTGCTAAAGTGGGTCTGGCGGTAAACGGCAAGAAGACCAAGTTGATGGTGTCGACGCGCAATGCGTCCATTGAGATCGGACCAACTGTTGAAGTTGGTTCCTATAATTTTGAGGTAGTAAAAGACTTCGTATACCTCGGTACCGCCGTAAACACAAAAAACGACATCAGTTGTGAAATAAAAAGATGAATTGTATTGGCCTACAGATTCTACTTTGGCTTAAGTAAGCACTTCGAAAACAAAGCCACATCTCGTCAAACAAAAATAACGCTATACAAAACACTGATACTACCCGTGCTGATGTATGGTTCCGAAGCCTGGGTACTTGCGCAAGGAGATAAGGCAGTGCTTGGTGTGTTTGAGAGAAAAATTCTTCGAAAGATCTACGGACCAATCTGCGTTGACGCTGAATATCGACGTCGCATGAACCACGAGCTGTATCTGCTATACAACGACATCAATATAGTTAAACGTATTGAGATGCAACGGTTGCGTTGGCTAGGCCATATCATAAGAATGAGCGATGATGAACCCGCTAAAAAGGCGTATAAATATGAGCCGCTTGACGGTGCACGCAGAATTGGCAGGCCAAAGAATAGATGGCACAAACAAGTGGATGAAGAGATGACAAGGCGCAGTATTCCAGAAAGAGAAGCAATAGACAGAGAGAAATGGATATCTTTTCTTAGTTCGGCCTATAGAACAAATGTTCTGTAATGGGCCAGCTAATTAAGTAAGTTGCCATAAATGAACAATTAACACGCAAATTTTTACAATTTTAGTTTTTGCAATTCTTTAGTTGTCTAACTGTGTATGAGTGCAAGCAAGAAAATATGGTGCCATATTTCAAAGTCAAAACTGAAATAGTTTTTCACATTCCAAATTTGTTTCCAACAACAAATCACTTTAGCAACGATGAAATACACACATGATGATGCTTAGGAAGAAAGGTGCTATAAGAAAAAAAAAAAAAAAACAAAAACTCTGCAGCAATTTTCCATCACTTCGATAGTCTTTAACGAATAATTATTAATGGGAAAAGTGGTGAAACGAATCAAACAAAAGGCATCAATGAGCAATAATTGGTGGAGAATTTGTTTTAAGCGATGATGTTATTTTATATGCGTCTTACTAAATCATTCTCACAGGCTTGTATTGTGGGTAAAAGTGGAATTAGCTTTCTAATAATTTGTAAATATGGGATTTAGTTGGAGGTGACTGTAGTTAATATCGATATAGGCGTCTACTGTTGGAAAGTGAAGCAAAAAGGCTTCTTCCTTGGCAAACTGTTCGATGAATGGAAAATCGTAATGATGAGACAGACCGATAGGACCCTAAAGTTGAGCCAAATAAATAACAAATGTTACTTTGTTATGAAAGTTATTCCCTAAATGTAACATTTTGATCAATATTTCCCTTTGTACTGCATTTGCAAAGTGCAAATGAATTTATCTTGGCTAGAAATGTATTTGCAATGCATAATATTAATATTTCAAGCTATTATTGGTTAAACCAACAAACATTACAATGCAAAACAAGCACCAGAATTAAACGAACTGCTTATTTACAACCTCCGCCACTATAACTGAGTCTCTTTCCCTCTCTACTAACAAATATAACATCGTCATTTTCTTTCTATACCCTATACCGAACCATAAGCATTCCATCAAGCAAAAAAGAAAAAAAAGAGAGACCATAGTGAGTCATATTTAATTTTTTTCTTACCCACTATGCTGCTTAGTAATACTTCTCAACATGCCGGTATTTGTATCGAGGGGAGCATTATGAATATTCGAAGCAAATATAATTCGTGGAGCAGCATAGAGGGCAGCAAATTGTACAGTGTGTGGATGTTGTGCAAAAATGTATTTGTATTTTTTTATAGGTATTAAACAAAGTTCAAGTAAAACAATGTCTGAGTCAAAACATGGCATGGTAAGAGGCACACAATGTTAAATAATTGTGTGCGGCGAGCGAGTGGGTGTTGATTTTACCCAGAGTGGTTTTGCAGTTAAGAATTTCCAGTCTTTATGCCTTAAATGCTTACGAAAGATAATTTTGGCAGGCGTGCGTGTGCCATCACCAAAAATGAAAAAGAATGCTCATGCTACTGTGATAGGATACGACAGCATGTTTTAAATCATATGCTAGCAAATATATATAAAATGAAATTTTTTGAAATCATATAAAAATGGTGAATGTCTCATCGCAGCATTTAAAAGTGATGCTGTTGCTCAATAGCATTGTCAATGCCTTTTTTTCCAAATTTAAAATATTAAAATTATAAATTTGTCGGAAAATATTTTGTCACAAGTTATTTCGATTTGCTGATGAATTGAAACAAATTTATATTAAAAAAATGTTTTTTCTTTTTTATAAGAATGCCACTGCTATGATGACCATGAATGTTGGCTTGATATGCTAATTTATTTCCTACACACAAGACATTCAAACAAGTTATGTTTAAAGATATTGGTAATTCTTGAAAAATATTGTACACAAATATTTTTGAATAACGGCTTCTGATTATTGTCAAAATGCCACAATAAGTGAATAAAGTGATAACAATATTTATAAATCTAGAACTTAAGCTAAAAGTAATTGTTGTTTGAACAAGTAAAAGAGGATTAAACACCTGCATGGATACAACTGAATATATCAGTTCCGACATTTTTCAACATTGAGTGAGTATGGATATGTAGAATGTAGTTTCAGTTACAAGTTGATACTGATACTTTTTCAAACAGGTATGATATGAGTTGGTATAGACAGAAAAAAAGGAACATATTTGTTTATATCTGGTTTGTACGAACTGATATAAATGGATATTGGTGTGATACAATAAGTATTTATTGTATGTAGCCCAAACAAAATAGGAATTGAAATAGAAAAATTCCCACAGAGCTGAATTTTGGTGGAAATGTAGGATTTGTCGTTACAAATGAGGTCCTAAAAATCTCTGCTGATCCCATGCTTGCAAAGAAACTTATTCATGGTCATAGGTCATATTTTTGGGTTTTTTATATATCTCAAAAACTGTGAGCCTTACCAAAAAGTGATTAAAGCAAAATACAACTACCGTAAAATTCTCTATAAGATATCGCGTTCCTAAAAGTCACATAATAATGATATGCACATATGTGTAAAGCACCTATAACTTATTTGACCCGAAAGTCAGGATACAAAATCTGGTTAGACATGGTGCTACTGGACCGAGTACTACAAACCAAATCAAAAATGTGAATTTCAAATTTCTTCAGAATCATTCCATGGACCAATAACAAATTCTGCATTATGAAAACCATTAGGAATAACAAAATCGTTTAATTTGTTATGGAGGGTATATTATGTTTGTCATTCTGTTTGTAACTCCTCGAAATAATAATTTAAGATCATATAAAGTGTATATGTTCTTTATCAGCCTGCTTCTACACTGATATAGCCCCATGACTGTACTTCTGTGGAAATTACTTTAATATCCGAAGTACATATGTAGATGGATAATACTTCGGTAAATGTATTGTAGGTCCATTCAGCTTGGAACAACCCCTACCTTACAAAGTGACGCGTCGTTTTAAGGGCTTTTGAAGGTATTATTCTCTTAAGGTCAATCCCCGACCAGAACATGTTTTTGTGATTAATGTACATAATACGACTAATTTCATAAAGATCCATAGTACAATAAATAAAAAATTATAATAATATTAATAGTTAATTAATAAATACAAAAAAAAAACTTATTCCGAAAAAAATTGCACCTCTCTAAGTTTTTTTTTGCGCACGCGAACGTGTTAAAAATGTAACAAGCTAACACTTCCCTGCGGGAAATAAATTGGTTTAAAGGTATTTTAAACCTAGTTTTGAAATAACCACAAAAACGCATCAATATAACAAAACTATTTGCAATAAATATTTGGAATATAATAAAACTATTTTTGATAAATATTCGAGTTTTCATTATAAGCTCGGAAACTTTTCTAGTAGCCCTCGTACATTCCACTCACTGAACCCAGAAAAACATTCGAATTGATGCGTTCAGTTATAACAGTTAATGTCTTTAATATTTATTTATCCCCTAAATAATAAAAATGTTATTTTTTATGATATTTTCCTTAGAAGTTATTCACACAAGCCTGTTACACCTATAGTATCTGTTGGTATCTGTAGTATTTGAAAAATATCTGTTGTACAACAGATACTTGAGAACGAAAAAACAAATAAAGTTCTCACTCGTTCATATACAACACAGAACTGTTTTTAACAGTTATGTTATTGTGAGTATACACAACCCAAACAATATCATAACTGTTACACTCATTCCCACATTTATATCATATTATATCTGTTATGTATATGATATATCTGTTTTGTTGATATAAACAGTTATACCATTGCACGTGTTTAAAGAGGATCTGTTAGTTATTCTTGACGAAAGTACCCTCAGTCCGACATTAAAAATAAGGCCTTTCTTTCATTTACCGCAGTGAAAAGGCTATTAGGACATACATATGCACATTTCCCACGAACATTCCCAAAGACGCTAGGGAGACGACTTCCCTCATATCTATGATGCAAATCGAAATACTTGAAATCTTTAGGTACCTTCGTATAGAGGTCTTACTAAAACATGGACCTAAGGAAACAAATTTCTGTCAAGAGAACTTGAAATATTAAATAAGAGCAGTATCCGTTGGAATATGCTGGCAAAATATCCAAAATATGAGATGTCAGTACATAGATACCTTTATATATATTGGTTCCTCTAGTGGAATTCTGCAATTGAGTTACCTACAAATACCGGTAAAATTAAAACACAAAATTATGAATGAAAAGTACCAATAAAATCTGACAACACTGTTGGTATCGGTAGAACCTAGCGACAATTTTTTTTTTTTTTTGGTTGTTAACCTACCGAAAATTTGCGTTAATAACAGAAATTATAAGCACTTCGATTTGACTGATTTTTGTCGGTAACTCCAAAAATGAGATACAGAATTCCACTACTGAGGACACTTTTCTATAGAAACAATTCTTCAGGCCGTTGAGGACAATTTTTTCTACCGAAAAAATTTCTCAGATTCCTGAGGATACTTTTTTTAGAGAAAAAATGTCTCAGGCCACTGATGACACCTTTTCGTTATAGAATAAAACGTCAGGTCGATGACAATTTTTTCTATACAAAAACATCCTGAGGTTACTGAGAACCCTTTTTCTATAGAAAAAAATTCTCAGGTCCCTGAGGAATTTTTTTGAGTACACTTTTTTTCTATAAAAAATCCTCAGGTGCCTGAGGACACTTTTTTCTATAGAAAAAAATTCCTCCGGTCAGTGAGGACACTATTTTGTATAGAAAAAATGTCTCAGGGCCCTGGGGACACTTTTTCCTATATAGAAAAAAATTTCTTAGTTCCCTGAGGACACTTTTTTCTATAGAAAAAATTCCTCAGGTCCCTGAGGACACTTTTTGCTACAGAAAAAATTCCTCAGATTCCTGAGGATACTTTTTTTATAGAAAAAATTCTCAGGTCCCTGAGGACACTTTTTTCTATAGAAAAAAAATTTCTCAGGTCCCTGAGGACACTTTTTGCTATAGAAAAAATTCCTCAGATTCCTGAGGATACTTTTTTCTATAGAAATAATTCATCTGGTCCCATAATATACTTTTTTCTATAAAAAAATCCTCAGGTCCCTGAGGACACTTTTTTCTACAGAAAAAAAAATCTTAAGGTTTCTGAGGATATTATTCTATAGAAACATATTCCTCAGGCCCTTAAGAGATTGTTTTCTATAGAAAAACATTTCGCAGGTCCCAGAGGAGAGTTTTTTCTATAGAAAAAAATTCCTCAGGACACTTTTTTCTATAGAAAAAAATTCCTCAGGACCCGGCGGACACTTTTTTCTATAGAAAAAAATTCCTCAGCTTCCTGAGGACACTTTTTTCTATAGAAAAAAATTCCTCAGGTACCTGAGCACACTTTTTTCTATAGAAAAAAATTCCTCAGGTCCCTGAGGACACTTTTTTCTATAGAAAAAAATACCTCAGGTCCCTGAGGACACTTTTTTCTATAGAAAAAAATTCCTCAGGTCCCTGAGGACGCTTTTTTCTGTAGAAAAAATTCCTCAGGTCCCAGAGGACACTTTTTTCTATAGAAAAAAATTCCTGAGGTCCCCGAGGACACTTTTTTCTATAGAAAAAAATTCCTCAGGTCCCTGAGGATAGTTTTTTCTATAGAAAAAAAAATCCTCAGGTCCCTGAGGATAGTTTTTTCTATAGAAAAAAAATCCTCAGTTCCCTGAGGATACTTTTTTCTATAAAAGTAATTCCTCTGGTCCCTTAGTACACCCTTTTCATAAAAAAAATCGTAAGGTCCCGGAGGACACTTTTTTGTACAGGAAAAAAAAAGTCCTAAGGTTTCTGAGGATAGTAATTTATGGAAACAAATTCCTCAGTTCCCTTAAGAGAATGTTTTCTATAGAAACAAATTCCTTAGGTTCATAATTATACTGTTTTTCCATAGAAAATATTCCTCAGGTTCCTGAGTATACATTTTTTAGAGAAAAGAAAAAATCCTAAGGTCCATAAGGACACTTTTTTCTATAGAAAAAACTTATTCAGTTCCTTGAGGACACACAATCCTCAGTTATACATTTTTCTATAGAAAAATACCTCAGATTCGTGAGGATACTATTTTCTATAGAAAGAAAATCCTCAGGTTCCTGAGGATACATTTTTCTATATAAAACTTCCTCAGATTCCTGATTTCTATAGAAAAAAGTTCCTTAGGTCCATGAGCATACTTTTTTATAGAAAATATACCTCAGGTTACTGAGTATACTGTTTTCTACAGAAAAAATTCCTCAGATCCCTGAATACACTTTTTTCTAATGAAACAAATTTTTCTTAGAAAAAATTCCTCAGGTCCACGAGGACACTTTTTTCTATAGGAAAAACTTCCTTGAGAACACACAATCCTCAGTTCTCTGAAAACACTTTATTCTATAGAAAAAAATCCTCGGGCCCCAGAGAACACTTTTTTCTATAGCAAAAATTTACTCAGGATCCTGAGGGCACTTCTCTTTTTTTCTGTTTGAAAAAATCATCAGGTTCTCAGTTCCCTGTGGACACTTTTTTTTCGATATAAAAAAATACTGTATTGTTAGGATCTTATTGTATACCGAGCTCTTTCCAAGAAGATTTTTGGACTATTAGGGTTAAGAATAGGGATGCACAAAGAGAATCGGACACATATTCTCTTAAATATTTCAAAGTGTATTTTTGTTGGCTTTTCTTATCTTTTTTATGTTTTAAAACTGTAATTGTATTCTAAAACAGTAAAAATTGCATATTGTTTAAATAAATCTATTAAACAATGCGTATATTTTTAATTGTAGTTGTGCCAACTATGGATGCGATTAAGAGTAATCGACGCTAGCGTACTGTTCTGTGCATAGCTACTTTACAACAAAAGAGGCACAGATCAGCATGTCTTCAATTACTATTTCTTACTTGGGGCCAACTAGAACACTTCGATTATGGAAGCTATATGCCGATCTGGACTTGTCACCTATAACTGCCTACCAATCTACTGAAATCTACATAACATAAAGTAACCATGATATAATTTAAATCTGTAGTGGAACTCTGCAACACATTTTTTGGTTACCCACCAAAATCGGTAAAATAGAGAATCCCACAGTACTGGTTTGCAGTGGTTTTCTCGCAACGATCTTCGCAATTCAGAAGGGCTTTGGAACTAAACATTGTTATTGAACATCTATTTTATTTGGTTCTTAACATCAATTAGCGCTAAATCTGTAGTCAAAATACGTTGAAATCGACATTTCTGGTTAGTTTGCACCGTATATGGATAGAGCAAGGCAGTTATCGTTTTATATTGTTCCATTCCTCGGATGTAACATTTGAAACCTACAAGGGAGATGGACGCAATGTTAATTACTATAGACTTTACGAGAATGAGAAGAATAAAGAGACATTTGAATACCTACTATTTTTGTTCCATTGCGACATATAGATCTAACAATTAGCTGTTCCACTTCGTGGATAAATTTGATATGTTTTATACCGACATATCAATTCATTATAACTTGGCAATTCTGGGTGGCTATATGTCTTAACTAAGCTTACTAGTTAGGAAGAAAATTAACACTACTGTAGGTTAGTTGAAGTTAGATATGTGTATATATTGGGCACCTATTGTTACGTACTGCAAGGTACATTGAAGAAATATCTTTTTAGCTTCTTCACACAATTCAATTCCATTTGTTGTCAAAGCTATTAGAGTTATGGATATGAATTAGAGTTATGGATTATGGATTCAGTAGAATATGACGTGTTTTTATCTTCGTCGACGAATATTAGCATTCCAAAACGATTCAATATTGTCAGCGACGTACGCAGGGGTGGTCCATGGCTAAAGATGATGCTTTAAAAATAGAAAGAGTGTTAACAACGAGGAAAATATACTCTACGAAATTTACCAAAATTACGACCTTCTTTATGCAATGCGAACATGTGCCACGTTTTCTCCAACACTATATATATCGTCACCTGAAATGCCCAAAGACGTAGCCCTCAACGTAACCCCATTGGACTAATTAATTCATATTAAAAATAAGACAAAGTTCGAGGCTCATAAAAATTACGTGCTTATGCGTTTAGTAGCTTTGTTATAAATCGTATACCTACATGGAAAAAGGCTATAGGATGGATTCTTCATCAAAACATAATGAATGATACTACTGGGAGCACTTACTCTACCTGTAATTAATTAAAAAATAATTAGTCAATAACTTTTTTGCAATTTTCCTAATTTGAATGCACGTTTGGTTTCTATAATATTCACAAAAAAATTCCAGGCACAATGCAGATAACAGATGTTTTTGATAAAAATATGTCTGACCCGTGAATGTGATTTGCATTAACCCAATTT
Organism: Musca autumnalis; assembly: GCF_047663935.1. Classification (NCBI taxonomy): domain Eukaryota; kingdom Metazoa; phylum Arthropoda; class Insecta; order Diptera; family Muscidae; genus Musca; species Musca autumnalis. The sequence continues at coordinate 30,645,802 of NW_027412088.1, forward strand.
AAAGTCATACATATTTCGAAATTGGCACAAGGTTATACATTTCCTCTTATTTGTTGTCATTAAATAAGATCAAGTTAGAGATGAACATTGTTGACTCATATCCAAAGTAGTGCATTTCAGGGGATATAAGAATCGGTGAATGCCCTCTACTTCTTATATTGTTAAAATATATTGCATTACTTCATTTGCAATTTAAGATAAGGCAGCTTATTTAACTTCATACACCACCTGTCACTTCATTCTCCGCTTCGTTTCACTCAGGTAATTAAACTTGCTCTCTTTTTATTTATTTATTACTCAATTATTTGTATTTGATACGTAAGTGATGTGTTTTACTCTATCAATACAAAAGTTCAAGAGATGTTGGGGGTTGTTCAGTCTACTCTACTCTTCTTCTTCTTGAAAGGGCGGCTTTTGCATTGAAGACAAACAAAATGGCAACACTTTGTTATTGACAATAAATTTCTAAACATTAGAATTGTGAATTGTTTTTGTGTTGCTTGCTTTGGCTCCTAGTTAATGTCTTTTGTTATTGCTCCTCTTTCTCATTTTTTTTTGTATTTCGGGCGATGAGAGAATATAACAAAACTAAAACGAAAATACAAATTGAAAGAAACATCAAGAAAAAGGGGGGTTATGGACAAAATGACGTCATCTGACAATTAAACCTAACCCCAAAAATATTTTCAGCTGCTTGCAAATATCTTCAAAATATATTGAACAACAAATAGGAAGAGTAATTACGAGAAAATAAAATGTGGCAAACTTATTACAGAAAACAGCAATTTCATAAATAAAAACTTGTCGGTCATTATGTGTGGGGGTGAGTTTTGGTTGTGTTATTGGTGATTGTTGCAACTTACCCCTATAGAAAGACAATTTTCTTCAGCACTGTTGGGAAATTTCACAATAAATTTTGAGCCGGCTCTTTCTTCGCTGTCGTTTAATGGACGGAAACGACAAACGACTTTAATACTATCCTCTGCTGGTATCTCGCGTTCCGCAGACATTTTGTTAGAATTTTCTTGTGGCTGGTGCGATGATGGAAAATGATGTGGTTTTCAGACTTCAAGTTCAAATCCCCTTATTTTGCAAATTGCACAGGTTCATGTATAAGGGTGGGTTGCACCTTTCACTTCCAAATTTTTATATTTTGCTTTTTCTTTGTATAATCACACTTGCAAACTAAATGTGCAAAAAATTAAAGGAAAAAAGAGAAATATTAACACTTTTCACTTTGTAGCTTCGCCGTTTTTGTTTTCGCAACGCAGCGAACGACCGACTGACTATCCATCCACTTTAACAACTACAACAAGAAAGAAAATGAACGAAGATGTCTGACGAACGTACAACACTCACTTCAATTATTTTTCTATGGGTTTTTCTTTCTTGGTGTGGCAAAACAAAATTGCAATTAAATTCATTTAAAAATATTTATTAAAATTATTTTTCTTTTAGAAACACGTTGATATTCCCGTACGTACAAATAAAATATCTGTATGCAAAAAAAAAATCAATTGGAAAATGGTTTTGGGTATGGTCTGCTAATATTGCTCATCATTTGCTCGCACATAAGCAGACACTCACACTATGCGAAAAAAATTATATAGATAGAAATTCACACTACAAAGCAATTATTTTTGAAACAAAAACTTTGTTTTCGAGATCCTAGTACTGAGTATTATTTTTTTAGAATTTTTCTATTTGCACAATTTAAAAAACTTTATTTTTTACTTCATGAATTGCAGATTTTACAATTTTCTTCCACGAACAAACTCAACTCGTCTCTCTTCAATGACAACCGACCATAGAAGACAAAGAAGAAGATAACCAGGGATATAGTGTTTGAATAATACTGTTGCCAATTATATGTATTATTATTAAGAATTGCCAACAATATCTCAATAAGAATTAGGTGTGTTCGTTTACTCTATAATTCGTAAAGATTTTTGCATTGTACTGTGGAGTAAACGAAGGCAAATTTATAACATTGTTGTTATAGAAAATTAACGCTTTTACACATTTTGGGTTCCCGTACACAACATTTATATGAAAATCGTTTACGACTTGTACAACTTTTACGACTTTTACCACTTTATAAAGTACGGGAACAGGCCATATGTATATAACCGTACTTAAGGGGTGTTTACACTATCTATCAATGTCATATGAGCTATCACTTCTTTTATCCATTCGACATCCTTTATGTTTGTCAAAGTCCATACCACTTTTAGTTTTTGCGTTCACACTAACATACAATTTCATATGACTACAAAATATAAATCACGCAAATAACACAATTTATATTGTTAAAAACTTTAATCGCACTCACATTTTCGTTTTCTTTACCCATTTCCTTCATTTTTTGGTAAAATTGTTTTCTTCTAACAATTAATGAGAAATGTACATATGAGTTGCCACATCATTTTGATAGATGAAAATTTTCATAGTGGTCACACTATGTGTACAACATTCACAGGTAGAAAAGTTGACATCTCATATGACATTCATAGATAGTGTAAACACCCCTTTACTAGGCGTTTACACAAGACAGACTGTCTGCAATTACAACTCTGATTTACTAACACATACATGCATTTGTCGTTTGTCTCCCAGCTGTCCATCATTTTTTCAGAGACAGTAGGCTTAACAAATTGTTGACGTTTTTGTAAAAAAGAAATGAAACGATAATTGAAATGTGTTGAAAATAAAAGAATATGAACAAAAACAAAATATGTGAACGGAAAGCAAAAAGAAATCGACGATTTTCACTCATAATTTTACAACTGTTTTTGCATTTGCCTGGACGCCTACGTCACACAGACAAGTTTTGGGTTTTTGACAATCAATACATGTACTCAACTGTCCTGTCATGTGTAAACGCAGGGTTAATAAACCAATTGACAATTATGCTTGGTTTACATTTACGAAATGCACTCGATTTCAACTGTCAATTCCATAGCTCAAACGTCAAATGAAATTTCATCTGAAATCCATTGCATTTCATTTGACGTGTCAACATTGCTCTCTCATGAACATTTTTACCAGAAAAGTAAAGGAACGGAAAAATTGTAGATCTGGTAGCAATGTCAAAAAGAAACATAAATCAATTTTCGTCTTTTATTTCACAGTTTTTAATTTAGTTTTGTCAGCGTTCGACTTTTTCATCTGTTTTTCGTCCATTTTTTCTTCATTGTGAAATAATCGACAAACAAAAGTCGAAAAATCAGTTCTGCCATTTTTTACCTGCAGAAATTTGTCTGGTAGCCTGTGGTAGAAGAGAAAGGCATATGCGCTCTCTCTCCTCTCTCTCACTCTCTTAAAAATTGCTGCCAGTTTTACCACTTTTTGGGGTTAAGGAACGCTTTGTAGGTTAAAAATGGTAACATATGGTAAAAATGGTAACCTCAGGTTAGTAAAGGAACACAGCTACATACATACATTTGTCGTTTGTCTACCAGCTGTCCATCGTTTTTTCATAAACAGTCGGGTTAACAAATTTTTGACGTTTATGTAAAAATACTCGTAAATGAGATAATAATTCAAAGAACATCAACAAAAACAAAGTATGTGAACGGAAAACAAAAAGAATTCGACGATTTTCATTCATAATTTTACAACTGTTTTTGCAGTTTTCTGGACGCCTATGTCACACACGCAATTTTTGGGGTTTTGACAATCAATACATGTACTTAACTGTCCTGTCATGTGTAAACGCAGGGTAACTCACGACTCAACGTACAAAAATATTAACCTGCTTACCATTATGGCTATATTACACCATATGCTTTTTCACATGTATGACATCAGCTGGCCTGTATATTAGTATACCCAGAGTGACAACATACATGTGAAAAAGCATATGGTGTACCATAGCCATTAGCTTCATTATCACACCGAAATGGCTGAAGTATGGTACTTATGGGTACTTTACACGATATGTTTTTTACATATGAGTTGTCACTTCTCCCATACAAAATGTATATGCAAAGTGACAACTCATATGTAAAAAACATATCGTGTAAAGTACCCATTAGTCTTCATATAGCCCTCATAGAACGGTACCTCCAGATTTTCGGTATTTTGAAGGTTGTGACAACAAATATTCCAACGAATTGGCTGAAATTTGGTATTTAGTCTTCGTTTGGGGCATTCAACTTCATATAGCACCATAGAATAGAACATCCGAATTTTCGATATTTTAATGGTTGCGGCCTCAATTTTCCAACGAAATGGCTGAAATTTGGTATTAAATCTTCGTTGGGGGTATAAAACTTTCATCCTTAAAGAACGGTACGTCCCGATATTCGGTATTTTGAAGGTTTGGCCACTAACTTCAAAATACCGAAAATCAGCCACCGAAATGGTTGAAAATTGGTATTTAGTCTACGTTGTACGCATGGTATAATAAGAAAGGTATGGCAGAGCTCACAGCTGATTACAATTTTTTTCTGTTAGTGACCGACTTGTTTCAAACCCATTTTGATGTTTTGTTTGGATTGTTCACATTAGCTCTGTTCCAGAACTAAAAAGTTTTTAAAATTTTTACCACTTTTACACACCACCGTACACAAAATTTATATGAACATCGTTTACGACTTTTACAACTTTTACCACTTTATAATGTACGGGAACAGGCCAATTATATGTGTGTTCGTTTACTCAAAATTTGTACAAATTGTTACTGGATGTTGTTCGTTTACTCTACAGTACAATGCAAAAGAGCTTAGTCGATTGCAAGAAGTTATTTGACTTGTAAAAATTATTGAGTAAACGAACACACCTTATGACACATTTCAAAGAGTAAATAATTTCACACATATAGTATGCAAAGTTCATATTCGTACACACCTAAAAAATTAATAAAATCGTTATTAATTCCATATTTTATGTGCCAATATGAAATAATTGATAGGAATTACCATAACGAAGAAATATTTAAGAATAACAAAACAAATTTTTAATTTATTCCGTCATTTAGGTATAGATGGCGCCTGTGTGGGTGGCAAAGTTCGTATTCATACACCTATAAGCACTATATATTTTGAGTTTTTAAGGAATTTCAAAGCAAAATTCCGCAATTTTTTGTTCTTTTCTTTTTTTGGAATGCCTCTGCTATAGAAATATGTAAAAATAACGGTAATTTTATTAAAAATTTTGCATGAATAAAAAGTCGGAAGAATATTTGAAATACTTAAGAAAAATGTGCTAGATATGAGTAAATTGCAATTTATTCTAGAATTTTTGACGAAAATAGCTAACAGCAGTCCTTCTGTAACAATATTCGAGGTCTAATATGAAAATAAATGTTGTAAGCGTTTGGAAATGCAAAGAAACGTAATCCGGGCTTATGTAAAGTAAACACACTTTTGGTTTTTACTTGGTGAAAATCGCAAGTTTTGATTTATATTTGACATTAAATGTATTGAAGTTTTAGAATAGGGTTTCGAAAATCATTTTATGTCAAGAGATATCGGAAATTACGATGAATAATACATTTTTAAGGAAGAAAATTTCCCCGAAAATAATGCATTTTTTCAAAAGGTTACCCCACGTTCTTTCCTGGACAATTTACTTCATTCTTTTGACATTTTTGTACTCATTTTGGATCCTACGGTAAAGAAATATACTTTTCAAGAAGTAAAAACCATTATTTTCGCAATTTTGGCAGCCATAACCCTCGTTCATAGTAAGCGTATAATTTCAGTCGTACGCAGACAGTATGACAACTTCTACAGTTTAATTTTTCTTCATAATTTCTCACAGTTTTCGACATAAAATGATTTTCGAATCCGTATTCTAAAACTTCAATACATTTTATGTCAAATATAAAACGAAACTTTCGATTTTTACCAAGTAAAAACCAAAAATGTGTTTACTTTACCTAAGCCCGGATTACATTTCTTTGCATTTCCAAACGCTGACAGCATTTATTTTCATATTAGACCTCGAATATTGTTACAGAAGGACTACTTTTAGCTATTTTCGTCCAAAATTTGGGAATAAATTGCAATAGTTAATCATATCTAGCATATTTTTCTTAAGTATTCCAAATATTCGTCCGACTTTTTATTCATGCAACATTTTAATAAAATTACGATTATTTTTACATATTTCTATAGCAGAGGCATTCCAAAAGAAGAAAAGAACAAAAAATTTCGGAATTTTGCTTTGAAAATCCTTAAAAACTCCAAATATATAGTGCTTATAGGTGTACGAATACGGACTTTGCCACCTACACAGGCGCCATCTATACCTAAATGACGGAATAAATTAAAAATTTGTTTTGTTAGTATAAAATCTTTCTTCGTTATGGTAATTCCTATCAATTATTTCATATTTGCACATAAAATATGGAATTAATAACGATTTTATTAATTTGTTATGGGTGTACGAATATGAACTTTGCATACTGTACATATACACATACATAAGTCTCAATTTACATTAGGCGAGTTTACTTACGGCAATTGTCAGTTTGTAGGTGAGAGAGGGGGCTGAGAGGCAAAGGGTTACCATATGCCTCACCTCTCTATCCATCAAACTGACAATTGCCGCAAGTAAACTCGCCTAATGTAAATTGGGACTAAAAGAATTTTCATTTGAAACAAAAATAATTTTAATCGAAATAAAAATAAATTGTTCAAAAAGATGCGAGAAATGATTTCAATATTCCTAGTTACTCCAAGAATTTCACAGACTAGCGTAAAGGGAATATATTAAAAGTGAAATGGACCGCTGAACATTTCATGAAATAAAGGACGAAAAGGTCACTAAGCCCTGTCGGTCTGGCTGGAGCGCGCGATAAATCTCGAACAGGTCGAACGATTCGGTCAAAAAATTTGCCCTCGTAAACGTTGTCCAAATTTAGATCCAGTTTAAAAATATGAATGCACATCCACGGGTACCTGCCCCACAAAAGTTCAAAATTTTTCACAAAAATAGTGCCCATCCCTGTCACGATCTCTCGAAGAATGTAACGTATTTGGTCCATATTTTTTATATCGTAATATTTTTACTAGAGGTACATCAGTTTCGAATATGGACTATATCTGTTCACCTCCGACACAAAAATTTGGAAAAATACAGTTTAGGACGTGCTTTCGAATCCTTTCGATTTTTGTTGGAACTGATTGTTTCAGGGTCCTGAGAAAATAGGTCGAAACTGTAAAAATCCCTACGATCATCATGTGTAGTGACTGGTGCGCGCAACAACTTTAGAACAAGATACTGCGTTGCTCTAAATTTTGCATATCATAACATTTCTGACAATCGAAGACAAAGTTGGAAGGTGATGCTTATCAGTCAACTCCTTCCGTAACCTTCCAAACAAAAATTAGACATTTTTAGCTGTGTTCCTTTACTTACCTGAGGTTACCATTTTTAACCTGCAAAGCGTTCCTTAACCCCGAAAAGTGGCAAAACTGGAAGCCATTTTTAAGAGACCAACCCGGGTTTTGTACCCGGACTTTTGGTTCCAATAACCGGGTAACCGGGTCCGTCCCCCAAGAAAATTATACATTTCCGTGATCAGCGCAACAATATCTACCTCTGGAAAAAATTTCAAAAAAATCGGAGAGTTTTTACTAAACTAGAGTTGTTCCCATTTTACTTCAATACAACCCGTGCTGGAGGGTATATATAACAAGTACGTCCCGGCCGAACTTAACGCCGTTCTTATGTCATGTTCATACCAGCATTTGAATCACGTCGTTCGTTCTCATAATTACGTACACGAATTAACCCGTTCATACGACATGGTACACTATTCATAGCAACATGATTCATATTTTCATGGTTTTTGTTTACTGATTTTAAAGAAATTTCAACTAAAATACGGGTAAAATTATTTTATATGAACTGAAAAAATATTTATCCTTCTTTCAGATATCTATTTAATATTAAGTTCTATTATTTTCATTCATGTTTTCCATTTTTTCTTCACAATTTTGGTGTTTTCAGTGTATCTTCAATTTTTTTCTATTTCAATAATTAACGAGTGAGAGACCTGCCAACATATCTTTATGGTATACAGACATTCCGGCAGGCATTTGACTTTTGTTTCTAAATTTGTACGCGAATTTGAAACGATGGACAAGAAATGCAACTGCAATGGAAGAGAAGGCAAAATTTGCTATGATTTGAATGTATACTAGTCGTTAAACTGTTTACTTTTCATTCATATTTTGCAGTTTTTCTAAAAAGTTTTGGATTTTTAATACATTTTAAATTTTTTATTTTTCCTGTCATAATTAATTTATTTCGATAAATTCTCTCATTTGTTAGAGATGGGACATATTTTATCGTCGTTCTGAGAGTAATTTAAATTGAACAATGTACAAAAATCGTTGTTCGTTCTCAAAATTTTGTATGGGAAATGAAGTAATTGTATTGTAATTTGGGGTCGAACAACGAATAGAGAGCGAATTACCGCTAGTCTGAACATGGCATTACTTGTTTCTGTTCCAAAACTTGTTACCTAAGAGCAATTTTGACAGTTCTCTCTTTTTCTACTTTTACTATTAAAAAAGTAAAGGAACAAAGCTATAAATTTTAAACATATTATACGTTCTGTCAAAGTTGAATTTTACATTTTATTCACTCGACGTATTTCGGTAGTAATCAAACGCTATGGGTATACGGGCGTATTTTGGTATGCCTCTAAAACATATGGCATATGTTGTTGGAAAAGAAGATCATTTGATCTGGCAACATTTAAAATTGTAAATAGTAAAAAAACGTGTTGGACACAATTGACGACTGAAGTCTGCGTTTTTATTTATTTAAATTCTTTCGTATTTTAATACCTTTAAAAAAATTCCACTAAAAATGAGTGATGATGAGCTAAGTGATGATATGCAAGAGTTGAATGAACTCATTGCTGAGTACCGTGAAAAGGAAGAAGCTGAAGAAAAAGGCGATGCTTTCACGTCACTCGACACACTCGACGTATTTCGGTAGTATTCAAACGCTTTGGATATACGGGCGTATTTTGGTATGCCTCTAAAACATATGGCATATGTTGTTGGAAAAGAAGATAATTTGATCTGGCAACATTTAAAATTGTAAATAGTAAAAAACGTGTTGGACACAATTGACGACTGAAGTGTGTTTTATTTATTTAAACTCTTTTGCATTTTAATACCTTTAAAAAAATTCCACTAAAAATGAGTGATGATGAGCTAAGTGATGATATGCAAGAGTTGAATGAACTCATTGCTGAGTACCGTGAAAAGGAAGAAGCTGAAGAAAAAGGCGATGCTTCTGCTGAAGAAGAGAACGAGGAAGAAGTTGCAAACGAAAACAGTGCCAATGATGAAGGAAAGAAAAGCAAAACTGTGGAGACAACCGGTACCTTAGAAGTCCCCATGGATAAAGTTTTGTTTGGTGATAAAAATAAATTGTTGAAAAATCTTAAAAGAGCTGTGGGACAGAAAGCCAAGGCTGAAGATGATGGCAGTCAGTCAGATGATGAAGATGACAAGGAGGATGGTACAGAAAATGTTACAAAGAAAAAGCGAAAACCGGTATGGGTTGATGAAGATGATGAAGTTATCCAGTTGGGCGATGTTAAAAAAGAGACAAAACACACTGGCCCCTTGGATCATTTGAAAATGGACAAAACCTATAAGGAACATTTGACAGCACGCTTTACTCGCATTGTAAATCAACCCAAATGGGCCAGTTTGGAGGAGAAAGATAAAGCCAAAAATTCAGATGATGAGGGAGATGATGGCGATTTGTTGAGAACTGTGGGTTTTCTTAACAAACCACCGGAAGGTATTTTGGCTGATAAACACCTCAATGCCAAACGTGTGAAAGATGTTAACCGTGCCACTTATGCAGAGGGCAATATCAATAGCATACAATTTCATCCAACAAGCACAGCAGCCTTGGTGGCCGGAGATAAGGGTATAGCTTCAATTTATGCCATCGATGGTACCCAGAATGACAAGCTCCATAATATTCACATACCCAATTTCGCAATTAAATGTGCTCGCCTTTTACCCTGTGGCACGAAGGCGGTGTTCGGTTCCTTTGTCCACCATGCCTATTTATATGATCTGATGACAGCAAAAGAGACACGCTATCAGTTGCGCAAGGATAGTGGAAATATGTGCAACTTTATTATATCTCCTTGTGGTCGTTACTTGGTGTCGGCGGGGCGTTGCGGTGAAATTCACATACAAGAGGCCAAAACATTCGAAATTATTGCTTCCTTTAAACAAAATGATAATGTTGCTTCCATGTGTTTCACCAATGATTCGCAAAGACTGATTGTAAGCGGAAACTCGGCCAATGTGTGTGTCTTCTCAATGCGTCAACAACGTTTGGAACATAGATTCATTGATGATGGTTGTATTGCTGGTAAGGCCATGGATTTATCACCCAATCAACGTATGCTGGCCACTGGCAGTATGGAGGGTGTTGTTAATGTTTATGATTTTGAAAACGTTATGCAAACCCAGACACCACTGCCAATCAAAAGTTTCCTTAATCTAACAACGGCCATAAGTTGTGTTAAATTCAATCATAGTTCCGAGTTATTGGGTTTTGCATCACAACGTTGTCCAAATGCTGTGAAATTGGCACACTTTCCCTCCGGCACTGTTTATGCAAATTTCCCCGGATTCATGCCTAAGCTGGGTAGTGTAAGATATATGGAATTCTCACCACATTCAGCCTACTTGGCAATGGGAAACAATAAGGAGTGTCCATTGTTTAGACTTAAGCATTTTAAAAATTATTAATAGAAACAATTAATATGTATGATGGTGTATATTAATAAAATATATATTATTTTTATATCTAAAAAATGTTTTGAAATAAAATTAAGTTAAGTAAATTGTTCTTTGAAGTTTTTTTTAATGGAAGGGGGAGAAACTTCTTTATGTCTGAGTAGAGTAAATGGAAAGTGAGGAGGGATGGAGTTGTGAGTTAGAACCCTACTCGGCGTAATGTTGGCTGAATTTCCTGAGTTATTTAGCCCGATCATGAATATGAAACTTTTTCCTTTAAGTCTCAACGGCAGAGAGACAAAACTCACGGGGAGTTTACATTCATTATCGGGTTGATTGTAAATTACCCAATAATTGGCGTAACGAATGAATCATTGAGCTTAAAATAAATCCAGTCTGCACTCATCGTTATGAAGAGAAGTCCGACTTGCACCCTCTTGGATATTATTTTTCACTTTCAAGGACCTGAAGAATTTTTTTATGTAGAAAAAGTGTTCTCTGTGACCTGGGGATTTTTTTTCTATAGAAAAAAGTGTTCCCAGCGACCTGAGCATCTGTAGAAAAAAAGTCTTCTCTGGAACCTGAGGAACTTTGTTCTATTGAGAAAAGTGTCCTCAGGGCCTGAGGATTTTTTTTTATAAAAAAGTGTACATTTTTAACAATTTTAAGCCGATCCAAAATGTGTGCCTTACAACATAACTGCAATTGCGAAAAGTCAAGACCCATATCTAGGAAAACATCGATTTGCCCCTGGAAATCCAGTGTGATAGGATACCAAGAATCACCTATGGTAAAAATGTCAAACCGATCCGAGTGGTGGCCTTAAACGATAATCCATTGTAAATTTATCAGCATTCAAAAAAATCAAAAAAATTATTTTTTTTTAATTTCTTTTGATAGTTTTTTATTTTTGAGACTCTAAAAATTTCAAATCTAAAATATGTGCAAAAAATGTGCTAAATACATCTATATCTTTATATTGTTCCAAAATATATTTGAGATTTTTGTTGTAATTTTACTAGATTATTATCAAAAACACGACTACAAAGTTTCTTGTTGACTATTTTTTCTATATAAAGTGAATTGAGTGTATATGGCGTATATAAATAAATATCATTTAGTTTGTATATAAATAAATATACATAAAAGCAATATATCGTCACCATAAACGCCCTAAGTCATATCTCCACAAAAGTCAAAATTAGTTTTTTTGATTGAATCTAATACATAAGACTAATGGGCCGATTCCGTACAGCGAGGCGAGTCATGTAGCGTTGTCTATCGTCTCTGTGACAAAATTTAAAAAATGCACTACGTACAGCGATAGAAAATAATCGTCGATAACAAGTTATTTTTATTTTTTTTTATTCGTTAGTAAAAATGTACGGCGACAGCTAATTTGTTTGTTGTCGCCGGAAAATGAACATTTCGGCGACAAAATTTGACGACGTCAGGCGATATTGCCATACGGAATCGAAAAATTGCATTTCGCAACGCGACACGACTCGCCTCGCTGTACGGAATCGGCCCATAAAATACATGGTCTTGCAAAATTTTAGGTCTCTGCGTAAAAAAAATAACGATCCTATTTAAGAAAAAGCATTTCGAAAAATGGGATAACATTGCAAATTTTGTTGTAATGACGGCGTTTCCGCGGTTTTGGTTTTATTACTTACTCCCATTCGTATATGATTGATAATATCCCATATACTCGCCTTCATAAGATTAATATTCCATAAAACAGTTTTTCATTTCATAATGTTTTTGTTAGTTACGCCTTTTGGCATTTATGGTGACGATATGTATGTAATGTACGATGTATAAGAGTATTTTCGATATTGGATGGGAATGTTGTATACAGAAATACTGCCGTAATTGAAAAAAAAATTACAGTTCATCGCGAGTGTGAGTTTCTTTGCAACTGCAACTGTGGGTTTGTTCCAACTTCTCCATGCCAGGTAAAACCTGCACCGGAGAGACTAGACGTTGACTCCATTCCTGCAAGGGAAACAAATTTATTATTTTTGGTCTAAAAAATATTTGGTGGATAATAAACGAACCTTAAACAGAGCCATGTGATAGCAATAAATGTGCTTGGGGGTAAGATTTGAATTGACAAACTCCTGAGCATTTTTAGCAAGTTCAATAGCTTTATCTTCATTCTCCCTAAGCCATGTTATGGTTTCAACGAGATCTGATAAATCCCTTTTAATGGGAAGGTAATGTTTGTGGGCTTTAAGTTTGTGATAGAAATGTTCATAATACGGTGATGTTTGTTTTAATACGGTCGATCCACCGCCCAAGAGATAGGGTAAACGATATGAGGCCACGGTGCCATCGATGTTCAGTTGATATTTGTACTGAAAGGATAAAGAAACTCAAATAAGTTTACTAAAGCTAAACATTCAACAGGCAGGATTTTGGCTCAGATATGTAAATAAAAAGGAGAATTCTTCATAAATAACCCTAACATTTCCTTTTTTCTTACCTTAAAAAATTCCATAAAACTAATGTGCGGCACTTTTGGTCCATATTTATGTTCTTCATCGCGGAAAAAGAAAAAGTTCGTAAGAGCAGCATCAATTTTATCCGAATGCTTACGTCCTAAGGCAATTAAATCTAAACGTTCACGACGTGAATCTCTACCACGCCAAAATAATTTATCCTCTTTACTTGCCCAAGGATACTTCTCACGTTGCACAGACAACACATCCAGCGATACACGTTGCATATTTTCCACCGTCGATTCTGTTAAATCGTAAGTGGGCAAAACAATATCATGTGAATCATCACTACCACACCATGAAAAAATGGGATAGGGTCCGGAAGTACGTTGTTGTCCTCCTTTTCGCGACAAAGGCCAATCACCTAAATTCAAAAAGAATTCCATATCAGGTAGGGCGACAACACGTCCCAATGCCAAGAGGGTTGCATCCATAAACATTTTAAAACCATCATATTTGCCATAACATTTACGCCAAATTTGTTGATCCTTTACCACATAATGGCAAAGAGATACACTTTCCGGTTGATTATAACGCTTTATAAGATTATCGCGTATCATACTAAAGTTCACCCTTTTAAATGAATGCAAATCGCTGACGATTTGGTCCTCTTGCAATGCCGATTTACATTCATTTTCGATTAGCCAAATATTCAGATCTCTGGGGCAATAACATTTTTCCGAATACACCAAGTCCCTGATGTAATAAGGAGACTTTGCAACATGGGAGCCATTATAACGTACATTGATGATCATTTTATCACACCAATCGCTTATAATAGCATAACGGGCAATAAAGGAGCCATCCCCGCGATTAATTACATCTACTTTAGAACGGCATGTTCCATGCGGTGACTTGCCCTCAATTTGAACATCAAAATTTAATGGAGGCGATTCATTGAACCTGAAAGAGACAATTTGTTAGTAAGCAAATCCCAATGGATCTATTTTCGGAGCAAGTTGAATTGAAGCATTAAGCTCGGATAAAATTATAATTTTTCTTATACAGCCGGCCTTCGGCCGGGGATTTAATGCTTTCTTCTATGGAATGGAGCCAATCTAGGGAACGGGGCGAACACATTTTCTTTTAAATTAAAAATTTTCTATAAGTAGCCGACATTTAACAAGGGAATTTTCGGCCTACCTGTGGAAAAAATTTGGTCCCGATCCGAGCTTAGTGCTTCAACTCAACTTACTCCCTACTTTCACTTACATCAGTCCATCATCTGCAGCTGCATGGATATAGAAATATCTTGCCGGTAAAACAACTTTATCCGGTTCCAATCCACTGCCAAAAACGATGGTCTTTGTGAGATCAACCAGCTTTGGGCTGGCATGGGAATATGTTGTAATTATGCTAATTATTGTTAATATGATAAATTTCATCCTATATCAAATATGTTTCCGCGGTGGATTAGTGTAAAAAACCAATATTAAACATCAACTAAAGGACAACAACACACCTACACACGCAACCTTACGTATCACACAGATACATATTAGTTTGAAAATGATATAAACAGCTGTTTTAATTTATATTCTTCTTCTTTTTCGCAAACTTTCATTCCCCGTACAAGATGTGCTCAATTGAGAAAGTATTGCCAGATTGCATATTTTCGGGCACAAAAATGAACGTAGAATTTCATGAAAAACAAGTGCATTGTAGGCCTGTTCAATAACTTTGCAAGTAAAAAGTATTTGCAAATTCTTGCAAGTACTTGCAACACCTCCCAGTTCTCTTTCACTGAACAAATTTGTTATCGAACAGCATTTTGTAAAAGTTTGTGCAAATTTGTACAAACTTTTGAGTTATCGTACAGACCTTGTGTTCCAGATCTTACAAGAAAATTATAAAAGGAATTGCCTGAAAACTACCAGTACTGGAAGTTTTCCAGGTGATCTGACCCAATTTACATTGCGGCAAGTCCCAGTTTGTAGAAGAGACACGTAAGGGGAATGGAAAAGGGAAAAAATTGCAATTCATTTTAAATTTTTCGTATTTGACATTTGCTCTGTTCCAGAACCTGCAAGAAGCTACTATTTTTTACTACGATAACATTACTTCCTTTATGTTATCGGAAAAAATAGTAAAAATTAGTAGATTCTTGTAGTTCTGGAACATACCAATTATTTTCATTGTTTTGAAAACAAAAGATGTCGGAACAGAATTGCCTTTTATAAACGCAAGAGGCAAGTTTAAAAAGGAACGAGAAAAATTGCCGCAAGTAAACTCGCCTAATGTAAATTGGGACTTTGTACTATCTTTTTAATTGTAAGAGTTCTTACTAGGCGTTTACACCAGACAATTTGTCTTCAAATACAACTCTGATTTACTAACACATACATTTGTCGGCAGTCTCCCAGCTGTCCATCATTTTTTCACAGACAGTCGGGTTAAGAAATTTTTGACATTTTTGTAAAAATAAGTGATATAATAACTGTAATGTGTTGAAAACAAAATAACATGAACAAAAACAAAAACAAAATATGTGAACGGAAAATAAAAAGAAATCGATAATGTTCATTCATAATTTTACAACTGTTTTTGCATGCAATTTTGAGTTTTTGACAATGAATACATGACCTCAACTATCCTGTTTTGTGTAAACGCAGGGTTAAGTAGCCGTCCTTCGGCCAGTTTTTAAGACTTTTCCCTATAAGTCGGCTACGCGATCAAAACTTTCGTTTAAATTGTAATTTAATTTAACTGTAAGGCCGTGTTTATATTATAGCCTTTTGTAGGGTTAACCTTATTTATGAGGATTTATTTGAAATATAAGCAATGGAATTGACATTTGAAACCCAGTGGGTTTCTTAAATCCCGTTATATATAAACGTACTATAAGAAGCCGGCCTTCATCCGGGGATTTAAGACTTTTTCCTATGGACAAGTGCAAAAGTCGGCTACGCGATCAAAACTTTCTTTTAAATTGTAATTTAACTTAACAGTAAGTAGCCGACTTCGACCTGGAATTTAAGACGTTCTCCTATTAACAGGTGTATTAATATAGCTTTAAAACTATAACCACGTTAGAATTGTAAAATGTCAAGACCCATATCTCGTGAAGTATGGCCTTCCCGTAAAATTATATATATGTTTGTTTTCAGGGTCCCAGTGGCTATCTACTGTAAAAACTTCAGACCGATTTGTGCACCGGAAGCAACTTTTGACAGTTCTTTCCATAGCTAATAATGGGTACTTTACACGGTATGTTTTTTACATATGAGTTGTCACTTCTCCCATAAAAAATATATATGCAAAGTGACAACTCATATGTAAAATACATACCGTGTTAAGTACCCATAAATGTAGCTCCGTACCATGATACAATAAGAAGGTAGCAGCAACTGCCGTTTTTGGTAACATAAGATGTCAAAATTTGACATAAATTCAATGCAATTGACACATTATGTTACCATCAGCTGGGCTTCAGCTGTGCTGATAATGCTACCTTCTTATTGTATCATGCTCCGTACCAAGTACATTATGTATATAAGGTAGAAGTGACAATCAGCTGTATTCTTTCATTTTGGTAATTTAAGGTCTTATGCCAGACTATGAAAATTTTCATTAGAAAATAAACAAGATTTATTTAACAGGTCACGTAAGTAGCACAACAACAACTCTATTTTGGCCGAAAATTCTTCAATATGTCAAAATGTTTGTTTACGTTTTCATACAATTTATTCACAATAACAAAATATTTGACAGATTGAAACCAATCAGCTGGCCGTTTTACGCCACCTTATAATTTCATCATGAAAATAAACAAAAAATAAAAAAAATCTCACAATTCTCTCCAAATTCACTCTCTTTTACTTTACAAGTTTGTTATCGAACAGCATTTTGTAAAAGATACAAATTTGTAAGAACTTTTGGGTTATCGTACAGACCTAATCAGTAGCTTTGTTCCTTTACTTTTTTAATGGGAAAAGTGGTAAAAGAGAAAAGTTTCAAAATTGCTCTCTCATGAACATTTTTAACAGTAAAGTAAAGGAACGGAAAAATGGTAGATCTGGTAGCAATATCAAAAAATAAACATAAAAAAATCAATTTTCTACTTTTATTTCACAGTTTTTAAATTTGTTTTGTCAGCGTTCAACTTTTCCTTTTTCGTAAATTTTTTTTCTTCATTGTGAAATCGTCGTCAAACAAAAGTCGAAAAATCAGTTCTACCATTTTTTACCTTCAGAAATTTGTCTGGTAGCCTGTGGTAGAAGATAAAGTCATATGTGCTCTCTCTCCTTTCTCACTCTCTTAAAAATTGCTTCCAGTTTTACCACTTTTTAGGGTTAAGGAACGCTTTGCAGGTTAAAAATGGTAAAAATGGTAACCTCAGGTAAGTAAAGGAACACAGCTAGAGTTTAATCACCTAGCTGTTCGAAATATGATCAGAAGATACATAATTCCATGGTTTAATAAGAAAGGTTAGCTAAAGCTTTTTGTCAATTTAATTTTTTTCTTTCGACTGTTCCTAAAACTTCGAAACAATATACACAATCTGTGTATGTGTGTGTGCTGTTTGAATAATATGCCAAACAATTTTAAAAACAATCGAATTCAATGATTTTTAAATTTGTTTTTAGAACATGTGTAAGGAAGAAATTCGTCAGCTTTGCATTGAAACAAATATCTTATCATATCCACAACTCGATTATGTGGAGAAATCTTGACACTTCATTCATTTTCCGCGTTTTTTTTATAAAATGCTCAAAAATGCAAAAAATAAACAAACCCACTTGTTGCTTTTGTGTTTACGAATTATGTCGTTTTATGCCATGTTCATACTAGAATTTGAATCACGTAGTTCGTTCTCATAATTACGTACACGAATTAACCCGTTCATACGACATGGTACACAATTCATAGCAACATGATTCATATTTTCATACTTTTTATTTTCTGATTTTAAAGAAAGTTTCGTCCAAAAGACGAGTAAAATTAATTGATATGAACTGAAAAACTATTTGTCCTTCTTTCAGATATCTATTTAATATTTAATTACATTATTTTCATTCATCTTTTCTATTTTTTCTCACAATTTTGGTGTTTTCAGCAAATAAAAATATTTTCTTTTTTCAAAATTAACGAGAGAGAGACCTGCCAAAATAACTTTTTGGTATACAGACTTTCTGGCAGGCATTTGATTTTTGTTTTTAAATTTGTACGCGAATTTGAAACGATGGACAAGAAATGCAACTGCAATAAACGAACATAGAAAATTTGCTACGATTTGAATGTTTATTAGTCCTTAAACTGTTTACTTTTCATTCAGGTTTTGCAGTTTTACTAAAAAATTTTGGGTTTTTATTAAATTTTAAATTTTATATTTTTCCTGTCATAATTAATTTATTTCGATAAATGCTCTCATTTGTTAGGGATGGGACATATTTTATCGTCGTTCTGAGAGTAATTTAAATTGAACAAAGTACACAAATCGTTGTTCGTTCTCAAAATTTTGTATGGGAAATGAAGTAATTATATCGTAATTTGGGGTCGAACAACGAATAGAGAACGAATTACCGTAAGTCTGAACAAGGCATTAGGAATTCAGGAAAAACAAGGGTTCAATAGATTAAATCTACCTCTTTACTTATACCATGCATAATTCTAATAACTCTTCAAACACCTGCATGTCCCTTTTTTGATTAAGCATTTTTCAATCTTCAGATGATCAAAATTTGACAATAAATAACGAAAAAATAGTCACATTTTAAACGCCTCAATGATTTATTTGTGATTGCTACACATTTGTTGTTGTATTTTCTTTAATCATTAATCACTTTTGAGTCCCTTTTTGATTATACAAGCGACTTGATCAGTTTTTGATCACCAAAAGGACTATAAAAAGACTCTGCAATGTGATTTTTGAAAAAAAAAACTGTCTTCCAAATGCTAGCTGGGAAGCTATTTCCCGACGTTCTCATTGTGTGTGGAGGCTTGAAGAAAACGCTCTCCAAAGATTTTGCAAATGTATTTTTTTGTGATCTGGCAACATTGTCCGTCATTGTCACTGCGTGTTTTTAGTTGGAAAAAACAACAGACAGAACCCGCAACAATTGTAATTCCCGAAAATAATTCACATCCATTAATCACAATTTAAAAATGAGTTTTCAATTACCCACAACAACAGCGGGCGCTGGTGGAGGATTCTCATTTGGTGCAAACACGGCTGGTGCACAGCCTGCAAAACCCACATTTAGTTTTGGCGCGACTGGAGGCGGGGATGCTGGAGCAGCTAAACCATTGAGCTTTGGATTTGGTGGGGCCGCAGCAACAAGCACAGCTCCGGCTACTTCTACTCCATCATTAGGTGGTGGTACCAGTTTTGGGTTTGGAACACCAGCAGCTACTACGGCAACAACAACTGCAGCCACAACAGGTCTAACAACCGGTGGATTTGGTGGCTTTGGAGCTGCACCAGCAGCTGCTGCAACTACAGCATCGACAACAACAGCATCGGCTGCTACACAACCAGCAGCAACTGCGCCCTTAACAAGTGGATTTTCATTTGGTGCCCCAACGGCAGCCAATACCACAGCACAACAAACATCTAGTAATACGGGAACAGGCTTAACAACAGCCACGGCGGCCTCAACAGCTGCTACAGCCACACTAACTTCCAAACCAGCAACAACAACAGGAGGCTTTGCTAGTTTAACCACAGCCACAAAAACCACAGATTCATCAGCTGTTGCCAATGCCTCACAACTGACATACAATCAATTGGAAGAACACATCAACAAATGGACATTGGAACTAGAGGAACAAGAAAAAGTTTTCACTGATCAGGCAACACAAATCAACGCCTGGGATAAAGTGTTGATAAGTAACAATCAAAAAATTTTAGATTTAAATGATGCCGTACAAAAGGTCAAGGCCGATCAACAAACATTGGAGCAAGAATTAGAATTTATAGCAACACAACACAAGGAATTGGAAGAGAGTATTGTACCGCTGCAAAAGGAATTCATGAAAATACCACAAGTTGATGTGGAAAGATCACAAACATATTTAATGGTTGAAAATCTCGATACCCAATTGAAACAAATGTCTGAAGATCTCAAAGAGATTATTGATAACTTGAATGAATCCAACAAGTGTCAAGACAATACAGATCCCATAATACAAATTGGTAAAATTCTTAATGCTCACATGAGTTCGTTGCAATGGATTGAACAAAGCACTTCGAATATTGGCAACAAATTGGAAGATATTACAAAAATGCATGAGACATTTAAACGGGATTCTGAAAGATCATTCCGTTCGGCTTATTATAATTGAAAAAAGAGGTGAAAGATTTCTGTTTGTTTCGAAGTTGTATATTAAGTATATGTATTTGATTTCAATAAAAAACTATAATTGATATGAAAGATTGAAGATTTTTACTTACTTACGTGGCTATAACGTGGGGTTGATCTTCCAAGCGTTCCGGTTTTTTTGCTTTTTTTACTCAAACTGACGCTAAGATTTTGGCTTTCTCCTCTTAAGGTTCCTATGGAAGTTTTGGGCATTCTTTCAGGGTGTATCGAGAAAAGTTTCACACTCAAACAGCTTTTTGGCGACGTCAAAATGTGAGTAAGTTATTTTAAGCGACGATTTTTCGAACATTCCACGAGTGACTGAATAATGAGAAGAGCATTATTAGGAGGTGCCTCCAATGTTTATGATGGATGACGTTAAATATACCACACGAAACTCTGGCTGACTTCCGTATCGTCAGTTGCTTGGCAAATGACTGAAAATGTGTGAAGTATTCGGGTATGTTCTGAGACACTCTTGAACTTTCACTTCACACCTCAAGCATTTTGTTCACCATTTTGTTTTGGGGCAAATATTTATTAGGGTATTTGAAAAGAAGAGTTCACCCTAGTCCGTCCATAAAATACACGAAAAATAAGCGTAAATGGGGTGAACAAAATGTCACTTGACGTCAAGTGAGAGGTGAAGTGTCTCTCAGAACATACCCTATTATGTTTTTTTAACACCGTAGTACTTTGCAACTGCGAAGCTACGCGTTTCAAAACGTCAAAATACGCATTTTTAACGCAGGTAAAAAGCAAACATGTATCATTTTTATTTCTGATGCATTTAGTTTGCATTTTCGAGATAAAATGCATGAGTATGAAACTGAAATATTTTGACGAAGTTTAAACAACACAAAGCAACTGACGATACGGAAAACAGTCTCTATATTATCCAAAGGGTTGAGTCCGGATAGAATCTCTATATTCTGAGGACCATAAGAAACTTTTTAAAGTTACTTGCCGATATCAACCCTGGTTGTTTCGGAAGATTGAAAATGCGTAGAGTGGCTCCCACTGAAACCAGCCAAGCATGTCAGCAAAGGTAAGACGTACATTCCGATTTCACTTTTGCCGCCCATAGCAAAACCCCATGAGTCTTGCCCATTCCCAACATTTTTTGCTAAAGTGCAGTTCAAGAGGACAATCGAAGAGTGATCCTCTTAGAACGTCAACATCAACCACTGTCTAATTGTAAATTGGTGTCATCTGTTCACGCAAAAGAGGCTCTGGTGACAGATCATGGGCGGTATAACCATAAGAAACACCTGCAGCACTACCAAAATATCTGTAAGAACCAACTCCAAGTACATGGGGAATAGGGTCTACAGATATCTGCGTTGTTTTGGTTGACAAGGCAGTAGGAATGGCAACGGATGAACCCATGTAGGTCAATGGCGGCACATAACATTAATACTTCGCTCTTCCATTCTTTGACGGCAGTCGCTGTTGCCCAAGCACGGATTTTACGTCTTTGAATTGCTTTGGTATGTTATGGAGACGAGGAGTAAGTTGAGAGAGGAGTATGCCCAGTTTCCGTTTCATATCATTGATTTTGGCTACTGAGAGTGATGCTAAACCTCTCCCTAATTTTTTTCTACATGAGACACATGACAACAAGTAAAAAAGTATCAGTCGGCTTTGCCGACAGATATATACCCTCAGCCTATGTGAATTGAAACTTTCATCTACGGTCAGATCGAATGTATTTATGGTCTTTTCAATCAGGGCAATCATGAATAAAAATTCCGTGCGGAATTTGTTCCCTTTCCCGAACTTCACAATGTTTTATTCCCATATTTATGTCTAAAAAGGGAATATTTTTGCCAGTTCAGAGAGAATGTTCCATAATTAAGGGATTCTAGTAGTTTCCAACATTTTAAAATATTAATTTTGAAAGAATTTCACTATTTTAAATTATTTTCCGTGCGGAAAACTCCGAGGGAAATATTCATGATTGCCCTGAATATTTTGTGGTATTTTTTTGGACATTTCAACTTGCCGACGAAAACATGGATTAGGATTAAAGTTCAAAAGTGTTGCGGGGGAAACACTTAAAGTAAGTTACCGACATAGTCCATTATGGAAGTGGACCTTATTTTGGCAGTCATATCTTTTCGATAGATATCGTGCACACCAGTCATTTCAGTGGGTCATCGTATAACTTATGGAACAGTATGCCAGGAAGCATGGACTTGCCCACGGAAAACATAATTCCGCTGTAAGCAGGATAACAACAAACAGCATCGGTATACATTTTCAAAGGATCTTCGAACAGACCTTAAACTGCACTTAGACACAAATGTTGAACTTTTGTGGAGGAGGTACCCTAAGGTACCTCCATTTTAGAAGTTAAACTAAATTTGGACAACATATTAGGAAATCCAAAGTTTGGACCAAATTTGTTCAAGAGATATCGTGCATACCATTTAAGTGAAATTTTTAAATATTCAGGGAAATACCGAAAGTTGTGGACCGGTATTGCCTATCTTCGAACTGAAATTATGACAGTTAGTCATAGTTAGTCGGTTAGTTCGAGAGTTACCGTGCTCTCCAGCCACTACATTGGTGCCATAGGGGGTTTTTTACACCTTTCGAGCTGTTTTCTCAATAAGTATGGACTTGCCCCTAAAAAATTTTTACCGCCGTAATTGAGGCAGCGAAAAAAAAATCAAAGTGATTCGAGAGCAGGTCTTAAAGTGAACTTATCCGTAATTTTGTGTGATAGGTACCCGAAGGAGTGGACAAACATAGTCCATATTCGAACCTGATCTATATCTGGTAGATATATTAGGATATGTAAATTATGGACCAAATCGGTCACTCCCTTCAAGAGTTATCATGCGAACAATTTTTCCGAATATTTTTGAACTTTTGTGGGGGAGGTACCTGAAGAAGTGGACCGATATGGCTTATCTTCAAACTTAAACTATGTTTGGACAAAATATTACGAAGATCAAATTTCGGTTGATCCGTTCGAGAGTTATCTTGCGCTCCAACCACTACACACGGAGTCATGGGTTTTTTTTGCATCTTTCAAGCTGCTATTTTCTCAGGAAGTATGGACTTGCCCCTAATGAGACATGTGCCATCGTAAGCGGGGTAGTGAATACAAGTTGCTACAACAAAAATCAAAGAGATTCGAAAACAGGTCCTAAACTGAACTTTTCCGAACTTTTGTGTGGAAGGTACCCGAAGCAGTGGACCGATTGAATCCGTACTAGAACCTCATTTAAGTCTGTTAGAAATTTCACGATGTGCAAAGTATGGACCAAATCGGTTACTCCCTTCAAGAGTTATAGTGTGCACAAATTCGATTCGAGGGCAGGTCCTAAACTGAACTTTTCCGAAATTTTATGTAGGAGGTACTCGAAGGAGTTTACCGATTGAGTTCATATTAGAACTACATCTAAGTCTGGTAGAAATTTCATAATGTGCAAAGTATGGACCAAATCGGTTACTCCCTTCAAGAGTTATCGTACGCACAAATTTTCCGATCATTTTCGAACTTTTGTGGGGGAGGTACCGGAAGGAGTGGACCGATATAATCCATCTTTGAACTTGAACTAAGTTTGGACAAAATATTAAATTTTTTAATGCCAAATTTTGGACCAAATCGGCAGATCCGTTCGAGAGTTATCTTGCGCTCCAACCACTACACACGGTGTCATAGGGTTTTTTGTAACTTTCAGGCTATTTTCTCAGGAAGTATGGACTTGCCCCTAATGAAACTTACAGCGTCGTATAGAGGACAGCGAATACAACTTGCGTAAACAAAAATCAAAGCGATTCGCGACCAGGTCCTAAACTGAACTTTTCCGAAATTTTGTGTGGGAGGTACCCGAAGGAGTGGACCGAGTGAGTCCGTATTGGAACCTCATCTAAGTTTGGTAGAAATTACATGATGTGCAAAGTATGGACCAAATCGGTTACTCCCTTCAAGAGTTATAGTGCGTACAAATTTTCCGAACATTTTCGAACTTTTGTGGGGGAAGTACCCGAAGGTGTGGACCGATATGACCCATCTTCGAACTTAAAATAAGTTAGGCAAAATATTACGAGAGCCAAATTTTGGACCAAATCGGTTGATCCTTTCGAGAGTTATCGTGCTCACCAGCCAGCCAGACCGACAGACGGACGTACATGGCTAAATCAACTCCATATTGTCTGAAACACATTTCGTCCAAACATACTTGGGGTCTAAAACCATTATTTCGATGAGGCACATTTTGCCCGTATGAAAGTGTATACCCTCGTTAGCATAAATGCTGAGGGTATAACAAGCAACGATTGTTCCTTGCATTTTACATCAAATCATTCATTACTGAATCTTTATTAGAGCATACTTTCAGGCGCAACATTTTCAAAGAAAATAAAACCATTAATAAACAAGAAAACATTAAAATATGTTTGATTTTTTGCAAGAGTAGTGAAAGGTATTAGCTATTGGTATCGGTGGGTCTGGGGGGAGGAGTGTAAGAGTCCTTAGAAACCGTTTGCGATGCTGGATCCTGGTCAGGCACTCAATCGTTGTTCAAATATTACCAACGATTTGGCTCTCTGTAAATTCATTAATTTATCGGGAGGCATCTTTAAACGTTTGTTGGAACAATTTTCCAAGACGCAACGTCAATTGAATTTGAATAATGGCTCGAATGCTGGTCAAACGAATTCCGATAGTAATTGGTCCATGCTGCAATATACTTTCGCCTTACTGGAATGTTTGGCCGATTATCATCAGAAGCTGCAGAAATTTGAAAAGACCCTACAGGAGCGTTTGACGCTATTAAAACAAAAATTGTTAGAATCCAATAAGAAAAACCTCAACATCTACCAAACCTATGATTCGGGAGAGAGGCACATGATTCTAAAGAACATAGAAGATTTGCAACAAAAACGTTTGGAGTCACAGCAGGACAATGCCTCGAATAGTGTGGGTATTTTCTCCAATATCTATGAGTCGTTGAAAACATTCTTTGGGGAAACTCACCCTTGGAATCCCATTTGGCTGAAATTCAACCGCCAGCAACAGGGTCATTGCAAGATATGCCGGCCTTTAGTTTTGCTCCCCAGGAAAATTGGGCAATATCTTTTGACATTGCCCCAACATTTCGAGCCTCTACTGCTGTCACCGACAACTTTACTCAAACAAGCCTTGGAAATGTGTCACATTAAATATGCCCAAGCCATACCATCAGCCGATATTCTCCTTAAAACAGTATTTGTTTTCATTGTATCGTCTTTGTATATAACAATCACCTTCGGGATTATTACTTTTAACGTCAAATGTAAATGTGATCCTCAGACGTCAATGAGGAACAAATCTATAGAAAAAGAAGTATGTAATAGTCTTGTGTTTTTGGTTGCAAAAAAGTTCAATATTTTGTTTGGAACGCAGTTAGGATACAGAAATACGTTAGTTTCGTTTCAATTTATCAGATTTTACTTTCGGGAACCTCCACATTGTCGGATAGTCCACACTGGCGTGAATTTCATTTAAAAATTTCGTGAAAATATGCGTGTCTAAATCGAGTTTCAAAGTCCCGGTCCAAACTAGCATGAATTTCATTAAAAAATTCATGAAATTATGCGTTTGTAGATCGAGTTCCATAGTAGAGTAAAATCAGGAAATTGCTATAGTAGGAAATTCGATCTAAGAACGCCCAATTTATTAAATTTTTTAATGAAATTCATGCTAGTGTGGACCGGGTCATATTAAATTCAAAAAATAATTTCATTTGTTAAGTCGAATTTACACCAATCATTTTTTAATAAATGCATCATTTAATTGACCGCTTAAATGATGCATTTATTGTATATCTGTCAAATAAATGACGTATTTGCCCGAAACAATAGCTGTGTCTTTCTACGTGATAATTAGTAATAATTATTACTAATGTTGCAAATTTTGACAGTTGTACAATGGAAAAGTTGCTGAAAAAAATGTTTCAGCAACATTTAGTAAGTAAAAAGACACACCAATTTATGTTCCTGTGGTAAATGTTAGCGAACTCCTTCTTTTAAATGTAAGTGAAAACAAACAGTTTTTTTTAGATTTTTTCCTTTATTTTATTTGTATTTTTATTAACCTCTTGTTGTTGTCGTTTTTAACTACAAAGAATCTCTTAAGAATACTAAATTTGTTTTACAAATTGTGATTATTATTGTTGTTGTTGGGTTTCTTTAATCTTGTTTTTTTATACAGGATAATTTAACTACTAATTATGATTTTGTTGATTTTTTAATGATTTAATTTTTATTTGTTTTGTGATGCTGATGATTGAATGAATGGTTAATGATGATGCTGGACATTCACGAATGTTGTGGTTGTTGGACAAAATATAGTACAAAACAAAAAAATCAATGGAGACAACAGTATTTTCTCAAATCATAAAAAAATATTACAATTGGATGTTGTTCTTGTTGTTGTCATGTATTCGTTTTCAAATTACAAATATGTAGTAGTAAATAACAAAATAATAAAAAAAGCGCAGAAAAAATATATTTACATTAGATTTGACGGAGTTATGATGAAGGCAGTTGTTTTTCGAGAAGGAATGTGCATACAAATATAAAAAATATATAATGGAATTAACAAATAAATGAAATTTTGATATGAATTAACAATTAATGCAATAGTTGTTTATTTTTTTTTTTTACAAAATAATTTATTGAATGTATAACAAATAATCGAGATGTTGTTTGTGTGTTGTTGGTTTTGTGCATTTGTTGTGTAAAATTTTAAATCTGTTCCTTTACGAGCAACTTTACTTCATGTAATCATTAAATTTTGCCACTTTCACAATTTTCAAAAGTAAAGGAACAGAACACTTGTATTAAAAATCGAATAGACAAAGAAGCTTTATAGTACGTTTATATATAACAGGATTTAACAAAGCCATTGGGTTTCAAATGTCAATTCCATTGCTTATATTTCAAATAAATCCTCATAAGGAAGGTTAACCCTCCAAAAGGCTATAATATAAACATGGCCTTATGCCTGATTTAGACTATTCAATATCTTCCACTGGATTTAATAAATCCAATAAAAATCTCAGGACATTTAGATGTACTTTTTGGAGGATTAAAATGACAGTCAGCTGATTTTTGTTTATGTATAAATATACAACAGCAAGCAAAAAAGTGCATTGCATTCTTTTGCCTTCGCCACTATATACGTTTTCGGTTCTCTAAACAAATATGGAAACTTAATTAGTTTTTATTCAATTATTTTCGATTTTTTTCCTTTAATTTATGTTTTTATTGATTTGTTTGCCAAGAGCAACATATTGCCAAAAACAGGATTTATGCCGGATTAAAAACAAATCCACTTAATACGAAGATTTATAGCCCATTTAGACTAGCCGTAAATCCTCAACTGGTTTTAACAAATCCAGTACAAATCTCATTGAATTTAGATATATCTTTGGAGGACTTAAATGACAGTCAGCTGATTTTTTTTTTATTGCACAATTACCAATTACGTCAACAGAAATTGATGTAAATTGAATTCGCCTCAAAAACATACAGCAAATTACAAATTTATTGTTTAATATTGAAAATGTTAGCACATTATGCTACTAATTGTTCTGTCCGAGAACCTGCAAGAAGCTACCATTACAACGATAAGATTGGTTCCTTATGTTATCGGAAAACAATAATAACAAGTGGGAAAAGAATTAAGTTCGGTCGGACCGAACTTTTTATACCCTCCACCACAAATTTCAGCCATTTCGGTGGATTAATGTGGCCACAACCTTCAAAATACCGAAAATCGGAAGTTACCGTTCTATGGGGGCTATATGATGGCGCTGACCTATACCTACAAATTTCAGGGGGGGAGTTTTATTTCCCCAACGAAGACTAAATACCAAATTTCAACCATCTCGGTGTGATAATGAGGCCAAAACCTTCAAAATACCGAAAATCGGGAGATATCGTCCTATGAGGGCTATATCAAAACGTGGACCTATATAAACATTTTATGGTCAAAATGTTTCTTTGCCTCTGGAAACACAAAATACAAAGTTGCAACCGATTCAGTTGTCAAATGGGACTAATACATTCAAAATATATTAAAATGACGTACTTTTTATGGGGCGTTATATGGGGGCTATACCAAAACGTGGACCTATATAAACCAACCAATATTACGAAAGCCAAAAATTGAACCGAATCGATTTCGAGAGTTATCGTGCGCACCAGTCAGACAGACGGACGGACGAATTATCTGAAACACATTTCGTCCAAACATACTTGGGGTCCAAAACCATTATTTCGATGAGGCACACTTTGCCCGTATGAAAGTGTATATACCCTCGTTAGCATAAATGCTGAGGGTATAATTAGTAGATTCTTGCAGTTCTTGAACAGACCAAATGCTACTAATGCTAACTAATGAGTAAATAATGAATTATTTTATCGTTTAGACATCGTAAACATTAGTCTTGGTAGATTAAAATTAACTTTGTCCATATTTACATTAGGCAATTTTCCTTGCGGCAATTGTCAGTTTGATGGAGTGAGAGGTGAGGCATATGGTAACCCTTTGCCTCTCAACACCCTCTCTCACCTACAAATTGACAATTGTCGCAAGGAAAATTGTCTAATCTAAATATGGACTTTGTATATCAAAGCAAATTTAATTTTTTTGGCTTGTTTACAAATTTTCACATTTTAAATTATTTTTGCTGTAGCAATTCACCGATGCATCTACCTTGTTTCATGTCCCAGCTTGCAACTTTTTGTATTTTCTAGCAACACGTTGCAAAAACAGAGTTGTATTCGAGGATTTATGCCAAATTTAAAAGAAATCCACTCAATAGGAGGATTTATTTTTGTATGGGAAATCTGGTAGATTTTGGCTGGATTTAGCAAATAAAACCTGGCAATGTGCTAAATCCGGTTAATGAAGACATATTTAAAGTGTCTATTATTTGTGTATGGGAAATCTGGTAGATTTTGGCCGGATTTAGCAAATAAAACCTGATAATGGGCTAAATCCGGCTAATGAACTCATATCTAAATGGCCTATTAGGTAGGAATGTGAAATTAATTTCGTTTTACTTCTTAACTATAAGTGTCTTCTTTTTCATTATAGCAAATCGGGGTTTTTTATTTGTAATTGTCCATGATTACTGTTAACAAACAGTTTAAAACAGCGACAAGATAAGTTCTGTGTGGTTACCCCAAAATTTGTATCAATTTGTACCAATTGTTGCTGGAAGTCTGTTAACACATAAAGTCTTGCTGAACAAAGTTCTTCTAGCAAGCACTAGCAACTCTTCTTCTTCCGTAAAACAATCAATAATTTGTTTTTAATTTTTCGTTGATTTATGTTTGTGAACATTAAAAACAATTTTATTGTGGAAACAGCAAGCCTAATTGTGTTATTTTTTGGAGAACAAAGTGGAAAAAATACTTTTTTGGGTCATTTTCTTCTTTATTTTTAATAAAATACAACATTTCCTTTGGTTCCTTCAAATTGTTTCTGTTTTGGCAAGTCAGCTGATTGCTTGCTGGTTTTTGCTTGGAAGGTGTCTGTTTACTTTTTGCAATTTTCTAGCAAAAGAGAATAAAAACTCCTTACTCTCTGAGAAAGTTCTTGCTGGGAAAGTAACCAGACAGACCTGATAATTGGTAAATGTTTAGTATAAAAGTTTTATATCTTTGCTAATGTTTGCTCAAAATTGTCTTTTGTAAACGTCGGGTTATAAAACAGAGGTATGCAAAACATTTTCTTTGCATACTTTAGGGAGTGACTGCATGATTTTTCAATTAGTTGAATTGTGTTTTTGTTAAAAGGAAAACGTACTCTGAGCAAATTAAAGAAGGAAATTGAGGGAATATTTATTATATACATATATTTATGTAATATCATGTTTATATTATAGCTTATTGTATTTATGATCATTTATTTTATTTTATACTGTCAAATTTCACCAAATTTGCCATACAAATATATATGTCCCAATTTACATTAGGCGAGTTTACATGTGGCAATTGTCAGTTTGTGGGTGAGAGAGGGTGTTGAGAGGCAAAGGGTTACCATATACCTCACCTCTCTCTCCATCAAACTGACAATTGCCGCAAGTAAACTCGCCTAATGTAAATTGGGACTATCTTCTTTAAAATGGCATTGCCTTTGATCGCATTTACACCAAACAGGTTTTAATAAAAGTCCGTTAATTCAGTTTAATATTCGTCAAATAAATTACTAAACAATCGTCAAACGACTTCGTCTATTCTCAAAATTTTCAACAATTAAATTGCACTGATATGTAACCAAACAACAAATTAAAATATAAAGCCGAATGTATGCCATTTAATTTCATGTACAATATGAATGTGTGTATGTGTAAGGATATAATAATGTATAAGTGTGTGTGCATGAATAAGATAAGATTTGTGATATGTATAAAGAAATGATATAATAAGTTAATAAACTTTAAAACATAACAAATTAAAATTTATAAAAAAATGAAATAAAAAAAATAATAACTGAAAAATATAATAAAACAAAAAACATATAAAAATAATTCGCTATGAAACAAGCATCGTTCGTGTGTGTACTTGTTGTTTTTGTTTTCATGTTGTAATGTGTGTTTGTTGATTGGTTTAAATCTTTGTGTATATTTTGGGGGCAGTGAGTGAGTAGTGTTAAAAAATGATGAACTGAAATTGTGGAAATTTCGAATTTCTAATTCTAAGGAGTTATTTTTTTCAATTGTTAAACAATTCGTGATTTGATTTACAGTTTCGTTCCGAAAAAGTGTTTTTTATAAATAATATTTTTTTTGTTAGAAAAAACGATGATTGAATGATTTTTTGTGCCTTTTTACAAATTAAAATATACAAAAAATGTTCTTTAACATCTTCTCTGTTTTGTTTTTGTTTTGTAGATTGCTGTTAAAGTAGTAGTGTTTCAAATGGGATTTTACGCTGATCCCGCCGAAGATGATGACGCTGAATTCGAGCCCATGGGCTGGGGACCACGAGGCTTGATCATCATTGTTGCCTTCTTTAGGGTATAATCCCAGCCGCGCCAGCGGAACCAAACAATGCCTTGACGGGCAGTTAAATCTTGGGGATCATGTAAATACAAACCATTAAGGCCTCTGCCGCATGACTTCCACCACCAACCGCCCTGGAAGCAAATAAACAAACACATAAATCATGTTTTTTATTCAAAAAATCCCCCACTTACCTTTAGCATACTGGCGCAATTCAACGAAGATCTATCATTATCCCGATTATATGTTGAGAATGGACTATTGTTCGAACCATACCATGGATCATTCAATGAATCTCCAGCATTACCTTCATAACCATCAATTTCCAGTTTATAGTAATCAGCTTCCGAATGGATTTTAAAGTGGGCATATTGAGCATACCTGATAAAAGCATTTGAACCATTTTAATATGTTTATAAAAAAGTATTAAACTTTTTTACCCACCTCTTATTGCCCTCAAAATCTTCCAATTCCACTCTCAATGTATAATCCTCGTTGTTCGTTAGCATATAGATATTTTCGTTGCCCAACCAAAACTCCTTGGCTGGATCACCAAAACCGTTTTTATAATCTGCCCAATCACGATTGAAATTTTCTCGAGGCTCGCCGAAATCATCACGTCTTTGTATAACCTAGGGGGAGGGGGGTTGAAATTTGGAAAATTGAAATTTTAGAAACGGATCCACTTACCGTCCAACCGCCATCAGCTATTTCCTGCTCACAGAATACCTTCAAAAACCAATAGGTGGTTCCACGAATTTGCAAATAAAAGACCCCGGACTGTTTCATGCCAGCGTTCAATAAATCAACGCAAGAGAAACCCTATAAAGAAAGGAAAAGATAGAAATTAATTAAAAAGTAGTGACGGGTCTGAAGAGGGACCATAAGGGTATGAAAAGGGACCATAGGGGTTTCAAAAGGGACCTAATAAGGGGGAGCCTTAAAATATTCTTGTAGAAAACTTTTAGAGGCTCTTTGTAGCATACCTTTGAGAGCTTATTTTAAAGGTTTTTAAATTTTTTCTAATAGAAAAGCTTTAGGAGCTTTTAATAAAATACCTTTAAGGGCTTCTTATACAAAAGCTTTAGGGAGTTGTTATAGAAGAGCTTTAAGGCATTCTAATAAAAAACTTATATAAGATCTTTAGAGGATTTTAGTCAAAGAGCTTTAAAGGGCTTTTTGTAGAATACTTTTTAGAGGTTCTAATAGAAGAGCTTTAAGGGCCGCCTATAGAAGGCTTTTAAGGCTTTTTGTAGATGAACTTTTAGGGCTTCGTATGAAAGAGTTTAAAGGACTTCTTATTGAAGAGCTTTAACGGCTTCTTATTAAGACCTTTAGTGCTTAATAAATAAAGTTTTGAGGGCTTGTTATTAAAGAGCTTTTAAAGATTCTAATATTAAAGCTTTAAGGGGTTGTTATTAAAGAGCTTTAGAAGTTTCTATTAAAAAGCTTTAAGGGCTTCTTGTAGAAAACCTTAAAGCACGTCGAATGGAAGAGCTTTAATGTCTTCTTATAGAAGACCTATGTCTTTTTGAAGCCTTTCAAGAGCTTCTTTTATAAGTTCTCTAGGTCTTCTTGTAGAAGACCTTTAAAGATTTCTAATAGAAAAACGTTAAAGCTTTCCAATACGAAAGCTTTAAGAGCTTCTAATTGAAGATGAGGTTTAAGGGCTTTTAATAGGAGTGCTTTAAGTGTTTCTTTTGGAAAAGCATTACGGGCTTTTTTAGAACACGTCTAAGGGCTTCTTATAGAATATCTTTAAGAGCTTTTTAAAGAAGTCCTTTAATAGCTTTTTGTAGTATAGTTTTAATGGCAACTTATTAAAGAACTTTAGAAAAGTTTTTATTGATGGCTTTAAGTTCTTCTCATAGAAGACCTTTATTTTCTTATTATGGAAAATTTCTTCTAATATAAGAGCTTTAAAAGCTTCTAATAGAAAAGCTATAAGGGTTTCATATAGAAGGCTTGTTAAGGGCTTTATATAGAAGTCCGTGTTAAGGGCTTCGTATAGAAGGCCGTTAAGGGCTTGGTATAGAAGGCCTTTAAGGGCTTCCTATAGACGGCCGTTAAGGGCTTCCTATAGAAGGCCGTGTTAAGGGCTTCGTATAGAAGGCCGTGTTAAGGGCTTCGTATAGAAGGCCGTGTTAAGGGCTTCGTATAGAAGGTCGTGTTAAGGGCTTCGTAAGAAGGCCGTGTTAAGGGCTTCGTAAGAAGGCCGTGTTAAGGGCTTCCTATGGAAGTCCGTTAAGGGCTTACTATCGAAGGCCGTTAAGGGCTTCCTATAGAAGGCCGTTAAGGGCTTCCTATAGAAGGCCGTTAAGGGCTTCCTATAGAAGGTCGTTAATGGCTTCCTATAGAAGGCCGTTAAGGGCTTCCTATAGAAGGCCGTTAAGGGCTTCGTACAGAAGGCCGTTAAGGGCTTCGTACAGAAGGCCGTTAAGGGCTTCGTATTGAAGGCCGTGTTAAGGGCTTCGTAAGAAGGCCGTGTTAAGGGCTTCGTATAGAAGGTCGTGTTAAGGGCTTCGTATAGAAGGCCGTGTTAAGAGCTTTGTATAGAAGTCCGTGTTAAGGGCTTCGTATAGAAGGCCGTTAAGGGCTTGGTATAGAAGGCCTTTAAGGGCTTCCTATAGACGGCCGTTAAGGGCTTCCTATAGAAGGCCGTGTTAAGGGCTTCGTATAGAAGGCCGTGTTAAGGGCTTCGTACAGAAGGCCGTGTTAAGAGCTTCGTATAGAAGGCCGTGTTAAGGGCTTCGTATAGAAGGCCGTGTTAAGGGCTTTGTATAGAAGTCCGTGTTAAGGGCTTCGTATAGAAGGCCGTTAAGGGCTTCGTATAGAAGGCCGTGTTAAGGGCTTCGTATAGAAGGCCGTGTTAAGGGCTTCGTATAGAAGGCCGTGAAGGTCTTCGTATAGAAGGCCGTGAAGGTCTTCGTATAGAAGGCCGTGAAGGTCTTCGTATAGAAGGCCCTGTTAAGGGCTTCGTATAGAAGGCCGTTAAGGGCTTCGTATAGAAGGCCGTTAAGGGCTTCGTATAGAAGGCCGTGTTAAGGGCTTCGTATAAAAGGCCGTGTTAAGGGCTTCGTATAGAAGGCCATTTAGGGCTTCGTATAGAAGGCCATTTAGGGCTTCGTATAGAAGGCCGTGTTAAGCGCTTCGTATAGAAGGCCGTGTTAAGCGCTTCGTATAGAAGGCCGTTAAGGTCTTCGTATAGAAGGCCGTTAAGGGCTTCGTATAGAAGGCCGTTAAGGGCTTCGTATAGAAGGCCGTGTTAAGGGCTTCGTATAGAAGGCCGTGTTAAGGGCTTCGTATAGAAGGCCGTGTTAAGGGCTTCGTATAGAAGGCCGTGTTAAGGGCTTCGTATAGAAGGCCGTGTTAAGAGCTTCGTATAGAAGGCCGTGTTAAGGGCTTCGTATAGAAGGCCGTGTTAAGGGCTTCGTATAGAAGGCCGTTAAGGGCTTCGTATAGAAGGCCGTGTTAAGGGCTTCGTATAGAAGGCCGTTAAAGGCTTCCTATAAAAGACCGTTCAGAGCTTCCTATAGAAGACCGTTAAGAGCTTCGTATAGAAGGCCGTTAAGGGCTTCGTATAGAAGGCCGTTAAGGGCTTCGTATAGAAGGCCGTTAAGGGCTTCGTATAGAAAGCCGTTAAGGGCTTCTTATAGAAGGCCGTTAAGGGCTTCGTATAGAAAGCCGTTAAGGGCTTCTTATAGAAGGCCGTGTTAAGGGCTTCGTATAGAAGGCCGTTTTAAGGGCTTCGTATAGAAGACCGCGTTAAGGGCTTCTTATAGAAGGCTGTTAAGGGCTTCGTATAGAAGGCCGTTAAGGGCTTCGTATAGAAGGCCGTTAAAGGCTTCGTATTAAAGGCCGTCTAGGGCTTCGTATAGAAGGCCGTGTTAAGGGCTTCGTATAGAAGGCCGTGTTAAGGGCTTCGTATAGAAGGCCGTGTTAAGAGCTTCGTATAGAAGGCCGTGTTAAGGGCTTCGTATAGAAGGTCGTGTTAAGGGCTTCGTATAGAAGGCCGTTAAGGGCTTCGTATAGAAGGCCGTGTTAAGGGCTTCGTATAGAAGGCCGTTAAAGGCTTCCTATAAAAGACCATTCAGAGCTTCCTATAGAAGACCGTTAAGAGCTTCTTATAGAAGGCCATGTTAAGGGCTTCGTATAGAAGGTCGTTAAGGGCTTCGTATAGAAGTCCGTTAAGAGCTTCGTATAGAACGCCGTGTTAAGGGCTTCGTATAGAAGGCCGTTAAAGGCTTCGTATTAAAGGCCGTGTTAAGGGCTTCGTATAGAAGGCCGTTAAAGGCTTCGTATTAAGGGCGTCTAGGGCTTCGTATAGAAGGCCGTTAAGGGCTTTGTATAGAAGGCCGTTAAGGGCTTCGTATAGAAGGCCGTTAAGGGCTTCGTATAGAAGGCCGTTAAGGGCTTCGTATAGAAGGCCGTTAAGGGCTTCGTATAGAAGGCCGTTAAGGGCTTCGTATAGAAAGCCGTTAAGGCCTTCTTATAGGAGGCCGTTAAGGGCTTCGTATAGAAAGCCGTTAAGGGCTTCTTATAGAAGGCCGTGTTAAGGGCTTCGTATAGAAGGCCGTTTTAAGGGCTTCGTATAGAAGACCGCGTTAAGGGCTTCTTATAGAAGGCTGTTAAGGGCTTCGTATAGAAGGCCGTTAAGGGCTTCGTATAGAAGGCCGTTAAAGGCTTCGTATTAAAGGCCGTCTAGGGCTTCGTATAGAAGGCCGTGTTAAGGGCTTCGTATAGAAGGCCGTGTTAAGGGCTTCGTATAGAAGGCCGTGTTAAGAGCTTCGTATAGAAGGCCGTGTTAAGGGCTTCGTATAGAAGGCCGTGTTAAGGGCTTCGTATAGAAGGCCGTTAAGGGCTTCGTATAGAAGGCCGTGTTAAGGGCTTCGTATAGAAGGCCGTTAAAGGCTTCGTATTAAAGGCCGTCTAGGGCTTCGTATAGAAGGCCGTGTTAAGGGCTTCGTATAGAAGGCCGTGTTAAGGGCTTCGTATAGAAGGCCGTGTTAAGAGCTTCGTATAGAAGGCCGTGTTAAGGGCTTCGTATAGAAGGCCGTGTTAAGGGCTTCGTATAGAAGGCCGTTAAGGGCTTCGTATAGAAGGCCGTGTTAAGGGCTTCGTATAGAAGGCCGTTAAGGGCTTCGTATAGAAGGCCGTTAAGGGCTTCGTATAGAAGGCCGTTAAGGGCTTCGTATAGAAGGCCGTTAAGGGCTTCGTATAGAAAGCCGTTAAGGCCTTCTTATAGAAGGCCGTTAAGGGCTTCGTATAGAAAGCCGTTAAGGGCTTCTTATAGAAGGCCGTGTTAAGGGCTTCGTATAGAAGGCCGTTTTAAGGGCTTCGTATAGAAGACCGCGTTAAGGGCTTCTTATAGAAGGCTGTTAAGGGCTTCGTATAGAAGGCCGTTAAGGGCTTCGTATAGAAGGCCGTTAAAGGCTTCGTATTAAAGGCCGTCTAGGGCTTCGTATAGAAGGCCGTGTTAAGGGCTTCGTATAGAAGGCCGTGTTAAGGGCTTCGTATAGAAGGCCGTGTTAAGAGCTTCGTATAGAAGGCCGTGTTAAGGGCTTCGTATAGAAGGCCGTGTTAAGGGCTTCGTATAGAAGGCCGTTAAGGGCTTCGTATAGAAGGCCGTGTTAAGGGCTTCGTATAGAAGGCCGTTAAAGGCTTCCTATAAAAGACCGTTCAGAGCTTCCTATAGAAGACCGTTAAGAGCTTCTTATAGAAGGCCATGTTAAGGGCTTCGTATAGAAGGCCGTTAAGGGCTTCGTATAGAAGTCCGTTAAGGGCTTCGTATAGAACGCCGTGTTAAGGGCTTCGTATAGAAGGCCGTGTTAAGGGCTTCGTATAGAAGGCCGTGTTAAGGGCTTCGTATAGAAGGCCGTGTTAAGGGCTTCGTATAGAAGGCCGTGTTAAGAGCTTCGTATAGAAGGCCGCGTTAAGGGCTTCGTATAGAAGGCCGTGTTAAGGGCTTCGTATAGAAGGCCGTGTTAAGGGCTTCGTATAGAAGGCCGTGTTAAGGGCTTCGTATAGAAGGCTGTTAAAGGCTTCGTATTAAAGGCCGTCTAGGGCTTCGTATAGAAGGCCGTGTTAAGGGCTTCGTATAGAAGGCCGTTAAAGGCTTCGTATTAAGGGCGTCTAGGGCTTCGTATAGAAGGCCGTTAAGGGCTTTGTATAGAAGGCCGTTAAGGGCTTCGTATAGAAGGCCGTTAAGGGCTTCGTATAGAAGGCCGTTAAGGGCTTCGTATAGAAGGCCGTTAAGGGCTTCGTATAGAAAGCCGTTAAGGGCTTCTTATAGAAGGCCGTTAAGGGCTTCGTATAGAAAGCCGTTAAGGGTTTCTTATAGAAGGCCGTGTTAAGGGCTTCGTATAGAAGGCCGTTTTAAGGGCTTCGTATAGAAGACCGCGTTAAGGGCTTCTTATAGAAGGCTGTTAAGGGCTTCGTATAGAAGGCCGTTAAGGGCTTCGTATAGAAGGCCGTTGTGAGGGCTTCGTATAGAAGGCCGTTGTGAGGGCTTCGTATAGAAGGCCGTTGTAAGGGCTTCGTATAGAAAGCCGTTGTAAGGGCTTCGTATAGAAGGCCGTTAAGGGCTTCGTATAAGGGCATCTTAAAGAAGGCCGTTAAGGGCTTCGCATAAAAGGCCGTTAAGGGCTTCGTATAGAAGGCCGTTAAGGGCTTCGTATAGAAGGCCGTTAAGGGCTTCGTATAGAAGGCCGTTAAGGGCTTCGTATAGAAGGCCGTTAAGGGCTTCGTATAGAAGGCCGTTAAGGGCTTCGTATAGAAGGCCGTTAAGGGCTTCGTATAGAAGGCCGTTAAGGGCTTCGTATAGAAGGCCGTTAAGGGCTTCGTATAGAAGGCCGTTAAGGGCTTCGTATAGAAGGCTGTTAAGGGCTTCGTATAGAAGGCCGTTAAGGGCTTCGTATAGAAGGCCGTTAAGGGCTTCGTATAGAAGGCCGTTAAGGGCTTCGTATAGAAGGCCGTTAAAGGCTTCCTATAAAAGACCGTTCAGAGCTTCCTATAGAAGACCGTTAAGAGCTTCTTATAGAAGGCCGTTAAGGGCTTCGTATAGAAGGCCGTGTTAAGGGCTTCGTATAGAAGGCCGTGTTAAGGGCTTCGTATAGAAGGCCGTGTTAAGGGCTTCGTATAGAAGGCCGTGTTAAGGGCTTCGTATAGAAGGCCGCGTTAAGGGCTTCGTATAGAAGGCCGTGTTAAGGGCTTCGTATAGAAGGCCGTGTTAAGGGCTTCGTATAGAAGGCTGTTAAAGGCTTCGTATTAAAGGCCGTCTAGGGCTTCGTATAGAAGGCCGTGTTAAGGGCTTCGTATAGAAGGCCGTTAAAGGCTTCGTATTAAGGGCGTCTAGGGCTTCGTATAGAAGGCCGTTAAGGGCTTTGTATAGAAGGCCGTTAAGGGCTTCGTATAGAAGGCCGTTAAGGGCTTCGTATAGAAGGCCGTTAAGGGCTTCGTATAGAAGGCCGTTAAGGGCTTCGTATAGAAGGCCGTTAAGGGCTTCGTATAGAAAGCCGTTAAGGGCTTCTTATAGAAGGCCGTTAAGGGCTTCGTATAGAAAGCCGTTAAGGGCTTCTTATAGAAGGCCGTGTTAAGGGCTTCGTATAGAAGGCCGTTTTAAGGGCTTCGTATAGAAGACCGCGTTAAGGGCTTCTTATAGAAGGCTGTTAAGGGCTTCGTATAGAAGGCCGTTAAGGGCTTCGTATAGAAGGCCGTTGTGAGGGCTTCGTATAGAAGGCCGTTGTAAGGGCTTCGTATAGAAAGCCGTTGTAAGGGCTTCGTATAGAAGGCCGTTAAGGGCTTCGTATAAGGGCATCTTAAAGAAGGCCGTTAAGGGCTTCGTATAAGGGCATCTTAAAGAAGGCCGTTAAGGGCTTCGCATAAAAGGCCGTTAAGGGCTTCGTATAGAAGGCCGTTAAGGGCTTCGTATAGAAGGCCGTTAAGGGCTTCGTATAGAAGGCCGTTAAGGGCTTCGTATAGAAGGCTGTTAAGGGCTTCGTATAGAAGGCCGTTAAGGGCTTCGTATAGAAGGCCGTTAAAGGCTTCCTATAAAAGACCGTTCAGAGCTTCCTATAGAAGACCGTTAAGAGCTTCTTATAGAAGACCGTTAAAGGCTTCGTATTAAAGGCCGTCTAGGGCTTCGTATAGAAGGCCGTGTTAAGGGCTTCGTATAGAAGGCCGTGTTAAGGGCTTCGTATAGAAGGCCGTGTTAAGAGCTTCGTATAGAAGGCCGTGTTAAGGGCTTCGTATAGAAGGCCGTGTTAAGGGCTTCGTATAGAAGGCCGTTAAGGGCTTCGTATAGAAGGCCGTGTTAAGGGCTTCGTATAGAAGGCCGTTAAAGGCTTCCTATAAAAGACCGTTCAGAGCTTCCTATAGAAGACCGTTAAGAGCTTCTTATAGAAGGCCATGTTAAGGGCTTCGTATAGAACGCCGTGTTAAGGGCTTCGTATAGAACGCCGTGTTAAGGGCTTCGTATAGAAGGCCGTGTTAAGGGCTTCGTATAGAAGGCCGTGTTAAGGGCTTCGTATAGAAGGCCGTGTTAAGGGCTTCGTATAGAAGGCCGCGTTAAGGGCTTCGTATAGAAGGCCGTGTTAAGGGCTTCGTATAGAAGGCCGTGTTAAGGGCTTCGTATAGAAGGCTGTTAAAGGCTTCGTATTAAAGGCCGTCTAGGGCTTCGTATAGAAGGACGTTAAAGGCTTCGTATTAAGGGCGTCTAGGGCTTCGTATAGAAGGCCGTTAAGGGCTTTGTATAGAAGGCCGTTAAGGGCTTCGTATAGAAGGCCGTTAAGGGCTTCGTATAGAAGGCCGTTAAGGGCTTCGTATAGAAGGCCGTTAAGGGCTTCGTATAGAAGGCCGTTAAGGGCTTCGTATAGAAGGCCGTTAAGGGCTTCGTATAGAAGGCCGTTAAGGGCTTCGTATAGAAAGCCGTTAAGGGCTTCTTATAGAAGGCCGTTAAGGGCTTCGTATAGAAAGCCGTTAAGGGCTTCTTATAGAAGGCCGTGTTAAGGGCTTCGTATAGAAGGCCGTTTTAAGGGCTTCGTATAGAAGACCGCGTTAAGGGCTTCTTATAGAAGGCTGTTAAGGGCTTCGTATAGAAGGCCGTTAAGGGCTTCGTATAGAAGGCCGTTGTGAGGGCTTCGTATAGAAGGCCGTTGTAAGGGCTTCGTATAGAAAGCCGTTGTAAGGGCTTCGTATAGAAGGCCGTTAAGGGCTTCGTATAAGGGCATCTTAAAGAAGGCCGTTAAGGGCTTCGTATAAGGGCATCTTAAAGAAGGCCGTTAAGGGCTTCGCATAAAAGGCCGTTAAGGGCTTCGTATAGAAGGCCGTTAAGGGC
Source organism: Musca autumnalis (assembly GCF_047663935.1). NCBI lineage: Eukaryota > Metazoa > Arthropoda > Insecta > Diptera > Muscidae > Musca > Musca autumnalis. Next base: position 30,686,695 of record NW_027412088.1, read on the forward strand.
TTCGTATAGAAGGCCGTTAAGGGCTTCGTATAGAAGGCCGTTAAGGGCTTCGTATAGAAGGCCGTTAAGGGCTTCGTATAGAAGGCCGTTAAGGGCTTCGTATAGAAGGCTGTTAAGGGCTTCGTATAGAAGGCCGTTAAGGGCTAGGGCTTCGTATAGAAGGCCGTGTTAAGGGCTTCGTATAGAAGGCCGTGTTAAGGGCTTCGTATAGAAGGCCGTGTTAAGAGCTTCGTATAGAAGGCCGTGTTAAGGGCTTCGTATAGAAGGCCGTGTTAAGGGCTTCGTATAGAAGGCCGTTAAGGGCTTCGTATAGAAGGCCGTGTTAAGGGCTTCGTATAGAAGGCCGTTAAAGGCTTCCTATAAAAGACCGTTCAGAGCTTCCTATAGAAGACCGTTAAGAGCTTCTTATAGAAGGCCATGTTAAGGGCTTCGTATAGAACGCCGTGTTAAGGGCTTCGTATAGAACGCCGTGTTAAGGGCTTCGTATAGAAGGCCGTGTTAAGGGCTTCGTATAGAAGGCCGTGTTAAGGGCTTCGTATAGAAGGCCGTGTTAAGGGCTTCGTATAGAAGGCCGTGTTAAGGGCTTCGTATAGAAGGCCGTGTTAAGGGCTTCGTATAGAAGGCCGTGTTAAGGGCTTCGTATAGAAGGCCGCGTTAAGGGCTTCGTATAGAAGGCCGTGTTAAGGGCTTCGTATAGAAGGCTGTTAAAGGCTTCGTATTAAAGGCCGTCTAGGGCTTCGTATAGAAGGCCGTGTTAAGGGCTTCGTATAGAAGGACGTTAAAGGCTTCGTATTAAGGGCGTCTAGGGCTTCGTATAGAAGGCCGTTAAGGGCTTTGTATAGAAGGCCGTTAAGGGCTTCGTATAGAAGGCCGTTAAGGGCTTCGTATAGAAGGCCGTTAAGGGCTTCGTATAGAAGGCCGTTAAGGGCTTCGTATAGAAGGCCGTTAAGGGCTTCGTATAGAAGGCCGTTAAGGGCTTCGTATAGAAGGCCGTTAAGGGCTTCGTATAGAAGGCCGTTAAGGGCTTCGTATAGAAGGCCGTTAAGGGCTTCTTATAGAAGGCCGTTAAGGGCTTCGTATAGAAAGCCGTTAAGGGCTTCGTATAGAAAGCCGTTAAGGGCTTCTTATAGAAGGCCGTGTTAAGGGCTTCGTATAGAAGGCCGTTTTAAGGGCTTCGTATAGAAGACCGCGTTAAGGGCTTCTTATAGAAGGCTGTTAAGGGCTTCGTATAGAAGGCCGTTAAGGGCTTCGTATAGAAGGCCGTTGTGAGGGCTTCGTATAGAAGGCCGTTGTAAGGGCTTCGTATAGAAAGCCGTTGTAAGGGCTTCGTATAGAGGGCCGTTAAGGGCTTCGTATAAGGGCATCTTAAAGAAGGCCGTTAAGGGCTTCGTATAAGGGCATCTTAAAGAAGGCCGTTAAGGGCTTCGCATAAAAGGCCGTTAAGGGCTTCGCATAGAAGGCCGTTAAGGGCTTCGTATAGAAGGCCGTTAAGGGCTTCGTATAGAAGCCCGTTAAGGGCTTCGTATAGAAGGCCGTTAAGGGCTTCGTATAGAAGGCCGTTAAGGGCTTCGTATAGAAGGCTGTTAAGGGCTTCGTATAGAAGGCCGTTAAGGGCTTCGTATAGAAGGCCGTTAAGGGCTTCGTATAGAAGGCCGTTAAGGGCTTCGTATAGAAGGTCGTTAAGGGCTTCGTATAGAAGGTCGTTAAGGGCTTCGTATAGAAGGCCGTTAAGGGCTTCGTATGGAAGGCCGTTGTGAGGGCTTCGTATAGAAGGCCGTTGTAAGGGCTTCGTATAGAAAGCCGTTGTAAGGGCTTCGTATAGAAGGCCGTGTTAAGGGCTTCGTATAGAAGGCCGTTAAGGGCTTCGTATAAGGGCATCTTAAAGAAGGCCGTTAAGGGCTTCGCATAAAAGGCCGTTAAGGGCATCTTAAAGAAGGCCGTTAAGGGCTTCGTATAGAAGGCCGTTAAGGGCTTCGTATAGAAGGCCGTTAAGGGCTTCGTATAGAAGGCCGTTAAGGGCTTCGTATAGAAGGCCGTTAAGGGCTTCGTATAGAAGGCCGTTAAGGGCTTCGTATAGAAGGCCGTTAAGGCTTCGTATAGAAGGCCGTTAAGGGCTTCGTATAGAAGGTCGTTAAGGGCTTCGTATAGAAGGTCGTTAAGGGCTTCGTATAGAAGGCCGTTAAGGGCTTCGTATGGAAGGCCGTTGTGAGGGCTTCGTATAGAAGGCCGTTGTAAGGGCTTCGTATAGAAAGCCGTTGTAAGGGCTTCGTATAGAAGGCCGTGTTAAGGGCTTCGTATAGAAGGCCGTTAAGGGCTTCGTATAAGGGCATCTTAAAGAAGGCCGTTAAGGGCTTCGCATAAAAGGCCGTTAAGGGCATCTTAAAGAAGGCCGTTAAGGGCTTCGTATAGAAGGCCGTTAAGGGCTTCGTATAGAAGGCCGTTAAGGGCTTCGTATAGAAGGCCGTTAAGGGCTTCGTATAGAAGGCCGTTAAGGGCTTCGTATAGAAGGCCGTTAAGGGCTTCGTATAGAAGGCCGTTAAGGGCTTCGTATAGAAGGCCGTTAAGGCTTCGTATAGAAGGCCGTTAAGGGATTCGTATAGAAGGCCGTTAAGGGCTTCGTATAGAAGGCCGTTAAGGGATTCGTATAGAAGGCCGTTAAGGGATTCGTATAGAAGGCCGTTAAGGGATTCGTATAGAAGGCCGTTAAGGGATTCGTATAGAAGGCCGTTAAGGGATTCGTATAGAAGGCCGTTAAGGGATTCGTATAGAAGGCCGTTAAGGGATTCGTATAGAAGGCCGTTAAGGGATTCGTATAGAAGGCCGTTAAGGGATACGTATAGAAGGCCGTTAAGGGATTCGTATAGAAGGCCGTTAAGGGATTCGTATAGAAGGCCGTTAAGGGATTCGTATAGAAGGCCGTTAAGGGATTCATATAGAAGGACGTTAAGGGATTCGTGTAGAAGGCCGTTAAGGGCTTCGTATAGAAGGCCGTTAAGGGCTTCGTATAGAAGGCCGTTAAGGGCTTCGTATAGAAGGCCGTTAAGGGCTTCGTATAGAAGGCCGTGTTAAGGGCTTCGTATAGAAGGCCGTGTTAAGGGCTTCGTATAGAAGGCCGTGTTAAGGGCTTCGTATAGAAGGCCGTGTTAGGGGCTTCGTATAGAAGGCCGTGTTAAGGGCTTCGTATAGAAGGCCGTGTTAAGGGCTTCGTATAAAAGGCCGTGTTAAGGGCGTCGTATAGAAGGCCGTGTTAAGGGCTTCGTATAGAAGGCCGTGTTAAGGGCTTCGTATAGAAGGCCGTGTTAAGGGCTTCGTATAGAAGGCCGTGTTAAGGGCTTCGTATAGAAGGCCGTGTTAAGGGCTTCGTATAGAAGGCCGTGTTAAGGGCTTCGTATAGAAGGCCGTGTTAAGGGCTTCGTATAGAAGGCCGTGTTAAGGGCTTCGTATAGAAGGCCGTGTTAAGGGCTTCGTATAGAAGGCCGTGTTAAGGGCTTCGTATAGAAGGCCGTTAAGGCTTGCTATAGAAGGCCGTTAAGGGCTTCGTGTAGAAGGTTACATGTTGCGTATACATATTGTCGCCAGTTATACGCCACATTACCATTATAAACTCTGAAATGCCCTCCCGACACTAACTAAAGTGACAAATAATAGAAATTTGATGGTTTTTATAGAAGATCTTCAAGGGCTTTCTTTAGAAGACCTTTAAGAGCTTTTTATTGAAGCTCTTCAAGGGCTTCTAATAGAAAAGCCTTAAGGACTTTTTATTGAGAAGCTGTAAGGTCTTCTTGTAAAATAGTTTTGAGGTCTCATTATAAGGATTTCTTAGATAAGAGATTTAAGGTCTACTTAGTGAAAAGCTTTTAGGTCTTCGTATGAAAGGTCTTTAAGTCGTCCTTTTAGGAAAACTTCAAGGTCTACTTATAGAATAGCTTTAAGGTCTTCTTATAGAATAGCTTTAAGGTCTTCTTATAGAATAGCTTTAAGGTCTTCTTATAGAATAGCTTTAAGGTCTTCTTATAGAAGAGCTTTAAGGTCTTCTTTTTATAGAAGAGTTTTATGGTCTTCTTAAAGAAAAGCTTTCAGATTTTTTAGAGACCTTTAAGAGCTTCTTCTACAAGACATTTTAAAGTTTCTTCCTTTAAGAAGATCTTCAAGGGCTTTCTTTAGAAGACCTTTAAGAACTTTTTATTGAAGCTCTTCAAGGGCTTATAATAGAAAAGCCTTAAGGTCTTTTTATTGAGAAGTTATAAGGTCTTCTTGAAAAATATTTTTGAGGTCTCATTATAAGGATTTCTTATTGAAGAGATTTAAGGTCTTCTTTGTGAAAAGCTTTTAGGTATTCGTATGAAAGATCTTTAAGGCTTTCATTTAGAAAAAATCAAGGTCTACTTATAGAAGAGCTTTAAGGTCTCCTTATAGAATGTTTTAGAAGGGCTTTAAGGTCTTCTTTTAGAAGAGCTTTACGGTATTTACAGAAGAGTTTTGTGGTCTTCTTATAGAAAGGCCTTCGAAGTCTTTTTAGAAGACCTTCAAGAGCTTCTTCTAGAAGACATTTTAAAGTTTCTTCCTTTGAGAGTTTTTTTTATGGAAGATCTTCAAGGGCTTCTAATAGAAAAGCCTTAAGATCTTTTTATTAAGGAGCTTTAAGGTCTTCTTATGAAATAGTTCTGAGGTTTTTTTACAGAAGAGCCTTAAGGACTTCTTAGAGAAGAGATTTAATGTCGTCTTAGTGAAGAGCTTTAAGGTCTTCGTATAAAAGGTCTGTAAGACCTTCTTATAGAAAAACTTCAAGGTTTCCTTATAGAAGAGCTTTACGGTCTGCGTGTAGAAGAGCTTTAAGATCTATAAGAAGATCTTAAAGCTTTAAGGCATTCTTTTAGAAGAGTTTTATGGTTTTCTTAAAGAAAAGCTATCAGGGTTTTTTCATAAGACCTTTAAAAGATTCTTCTAGAAGTCCTTTTAAAATTTCTTCTAGATGAGCTTTTAGAGCTTCATATAGAATATCGTTAAGGGCCTTTAAGGGCTTCTTTTAGAAGAGCTTTAAGGGCTTCTCTTAGAAACCTTTAGAGCTTATATTAGAAGATCATTAAATGCTTATCTAAGAAGATATTTAAGAGCTTCTTATAGAATACTTTTAGGGGCTTCTTTAGAAGATTGCCAAGGGCTGCTTTTAGAAGATGTTTGAGGGTTTTTTTTAAAGACGACCTTTGTGGGCTTTTAGAGGACCTTTGAAGGCCTTTTTATAGAAAAGCTTTAATGATTTCTTATAGAGGACCTTTTGCGGTTTCTTTTTGTAGATCTTCAAGGGTTCTTATGCAAGATCTTTGAGGTTTTTCTAGTAGACTTCTTATAGAAAAGCTTTAATGACGTCTGATAGAACACCGTTTAATGTATCTTATACAAAGCTTTTGTATAAGGCCTTAATAACTAATATTAATATTACCTTAAATCTAAAATCCAACTCACCTTTACATCCTTTATGGTTAATATATCTGTGGTAAATGTGCTATTCACCACCGATGGTTTATTCTTAACACTGGGGAATATAATGCCACCTTTACGCGACAATGGCTTGGAAGATGACGAAGACATTTGCGAAGCGGTTGACGATGATGATGAAGTACTGCTTACGGTTGAAGACGATGTCGAAGAAGAAGCCGAAGTTGTTGAAGTGGACGATGATGATGATGATGAAGTAGTTTGATTAAAATTAACACCTGCAGCATTTGTGGTGGGTATTGGGGTTGTAGAAGCAAATGTACCCGAGGATGGATAGGAAGAAGCCAACACTACAGAGGGTGTGGTAATTACGGACGAGGACGAAGAAGATGAAGAGAAGGAGGATGAAGAAGAAGAGGAGGACGAAGAGGAAGAAGAATGTGTTGAGGTTGGTGTAGGTGTTGTTGCTCCCAATGAAGCAGTTGAGGGTGTTGTTTGAGCTGTTGTTGTTGTGGAACTACTACTTTGTACGGTATAATCATCTATGACGGAGTATCTACGATAACAGGAGGGGTATTTTTTGGTAAATATACATATAAAGTTTTTGTTTTGGTATTGTGTAGATTGGCTTATGTGGCTAAAAGGTAGGTAGGAAGGTTGTTGTTGTTCTATTACCAATAGTTACCCCAAAGGGGTAGAGGGGGGAAGGAGAGAAAGACACATTGTGTTGTGGGGAAATTTTGATTTTTTTTATTAAAGGAAAAGGAGAAAGTTGGAATAAATTTAGAACTTTTTTTAAATCATTACAATATTCCAAGGATACTTGAGACTCATTTACAGACAATTCCATTGATCCTGAAATCCTTTTTAAGAAGACAAAAAAGTCCTATGACAGACGCGGAAGTATGTCACAAGAAGTTTTTGAAACAAAGAACTCTTTACACAGAATCAAATATTTCTTAAATATATCAGCGTCATCCAGTAGACCTCAGGAACCTGAGGATTTTTTTCTGTAGAAAAAAGTGTTTTCAATGACCTGAGGAATTTTTGTTCTATTGAGGACCTGATGAATTTTTTCTAAAGAAAATAGTACGCTCAGGGATCTGAGAATTTTTTATCTATAGAAAAAAAGCGTCCTCATGGAACTGAGGATTTTTTCTATAGAAAAAAGAGGGTTTTCAGGGACCTGAGGATTTTTTCTAAAGTAAAAGTCTCCTTAGGGGTCTGAAGAATTTTTTGCACTCTCAATTGTTTATTCCATCTTTCTTCCTTTTTTCCATCTTTACTAAGAACCAACCTTTCAAACCAAAATAGGAAAAAAACAAAACATCATTAAAAAAGTTCAACCCACCTATTGGGATCATATTCCACCAAACGATCAATTGTTGGATCCATTAATAATTCCGCTGGAACTGGCCTCTGGGCCAGCAGTTGGACATCATCTTCTTGTTTCTTCAAACGTTTCTCCACCATATCCAAATTGTTGATAATTAAATTTGTCTTGGTTTTCAAATCCTGATGAATTTCACCAATTGCTCTTTCCTGGCGTTGTGTCTGTGTCAGTAGGGCATCCGATTTGGGTAGTAAGTGATCCACCGAAGATTTTGTGCCCACCACAACATCCCACACTTCATCCATTTTTTCCGATACCGATACCATTGGACTTATTTTCTTAACCAAAGCATCAATTTTACTTGACTTTATCAAAGGCATTGCTGTGGTGGTGGCATTTACATTATTAAAATCGGAATGATGATCGACCACGGCCTCATGAATATCACCCACCATTCGCAACATGCGTCCAACATTTTCCGATACAATGTTAATGTGAAACTGCAATTTCTTATCAATATTATCTGTAGTGTCGCGTAGTTCACTCAGCTCATTGGAAACATGTGACATAACCTCTGCATTCATGGCCTTGGTGATTTCAATGACATTCATGCTGATGGGTTTCTTTTCGCTAGCCTCTGCATTGAATTCATCAACTTGCAGCAAATTATTGTCGATTTGATTTTTCAATCCCTCCAATTTGGAGTCAATGTCACTGACTTTTTGATCCAGCAGAACTAGGCGACTGTCCAGTTGAATGGTTGATGAAGCCGGAGAGGATGTACGTGCTGAACGACCATTGCTGGCAGTTCCTGTTCGACGATTTGTATCCGTATTAAGAGCTGCTGCTGCTGCCGTGGCTGAATCAATAATATCATTGGATATTTTCACATCTAACGAACGCAATTTTGAAATAACAGAATCGGTTTTAATTAAATTATCTGAAACACGATTATCCAAAATTTCCATACGCCGCATCATATGTTCCACAGATTTATCCAAGTTGTCAATACGTTTCAATTTACCCTCCAAGGTGTTGATGATCACTTCGAAAATGTTGAGTAACTGTTGTTCTCTGAAAGAAAGGGGAGAAGAAAAAATAATTAATGAAAGGAAAGGGAAATAAAGAATTAAAATAACAACAACAAACAAATAAAATAACAGAAAACTTCAAACCATAGAGAGTAAAATCTACAACGGTTGCATGTTGCGTATACATATTGTCGCTAGTTATACGCCACCTTATACAGATTTTTCTTTTTAAGCCTTTAGAATGTGTAAAAAACATCCCGAAAAAAAATTTGTAAAAAATTACAGATGAGGTCAAATCCCACACTGCCCCGTTTTATGCCCAGGATTGACTTGGAGGAATCTTAGATCAGGGCTGCTACGGAATGAGTGCTACGAGCTCATTTGGTCCGTGCTGGGATAGAAAAGAGCCTTGGTTTGTTTGTTATATGTCATATGTCCATACCGGCGAGATTTATTAAATGCAGGGAATGGCTGCACTTACGAGGCTCTGCTTTTAGCTGGCTCCAGGACAACTGGGATGGGAGTTATGTTTCTGTTTGTTGCACCAGATCGTATCCCAGCGTGGCTCCAACTTCGTCATCGGATTCATTATCGTGTCCAAAATATGAGACACCCCGCAGTCTCTAAAAAAACGCAGCATCTAATACCACATGTTGTTGTTCAGCGACACTTTTTTCGAAAGGATCGAAAAAACGGAGAAGGATGTCTTGCTCTCCTTATACACCAGTATCGCATTAGCTCGGTTCTAGTGACCCAACATCGAATATATGGAGGTAGTAATAAAGTGTGGGACTGGCGAGGTAGAGTTGTTTAACGTGTTCGTACCGCCGATGAATGCTTGATGCTTGTCATGAGCTTTGGCATTCAGCAATTGGCAATGATAAGAGGCGTAAAGCGGCAGTCGAGCAAATTGATAGCTCCACATTTTGCAAGGGTTGAGAAGAGATTGCCACAGCTCGCCAGACATCACCACTGTGACATCCGGTCAGATAAATAACATGTCCTGTAAACCCCTTATTTTCCTTGGCTCAGACGATTTTCCGATCATTGTCTCCGTTAACAGACCACTCGAATTCATAACCTTTGACCGCTGTACTTTTCTGAACCATGGAAGACTGACAAGGGTTTAGAGAATTTACCAATGACCGCTTAAGCAAGCTGTCCATTCCCTCATATCCTCGGGTTACTGGGAGACTTTTCAGGGACATCATCCCTCGCTACGTACCTGTCGATTGAATACCCAAAATAAGACCAAATTTCCCGGCTAACGCGGCGGGACTAGTAATTGAGCATAATGAGCTTCGTCATACGAACCCCAAAGACCGAACAGTTAGAGAACATACTCTAGATGTCAACAAGTAAGAAAGTATCAGTCGGCTTTGCCGACAGAGATATACCCTCAGTCTGTGTGTATTGAAACAATTTTTGCCCAAAAACGTATATATTTAGGGGGTTTTAAAAATTTTGGGCGTTTGAACCGACAAAAATGTTGATTAGGATTGGAGATCAAAAGTTTTGCGGAGGAGATACTAAAAGGAATGGATCGACATTAACCATTATGGATCTCCAGCCACTACATATGGTGCCATAGGGGTTTTTACACTCTTCCGGCTGTTTGCTCAAGAAGTATGGACTTGCCCCTGATAAAAACTTTTACCATCGTAATTGAGGCAGCGAATGCAAGTTGCTTGAACAAAAATCAAAGTGATTCGATCGCAGGTCTTAAAGTGAACTTATCCGAAATTTTGTGTGGGAGGTACCGGATGGAGTGGACAAAGGTAGTCCATATTTGAACCTGATCTATATCTGGTGGACACATTAGGATGTGTAAAGTATGGACCAATTCAGCCACTCCCTTCAAGAGTTACCGTACGAACAATTTGTCCGAACATTTTTGAACTTTTGTTGGGGAGGTTCCTGAAGGGGTGGACCGATATGGCTTATCTTCGAACTTGAACTATGTTTGGACAAAATATTACTAAGACAAAATTTTGGACCGAATCGGCAGATCCGTTCTAGAGTTATCTTGCGCTTCAACCACCTCATACGGTGTCATAGGCATTTTTTTTTGCAAGTTTCATGCTATTTTCTCAGGAAGTATGGACTTGCCGCTAATGAAACTTGTACCGTCGTATGCGGGGCAGTGAATACAAGTTGCTAAAATAAAAATCAAAGCGATTCGTGAGATGGCCCTAAACTGAACTTTTCCGAAATTTTGTGTGGGAGGTACCCGAAGGAGTGGACCGATTGAGTCCATATTGAAACCTTAAATAAGTCTGGTACAAATTTCACGATGTGCAAAGTATGGACCAAATCGGTTACTCCCTTCAAGAGTTATCGTGCACACAAAATTTTCGAACATTTTCGAACTTTTGTGTGGGAGGTACCTGAAGGAGTGGACCGATATGGCCCATCTTCGAACTTAAACTAAGTTTGGGCAAAATATTACGAAAGCCAAAATTTGAACCGAATCGGTTCATCCCTTCGAGAGTTATCGTGCGCTCCAACCAGCCAGCCAGACAGTCAGACAGACGGACGGACATTGCTCAATCGACTCCAAATTGTCTGAAACACATTTCGTCCAAACATACTTGGGGTCTAAAACGATTATTTCGCACATTTTGCCCGTATGAAAGTGTATATACCCTTTCTAGCCTAAAGGCTGAGGGTATAAAAAGCCGGACAAAGTGAATTGTGGGCAACGTTTAAATCATTCTCGCATCCTGGTAGACGAGTAGCGAAAGCAATGCATCATTGGTTTCGGATTAAGTGAATTGTGGGCAACGGTTAAATCACTCTCGAATCCGGAAAAGAAGGATGTTAGAATGGCTGTTATGATCAACGGTCTGACAGGTGAGATCCGAAGAGGTACGCGTGTTATTTTTAAGTTAAGTTTAAGGAGAACCGCCGAAGAGGTGCTTGATATGCCGTGTCATCCGAGGAAGTACCACCACAATTTCCGATGAACGTTGGATCCACACGGAATGTCAGTGGTAATGCTTAAGCAACTGGATGAACCCTGAGTTGAGCATAAATCTATCGTTAGCCACCCATATTGTACCTGAAGCCTAATTCCTCAATCTATGCTAGCCACTTGGGAAGGTGGCACAGAGGCCCCGCTACTTCAGCCAGGCCAGAATTCCTTCCTGTCGCCAGTAGCTAACACCCTAGAGGCACTACTTCTCCCCTTGAAGCAGTTTACCAGTTGCATATATCCACACATATGCATCAGTCGAGGACTGAAGCCGTGCCACCAAACCTTTATGAATCTTGAACTATCGTAAGCCTTCGATACCGTCAACCATACCTAGCAGTTCGAGAAGACCTGTAGAGTGAAACCAGGAGTTCCCCAAGGCAGGGGATTTCTGAAATTCCACATACTCCAGGCGGCATAGAGATCGTAATGTATGCGGATGATTGTTCGATCTTGGCTGCGGGTCCTATCTTCGATGACATATGTGAAAGGTTTCATGTCTACATAGCTGACCTAGTGCAGTTCTTCCATCTGGGGAATATGAAAATATCCGTCCTTAAATGCACAGCCACACTCTTCACCATCTGGACGGCTGAAAGGAGGCCTATGACCCATCGAAGGCCTTCGATACCGTCAACCGTGCCCAGCAGTTCGAGAAGATCTGTAGAGTGAAACCGGGAGTTCCCCAAGGCAGGGGATTTCTGAAATTCCACATACTCCAGACCGCATATAGATCGTAATGTATGCGGATGATTGTACGATCTTGGCGTCGGGTCCTATCATCGATGACATATGTGATAGGTTAAATGTCTACATAGCTGACCTAGTGCAGTTCTTTCATCTGAGGAATATGAAAATATCCGCCCTTAAATACACTGCCACACTCTTCACCAACTGGACGGATGAAATGAGGCCCCCCGAATATATTGGTCGATGGTATACTGATTCCGAACGCTAATTACCACAAAATATTAACAGTAATGTTCGATAGCATGTTTAAGTCACGCGGAAGCACAAGCCATCTGAAGTAGGCTGACCGGCAGCACTTGGGGTTCTGACAAAGAAACCTTGTTGACTTCTTATAAAGCAATAGTCCAGTCTGTGGTTAAATATACGGTGCCAGTGTGTCATGCAAATGTTAGGGCTACGCAGTGGAAGAATATTCAAACTTGTCAGATTGCCGAACTGAGGGCTGCCACATGGTCAGGTGAAATCTCCATGATCTACAGAAAGGTTCAAAGGTACAAGGGATAACCTCTAGATCAACGAGCTTATCAAACAAGCTTGAATAGCATTCACACTGATGTTGCTCCGCAGGCAACGGTGGTGCTGGATTAACGTGGACACCTGCCTTGACGACTTAACCCCATGGTTAACTCAACACCGGGTTGGTTACAGGCGACCAACCAACGCCCCCTTCACCGTAATGAGGTGCCAATTGTGTTCAAGTGTTGACCCTGTTTACCACCTTGGTTTGGTGCGGAACCCATCTAAAATGCCTGTTTTTATACCCTCAGCCTTTAGGCTAAGGAGGGTATATACACTTTGATACGATGAAAATGTGCCTCATCGAAATAATGGTTTTAGACCCCAAGTATGTTTGGACGAAATGTGTTTCAGACAATTTGGAGTCGATCTAGCCATGTCCGTCCGTCTGTCTGTCTGTCTGTCCTGCTGGCTGGAGCGCACGATAACTCTCGAACGAATGAACAGATTCGGTTCAAATTTTCGTAATATTTTGCCCAAACTTAGTTTAAGTTCGAAGATGAGCTACATCGGTCCAAACCCTCCGGTACCTCCCCCACAAAAGTTCGAAAATGTTCGGAAAGTTTGTGCGCCCAATAACTCTTGAAGGGAGTGACGAATTTGGTCCATACTTTGTATAGCGTAAACCTTCTACCAGAGTAATATGAAGTTCGAATATGGTCTCAATAGGTCCACTCGTTCGGGTACCTCCCACACAAAATTTCGGAAAAGTTCAGTTTAGGGCCATATCTCAAATCGCTTTGATTTTTGTTTTAGCAACTTGTATTCACTGCCCTCCATACGACAGTACAAGTTTCATCAGGGGCAAGTCCATACTTCCTGAGAAAATAGCATGAAAGTTGCAAAAAACCCTTACGACACCGTGTGAGGTGGTTGGAGCGTAAAATAACTCTCGAACGGATCTGCCGATTCGGTCCAAAATTTGGCCTTAGTAATATTTTATCCAAACATTTTTTAAATTTGAAGATAAGCCATATCGGTCCATTCCTTCAGGTACCTCCCCCACAAAAGTTCAAAAATGTTCGGAAAAATTGTTCGTACGGTAACTCTTGAAGGGAGAGGCCGAATTGGTCCATACTTTACACATCCTAATATATCTACCAGATGTAGATCACGTTCAAATATGGACTATATTTGTCCACTCCATCCGGTACCTCCCACACAAAATTTCGGATAAGTTCACTGTAAGACCTGCTCTCGAATCACTTTGATTTTTGTTGAAGCCACTTGGATTCGCTGCCTCAATTACGATGGTAAAAGTTTTTTTCAGGGAAAAGTCCATATTTCTTGAGCAAACAGCCCGAAGGGTGTAAAAACTCCCTAAGGCACCATATGGTGTGGCTGAAGATCCACATCCATAACGGTCAATGTCTATCCATTCCTTTTAGTATAAATTTTTTGTCGGTTCAAACGCCCAAAATTGTTAAAACTCCCTAAATACGTACGTATTTTGGGAAAAAATTGTTTAAATATACACAGGCTGAGGGTATATCTCTGTCGGCAAAGCCAACTGATACTTTTTTACTTGTTCTATCGCTCAGACAGCCGGTTGTTAATGCAACTTCACATTCAAGCTTCCACAAGGGGACCGACACCAACTTCCAGACTAGGTCATTAGACCCTAGGGGCAACTGGTACCCGTGGTCTCAGAATTAATTCTCTGGTACGACCTCGTACGGTACCGGAACTGGTGGCCCGGGCTGCTGCGCAGGCAGTACAAATATAGCCCATTAAAGGTTTCTTATAGAGCGTCGGTAAGTGCTTCTCATAAAAGGCCATTAAGGCCTTCATATAGAAGGTCGTTAAGGGCTGCTTATAAAAGACCGTTAAGGGCTTCTTATAGAAGGCCGTAAAATTTATTAATTAATGTCCCACAAAAACTGCAAAAAAGTTATAACCCTAATGCATATTTATCTTTATCACACATATTTCACCACCTATTCCAAATTTTGTTTTAATTAATTGATCCAATTAAACAAATTAACACCCGGTTCATGACATCTCTTCTCTTTCGAATTCAAATCTTAATGTAAATCCTCGATAATCTTGTTAGAGTTAACATAAAAATAAATCTGCCAGACTGGCTGACTGACTGACATTTCATGGAAATGAAATTCGACACCAATGGTTCATTTGTTTACGCGCTTCACTGGCCTTGCCTCTGCTAGCTGATTGGCAAGTTGGTTGTTGTTGTTGTGGTGGTTCATTTTGGCTTTATCAAAAATCTTGATAAATTAAAAGTAATCAATTCGAATCACAAAAGATTTCAAATTTTGAGATTAGTTCGATAACTAACAGCATTTGACAGTTGAATTGGCGAGGTGGGGGCTAACGCATTGCGCTCACATATAAATTAATCTTCATTAGTTAATTCAAAGAAGGAAAAATATTTCGCAATTTGTTAGTTAAGTCAAAATGCATGAAATAAAAAATCGCACATTTTTATGATCGAAAGAAATTGCAATGATTTGTGAGAGAAATAAAAAATAAATAAATAATAATAAATAAATATAGTTCACCCATTAATGAAAGTCTTTCAGTCCTTCATGGTTTAAACATGGACTAAGTTAGTCATGTATTAAGCGTAAAGGTCAATTTGCCTCTTATGAGATTTGCAATATATAGACACTTGTTGAATTGATCGAAGCGAAACAAATCCCCCAATTTTGAATACAAGCTTTTGAATACAATATTCCTTTCAACATTATCTATATAGCTTTTGAATCATTTTCCTTTATGCCATCCACAATATGAATATTTCATGCGAATTTGTTCATTAAAATTCAAAACCACAATATATGAGATATGTTGTGTATGTGTATGTACGTGTGTGAGTGTATGCCGTTATGTTTATGTTTATAACACATCATTAATCATTTCATCGTTAACAAATTAATTTATTAACAAATTAGCAATTTGTCAAAGTTAGACTGCCTGCCTGAACTGGGGAGCTACAACTGCATTACGGCCCCCAAAGCGATAATGCTCTGATACGCACATCACAAACACACAAAATGATAATAAAAATAATTGAAGTTATTTTTTTTTGATTAGTTGGGGTTTCATTGATGTAAACCACAATCCAAGACAAAAACCACCAGTAGTTGTTGTTGTTATGTTATAAACAATTTAGGTTAACATAAATTGTTATAAAAATACAACAACATATCAACAAAATTATATATCCTAACCTAAATTACAACACTTGACCATTACTGAGGCAATTGTGTTTTGGTGTTAAAGACATTGGACAGAGACACAATTGGTTGACTGGGTATGAGTAGGAATGCATGGAACATGATTGATATTTTTAGGGTTGCCAGGCCAGTTCATTTTTTTGTAAAATTTATTAAAATATATTTTTATACAAGGGTATATAGGGGAATCGTTCATCCATAAGAACCCTCCCCTAGAAAAAACAGCCTACTATGAAAAAACGAAAGAAAAGAAAAACAAACCCCTCTAAAGTTGACGAACCCCGCAAACGTTTTAAGGACCATGATCTGCGAATCTGCACCTTGAATGTTCGCACTCTTTATAGAGAAGGTGCAGTCTTCGCATTGGCAGACGTACTTGAAAAGTACAAGGCCAATATTACTGCCATATAGGAAATACGATGGATTAGGAAAGGCGTCACAACAACACCTAAAGGTGACGCACTGTAATTATAGCTGCCATGACGTAAAGCATGAGTTTGGTTGCGGATTTGTAGTTGGTCGGAGGTTAAAACATCTGGTCTCCAGCTTCACTCCAGTGAATGAAAGACTCACTGCAATTAGATTAAAAGCTAACTTCTTCAACATCAGCTTTATTTGCGCTCATGCTCCCACTGAAGACAGTGACGAACAGACCAAAGATATACTTTACGAGCACTTAGAAAAAACTTATGACCGTTGCCCTGCCCATTAAAATCATTCTAGGCGATTTTAATGCCAAAATAGGAAAGGAGAATATATTTGGCCCAACAGTCGGGAAATTCAGCCTCCACAGTGAAACATCTGACAATGGTATGAGGCTGATAGACTTTGCAGCTGCAAAAAACATGGTAGTTAGCAGTACCATATTTAATCATCTCGATATTCGTAAGGGCACCTGGCTGTCTCCAGATCAGAAAACAAGAAACCAAATTGATCATGTTGTGATAGATGGAAGACATTCATCCAGCGTGTTGGATGTACGATCGTTCCGAGGCGCAAACATTGATTCGGACCACTATCTTGTTGCAGCAAAGGTACGTACCCGTCTAAACGTTGCAAATAAAGCACGAACAGACACAACGCGGAAGTTGGACATCGATAGGCTGCAAACACAACAGATAGCCACAGCATATTCCACTCAACTAGCCCAACTGCTTAACGCGAGCACTCCTTGTCCCGATAACATAACAACACAATGGCAAAATATTGCCCACTCCAAGCAAACAGCCGCAAAATCCATACTTGGATTCCAGAGACCTCCACAAAGGAATTCATGGTATGACCAGGAGTGTCGTGCTGCTACCGAAGAGAAAAATGCAGCATATAGAGCTACTTTACAATCAGTAGCAACGCGTAGCGCACGAGAGAGATATCGGGAGAAGAGGAGAGAAGAGACACGTCTTTTCCGCAAGAAAAAGAGAGAAATGGAAAAGCGGGAGTGTAAAAAAATCGAGATGTACAGGAGCCAGAATGAAGTCCGAAAATTTTACCAAAGAGTGAAACATCAAACAGATGGCTTTGGTACAGGCACATCCTCCTGTAGAGACCAGCAAGGTAATCTGGTAACAGATACAGATAGCGTGCTCAGGATATGGAAGGAACATTTCTCCAATCTGCTGGTATCCAACAGTAGCGAAGACGATGATAACACAGATCCAATCCCAGAATATGGTATAGAATGTCCGGCAAAGATGAGGTAAAAACAGCAATCAACCGGCTGAAGAATAATAAAGCAGCAGGAGCCGATGGCTTACCAGCCGAGCTGTTTAAAACCGGAGGCGATGCGCTGATAAGGTGTATGCATCAGCTAGTTAGCACCATCTGGCAGGAAGAACGCGTACCCGACGATTGGAACCTGAGCATTCTATGTCCCGTCCACAAGAAAGGAGATAAGACTGTATGCTCCAACTATAGGGGCATAAGTCTTCTCCCTATTGCCTATAAGATAGTGTCAGGGATATTGTGCGAAAGACTAAAGCCAATGGTCAACAAAATAATTGGACCATACCAATGTGGCTTTAGACCTGGCAAGTCCACCATTGACCAGATATTTACCCTGCGGCAAATCCTGGAGAAGACCCATGAGGTGCAGATCGACACATATCACCTTTTTGTCGATTATAAAGCAGCATTCGACAGTCCACTCCGATCAAAGGTATTCCATGCAATGTCTGAATTTGGTATCCCCGCAAAGCTCATTCGGCTTTGTAAGATGACTTTGACTGATACTAGGTCCTCAGTTAAAATTGGAAAGAACCTCTCCGAAGAATTTTGTACCAAAAGAGGTTTCAGACAAGAAGACAGCCTTTCGTGTGATCTCTTCAACATCCTGCTGGAAAAGGTTATATGAGAGGCAAACGTCAAAAGAAATGGCACAATCTACACCAATAGCCACATGTTACTTGCTTAGACTGATGATATAGACATCATAGGCCGATCAGTAAGAAAGTAAGGAAGGTCCAAGCAGAATCTGCGAAAGTGGGCCTGGCGGTAAAGGGCGAAAAGCCAAATTGATGGTGTCGACGCGCAATGCGTCCATTGAGATCGGACCAACTGTTGAACTTAGTTCCTATAATTTTGAGGTAGTTAAAGACTTCGTCTACCTCGGCACTGCCATAAACACTACAAACAACATCAGTTGTGAAATAAGAAGAAGAATTGTATTGGCCAACAGATCCTACTTTGGTTTAAATAAGCAGTTTAAAAACAAAGCCACATCTCGTCAAACAAAAACAAGTAAGAACAGACTATAGTCGGACGGGGCCGACCATGTGATACCCTATACCACTATCCCTGTGCACTAGCTTTCCGGGCTAGCTGTTATAAGATGTGCATTAGAAATTTTACCAATTTTCACACAAAAGTTTTGATCAATTTAACCCGCTAAATATTATCCGATCATACCGTTGACTTGCACGCTACTTCTTCATCTCAAACCAAAACTACGTTTAAAATTTCGCGCCGATCGGACTATTATTGCGACCTACAGAGCGGCTACAAAATCGAGCAAAAATTTTGTTTTTGGTCCATTTCATCCCTTTAACATTTCACGATCATCGCCAAAAACTAATCAGTTCTATTCTGGTCCAAACCCGACCTCCATACTAAATTTCGTGACAATCGGTCCATAATTGCGGCCTCTAGCTTGATTACAATTTTTAATGGACGGACAGACGGACGGACGGACGGACGGACACACATCGCTAAATCGCTTTATCTCGTCGAGATATGAAGTTTGGTATACCACATGAGGGGTCTACGACGAATATTTCGCGGCGTTACATGAATTTTTGGGAAAACAAACTTATTATACCCTTTTCCACATTGTGGTATAGGGTATAATAACGCTTTACAAAACACTGATACTACCCGTGCTGATGTATGGTTCCGAAGCCTGGGTACTTGCGCAAGCAGACATGGCAGTGCTTGGTGTGTTTGAGAGAAAAATTCTTCGAAAGATCTACGGACCAATCTGCGTTGACGGTGAATATCGACGTCGCATGAACCACGAGCTGTATCTGCTATACAACGACATCAGTATAGTTAAACGTATCGAGATTCAACGATTGCGTTGGCTAGGCCATATCATGAGAATGAGCGATGATAAACCCGCTAAAAAGGCGTATGAATACATGCCACATGGCGGTGCACGCAGAATCGGCAGGCCTAAGCTTCGATGGAGCATACAAGTGGATGAAGAAATGAAAAGGCGCGGTATTCCAAGCGAAAAACAGAGAGGAATGGAGATCTTTTCTTAGTTCGGTCTATGGAACAAATGTTCTGTAATGGCCAACTAAGTAAGTAAGTGAGTATATAGGGAATCCTGAGTGAAATCGGACTCTTTTGGAAAAATGTATTTTTGATTTCCATTATGATGCAGATCCTCAGCGAAACATTTCCGTATCACTGGCGTTTTCCTTGACGACGGGAGTCCATCTGCCGCGACGGATAGGAGATCGTCTCTGAGTACGGTATTCACACTGTATCAGGAAGTATCGTCTACAGGAAGTAGGATGCCAGGAGATTAAGCTTTGGCAAAGCTATTTCTCAGATCGGGGGGCTTGCTCTATTGGTGCAAACAATAGAGTCTCCATTGATGTTGTTCGGGGTTGTTCGCAGGGATCCATTTGTGGTCCATTTATTTGGAACCTAATGATGGATCCACTACTGCAACAACTCAGCTCGCTTTGCAAAGTCTGTGCTTTTGCAGACAATTTGCTCATTCTGGTTGAGGCTCAATCTCGTTCTGAGATGGAACAGTTGGGCTCCAGAATGATGTCTATTGTTGGCACTTGGGGTGCCAGGGTTGGTGTCCAAGTCGCTAGAGAGAAGAGTGTCATAATGCTACTCAAGGGTAGATTGTCTGGCAATCGACATCCGAGCGTCGTCTTCGATGGTCGAGGTCTCTCGTATAAGACTGAAGTGAGGTATTTGGGCATCACAATGGGTGAGAGGATGAATTTCATCACTCACTTAGATCGGCTCAAAGAGAAAATGTGCAGCGTTGTAAGTCCTGTTCGCCGCATTTTGCGCTCGGATTGCGGTCTGAGTAGACGTGCGTTGCGGGTGGTATATGGTGGTCTGCTTGTTGCCTGTGCAGCATACGGTACCCCCATATGGCACACTGTAGTTACATGGTATGGGTATCGTACCTTTTAAACCCATAACCAATCCGTTCTGCTTCCACCTGGCAACACTTCCTTTCACTCTTTTGTTCCATTTATCATGTTAACAAGTAACCACCCATACGCTACATACACCAAAAAAGAGAGCAAAGTGTTGCAATTACAACATGTGAAGTTGGTTGATAGCTTAATTGGATGGGAAGCTTTATTGACCAATAAAAAACAACAATGTTTGTGGGCCATGATTACACGACGACGACATGGTATCAATAAACAATCTACAACAACTAGATATTGCAAAAAAAAAAACAACAACTGCAACCACATATCTTTTTTATTTGGACTATTTGATCCAAAAAATTGTAAATCGTATTATTAATTACTCCGACAACAAGTGGTTGGTGGTTAATGAAAGTAGAGTACCGGTGGTGGATTGTGGAGCAACAAGCGAAATCAATCAATTGTTAATTAAAGTGTATGGAAACAAGTGTGTGCCGCTGCGTCAGGAGTATGCTGCTGTCAAAAGTAATTGTTTAATAATTTCATAAATATTCAACGGCCAAAAAAGTAACAACAAACAACACAGAAATAAATGTGTTAAATTTGCAACACACAGCTGTTGTTCGAAATTACCCAAAATGATATGTCCGAAAATGTATATTACTCAAAAATGATTGCCAAATGTTTAAATACTGCTATAAACCAACTACCACCAGAAACCAATTTCCAAGAGGAAATAAGTAATTTGTATGTAAATCAAAATTGTATTAAAATGCAAAAGATAATTATGAGATTTACTTATTTTTTTTGGCAGATTTCTGTTTTTGAAATCGCCAAAATTGCCAAACATAAAAACGGTTGCTTCATTGTTTTGTGTGTTGAATCTTTTACTCGTCATTTTTTTCTCGGGGCTTTCTAAGGATCCGTAACATAAGATTCTGTTGTGACTTTATTTTGTATTTTTCTCGTTTTTAAACTGTGCACTTTACAAATACATTTTCATATAATAATTAAATATTAGGGTGGGGCGATATGAACACCTTATTGGGTTCTTCGCGTTTCTAAGCAAAAAAGTCCACTAGACCATATGTCTATAGTGAAAATCGAGCCTCCCGATTTTGACTTGAAGTTTTTTATCCACAAGGCCAAACCTGCCTGAAGGAGCGTTCCGATTCTTTTGCGATGTACTAGAGAGTTCTTAATTATTGTCTTGGCTACAATGTTCTTAGCTTTGAATCGTAAATCTCAATGGCTTGGCTGTTATATGCCAAAATATCAAAAAAAAAAAAAAACATGGATAAAAAACTTCAAAATCGGGAGGCTCGATTTTCAACGTAGACAAAGGGTCTAGCGACCTTTTTTGCTCAGTTAAATCCCTGGAATCAGAAACACGAAGGGCCCAATAAGGTGTTTTTTTTCATACCAATCGCCCCGGACTATTACATATGTATTTCCCTTAAGGTCGTTACATCCAAGCATTACCGATTCATTTCAACAGTTGTTCCTTTTTGGAAATTTGCGACCGAATGTTAGAATTAAATTTTAGATTTATTTGTGACAAGTCAAGAAAAAATGCTTGAATAAAATATTCAAACCGTAGTGATTTGAAATAGAATATCATGATTTCATACACAAAATAAAGATGGAGATTGCCCGACATAGATAGCCAGTTAGACAGACAGTTTGCCTGTCTGCTGAAATACATGGAATAAGACAAGAAATAATTTTGTAAATTTATTTGTTACAAATGCTGTAAGACACACAAATCGAGACAGGTCGTTGTTTTGTGTCAAAGGAAATACACAAAACAAAAATTAAACTAAATTGTTTTAAAGTTATTTCTTGTTAATTATTGCAAAGTTTTAATTTTAACTTCTTAATAAGGCTTGTGTCTTAAGTCTTTTGTTTAAATTCCGAAATTCAATGTAATTACATTTTGAAGTAGCAATACTTTAAGTGATGCAATACTTTAATAGGACAATAATTCGCCAATAAACAAAATATAGAAGGCAGCTTACTGCACAGTAGCTCTAGAGAGATAGCCTCTTCGCGGGATAGTCTCTTCTACTCGACTATCAACATTTACCACGGTGCTCTTGAAGCAACTTTAAATGCAAGGTGCTTGCAACTGAGAAGTTTTTGCGGATTCTAAAACTACAATGTTCATAGGTGAGAAAAATTAAAAAAAAAATCGCCGCATAATGGTTCAGGAATCGATTTTCCTGGCCAAAAATCAAAATTTTGTTTTGTAAAAGATATTTAATTTCTATATGGGATTCGATAGTAAATATATTGAAACTAAGGAAACCAACAAATTAGGTCAAAATATTGGAAGGTGTGGGCGTGGTGTGCCCCTAAAATACGATCATTTTCCCCGTTTTGGGAAATACGTAATTTTTGCAAATTTCTGCAGAAAGATGTAGCTATTTCTCGGAAACTATAACAGATATTGTGTTCGTTGTTTTTTTATAAGGTAGGTAGCACTGTGGCCTTTCAAAATCGTTTCAACAAATTAACGTAGCGTTTACACAACATGAGCTATTTTATTTTTCTTCAGGTACTAAATTTAATGAAATTCCAAATTTAGTGGACTAGAACTTTTGTGGAACAACATGGAACAAAGTTCTGTTTTCACAGGAAGATGCCCGAGAGTCTCCTCTTTCAGCCCATATATACTTTTGTACCCGCCCCGTTCCGTCCGTTTAACACTTTTTTCAATTTATTGAAATTACATGGGTAAAAATGTGTGATTTTCTATACTGTTTCCATTTACATTACGAATAAAAACTAAAAAAAATCGAAAAAATGTCGAAATTTTTTTTTTCAAAAATTTGTAAAAAAAATTTAATTTTTTTCAAAAAAATAAAAAAATGCTCCTTGAGTTTTCATAAATCATATATAACTCGTATAAAAACTCATATACTCAAAAAATTTTAATTTGTCTCAAAAAGCTGTAATTACATTTTTTGAGTACATGAGTTTTTTTACGAGTTATATAAGTTTTATGAAAACCCAAGGAGCACTTTTTTATTTTTTGAAAAAAATTAAATTTTTTGTAATTTTTTTTTACAAATTTTTGGAAAAAAAATTTTCGATCTTTTTTTTAATTTTTTTCGTAATTTTATTGTTTATTTGTTGGTGTTTGAGCATCTTTCATACATTGGAAGATATAAAAACCACAAAAACACTCATGATATCTGTCTAACAAAAATATGAAATATGAAAATATCTCCATCCGTTCAAAAGTTACAGAATTTTGACCAGGAAAAAACGATTCTTAACCACTGTGCGCCGCACAGTGTTGCCGCATGGACAAATCAAAAAAAGCGTGTTAACTTGTACATATGTTTAGTTTTTTTCTTACAGTAAACACATCCGATACAAGGAATCTGAAAGAATTTTGTCGATATGTGCATCCATAATGAAGTTATAGCTGTTTAAATATGAAAAATATTTCCCAGGTAATCTAATGCGATAATCATATGAAAATTAGACGACATTTAAAATAACATTTTCTGAAAAAATTGTTGATAATACTAAAAGTTTTGGATGGGGATTTGATGAGTGGGCTATAAGTATAACGTTTAAGTACAAAAAGTTGACATTAACTGCACATGGGCAATGTACCGTTATCAAGAAATCAAAATTTAAATTTGATAAAAAAAATTCAAAATTCTTAATATTTAGTAGAGCAGATCTTTTGATTGCCACCTATTGCCACCTTGGCTCCTGTTTCCCGTTAATTGGACATCTCTTCCAAATCAAAATGTGTAAAAACATTCTGCCCATTCTTGCAACCTTCTGAGATATATCGGTTCAGATTTTATATAGCCCCCATATATATCTTTTCCCGATTTTGCTACAACTCGGTCAATTGTAATCGAATAACATTCTAATTTAATATATGATATTTTCTTAGGCTCCTGAGTAGTTTCACTGAACAGGGCCTGGGGAAACGTCCCATGTTAAATTTGAAGACTATTCATCAAAAATTGAGCGATTTATAGCAAAATTGGTGAAACTACTCAGGAGCCTAAGAAAATATCACATATTAAATTTGAAGGCTATTCGATTAAAATTGACCGAGTTATAGCAAAATCGGGGAAAGATATATATGGGGGCTATATCCAAATCTGAACCTATATGGACCAAAGTTGATATTTTTCATTCCTGTCCCCTCATAACTACTTGTGCAAAAATTCATCAACCTAGGTCAACGCCTTCTATTTTTGTCCACATTTGTATGAAAGCGGCAACACTGTGCGCCGGAGCGCTTTTTAAATAATTCGCGATTCATGTCGACATTTTAAAGGGTTTTTTAGGTTTTCACGATTTTGCTTGTAAACCGCAAGTCCTATCGAAATAGGACAGAAGAAAATGTTGTAGCTATGAATATTCTCTGCAAGACTCACATTTATGTTATTTTCGTGGGTTTTACCGTTTATGAGATATAAAAGTTCAAATTGGGACAATGCACTGACGGTATCGTCTCCTTATAAAACAGTGTCATGACTGCAATTTGCCAACTTAAACTTATATATCCCAAAAATGGTACAATCTAGGAAAAAGATACCAAAACCAATCTTGTAAAGAATTTTTACAGCTAAAAAATTTTCTAAATCGTGAAAACTCAGAAAACCCTAAGAATGCGAACTTTCACCGCGATTTATTTAAAAATCCCTCCAGCGATTTTTTTCTTGTTTTTGGATTTTTCTCACCTATGATGTTTCAGAATCGGCAAAAATTCCCAAGTGCAAGCGGTTTTCACTTAAAGTTAGTTAAGACGCACCATGTATGACACTGGTTTTAAAGAATACTTTTTTTTTAAATCGGGTGTTTTCACTATTTTTTTAAGAATATTTTTTCCAAAATCGTGGATTTTTGAAGAATAGTTCTTTTTTAATCGGGTATTGTCAAGAATATTTTTTTCAAAATCGTATATTTTCTAATGTACATTTTCAAAATCCTGTTTTTTCAAAAGCTGGATTTTTTATTTTCAAAATCGTAGATTTTTTAAAGAATATTTTTCACAATCGTGGATTTTTTAAGTAATATTTCTTTAATCGTGAATTTTTTAAAGAATATTTTTTTTAATCGTGATTTTTTTAAAGAATACTTTTATCAAAATCGTGGTTTTTTTAAAGAATATTTTTTTAAAAATCGTGGATTTATAAAAGAATATTTTTTTCAAAGTCTTGGATTTATTAAAGAATATTTTTATCAAAGTCTTGGATTTATTAAAGAAATTTTTATCAAAATCTTGGATTTGTTAAAGAATATTTTTTTAAAAATTTTGGATTTATTAATGACTTTTTTTTCAAAATTTCGGATTTATTAAAAATATTTTTTTTTATAATCGTATATATGATATTTTTTAAGAATATTTTTTTTCAATATTGTGGATTTTTTTAAAGAATATTTGTTGAAAATTGTGGTATTTTTAAAAAATATTTTTTTTTTTAAATTTTTGTGGATTTTTTAAGAATTGGTTTTTTTAAAATCTTGTATTTTTTAAGAATAGATTTTTCCTAAATCGTGTATTTTTAAAAAATATTTGTTTGTTGATCTTGTATTTTCACTATTTTTTAAGAATAGTTTTTTTTTCCAAAATCGTGGATTTTTAAAGAATATTTTTTTAATCGGGTACTTTAAAAAAATATTTTTTTTTGAAAATTGTGTATTTTCTAATGCATATTTTCAAAATCGTGTTTTTTTTCAAAATCTGGATTTTTTATTTTCAAAATTGTAGATTTTTTAAAGAATAATTTTCGAAATACCGGATTTTTTAAAGAATATTTTTCACAATCGTGGATTTTTTAAAGAATATTTGTTTAATTGTGAATTTTTTTAAAGAATATTTTTATCAAAATCGTGGATTATTTAAAGAATATTTTTTCAAAATCATCGATTTATTAAAGAATATTTTTATCAAAGTATTGGATTTATTAAACAATATTTTTTCAAAATAGTGGATTTATTAAAGAATATTTTTTTAAAAATTTTGGATTTATTAAAAATATTTTCTTCATAATCGTATATTTATAAACAATATTTTTTTTTCAAAACCGTGGATTTATTGAAAAATATTTTTTTAAAGAATATTCTTTCAAAATCGTGATTTATTCAAAGATTTTTTTTCAAAATCGTTGACTTTTAAAAGAATTTTTTTTTCAAATTAAATTTTCTTAAAATCGTGGATTTAAATAAATAATTTTTTCAAAATCGTAGAACATTATTTCAAAATTGTAGATTTTTTCAAGAATATATTTTTTCGAAATTGTCGATTTTTTTAAGAATATTTTTTTTTTCAAAACCGTGGATTTAAAAAAAATATTTTTTCATAGATTTCTATTATTTCAAAATCGTGAATTTATTACGGAATATTATTCTTAAAGCATATTTTTTATATCTTGGATTTTTGTAAAGAATATTTTTCAAAATCGTGCTTTCATAATTGTGGATTTTTAAAAGAATGTTTTTTCAAAATCGTGCGTTTTTGAAAGATATATTTTTTAAATCGTGGGTTTTTGAAAGATATATTTTTTTAAATCGTGGGTTTTTGAAAGATATATGTTTTTTCGAAATGGAGTATTTTTAAAGAACGCGTTTAAAATCGTCGATTTCTTCAAAAAAAACTCGAAGTCGTAAATTTTTAACGAATATTTTTTTTGCTCAAAATCTTGGACTTTTTCAAAAATAGTTCTTTTTCAAAATCGTTTATTTTTGAATGAATACTATTTGCAAGAAGCAAGAGGCCAATAATCAAAATTGTGTTTTTTAAAGAATATAGAGAATAAAAATCGCGTTTTTTATGATTTTTTTCAAGACAAATAATAATGGATTTTTCAAGACTTTTTTTTCAAATTTTTAAGGAAGAAAATCGCGGATTTTTTATAAAAATATTTTTATTTTTCAATTTTTTTAGGAAAAAAATCGCGGATTTTTTACAGAATATTTTTTTATAATATTTTTTCAAAATCTTCAATTTTTAAAAAAATATGTTTGAAAGAATATTTTTTCAACATTTTTTTTTATGGAATAACTTATTTTCAAATTAGTGGATTGAATTTTAAAGAATATTTTCTTCAGAATCATTGATTATTTAAAGAACTTTTTTTTTTCAAAATAGCGGATTTTTTAAGAATATTTTGTTTTCAAACTATTGGATTTTTAAAAAATACTTTTCAAAAACGTGGACTTTTTAAAAATATTTTTTTTAATCTTGGCGTTATTCAAAAAGTGTTTTTTTTTAATTGTGGATTTTTAAAAGAATATTTTTTCCAAAAACTTGAATTTTTGCAAAAACAGTTTTTTTCAAAATCGTGGATTTTTTAATAATATTTTATTTAAAAACAGGTTTTTCTAAATCTCGGATTTTTTAAAATAGTTTCTCAAAATCATAGTTTTTTTCAAAAATAGTTTTTCAAAATCATAAATTTTTTCACAAATAGTTTTTCAAAGTAGTCATTTTTTTCAAAAAATGTTTTTTTTTGAAAATCGTGGATTTTTGGTAAATATTAAAATATAAAAATTGCTCACCGCAAACAAATAATCGTTGATTTTTTAAAGAATATCATTTTCCAAGTACCAGCAGGCAAATATTCGTGAATTTTTAAAGAAAATTTTCAAGGACCCACAGACAAATAATCGTGGATTTTTAAAGAATATTTTCTTAAGGGTCCACGATCAAGAATATTTGTCATCTGAATAATCGATTCATCGATTAATTTCAAATTTTGTTTCTGATCGCAAATTACCACCATTTAATCTTAGATATATTTGTAATAAAAAAACATTTACAGTCTAAAATAATAGAATATTCAAACGGTTGTGATTTGAAATGATTTCATAGAGATTGTCCGACATAGATAGTCAGATACAGACTGACAGTTTGTCTGCTCACTCACACACAATTCAACATTACATGGAATAGACAACAAATAAATTTGTAAATTTATTTGTTACAAATGCTGTAAGCCACACAAGTCGCGACAGGTCGTCGTTTTGTATCAAAGCAAATACACACAACAAAAAAGAAACTGAATTGTTTTAAAGCTATTTATTTTCAATTGGGTGCCACCGTGGTGCAATGGTATGCACTCCCGCCTTGCACGCTGAAGGTCGTGGGTTCGATTCCCAGGCCAGCCAACATCAAAATTTTCAACGGTGGCAAAATATCCCTCAGTAATGTTGGCGACATTTCCTGAGTATTTCAGCCATGTAAAACTTCTCTACAAAGTGGTGTCTTAAGACACGCCGTTCGGACTCGGCGATAAACAGTAGGTCCCATATCATTGAGCTAATATGAATCGGGGTGCACTCATTGATATGAGAGAAGTCTCCCTTGTCCCGTTTGGGATGTTTGTGGAACAATTATATTATTTCTTTTCAATTATTGCAAAGATTTAATTTTCTGTACTTGATACAAACCTTAGACACAAACTCCATAATAAAGCTTGTGTTTTCAGTCTTTTGTTTAAATTTCAAAATGCTTTTCAATTTCATTTTGAAGTAGAATAATTGATGTCTTGAATCGACGACCCAACGAAGCCAGAGTAAAAATTTCAAAACTATCCTCAAAGAGGCTGTATAGCGCACTTTAAATTTATGAAAGAAATATTTTATTAGTCATCGTACAAACCAGACATACAGACGGACGGACATAGATATTGATTCTAAATTGTTAAAAATGAGTTAAGTCCTAACATGTGTGGGCTCTAAAAACATTACTTCGATGACTTGATTTTTCTCTCATCGTATAGAAATTTCTACAATTTTCAAGTTCAGTTCTTAAGTCTTTTGTTGTTTATTTGCCAACACTCAATGGCAAAAATATTAAATTTCAAAAAAGCACACTTTCCATTCAGAAGCCGGCCATCGCGCTTGCCATCATACCTCATCTAATCATATATAATTAAATTTTGAACATTTTATCTTCGTAATACATCTTGCTTAGCTATGTTCTAAGCAGTTCTTAGCGTATAAAACACAACTTTAATCATCAATCTTGTTATCGCAAGCGGCAGACAGACAACAGCCTAACTCAAATGCTACGCACGAGGCACATTCAATATTTAATTAATAATTATTTACGCCACTAACAACCAGCCCCATGCCACACCATAGCAGAGCTCTGTTCAAGACATCATCGCATTGAACAACCAAGAGATTGTTGGGGAATGGAGCTGACTTGTTAGCAATAGGCTAGTAGAGCAGCAACAACAAAAGGCTTTACTATTTCTTTTTGCATATCAGCCAAGACACAAATGAAGAGGCAGTCAGTCAGATGTTGTTGTGCTCTGCAACAACGCACAAGTGGGGGTTTTTTGCACCACTTTTTTAATAGGCAATGCCGCCAAACGAACAGCAACTCGACAACTTACGGCAGACTTCTTCTGCCTCCCAGACTTATCGCGATTGAAGATTTTGATTTAGAGGTTTCAAGGGGCCCCCTAAAAGAGTGCAACAAAAAAACAGAAACAAACCAACAGACTTACGCATTCATTGACTGACTACGAGCAGAATGCAAAAATGTCAGATATCCTCCACCCCGTTTTTTTTCTTTCAGAGTTGAGTAGTAGAAAAAAAATTAAGCGTAAAATAGCGTAGCATTATTTGCTTGGCAAGCATTTCGACAATAACAACATCTCAGCTAAAGACGAAGCAAAAAAAAAAAAAAAATAAGTAAAACAACTTTAAAATTGATTTATCACCTCAGTTGAAATTATGCAAAATATAGAGTCTGGAGGAAACCAACAACAAAAACTAACACATTTTCCACTGTATTACAAGTAGCTAATGCTGTTATTATTCAAGGAGGTCAGATGTGGAAGGAAGGGAAACGAAAATTATTTAAATCCAGGATTATAGCTCTGAAGGTCCCTCAAATATTCTTTAAAAAATCCACGAGTATTGCTGTGATAGTCAGTCCCGCAAAAATATACTTTAAACAATCCACGAGTATTGCTGTGATAGTCAGTCCCTCAAAAATATTCTTTAAAAAATCCACGAGCTATGCTAGTCCCTCAAAAATATTCTTTAAAAAATCCACGAGCTATGCTAGTCCCTCAAAAATATTCTTTAAAAAATCCACGAGCTATGCTAGTCCCTCAAAAATATTCTTTAAAAAATCCACGAGCTATGCTAGTCCCTCAAAAATATTATTTAAAAAATCCACGAGCTATGCTAGTCCCTCAAAAATATTATTTAAAAAATCCACGAGCTATGCTAGTCCCTCAAAAATATTATTTAAAAAATCCACGAGCTATGCTAGTCCCTCAAAAATATTATTTAAAAAATCCACGAGCTATGCTAGTCCCACAAAAATATTATTTAAAAAATCCACGAGCTATGCTAGTCCCTCAAAAATATTCTTTAAAAAATCCACGAGCTATGCTAGTCCCTCAAAAATATTCTTTAAAAAATCCACGAGCTATGCTAGTCCCTCAAAAATATTCTTTAAAAAATCCACGAGCTATGCTAGTCCCTCAAAAATATTCTTTAAAAAATCCACGAGCTATGCTAGTCCCTCAAAAATATTATTTAAAAAATCCACGAGCTATGCTAGTCCCTCAAAAATATTATTTAAAAAATCCACGAGCTATGCTAGTCCCTCAAAAATATTATTTAAAACATCCACGAGCTATGCTAGTCCCTCAAAAATATTCTTTAAAAAATCCACGAGCTATGCTAGTCCCTCAAAAATATTATTTAAAAAATCCACGAGCTATGCTAGTCCCTCAAAAATATTCTTTAAAAAATCCACGAGCTATGCTAGTCCCTCAAAAATATTCTTTAAAAAATCCACGAGCTATGCTAGTCCCTCAAAAATATTCTTTAAAAAATCCACGAGCTATGCTAGTCCCTCAAAAATATTATTTAAAACATCCACGAGCTATGCTAGTCCCTCAAAAATATTATTTAAAACATCCACGAGCTATGCTAGTCCCTCAAAAATATTCTTTAAAAAATCCACGAGCTATGCTAGTCCCTCAAAAATATTCTTTAAAAAATCCACGAGCTATGCTAGTCCCTCAAAAATATTCTTTAAAAAATCCACGAGCTATGCTAGTCCCTCAAAAATATTCTTTAAAAAATCCACGAGCTATGCTAGTCCCTCAAAAATATTCTTTAAAAAATCCACGAGCTATGCTAGTCCCTCAAAAATATTCTTTAAAAAATCCACGAGCTATGCTAGTCCCTCAAAAATATTCTTTAAAAAATCCACGAGCTATGCTAGTCCCTCAAAAATATTCTTTAAAAAATCCACGAGCTATGCTAGTCCCTCAAAAATATTCTTTAAAAAATCCACGAGCTATGCTAGTCCCTCAAAAATATTCTTTAAAAAATCCACGAGCTATGCTAGTCCCTCAAAAATATTCTTTAAAAAATCCACGAGCTATGCTAGTCCCTCAAAAATATTCTTTAAAAAATCCACGAGCTATGCTAGTCCCTCAAAAATATTCTTTAAAAAATCCACGAGCTATGCTAGTCCCTCAAAAATATTCTTTAAAAAATCCACGAGCTGTGCTAGTCCCTCAAAAATATTCTTTAAAAAATCCACGAGCTATGCTAGTCCCTCAAAAATATTCTTTAAAAAATCCACGAGCTATGCTAGTCCCTCAAAAATATTCTTTAAAAAATCCACGAGCTATGCTAGTCCCTCAAAAATATTCTTTAAAAAATCCACGAGCTATGCTAGTCCCTCAAAAATATTCTTTAAAAAATCCACGAGCTATGCTAGTCCCTCAAAAATATTCTTTAAAAAATCCACGAGCTATGCTAGTCCCTCAAAAATATTCTTTAAAAAATCCACGAGCTATGCTAGTCCCTCAAAAATATTCTTTAAAAAATCCACGAGCTATGCTAGTCCCTCAAAAATATTCTTTAAAAAATCCACGAGCTATGCTAGTCCCTCAAAAATATTCTTTAAAAAATCCACGAGCTATGCTAGTCCCTCAAAAATATTCTTTAAAAAATCCACGAGCTATGCTAGTCCCTCAAAAATATTCTTTAAAAAATCCACGAGCTATGCTAGTCCCTCAAAAATATTCTTTAAAAAATCCACGAGCTATGCTAGTCCCTCAAAAATATTCTTTAAAAAATCCACGAGCTATGCTAGTCCCTCAAAAATATTCTTTAAAAAATCCACGAGCTATGCTAGTCCCTCAAAAATATTCTTTAAAAAATCCACGAGCTATGCTAGTCCCTCAAAAATATTCTTTAAAAAATCCACGAGCTATGCTAGTCCCTCAAAAATATTCTTTAAAAAATCCACGAGCTATGCTAGTCCCTCAAAAATATTCTTTAAAAAATCCACGAGCTATGCTAGTCCCTCAAAAATATTCTTTAAAAAATCCACGAGCTATGCTAGTCCCTCAAAAATATTCTTTAAAAAATCCACGAGCTATGCTAGTCCCTCAAAAATATTCTTTAAAAAATCCACGAGCTATGCTAGTCCCTCAAAAATATTCTTTAAAAAATCCACGAGCTATGCTAGTCCCTCAAAAATATTCTTTAAAAAATCCACGAGCTATGCTAGTCCCTCAAAAATATTCTTTAAAAAATCCACGAGCTATGCTAGTCCCTCAAAAATATTCTTTAAAAAATCCACGAGCTATGCTAGTCCCTCAAAAATATTCTTTAAAAAATCCACGAGCTATGCTAGTCCCTCAAAAATATTCTTTAAAAAATCCACGAGCTATGCTAGTCCCTCAAAAATATTCTTTAAAAAATCCACGAGCTATGCTAGTCCCTCAAAAATATTCTTTAAAAAATCCACGAGCTATGCTAGTCCCTCAAAAATATTCTTTAAAAAATCCACGAGCTATGCTAGTCCCTCAAAAATATTCTTTAAAAAATCCACGAGCTATGCTAGTCCCTCAAAAATATTCTTTAAAAAATCCACGAGCTATGCTAGTCCCTCAAAAATATTCTTTAAAAAATCCACGAGCTATGCTAGTCCCTCAAAAATATTCTTTAAAAAATCCACGAGCTATGCTAGTCCCTCAAAAATATTCTTTAAAAAATCCACGAGCTATGCTAGTCCCTCAAAAATATTCTTTAAAAAATCCACGAGCTATGCTAGTCCCTCAAAAATATTCTTTAAAAAATCCACGAGCTATGCTAGTCCCTCAAAAATATTCTTCAAAAAATCCACGAGCTATGCTAGTCCCTCAAAAATATTCTTTAAAAAATCCACGAGCTATGCTAGTCCCTCAAAAATATTCTTTAAAAAATCCACGAGCTATGCTAGTCCCTCAAAAATATTCTTTAAAAAATCCACGAGCTATGCTAGTCCCTCAAAAATATTCTTTAAAAAATCCACGAGCTATGCTAGTCCCTCAAAAATATTCTTTAAAAAATCCACGAGCTATGCTAGTCCCTCAAAAATATTCTTTAAAAAATCCACGAGCTATGCTAGTCCCTCAAAAATATTCTTTAAAAAATCCACGAGCTATGCTAGTCCCTCGAAAATATTCTTTAAAAAATCCACGAGCTATGCTAGTCCCTCGAAAATATTATTTAAAAAATCCACGAGCTATGCTAGTCCCTCAAAAATATTATTTAAAAAATCCACGAGCTATGCTAGTCCCTCAAAAATATTCTTTAAAAAATCCACGAGCTATGCTAGTCCCTCGAAAATATTCTTTAAAAAATCCACGAGCTATGCTAGTCCCTCAAAAATATTCTTTAAAAAATCCACGAGCTATGCTAGTCCCTCAAAAATATTCTTTAAAAAATCCACGAGCTATGCTAGTCCCTCGAAAATATTCTTTAAAAAATCCACGAGCTATGCTAGTCCCTCAAAAATATTCTTTAAAAAATCCACGAGCTATGCTAGTCCCTCAAAAATATTCTTTAAAAAATCCACGAGCTATGCTAGTCCCTCAAAAATATTATTTAAAAAATCCACGAGCTATGCTAGTCCCTTAAAAATATTATTTAAAAAATCCACGAGCTATGCTAGTCCCTTAAAAATATTATTTAAAAAATCCACGAGCTATGCTAGTCCCTTAAAAATATTATTTAAAAAATCCACGAGCTATGCTAGTCCCTTAAAAATATTATTTAAAAAATCCACGAGCTATGCTAGTCCCTCAAAAATATTATTTAAAAAATCCACGAGCTATGCTAGTCCCTCAAAAATATTCTTTAAAAAATCCACGAGCTATGCTAGTCCCTCAAAAATATTATTTAAAAAATCCACGAGCTATGCTAGTCCCTTAAAAAATATTATTTAAAAAATCCACGAGCTATGCTAGTCCCTCAAAAATATTATTTAAAAAATCCACGAGCTATGCTAGTCCCTCAAAAATATTATTTAAAAAATCCACGAGCTATGCTAGTCCCTCAAAAATATTATTTAAAAAATCCACGAGCTATGCTAGTCCCTCAAAAATATTATTTAAAAAATCCACGAGCTATGCTAGTCCCTCAAAAATATTATTTAAAAAATCCACGAGCTATGCTAGTCCCTCAAAAATATTATTTAAAAAATCCACGAGCTATGCTTGTCCCTCAAAAATATTATTTAAAAAATCCACGAGCTATGCTAGTCCCTCAAAAATATTATTTAAAAAATCCACCAGCTATGCTAGTCCCTCAAAAATATTATTTAAAAAATCCACGAGCTATGCTTGTCCCTCAAAAATATTATTTAAAAAATCCACGAGCTATGCTAGTCCCTCAAAAATATTATTTAAAAAATCCACCAGCTATGCTAGTCCCTCAAAAATATTATTTAAAAAATCCACGAGCTATGCTAGTCCCTCAAAAATATTATTTAAAAAATCCACGAGCTATGCTAGTCCCTCAAAAATATTATTTAAAAAATCCACGAGCTATGCTAGTCCCTCAAAAATATTATTTAAAAAATCCACGAGCTATGCTAGTCCCTCAAAAATATTATTTAAAAAATCCACGAGCTATGCTTGTCCCTCAAAAATATTATTTAAAAAATCCACGAGCTATGCTAGTCCCTCAAAAATATTATTTAAAAAATCCACCAGCTATGCTAGTCCCTCAAAAATATTATTTAAAAAATCCACGAGCTATGCTTGTCCCTCAAAAATATTATTTAAAAAATCCACGAGCTATGCTAGTCCCTGAAAAATATTATTTAAAAAATCCACGAGCTATGCTAGTCCCTCAAAAATATTATTTAAAAAATCCACGAGCTATGCTAGTCCCTCAAAAATATTATTTAAAAAATCCACGAGCTATGCTAGTCCCTGAAAAATATTATTTAAAAAATCCACGAGCTATGCTAGTCCCTCAAAAATATTATTTAAAAAATCCACGAGCTATGCTAGTCCCTCAAAAATATTATTTAAAAAATCCACGAGCTATGCTAGTCCCTCAAAAATATTATTTAAAAAATCCACGAGTATAGTTCTGACACTTCCACAAAAATATTATTTTAAAATCCACGAGTGTAGTTTTGATAGTCCCTAAAAAAAATTCTTTTGAAAATATTTGAATATAACTCTGTTAGTCCCTCCAAAATTGAACGGAACTTAAAAACTTATTATGCGTATAAGGTGGTGTATAATTAACGACAATATGTATACGCACCATAAAACCATGTTGTGAAAAACAGATACAAATTTATTGATACATATTTTCAAATTTTTAACTAAATATTTGTTTTTTTTTTACTTTTCACCCCAACCTCGTACCTAATCATATCTCTTGTTTTCTCGGATATAAATATCGTTGTAATGTGTGTACATTTTCCACAGCTCATATAGGCAACATACTAAAGTATTACTTGCATCTTTTCACGCCTATGATAAGCTTTGATATTTACCGCCTGAATTTTATGCTTGTTTTTTTTTGGTTTTTTTTTTTATTTTTGTAATAGATTATTGGGCTTCGATTTCAACAACAACAAAACTACAGAAACAACACACAAGAAGAAAAACAAGCAATCGATAAAATCTTTAAAGCACAGGTTCAAACTCTATATCGGTTTTTTTGGTGATAGATGCTAACCGACATATCTCTTTTTTTATTGTGAACACAAAGATGCCGGGGATTAAGATTGAATTAGTTGTTTATGGCTGGCCGTCTAGGCTGGGAAGGTGTGATTTAAACTATAAAGAAATGTGCAGGTTCCTTGAGCTCTGGATGAAATGAAATGATATCTTGTGGGGATGTTTGGTTAATTGTGAAAAATGAATTTTTACATGTATGTGATGTTATGGATTTGTAAGACATTTTTTGTGTACGTGGGGAAAATGAAAGGAGAATGTGTGTATGTATATTCTACATATATGAGTACAAATATGTATGTACCTACATGCATGTTTTCATATTAATCCACTGGTTTTTCATTTGTCTTTTGCAATACAACAGACGATTCACGTTTCTTGATAAATTGAAGGCTGTCATTGGTTATTTTCCCCTGCTGCTGACATTGTTTTGGCTGATAGTTGTATTTGATTTGTGATCTCTTCTATGAGTTCATTTTTCTTGTTACAAACTTTATTTTTGTTACTTTAATTAAAAACAAATTGTCCGTTTGTTGTCGTTGTGGATTTCTTACAAAAAAAAAAAATCTTTTCATATTTAATCAGTTCTATAGAAGCCACCACATAACATCATTAATCATTTTGCTATCATTGATCAATTAACAATATTTACGCAAGAATCATGATTTTGTGAGTTGAAAACAATATTTGCAATATAACTTTGTTCGATGAAATATTTGTTCTTACATAAGAAATATGTTAGCCTATTTTTTGAGCTACATACGTATATTGGAAGAATTTTTAGAATATTTTGTGGGACTATCAGAGTTATACTCGTGGTTATTGAAAAAATGTTTCATTTATATAGCTATAACCTCTTTAGGCATGTATTTTGAAGTAAAATCTTTATAAAACTGTAAAATGTTTAAAACGAGGTTCTATGTGGCGTATACATATTGCCGTTAATCACACATCACCATGTACTCTTGCTTTATTTTAAGGAGCTGGACTCTTCTTTTCGAATATTTCCTGAGGGCATTCAGCAAATCGTGATTTTTAAAAGGGCGATATATTCCATAAAAAATCCTAATCTCGTGGATTCTGATTGTTTTAAAAAAACATTCTTTAGGAATTCTACGAGCTTAGCTTGGCTCGACGTGGCGTATGCATAGTGCAGTTAATTATACATCACCATATACTTTTGCTTTATTTTGAGGAGCAGTATTCTTCTTTTTCGAATCTTTGCTGAGGGCATTCATCAATAAGCGTGGTTTTTAAAAAGGGCAATAAATTCCATAAAAAGTCCAAGGTAGTAGCTCTGCTAGTTTTTACAAAAAATCTTTAAGAAATCTACGAGTTACTTACTTACTTAGCTGGTCCATTACAGAACATTTGTTCTATAGGCCGAACTAAGAAAAGATCTCCAATTCTCTCTATTTGTTGCTTCGCTTTCTGGAATACCGCGCCTTTTCATCTCATCATCCACTTGTTTGCGCCATCTATTCCTTGGCCTGCCAATTCTACGTGCACCGCCAAGCGGTCCGTGTTTATACACCTTTTTAGCGGGGTCATCATCGCTCATTCTTATGATATGGCCTAGCCAACGCAATCGCTGCATCTCGATACGTTTAACAATATTGATGTCGTTGTACAGCAGATACAGCTCGTGGTTCATGCGACGTCGATATTCACCGTCAACGCAGATTGGTCTGTAGATCTTTCGAAGAATTTTTCTCTCAAACACACTAAGCACTGCCATGT
This sequence comes from Musca autumnalis, assembly GCF_047663935.1. NCBI lineage: Eukaryota > Metazoa > Arthropoda > Insecta > Diptera > Muscidae > Musca > Musca autumnalis. The sequence continues at coordinate 30,724,292 of NW_027412088.1, forward strand.
CTGCTTGCGCAAGTACCCAGGCTTCGGAGCCATACATCAGCACGGGTAGTATCAGTGTTTTGTAGAGCGTTATTTTTGTTTGACGAGATGTGGCTTTGTTTTTAAACTTCTTACTTAAACCAAAGTAGCATCTGTTGGCCAATACAATTTTTCTTTTTATTTCACAACTGATGTCGTTTGTTGTGTTTACGGAGGTGCCGAGGTAGACGAAGTCTTTTACTACCTCAATATTATAGGAACCAACTTCCACAGTCGGTCCGAGCTCAATGGACGCATTGCGCGTCGACACCATCAACTTGGTCTTCTCACCGTTTATCGCCAGACCCACTTTCGCAGATTCTCCTTCGACCTTCATAAAGGTATCAGTTACTTCCTCTACTGATCGTCCCATGATGTCTATGTCATCAGCATAAGCAAGTAACATGTGACTATTGGTGTAGATTGTGCCACTTCTTTTGACGTTTGCCTCTCGTATAACCTTTTCCAGCAGGATGTTAAAGAGATCACACGAAAGGCTGTATCCTTGTCTGAAAACTCTTTTGGTACCAAACTCTTCGGAGAGGTTCTTTCCTATTTTAACTGAGGACCTCGTGTCAGTTAAAGTCATTTTGCAAAGCCGGATGAGCTTTGCGGGGATACCAAATTCAGACATGGCTTGGAATACCTTTGAACGCCGCGGCTGTCGAAGGCTGCTTTATAATCGACAAAAAGGTGGTAGGTGTCGTTCTGCATCTCTTGGGTCTTCTCCAGGATTTGCCGCAGGGTAAATATCTGGTCAATGGTGGACTTGCCAGGTCTAAAGCCGCATTGGTATGGTCCAATTATCTCGTTGACAATAGGCTTTAGTCGTTCGCACAATATCCCTGACACGATCTTGTAGGCAATAGGGAGTAGACTTATGCCCCTATAGTTAGAGCATACAGTCTTATCTCCATTCTTGTGGACGGGGCACAGGATACTCAGGTTCCAATCGTCGGGTACTCGTTCTTCCTGCCAGATGGCTAACTAGCTGATGAATACACCTTATCAGCGTGTCGCCTCCGGTTTTGAACAGCTCGGCTGGTAAGCCATCGGCTCCTGCTGCCTTATTATTCTTCAGCCGATTTATTGCTGTCCTTACCTCATCTTGGCTGGGCGGTATACATTCAATACCATCTTCTGGGATTGGGACTGTGGTATCTTCGTCGTCTTCGCTGCTATTGGATACCAACACTACTGTAGTACACTATCTGTATCAGTTACCAGATTACCTTGCTGGTCTCCACAGGAGGATGCGCCTGTACCAAAGCCATCAGTTTGATGCTTGACTCTTTGGTAGAATTTTCGGACTTCATTCTGGCTCCTGTACATCTCGATTTTTTCACACTCCCGCTTTTCCATCTCTCTCTTTTTCCTGCGGAAAAGACGTTTCTCCTCTCTCCTTTTCTCCCTGTATCTCTCTCGTGCGCTACGCGTTGCTACGGATTGTAAAGTAGCATTTTTCTCTTCGGTGGCAGCACGACACTCCTCATCATACCATGGATTCCTTGGTGGAGGTCTCTGGTATCCAAGTATGGATTTTGCGGCTGTTTACATGGAGTGGGCAATGCTTTGCCATTGCGCTGATATGTTATCGGGATGAGGAGTGCTTTGATTAAGCAATTGGGCTAGTTGAGTGGAATATGCTGTGGCTATCTGTTGTGATTGCAGCTTACCGATGTCTAACTTTCGTGTTGTGCCTGTTCGTACTTTGTTTGCTACGTTTAAGCGGGTGCGTACCTTTGCTGCAACAAGGTAGTGGTCCGAATCAATGTTTGCGCCTCGGAACGAACGTACATCCAACACGCTCGATGAATGTCTTCCATCTATCACAACATGATCAATTTGATTTCTTGTTTTCTGATCTGGAGACAGCCAGGTGCCCTTATGAATATCGAGATGATTAAATCTGGTACTGCTAACTACCATGTTTTTTGCAGCTGCAAAGTCTATCAGCCTCATACCATTGTCAGATGTTTCACTGTGGAGACTGAATTTCCCGACTGTTGGGACAAAGATACTCTCCTTTCCAATTTTGGCATTAAAATCGCCTAGAATGATTTTAATGTCATGGGCAGGGCAACGGTCATATGTTTCTTCTAAGCGCTCGTAAAATATATCTTTGGTCTTTTCGTCCTTTTCTTCAGTGGGAGCATGAGCACATAAAGCTGATGTTGAAGAATTTAGCTTTTATTCGAATTGCAGCAAGACTTTCATTCACTGGAGTTAAGCTGGATACCAGATGTTTTAGTCTCCGACTAACTACAAATCCGCAACCAAACTCATGCTTTACGTCATGGCAGCTATAATACAGTGCGTCACCTTTAGGTGTGACGCCTTTCCCAATCCATCGTATTTCCTGTATGACAGTAATATCGGCCTTGTACTTTTCAAGTACGTCTGCCAATGCGAAGACTGCACCTTCTCTATAAAGAGTGCGAACATTCCAGGTGCAGATTCGCAGATCATGGTCCTTAAAACGTTTGCGGGGTTCGTCAACTTTAGAGGGGGTTGTTTTTCTTTTCTTTCGTTTTTTCATAGTAGGCTGTTTTTTCTAGGGGAGGGTTACTAACCCGACGCCCGAACCCAAGTTTTTAACGTTCTTATGGGTGAACGCGCGGCACATGTTAGCTCACTACCTTTAACGGGTGTTAAAGGCAGTTCCCCAGGTGACACCACGGGGAGGTCAGTGTCCACTTGGGATGAAAGAGGGACCAAGATAAATCCTGGGCTTTGCCATGTTAAAACCGGTCAGGACCGTTCCTTGGTATCTTCCATCCCCTACGTCAAAATATTACGAAAGCCAAAATTTGAACCGAATCGGTTCATCCCTTCGAGAGTTATCGTGCGCTCCAGCCAGCCAGACAGACAGACAGACAGACGGACGGACATTGCTCAATCGACTCCAAATTGTCTGAAACACATTTCGTCCAAACATACTTGGGGTCTAAAACCATTATTTCGATGAGGCACATTTTGCCCGTATGAAAGTGTATATACCCTTCATAGCCTAAAGGCTGAGGGTATAAAAATTCACGAGCTTAGCTCTGATAATGCCTCAAACATATTCTCTAAAAAATCCATAAGTATTGCTTTTACAGCGCCTCCAAATTATTTATTGAAAAATCTGATAGTCCCTTAAAAAGTTTCTTTAGAAAATCCACCTTTACAGCTTTTGTAATCTCTCAAATGTAGTCTGTAAAAAATCCATGAGTATGGCTTTAAATGACCCAAGCTCTAATAGCGCCTCAAAAATGTTCTTTGAAAAATCCACGAGTATAGCTGATATATATATTCTTCAAAAATCTCGAATAGTTCAATGATAGTTCCATTAAAAATGTAATATTTACTTTATTTTAAAGAGCTGTACCTTCTTTTTAAGAATACTTGCTCTAATACAAGGATTTTCTAAGCATAATACTAGATTTTTAAAGACTTATACTACAATAACCGTGAATTCTAAAGAATATTTTTCTAGTAGTGACATAGCTTTACTAGTGAATGTTTATTATATTTTAAGGAATTATTGTCGTTTGTAAAAATAAGTATTGGGGTCCATCTACCCCCATTTAGAATACATTTTTAAGTAGGAACTGATCTACATTTTGAGTACGTGGTTCAATGTGGCGAGTAAATAATGCCGTTAATCATACAACACCATGTACAATTTGTTTTATTCCAAACAGCCATAATTCCTGAGAACTGTACGCAATATTAAGTTCTTCAAAGAAAACAGAACATTTTTTTTCTATATAATTTTCCTAAGATTTGATGCCTTGTTGTCAAAAGGGATCATTTTGCCAGGCTCATATTTTCTAAACCGCTAAGAGTTTTATTTTGCTCTCGGAGGCAAAGCTGTAATTCTTGTCTTAAAGAACTAATTCTGAACACATCAAATCCACATCTTCTAGGTCAAATTTCCTTTATAATTTTTTTGGGTTTTGGTTTACAGATATTAACTGATTAATTTTTTATATAAAAATATTTTTGCAGGCATGAAAGGGTCATAAACAATTATTTTGCAATAAAAAATTAAATTCTATAAATTAAAAATAATTTTTATTTTTTGTAATGAACATTAAAAAAACATATTATTATTTTTTTAATTTTATTTAATGACAATATTAAAAAATAATTTTATTTTTTAAATTTTAATATTTTTATTGTCAGCAAATTTAAAAAATGTTTAATGTTGAAAAAATAATAATAATAAAAGTGAGCATCTTTTATTTAAACTAAAATTGGAAAAAAATATATTTTTTTAACTTTTTAATAACAAAATTTGTTATAGTCCTGAAATGCTCATAAAAATTAATTTATATTAAAATTTATATTTTAAATTATAACCATTTTTATAATAAATATGTTTTATTTTTATTTTTAATTAAGAATATTTTTATTTTTAGAAAATAGAGTCTTCGCATTGGCAGACGTACTTGAAAAGTACAAGGCCGATATTACTGCCATACAGGAAATTCGATGGATTTGGAAAGGCGTCACAACAACACCTAAAGGTGACGCAATGTATTATAGCTGCCATGACGTAAAGCATGAGTTTGGTTGTGGATTCGAAGTTAGTCGGAGACTAAAAATCTGGTATCCAGCTTCACCCCAGTGAATGAAAGACTTGCTGCAATTCGCATAAATGCTAAATTCTTCAACATCAGCTTTATTTGCGCTCATGCTCCCACTGAAGAAAAGGACGAACAGACCAAAGATATATTTTACGAGCGCTTAGAAGAAACATATGACCGTTGCCCTGCCCATGACATTAAAACCATTCTAGGCGATTTTAATGCCAAAATTGGAAAGGAGAATATCTTTGGCCCAACAGTCGGGAAATTCAGTCTCCACAGTGAAACATCTGACAATGGTATGAGGCTGATAGACTTTGCATAATGAAAGCACTCCTTGTCCCGATAACATAACAACACAATGGCAAAATATTGCCCACTCCATGCAAACAGCCGCAAAATCCATTCTTGGATTCCAGAGACCTCCACAAAGGAATTCATGGTATGACCAGCAGTGTCGTGCTGCTACCGAAGAGAAAAATGCGGCATATAGAGCTACTTTACAATCAGTAGCAACGCGTAGCGCACGAGAGAGATATCGGGAGAAAAGGAGAGAAAAGAAACGTCTTTTCCTCAAGAAAAAGAGAGAAATGGAAATGCGGGAGTGTGAAAAAATCGAGATGTACAGGAGTCAGAATGAAGTCCGAAAATTCTACCAAAGAGTGAAACATCAAACAGATGGCTTTGGTACAGGCACATCCTTCTGTAGAGACCAGCAAGGTAATCTGGTAACAGATACAGATAGCGTGCTCAGGATATGGAAGGAACATTTCTCCAATCTGCTGGTATCCAATAGTAGCGAAGACGATGATACCACAAATCCAATCCCAGAAGATTGTATAGAATATGTACCACCCAGCCAAGATGAGGTAAAAACAGCAATCAACCGGCTGAAGAAGAACAAGTAACAAGAATTCGGCCGGGCCGAACTTGTTATACCCTCCACCACAAGCTGTATTGAAGTAAAATGGAATAATTAGTTTTCTTTCGTGTATGAAGAAGACTTAATACTAAATTTCAGCAATTTCGGTAAAACAATGTGAGGCACCATTCTATGGGGGCTATTTCAAAACGTCGATCTATACCGACAAATTTCTGACGGAAAGTTTTTAGGCTCAAAGAAGACAAAATACCAAATTTCCTATATTTCGGTAAGAGAATGTGGCTAAAACTAAAAAAATACCGAAAATCAAGAAGTAAGTTTCTATGGGGATATAGGAAGACGTGGACCTATACTGATAATACTCTTCTGGAATATTTTATAACTCTTGGAATACGATATAACGAATTTCAGCCATTTCGGTTGGATATTTACTACACAATCTTCAATATTACGAAAATCCGGAGGTACCGTTCTATGGGGGCTATATCGAAACGTCCACCTATACCGATGAATTTTAGTCAGAAATGGGGCAATATGAAAGCGTGGACCTGTGCAGACATATTTCTGGCGAACAGCTTTATATCACATTGAAGACTAAATACAAAATTTCAGCCATTTTGGTGAAATATTGAAGACACAACCTTCAAAATACGAAAAATCGGGAGGTACTTTTCCATGGGGGCTATATGAAGGCGTGGACCTATACCGACAAATTTAAAGGGGAAGTTTGAGTACCCCCAACGAAGTCTAAATAACAAGTTTCAGCCATTTCGGTGGAATATTGAGGCCCACAACGTTCAAAATACCGAGAATCGGGAGGTACCGTTCTATGGGGGCTACTATATGAAGGCATAGACCGATACCGACAAAGTTCTGGGGGAAAGTTTTATACCACCTACGTAGACTAAGTACCAAATTTCAGCCATTTTGGTAGGATAATGAAGCTAAAACCTTCAAAATACCGAAAATCGGGAGGTACCGTTATATGGGGGCTATATGAAGGTGTAGACTGATACCGACAAAATTCTGGGGGAAAGTTTTGTACCCCTAAAGAAGACTACGTACCAAATTTCTGCCATTTAGTAGGATAATGAAGCTAAAACCTTAAAAATACCGAAAATAGGGAGGTACCGTTCTATGGGGGCTATATCAAAACGTGGACCGATATATCCCATTTTCAATACCAACCATCCTGCAAGTAATAAAAACTTCTGTACCAAATTTTGACTCCCTATCTTTAAAATCTTGATTTCAACAGACAGACAGACGGACGGACGGACGGACGGACAGACGGACATGGTCAAATCGACATAGAATTTTATGCTGACCAATAATGAACATTTTCCTTGACAGGTGGTACAACGTTTATTTAACTCGAACGGACAGCTTCGGATATCATTTTCATTCACCACTGGTAGCCTGGGCATTTAATAAAGCTAACCTCGATGTTTTATGAGACCTGAAATACTCAGCAATAAAGGAGGTAGCCAGAGATGGGTATTCTTCGAGAACTGTTATCAACATACTCTGTCTTTATGTTTAAGATTCGTGATTTCTGTACCCATAAATTGTTTAAGTCTGTTTTTAAATCACACCTAAGATCTGTTAGAGTTGATAATAATCCATTATTTACTCGTTTATTGGAGCAGAGGAGCTACAAAGCGTAATATTCCGTACAGGACCTCCCATATTTTTGCTCTAAAATCATAAAAATATTAACTTTTTTCGATCGGTTTTTTATGTTTTCTTGTTTTTGAAAGTAGTTTAGCACATTTTCTTCACAAACACAAATATTAATGATATTTGCAATATATTGGAGGTCTTTATGGGGCATTATCTTTGATTCTGGGTCCATATGGGTTTTCAGCCCCATTAACTCTAGAAGGGGAATTACAATTTTAATTTTTAGTGCAGGTTCATTCAGGAAAATAATGTTAGGAAGGAAAACTAAAGTTTTCCCTATGATTTTGACGGTCAAGTTTAAATTTCCTCAAGAAATTGTCTTATTTACCTAAAGTGGCCCTATTATTTCGCACAGCCCTTTACAGGCTCTGCTCTGCCTAATACAAGGTCAACCCCCAAATTGGACAAATGTTGACTGAATTTTATTTATGGGATAATGTTCCACTATAAAAATGCAATTTGGGCCATAAAACACTTTTCAGAAGTGATTTAGAAACGGTTAATGTGTTGTAACTTCAGTGGCTCTATTATTTCGCACATCACTGTATATACTTTATAGGGTCTCCGACGAATATTTCGATGTGTTACAAACGGAATGACAAATTAATTATACCCTCCATATGGTGGAGGGTATAAAAACAACTGTTAATGTATAAAATTTAAAGAAAATAAATTTTATTTTTTAATAATTTTCCATTTTTATTGCGTTTACTATTTAAATTAAAAAAATATTTTTATTTTTTTATATTTAGTTAATTTTATAAGAGCTTTAAAAACTAAATATGAAATTAACATGATTTTTTTATAAAAATTAATAAAAAATATATTTTATTTTTCTTTTAATGAAAATAATTATTTTTTTAGTTTTAATAATATTTAAAATTTGAATTTGAAAAATTAAAATATAAAATTAATATAATTTTGTTAACCAAATTTTTAAACCTTTTCAATTTTTTTAATTTAATTATAATATTTTTTATGAAAATGTTTTTATAAAAATGACATTTTTTTACTTATATTGCTTTAAAAACTAATATTAAACAACTTATTTTTTTTATAAAAATATTTCGAATTATTTATTTCCTTTTATATTCTTATTATTTATTTCAATTGTTGTTTGAAATAGCCTGGTTTAATCCCTATTCTACAATTTTATAAACAAAATGTTAATATCACCAGTTGGTTCATCTTTGAATAAAACAGAAAATAAAAAATCACAGTTTTAAAGAAATGTGAACTAATATGCTGTTTATATTATAGGTTTTTGCAGGGTTAACCTCATAAAGAAGGATTTATTTGACGTATCGGCAATGAAAATGACATTTGAAACCCAGTGGGTTTGTTAAATCCGTTCCTATAGAAACGCACTATAATTTAAATTTGATAAAATCGTTTGAAATCGTTTAAAATTCGGAACATTTGGGCAGGTAAATGCGGTCCCATATCTTTGTGGTCCATATCCTTGACTTAAACAAAGAATTGAACGATACCCTCTATGAGAGAGGTGTAACATTTTTCCTTCGGGGATGTTCGCAAGACACAGTTTTTTGAATGAATTATGTTTAAGTTTTGCCCTTATTTTAATGTTTATTCTTTTTGCTACGTTTTACTACAAAAACTGCCATCATTTTCCAGGTAATTACAAGAACAAGCGATTTGACAAACACTTTAAAAATAACGTTTAGAAAAAACAAACTCAACATGCCACCAAGCTCTTGGTTAGAAGTATTGGGTAATATCTCTCTTAATATCTTGATACTGGTCTTTTCATAACCAGCAACCGGCATCATACAAATTGAGGTGAACATATTAAAAGCATATTTTTATGTAATATGACAAACATTTATTTGTTTAAATTATGGCATAAAAATAGTGACAGCAGCAACAACAACAACTAAAACAAAAACAAACTCTTAGCAAATTTTTATTAATTTTTAATTATTTTAATTGAATAGCTGACTTGACATGGCAAAAAACAAAAAAAAAAGAAAAACAAAAAAACGAAAACGCTCGAAAAAAAGAAACACACAAACATCAAAAGCTGGCCAATGCCAGTGATAAGAAAAGCACACACATACAAGATTCAAGATTCAAGATATATTTATTGAGACTTATATAATGTTTGAACAGTTACAATTAGCATGTGACAAGGAAATCTTAAAACTATTTTGTATTATTTTAATTAATGTGTAATGGCATGAGCTACTTGCTTTTGTGATAAGTTATAACAATTATTGTGGTGTAAATTGAAATTCAATGTTTGCTCCCGACATTTTGACAATTTTGTTGTGGAAATCTCCATAAGTTAAACTTAAAACTAAAAACAAAAACTAATAAAAACTAAATATATATATATATATATATATATATATATATATATATATATATATATATATATATATATATATATATGCATACATAATAATAATAATGCTAATATAATAATAATAATACTATACTAATGTGCTAACCTCTGTGAGTGTTAGGGGTTGAAAGGGAGTAAAAATCTGACGAAAGGGAAGCTGAATAGTCAATTTCATGTGGAATGTTTTCTCTTAAAACACCAACAGGTGACAGATAATACACATCTGACCAGCCAAATTCTCGTTGATTAATATAGACGTCTTTAACTAAACTGTTTTCGTGGTTTGACAATGTCTGAACAAACCGCTTAAGAAGATTTAGAGCATACAAACCAATAGGTATAATGGAAGATTCCGAATAAATATGCAAATTGGAATATCTTTTTGTTGGATTCTGGTAATTCTTATTCAAACACAGCCTGAGCACCTTTCTTTCACATATCTCAAACTCCCGAATCACCGTAGGAGAAACGCTGAACCAAATTGGAATAGCGTACATCAAAATTGGACGTATACATGTCTTATATATTATAAGTTTTGTCGCGGTAGGAGTAGATCTGTTACACAAAATTACTGACAACGACCCCTTCACTTTATTAGCTCTCCGAAGCATTAATCGAGCGTGTTCGTTAAATTTCACCAACTTATTAAAATTGACTCCTAAATACTTGAAATTGTCTTTAAATGGAATTTCGTTTCCATTTAAAACTAGCTTCAACAACTTGCTTTCCGGAACAACAAATCTAGCACATTTGCCGGACGCGTTTCTAAGGCATAATGCCTCACATTTCCCAACGTTAATTTTTATACCCCAGGAAACATAGAAATCGTTAACTAATGACAGATGTCGCTGAACCTTGGATAGAGCAACGAAGGGAGATTCTGCATGCGCATATAATAAGGAATCATCTGCATATAATATACCTTTCGAATCATCAAAAGTGTGTGGGAAATCGTGTATAAAAACAGTATACAAAAAAGGTGCCATAACTGATCCTTGTGGAACACCACAATCAACATTTCCAAGAGAACTACTAAGACCATCAAACTCCACAAAGAACTTTCTGTTATTGAAAAAACTGTGAAGAAGCTTTATAATGTGTCCATTAAACCCAATGTTTATTAATTTGAAAAGTATTCCATTATGATATGCGTGGTCAAAGGCCTTCTCAATGTCAAGGGAGACAGCAACTGTACATTTGCGATCTCTAAGATTCTCTATAACGTCATTATGGAATTTTAGTAGCGCATGAGTAGTTGAGTGACCTTTTTTAAACCCGAACTGGTATTCTGGAATAAATTCGTTTACCACATCGTTTTTCATTTTTTGCATAATTATTTTTTCCAACAATTTACCAAGGTTTGAAAGCATCGAAATTGGTCTTATATTGTTAACATCATAGTTTCCGGGTTTCTTTACGATCGGAACTATTTTTGCCACTTTCCAAGTATTGGGAAAATAACAGTTGTTAATACAGTTATTGAAAATTATGGTTAAAAATTCCAAAGCCTTAGTGGGTAGTTTTTTAATTAAATAATTTGATATGTTGTCAGGGCCCGAGGATCTCTTATTATTTAATAAGCTAACTTCATCCTTAACTTGATTTAAAGATGTAAAAGCTGAATCTGAATTGATTAATGACGATGAATTCACATCAAACGTGCATAAAAATTCAGATGAATCTGCTAAAACTCTATCAATAGTTGGTGCTATTTCCGACTCGTCTCTATTCGGAGGAGACGATTGATAAACGGATGTAAAATGATCCTTTAAAATAGCAAGTCCATCTGAGCCGTCCCTAACTGCACCTGCTACAGAAACTTGCCTCAAACAAGATGAGCGTTTGCACCCAGTGATGTTATAAATTTCTTTAAACGCTGTTGGGCCTGGCTTTATGTTTTTAAGTCGACTATTTAGACGTTCCGCTTGTTCCAAGCTTACTTGTTCCTTGATAATTATTCCTAGTAGTTGAATTTGCTTTGAAATTAAAACATACTCGGGATGCCTCCTATTTAAGGTACGATGGTAAATGTTTTTTAACTTTTTTTGCATATCATACTTAATCCGGAGTAACTTTCGTATGTTTAACGAAGGAATAAAACTCTTTGCCTTTACGTTCATCGTTACCGAATGGCTTTCAGCAATCAAATCAACTGATGAAGAAAAAGAATTAATGTATTCATCTATCTCACTATTATTAAGATTCCGGTGAAGTGGAGGGAAATCTTCTGATAAGCTTGAGGTGATATCATCTCGAAAATTATTCCAATTTGTCTCCTCATATGATCTATAGGTTCGGGGAACTTTTAGAAGGTATTGAAAGTCACTGAAACGAAGGCTAAGTTCCAATGGGAAATGATCAGAGAAACCGGGCAAACATTTTGTCTCATAATTCGGATTTGAAACATTTAGTAAGCTAGAACTTACCAAAAAATGGTCTAAAAATGAGGAGCCATTCGGATAAGTTGGTTTTGTATCACAAATTCTTGTGATGTACAGCGAGTTACGAATTAACCAATTGTTAAGAGCGATTCCATTCGAGTTGGGGAGGTTATCACCCCAAAACGAATTCTTGGCGTTAAAGTCGCCACCAATCACTAATCCATCAAAATTATGTGAAAAGGTAATTATGGATGAAAGTCCTGCAGCTAATGAAACAGAATTTAAATTTGATGGCCAATATATACAGCCAAGAAGAAGTCTCTTAAAGGAGCCGTTAAAATTTAAATCAACCTTTATGAAGAGATTTGGAAAAGGTAAGTCTGGAATATTGATTCTTGAATAAGTAATCGAATCTTTTATGGCAATACCAATCCCCTGAGCACTATCGTCCCTTAAGAAAGAATATTGATCTAATTTTACATTCTTACGAAATTTCAAATGAGTTTCCTGAATAAAACCGAAGTCAATTTTATTGCGACGTAAAACGTCGCTTAATTCAATTCTTCTACTAGAATCCACAAGGGATCTTACATTGAATGTCATAAATTTTATAGTTTTATTTATCATAAGAGTCATAGACTTCTTTCAATAATAACAAGCATTCTTTTTTTGCTTGTTCCTTTGACAATGTTTTATAATTATTCAAAAAATTTTTAATTCTATCTTCTAAAGATAGCACCTCTGAGCCACAAATGAGTTTAGCTATTTCCAAAAACTCTGTAATTATAGGAGATGTACTTGGGCGATTGGTAGTAGGATGTGACAAGTTTTTATTGGCTGTTGTTTCAAAACAAGAAGCAAATGACTTCCCTTTATTTACAAAGCCAGACTGAGTAATAGCGCGACTAACATTTTCGGCGGCCAATTTTTTCCTCTCTTGACTTTCTTTTAATATTCTATTCTTATATTCCTGGTATTTTTTGAAAGCTGAACACCCCCTCCAATTTGCGGGATGGCCCAATTCACCGCAATTAATACATTTAGGACCCTCATTTTTCTGATCCTGAACGCATTTACCTGGTTCGTGACTTGAGTCACATTTTACGCAAGCATATGGTCTGCTGCAATTTCTAGCAATATGGCCCCATTTCTGACACCGTTTACACTGAATTTCCCTAAAATGAGAATTCGGATGTTCCCAGAAAACAGTTTGTTTTAAAACTAACGTTCGGTGAGATATATCACCAATTTTTTTACCGGGAAATAAAGTTATTTGAAAAAGTCCAGTATCGTAATTATTGCGTTTTGAATGAGTTGTTTGAAATTTAACTACAGACTCGATAATGTCGGGATCAGATTGATTAAAAAAGGTTTGTACATCGCTTTCCTTGGTGCCGAGAGCAAGTCCACGTAAAATTAAGGTTACCCTTTTAAACTCTTTAGGCGTATAAGAATAAGAATCCTTACCTTGATCCCGTAGCACTTGCATCATTTCAGAATGGAGATGTGGGTCTTCCAAGTACAACTTGCTTCTATATCTACTTTTGTTCACAAATTTGAAATTTACCTTAGGGGTTCGAGAATTTAACTGGTCAATCATGCCCTTGATGTCTACATTTCGCAAAAATATAGGAGGGCAAAATTTGACGGAAACATTCTTGGGTTCTTTGTTAGATTTTCCAGGATTGACTTTCTTTTGTGTGGGTAAGTTAGCATTTATATCGCCAACGACAAAGTCTTGCAATATAGAAAACCTGTTCTGGCCTAGATTTGTATTTGCTTTATTGGATGCATTCGCCATTGATCCTTTTGGAGCTGTACTCTTTGCTTCATTAACTGAGAAACTGGTAATTTTTCTTGCCATGATTTTCGTCAATATTCATTATCTCAGTGGCCATATGAAAATTGTATGGCAATTCAGTGAGCCTCAGCGTAAGCAGCTGTGAGTAAATTAATGAGTGAGCATGTGTGAGTGCAAGCTAGCATTTCCATCGAAAAATCTCAGTATCTTTATTTCCGTCAATTTTGCATTTATTTGAAATTTCCTGCATCTGCTTATTTTGCCGGCTTAGCTACTAATGTGGTGGCATTTAAGCCGAAAATTAGCTGCAACCGAAAAATTTAAATTAATAGCAAATTTAATTTAATTTAATAGCAAATTATTTGTTGTTGTTTTTTTGGAAATGAAGAAAATATATTTTTTGCCTAAGAATAGGTTTGGTGTTTTTTTTTTCAAAATGGTTGTTATTTATTAGTGGGGAAAAATTTAGCATTGTGTAGCGAGGGGTAGGACAGGGAAATATATAGTTTCGCATCTCCATTCCTAAAAATTTCCAATTTTTTCAACGACATATTTAATCTGCAACACTTGGTATTAAGCCTGATGATTATTTCATTTTTTTATATTCTAAATTTTAATAATTTTGCTTACCATTTTATGTTTTTTAGTTTATAAAATTAATGCAAATATATGAAATAATTTTGAATTATTTTCCTAGTCAAAAACCTTCATAAATTTTTCATAATTATTATTTTGTTGAATTTAAGCTCAGCACACAACAATACATTTAATTTGCAATTTATTTATGTGCGAATATTCTGTATCTGTTTTTTTTTTCTTCTTTTTCTACTCATACATAAATATGAAAACATAAACTTAAAAAAAATTCTTTGTATCAGAAAACAATAGAGATAAAAAACGCTTAATTCACTGATTGTTCATTTGGAAATTATGAGCTTGTCAGTCAGTCATACAGACAGACAGATAGATAGACTAACTAATGCCAGGCATTTGTTGGTGTTTCGCTTTCTATGCATTGACCTGAATTTTAAGTTACGAATATTTACAATCTGCAAAAAATTTTGTTTGAAACTGGCAAGAAGAAAAAAAAGTTTGTTTTCTGCCAGCTCTTACTTTTCATTAAATCGGTTTTAAGAAAAATGTGTTATTTCATGAATAGGTTTTTTTTCTTTCTAATTCTTTGAATGATTTTCAAGTTATAGCGTGCGCTTCGCTTAGTGAACATTGTTGGCAAAATGTTGTTGTGTGTTGCAGATAGCTAGCAACTCCATAAAGTCAAGAATAAAGCGTATTTTTTGTTTCTTATTCGGATTTTATGTTGGCTGAGTGTCGGCCGCTTGTCGATTTGATTTGGTCGATTGTTGTTGACGCTTTTTGATGCAGTATACATTTTTTTTTGGTAATAATAATTTGGTTTATACTACTTCTTGGGTGAAGTGGTAAAAAAAACTCTGCGACGAGGGCAAATTGAAAAGTTAAAATATTGGAACAATGCCCCCATGACAATCTTTGATTTTTTGTGAGGAACCCCCAAATCATTTAAATCTGTTCACACCGAACAATCCACAGAAATAAGGGGAGACTTCCAATTTGGAAAATTATATAGCCATTCAAAAAACATAAAATAGATATACGAAAAAAAATGTACTAAAACGGACACCAAAGCAAGTTAAATAAAACACTGTAAAAACGCTGCAATCGATGACGAGGTTGGCTAGTAAATTAATTCCAATTTCATTGATTTACCATTTAATTGTGTTTTATATTTTTTTCTACATTTTTTTTAAAGATAAAAAACTACAACTTTTTTTTGATTTTATTATTCAAAAATTAAAATTTTTAATTTTCTTATAAAAATATTTTTTATTAAATATACATTTTTTAATCGAAAAATAAACAATAAATTAATTTTACACAGAAATTAACAAAGTTTTTAATGCTTAAATATTTACTTTATTAAATTTTATTTTTAATTAAAAAAATTATAGTTTCTATTGTGTATCAATTACTAATTTTATAAAAAATCTATATATATAAAAATGGTGTAAAAAATTTATATTAATTCATAAAATGAGAACGGCTTGGCCGATTTCTGTAAAATTTTTTGTGAGTTATTCGTATTTTCGAGGAGAAGGTCTTTACGGAAGAAAATTTTGGAAAATCTCTCTGGAAAAGTCGGAAAATTGGAAAAATCGAAAATTGAGTTTTTGTATGAAATTTTATTCCTTAATAGCGAGAAGAAGTTCGGCGGGTCCGCTAGTATTTTTATAAAAATATTTTTTATTTAAAAATTTATTTCAAAATTAACTTCATTATTTATTATTTTAATAAAAATATTTTTTTTCATTGAAAAATAACAAAAATAGCAAAATAACATATTCCTATTAACATATTAAATCTGTTTTGTTTTTATTTTTTAAACACAATTTTGTAAAAAAATATTTTCTAGATCAAATTTATTTTCTTTAATTACTCAAAATCTCCCAAACTCGACATTGAAAATTTTTAAATAATATATATTTTTATCATCAGAAAATATAAAATTTCCTAATAAAACATCAATTAAAAATTAAAACATTGAATATATTTTTTGTTTATTTTTTATTTAAATAAAATTATTACATTTTTAATTTAGTTCTTCGAAAACTCAAATTTTTAATTTTCTTATAAAAACATATGTTTTTTAATTTAAAGTACTTTTTTTTAATAAAAAAAAATAAATAATAAAAATATTTGTATACAAATAAATAAAAATACGAAGCCAGATTTGTTATATTTTATAAAAAAAAATATTTTTAAATTTTTTATGAGTAATTAATAAAAATAATTTTAATAAAATATAAAAAATCAAGCTGGTATTTTTTTTATTAAAAATGAAAAAATAAATGTAAAGACAAATTGGACCAATGCACAGTGGATCCACTTGTATGGAGAAAGTGGCCAAAAATATTTAGAGTATAAAAATCAAGCCAATGCGCCGGTTACAGCTTTGTGATGCTGCGAAGAGTGTTTTAAGAAAACCCGAGCGTAACATTCTCCCCCCTATCCCCTCTGGAGGGGGTATACGGTAAGAATTGTTTTATGCTGTTAATACAAAATGACATGAACAAAGGTCCCGATTATCTTATGATGCAAAAATAGGCTTGGAAAAAAAAACAATCTCCAAAACAACATAAAATGCAACCAATTTAGCGGATTAAAAAAATCAACATTTTTGTCTGAAAATTGGTAAAAATTTTTAATATAGATCGTATAGCGTGCCGCCAACGTAAAACCAATTTCATCATCTTGCCACTGATACCAATTATGTTAATGTACTTGGTCAGATAACAGAGTTACATATGTATATGCAAACATATCCATAGAAACCCTATTCTAGGGCAGCTATAGTCAGCGGCCCACCATTTATAGTCTGGCCTAGATGACAGCTGATTTTAATACTGAATAATCTTAAACAAATGAACTACTTTGGAAAATTATTCCCGAGGTGGGCATCATGATTAAAACCTTAGGTCAAATTTAAGTATATGATCGAATTGGCATTACAAAATACATTAAGAAAATATGGAGCTAGTTCATAAAGCAATAAATACCGGTTTCTTTTTTGAATGAATCATAAACATGTAATATATGTATTCTATTTTGTAAAATATGAACAAATTCATTTATTTCAAAATAATCTTCTTTAAAGAAAAAAAATTGCTTATATTCCAAAACTCTTTTTATATTTTTCAAAAATTTATTTTTTCTATACAAATTTTTGTTTTTTTTTTATTTTATTTTGAAACTATTTTTTTATTTTATTTTCAAATTAGTTGTTTTTTTATTTAATTTTGTAATGCATGTTCTTTTAAAGGGTTCGCTTCTAATTGATTTTCCTAATTAATTATGTATCTTGTAAATCAGAACAATGTGAACCATACGCACTAGCTTGAATTTATAGATGTTGCATTTATATTAAAGTAATTCAAAAATTGTATTTGCGAATTAATGCTATTGATATGGTGAGTGTCTTCCGAAAACAAACGAAATCTATGGTGGTTAGTTAGTGTGGTAGCGATGAGTAGTGGTGGTTGTTTAGGCTGTTGTTCTTTGTTGCCTCGCAGTCAATGTGCGTGTAGATACGATGGAGGGGAGGAAAGACAAAAACAATAGAAGCAAATCCACCATATCTTTGTAGGCAAAGCACAAAAACCGGTTTTGCCAGAAAATAGTGGTTAACGTAGGAGAAACATGAAATTTATTTTTGTATTTTAGAAAAGCATTCATACTTTTGCAAAAATAGTATTGTGTGCATGAGTAAAAAATTTGTCCATTCACTTTGAAAGAGGTACGTTCAAATTATGGACAACAAAAATTATGAACGGAATTAGTAAAAAAATTCATACTTTTGTTTTTTCTGTGTAATAGTTTGCTATACGTATTAGTTTCGCGATATTTTGAATAAATTTATTTGCACTTAAAATATAGGTTGTGAGTACAAAAAATATTAGACAAATGTTCCGACTTTTGAAGCTATTCTTAAGAAGATCGCGTGCCAATGAAACAAAAATTAATACATTTTAAAAAGGTTGTTGTTGTTGTTGTAGCAATGCATATATGTTCCCAGTAAAATCTTTGATGACAAATCATGAGTTGAATCATGGGTGCAAGTGATCTGGCATGTCATCTTTTTGTCATTTTAACTCATGAATTTTATATGAGTGTGACCCCCAAAAGATGACGTTCTTTTTTGGATCCTAAGCATGCCATTTTAACCAATGCATCGACACGTCATTTTCACCCATGCTTTGACATGTCATTTTAACCAATGCTTTGGCATGTCATTTTCATCAACCCCTTGGCACGAAATTTTCATGTCTTGTTTGGAAAATGGAAATGCTGTATTGAAATATGGTTTTCATGAAAAACAAAACTCTTTATTAATTCAAACGAATTCATGAAATAACTACAATTAATTTATCAGCAAAAAGTTTACATCCAAAATTGCAATGTAATCACCACCGCTGCAGCGCAAAAGATTACTTCCTCCGTTCTCCGCAACTGATATTCTTTCATCTTACAAAAGGTTTTTTCTATTATCTTCCAATCACCAGTTCAGATTTCGACATGGACTCCAAATGCACTCCTTTAAGTATTTTTATTTCGTAAATTACTTTTATTTTATAATTTTGTTATTTTATAACAACATTTAGGTAATTTATACTCTTTTGTTGTGACGAAAATATGTAGGGATCTACAACCCGGCTTGCTTTAGCGATCTCTAAGAACAAAATGTAACGAACGGGGAGGAGAGACTTTTTATGGAAAATACCATTTATGCCCTATTAATTTATTTTTAATTGTTTCTTTCCAAAAGTCGTTTCTTCTTTATTTTCAGATTCTTGTTCCTTCGGACTTTTTTTTTTCAAATTCCAAGAAGCGAGATTTGATTGATTTCATTCTATGTCAGGTTTAGAACAGACAAGGGAACTTTTAAAATAGCAATGTGTCCAGTCCGATTCTATTTTTAGCTCGATGATTGGGACTTTTATTGCAGACATTTCGAGCTTCATACAATACCAATTGTTTAGAAGTTTTAGTTGTCTGATATGCAGGAACTGTAAGACAACATCACGACGACAGTTCTAACAACTTTGGTCTGTTCCAGAACCTGCAAGAATCCACTTATTTTTACTACGAGAACAATTTTTCCTTTATGTTATCGGAAAAAATAGTAAAAATTAGTAGATTTTTGCAGTACTGGAACATACCAAAATGAAAATAAACAGGTGTGTAAATAAAAACACAAACATCATCTCTATTGGATCGATGGAATGGGTACAAATGCTGATGAAAAGATCGGATCTTTCACGACTTCCTTTGCATTGGTTCAAATCCTGATGAAAAGATCGGATCTTTCACGACTTCCTTTGAAGCAATGCAAAAGATGACATGAAATCACGTCATCGCAAAGAACCCCTTCCTTCAAATTTTGCTGGGTTCGATCCTGTATTATTTCAGTTATCAAGTTCCTCTGTATCCAGACTCAAGAATTCTGCAACCTGGACTGGTTGCGTCCATAAAGAATGAGGAGACAGGTGAGTAGGGTTAGCTGGGCAGTTGAATAAATGCAGAGCATCGTGTGGTCCCAATCCACATGCTGGCCATATGTTGGGTATCGTGGCGTCAATTCTGACCCAATACGAATTGAGGCGGCTGCATCGTCCGGATCTTAACTGAGCTAAAACCACTCGTATTTGCCTTGGCAGCTGTCGTTCTTCTGCTGCGATGGATGGGGGATGGTTTCCAAGTACGGGATTCACACTGTATCTTCGTACTGCTTGCGCAACCATGTTGGTGTGAATGCGATTCAAGCCTGCTTGATAGGCTCGTTGATCTAGCGGTTCTCTTTTATACCTTTGGACCTCTCTCTCTAGATCATGAAGGTCTCTCCTGACGTGCCTGGGTGGGGGGAGCCTGTCCATTAAATCGTGACAGGGATGCTCACTGCGGTAACAACCAAGCAGGTACTGCATCGACAACATCTTATTGTGCTGACGCAGCGGTAAAACCTTCGCCTCCTCATGAAGATGGTCCACTGGTGTCATGAGGAGGCACCCTGTTGCAGTCCTCAGGGCGGCATTCTGGCAGGTTTGAATCTTCTTCCACTGCGATGCGCTAACCTTTGCGGACCACGCTGGCGCCGCATAGCTTACCACAGACCGGCCTATTGCATTGTAAGTGGTCAACAAGGTTTCTTTATCAGCACCCCAAGTACTGCCGGCCAGCGACTTGAGAACCTTGTTCCTATATATATATATAGCTGTGGCATGCGCGGACGACTTGAACATGCTATCGAACGTTACACCCAGTATTTTAGGGTAGTTAGTGGTCGATATCAGTGCACCATCGACCAATATGTTCAGTGGAAGCCTCATCTCAGCCGTTCATGTGGTGAACAGCGTGGCTGTGGATTTAGCGGCGGATATTTTCATATTCCTCAGATGGAGGAACTGCTATAGGTCAGCTATGTAGACATTTAACCTATCACATATGTCATCGACGATAGGACCCGACGCCAAGATCGTACAATCATCCGCATACATCACGATCTCTATGCCGTCTGGAGGGTGTGGAATTTCAGAAAGGTAGAGGTTAAACAGTTCCGGAGATATCACCCTCCTTGTGGAAATCCCTGTTTCACTCTACGGGTTTTGGACTTCTTGTTTCTGAATTCTACAAACGACTGGCGTCCACACATATAGTTGATTACCCAACGTTTCAAACATGGCTGGAGATTGGTTTTCTCTATATCCTCGAACAGCTTGGCATGGTTGACGGTATCGAAGGCCTTCGATAGGTCAAGAGCCACCATGACTGTTCGGTCGCACGGCCTTTTCTGGTTCAGTCCTCTACTGATATGTGTGGATATGGCGTCTAATGCTGTTGTAGTACTATGCATTTTCCGAAATCCATGTTGATGTTGGGCAACTGGAAAACACCTTCTCATCGTGGGGAGGAGTAGCGCCTCTAGGATCTTTGCTACTGGCGACAGGAGTCAAATCGGCCTGTACCTCTGCTGGCATCCTTGCCAGGCTTCAGTTGCGGGACCACCCTGCCAACTTTCCAGGCATCCGGTACAACATGGGTGGCTAACGATAGGTTGAGAACACTTGTTAAATACTCAACTCCAGGTTCATCCAGCTGCTTAAGCATTACCATCGATATTCGGTGTGGGCCCAAAGCTTTGGATGATTTAGCGTTTCATATGGCATCTGCAACATCGTTCATCGTGAATTGTGGTGGTACCTCCTCGGCTGGAAGAGCTCTTCTTATACGGCGTAGCACACTTCTCTTCGCCCTATCACTCTCGGGGTGCTCTATGAACTGCCGGTTAAAATAACACGCGCACCTCTTTGGGTCAGTTACTGTCAAGCCGTTGAAAGTAACCGCCGTTCTGTCATCCTTCTTTTCCGGACTCGAGAGTGATTTAACCGTTGCCCACAATTTACTTATTCCTGCACCAATGTTGCATTGCTTCAGATGGTCTAGCCACTTTTTCCGCTTATGTTCGCCCACTAGCCTGTTGACTTCAAGAGTAAGTTCTCTAACTCTTGTGTCTTCGGGGTTCGTACGACGAAGCTCATCACGTACATTTGCTAGTCCCGTCGCCTCTGCTGGGAAATTTGGTCTTATTTCGGGTATTCGACCAGCAGGTATGTAGCGAGCGGCTGCTTTAGTGATGATGTCTCGGAAAGTTCTCTCAGCTACCCGAGGATCTGAGGGGGTGGGCAATTGACTGAAGCGGTGATTGGTAAATTCTCTGAAACCTTGCCAATCAGCTTTCCCATGGCTCAGGAAAGTACGGCGTTCAGAGGTTATGAAGTCGGGTGGTCTGTTTACGGAGACGATGATAGGGAGGTGGTCCGAACTAAGGGAAATGACGGATTGCCAGTATACGTCATTTATCAGACCTGGTGCCACAATGGTGATATCTGATGAGCTTTCCTCTAATCCTCGTAGGAGCGTCTTCATTCACTGCGCAAATTATGTGTTTTTTTTAAAAAGGTCCATGTCATAGCTGTTAGTAATGATTGAAATCTTAGTATGTAACCTGTCAAATAAATTAATTATGAACATATCTCTAAACGTTCAAGAGACATAGATTCTGAACCCTGTTCGACTTGCCCATAAATAGGCGGACCCGTATTATTAACCTAAGCAAAGAATCAGGCTGTACTCTTGAATCGGTGAACACAAATATTGTTGCTGATTGTTTGTGGGAAATTCATGTTACTCAAAGAGTGTCACAACTCAAAAATACATATTTTGATCTAAAAAATTCTATTTTCCAAGAGTTCGATTTCATATTTTGTATGCTCCGAATACATGTTGATTTTATAGGGATATTTCCACTCCCCAGAGAACTCCAGTAGCCTTTAAAAAATCGAAAATTTCAAATGTGACCCTCGAATTTTTCTACTGAATATCCAAACACAATCTTTAACCAAAACTTCAATAATTTAATTTTTGATTTGCTTGATATCTTTGGCAAAGAAAAACACAACAACTGACATACAAACATCCATTCATCCATCTATCTATGCATCTATAGACGTACAAACAAAAACTCAAGATTTTCTAAATCACTGCCACTCACTTTTCATTGGCAATTATGGCGTTTAATAAACTCAAAAGAAGAAAAAAAAAACACTAGCAGGGCTAAGTAAAGTTGATCTAAGCTAAGCAGGATTTTATGCTACAAAAGCTGTTCATTACTTATGATTCTGTTGGATTCTTTTTTTTTTCATAAATTTTGTATTTGTTTTAACGCCACTTTTATTGGAGTTTATCATGACAAGAAAACTTCAAATTTTACATTGGTAACTGAGTGACGAATGACTGACTGACTGGTTGGCTGATGGTCTCAAGTGGCTTGGGGGAAGTTGGTTTTACAAAAAATAATTTTTGTTATTTTTGTGATTTTATTTGGCGGTTTTCCAAAAAAGGCAAGGAAATAAGAAATACAAAAAGAACATTTTTACAAAAAATTATGCCAAATCATTATCTTTGAGTTGTTTTGTATTTTTTGCTGGAATTTTTTTCTTTGATTTTTTTATGGCGCCGTTGGTAACTCCCTTTCAACTACATTTTCCAATTTTGGCCAATGTCTTCTCATTACATTTAAGAAGTTGGCCATTTCATTTTGGTTTTTGCCTTATCTTTAACCTTAATTGGCGTTTTGTCGTTCGACTGCCAAAATTAACGCCACTTTTTTTCGCTTTAATTTCGTTGACTGAAAATCAAGAATGATGACTGTTGTCTTGTTGCTCTGTATTTTGCCAAGTCATCATAACGAAGAGAGGAATAAACATTGTTCAGATAACAAAGTTAATTAGTGAATAATAAAAGTGAAATTGAAATAAATTTTTGTGGGGCAATGCTTTAATAATTTCATTTACATTGTGTTATTAATTAGCGAAAAATAAATTTATTATTTTAGAAAGAAAGTGTGAACAGATGTAGTTGTGGCATACGCAGCTATTATAGTCAGTCTACTGAGTCCTTTAAGTTCAGACAATTTCTTCAGGCAAAAGCCTGTCATCATGTGGAAGAGTAATGGCTTATTACCCTTTGCTACTGGTCACAGAAGGAAGGAAAGAATTGACCGAAATTAGTCCCCAAATATTTTTGGGAGTTATGTTCAGTCACCACCGCCTTGCTTTGATTCACACTGACCGTAATTATTGATTTCAAATCCTTCCCCTATGCAATGGAGGAAATAATTTCAATTCATGCTCCATTTCCTACATTCGTAACAAATTACCCAAAAAAAGCTCAAACACAATTTGTTTTTTTTTTTCTTATTCACCCTTCATGTCAGTTCCCATGATTGAGTCTTCAACTCCGCAGAACTTATTACCATTTTTTCGACAGCGGCAACATTAAGGAAATGTCAATTTGTCCTTCGTCTAATAATTATTTGTCATAAATCCAATTTCAACTCCCAGCTTATTACCAACAATGACATATTACCTGTGACATATGACCAAGCAACAAAAAAATTCACATTGGTTGGGCTATAGGCCTATGAGCGTGTGTATATAGCTTAAGAATATTTCCGACATATGGCAAGAATAACAAGCGAATAACATGCCGACGTTATCGTACCTTTACAGTTCAATAACAAATGGCAAAGAAAGAAAAAAAAATCCGTCAAAATTAAATTAATGTGACACTTTTGGGAAACAACACAAGAGTCCCCCCAAAAAACAAACCTTTAAAGAAGGGAATAGGGTTATGGCATTAGAATTTATATATTTTATATTTTATATTTTATATTTTATATTTTATATTTTATATTTTATATTTTATATTTTATATTTTATATTTTATATTTTATATTTTATATTTTATATTTTATATTTTATATTTTATATTTTATATTTTATATTTTATATTTTATATTTTATATTTTATATTTTATATTTTATATTTTATATTTTATATTTTATATTTTATATTTTATATTTTATATTTTATATTTTATATTTTATATTTTATATTTTATATTTTATATTTTATATTTTATATTTTATATTTTATATTTTATATTTTATATTTTATATTTTATATTTTATATTTTATATTTTATATTTTATATTTTATATTTTATATTTTATATTTTATATTTTATATTTTATATTTTATATTTTATATTTTATATTTTATATTTTATATTTTATATTTTATATTTTATATTTTATATTTTATATTTTATATTTTATATTTTATATTTTATATTTTATATTTTATATTTTATATTTTATATTTTATATTTTATATTTTATATTTTATATTTTATATTTTATATTTTATATTTTATATTTTATATTTTATATTTTATATTTTATATTTTATATTTTATATTTTATATTTTATATTTTATATTTTATATTTTATATTTTATATTTTATATTTTATATTTTATATTTTATATTTTATATTTTATATTTTATATTTTATATTTTATATTTTATATTTTATATTTTATATTTTATATTTTATATTTTATATTTTATATTTTATATTTTATATTTTATATTTTATATTTTATATTTTATATTTTATATTTTATATTTTATATTTTATATTTTATATTTTATATTTTATATTTTATATTTTATATTTTATATTTTATATTTTATATTTTATATTTTATATTTTATATTTTATATTTTATATTTTATATTTTATATTTTATATTTTATATTTTATATTTTATATTTTATATTTTATATTTTATATTTTATATTTTATATTTTATATTTTATATTTTATATTTTATATTTTATATTTTATATTTTATATTTTATATTTTATATTTTATATTTTATATTTTATATTTTATATTTTATATTTTATATTTTATATTTTATATTTTATATTTTATATTTTATATTTTATATTTTATATTTTATATTTTATATTTTATATTTTATATTTTATATTTTATATTTTATATTTTATATTTTATATTTTATATTTTATATTTTATATTTTATATTTTATATTTTATATTTTATATTTTATATTTTATATTTTATATTTTATATTTTATATTTTATATTTTATATTTTATATTTTATATTTTATATTTTATATTTTATATTTTATATTTTATATTTTATATTTTATATTTTATATTTTATATTTTATATTTTATATTTTATATTTTATATTTTATATTTTATATTTTATATTTTATATTTTATATTTTATATTTTATATTTTATATTTTATATTTTATATTTTATATTTTATATTTTATATTTTATATTTTATATTTTATATTTTATATTTTATATTTTATATTTTATATTTTATATTTTATATTTTATATTTTATATTTTATATTTTATATTTTATATTTTATATTTTATATTTTATATTTTATATTTTATATTTTATATTTTATATTTTATATTTTATATTTTATATTTTATATTTTATATTTTATATTTTATATTTTATATTTTATATTTTATATTTTATATTTTATATTTTATATTTTATATTTTATATTTTATATTTTATATTTTATATTTTATATTTTATATTTTATATTTTATATTTTATATTTTATATTTTATATTTTATATTTTATATTTTATATTTTATATTTTATATTTTATATTTTATATTTTATATTTTATATTTTATATTTTATATTTTATATTTTATATTTTATATTTTATATTTTATATTTTATATTTTATATTTTATATTTTATATTTTATATTTTATATTTTATATTTTATATTTTATATTTTATATTTTATATTTTATATTTTATATTTTATATTTTATATTTTATATTTTATATTTTATATTTTATATTTTATATTTTATATTTTATATTTTATATTTTATATTTTATATTTTATATTTTATATTTTATATTTTATATTTTATATTTTATATTTTATATTTTATATTTTATATTTTATATTTTATATTTTATATTTTATATTTTATATTTTATATTTTATATTTTATATTTTATATTTTATATTTTATATTTTATATTTTATATTTTATATTTTATATTTTATATTTTATATTTTATATTTTATATTTTATATTTTATATTTTATATTTTATATTTTATATTTTATATTTTATATTTTATATTTTATATTTTATATTTTATATTTTATATTTTATATTTTATATTTTATATTTTATATTTTATATTTTATATTTTATATTTTATATTTTATATTTTATATTTTATATTTTATATTTTATATTTTATATTTTATATTTTATATTTTATATTTTATATTTTATATTTTATATTTTATATTTTATATTTTATATTTTATATTTTATATTTTATATTTTATATTTTATATTTTATATTTTATATTTTATATTTTATATTTTATATTTTATATTTTATATTTTATATTTTATATTTTATATTTTATATTTTATATTTTATATTTTATATTTTATATTTTATATTTTATATTTTATATTTTATATTTTATATTTTATATTTTATATTTTATATTTTATATTTTATATTTTATATTTTATATTTTATATTTTATATTTTATATTTTATATTTTATATTTTATATTTTATATTTTATATTTTATATTTTATATTTTATATTTTATATTTTATATTTTATATTTTATATTTTATATTTTATATTTTATATTTTATATTTTATATTTTATATTTTATATTTTATATTTTATATTTTATATTTTATATTTTATATTTTATATTTTATATTTTATATTTTATATTTTATATTTTATATTTTATATTTTATATTTTATATTTTATATTTTATATTTTATATTTTATATTTTATATTTTATATTTTATATTTTATATTTTATATTTTATATTTTATATTTTATATTTTATATTTTATATTTTATATTTTATATTTTATATTTTATATTTTATATTTTATATTTTATATTTTATATTTTATATTTTATATTTTATATTTTATATTTTATATTTTATATTTTATATTTTATATTTTATATTTTATATTTTATATTTTATATTTTATATTTTATATTTTATATTTTATATTTTATATTTTATATTTTATATTTTATATTTTATATTTTATATTTTATATTTTATATTTTATATTTTATATTTTATATTTTATATTTTATATTTTATATTTTATATTTTATATTTTATATTTTATATTTTATATTTTATATTTTATATTTTATATTTTATATTTTATATTTTATATTTTATATTTTATATTTTATATTTTATATTTTATATTTTATATTTTATATTTTATATTTTATATTTTATATTTTATATTTTATATTTTATATTTTATATTTTATATTTTATATTTTATATTTTATATTTTATATTTTATATTTTATATTTTATATTTTATATTTTATATTTTATATTTTATATTTTATATTTTATATTTTATATTTTATATTTTATATTTTATATTTTATATTTTATATTTTATATTTTATATTTTATATTTTATATTTTATATTTTATATTTTATATTTTATATTTTATATTTTATATTTTATATTTTATATTTTATATTTTATATTTTATATTTTATATTTTATATTTTATATTTTATATTTTATATTTTATATTTTATATTTTATATTTTATATTTTATATTTTATATTTTATATTTTATATTTTATATTTTATATTTTATATTTTATATTTTATATTTTATATTTTATATTTTATATTTTATATTTTATATTTTATATTTTATATTTTATATTTTATATTTTATATTTTATATTTTATATTTTATATTTTATATTTTATATTTTATATTTTATATTTTATATTTTATATTTTATATTTTATATTTTATATTTTATATTTTATATTTTATATTTTATATTTTATATTTTATATTTTATATTTTATATTTTATATTTTATATTTTATATTTTATATTTTATATTTTATATTTTATATTTTATATTTTATATTTTATATTTTATATTTTATATTTTATATTTTATATTTTATATTTTATATTTTATATTTTATATTTTATATTTTATATTTTATATTTTATATTTTACATGTTATAGTTTGTTGTTTATATTATATTTTTCATGTTTATATTTTGAAGGTCTTCTATGGAATGAAAATGGTCTTCTATGGAAAGAAGCCCGTTTGGAAGTCTTCTATAGAAATAAATACCTTTGTAAGGTATGCTATGAAAATAAGTCCTTTTAAGGAATTTCCGTTGTCAATATTTTGTGTCTGCTTCGCAACCCTTTAAAATTTGATGAAAAGCCAAAATTTACAAGCCAACAACGAAACCCAGCTAATGCAACAAGAGCTACAACAAATTATTCGAGCCGCAAATGACAATAAATCCAAATGAATTTTGGTTTTCAAAATAAGCTTTGAAAATGAGTTAAAACAAAATGTCACTACACATATTTATGGGTCTTTGATTTGCTACAGCCCCCTTTGAAAACCAAAGCAGCAGCAATCAAAACATATTGGCCCAAAGTTGAATGCAAAGCTGTTAGCAATCGAAAAAATGGTCTCAAAGCAAGAACCATTCTTTTCTTGCAGCAGTGGCGGCACGAAATCAAGGCAAGACAATGTGGCCAAAAATTAAAAGAAAACAAAAACAGCAACAACAACTCTTGCGAAATCTGTTCAACAAGGAGCCAAACAACAAAATAACAGCACTTGAGCCCAATGACCGAAAAATCAGAAACGAAAAGTCAACCAACCAAAATGAAACAAAAAACTGCTCAAATCCATTGCACTACTTTTCTGGGACGTTTTGGACATTCTCATTGACAAAAACGGATCGGGGCATGGCTAAAGTTGGAGTTGTAGTACGCACCACGAACCAACCAAGCAATACAAACAACAAACTAACGAAACACTGTGACAAACATTTACGACATTAAAAAGAGAAACAACGAAACGCACAGCTGTTTAAATCATGTTAACAAGCCGTAAACACCCGCCGGAGGCATGTGACTGACTGTGGTGGCACAACGAACGGTACATGAGGCCCACCAACTTTTTTTTGTTTTTTTTTTCTTGGCCAAAATAGCGACAAATAGAAATCTTGGTGCGTGAGTGACAGAGTGACATATCAACAAGCTTTTTAGATCTAACGCATGATATTTATGGAGGCACCTATGTGGTGGTGGTACATAGCTCCTTCCACCAAATGACAAATCTCCCTCTAAATGCTTAGCCATAGGTACTGGCTGGCTGTCTGACTGATAGACAGACTGACTGACTGCCCCGAACAATGTATATGTTTTCCACACATATACACGATTTGTTATTTTGGAGAACTTTATTTATGGTTAAGATCAAATTCGGAATGTTGACAACATGTTGAATTCCAAGAAATTGCCCAGACAAATTCGTAGAACAATCTGAACCATGCAACAACAACACCAATAATAACAAGAATGCTAACGGACAATGCAAAAGTCAAGATTACGGTATAAAATCCAAATAATCCTATAATGGCGAATTTCGGTTTTGGAAATAATTATAAAGACATATAACAAGACATCTACAGTATCGTCAGAGTCAACGGAGCGAGTCTTTGTCACGGTTTAACTGAAGGGCCACCTAAACACACACTTCTATAAAAAACGAAGGAACAGGTAAATGAACTGCCCTAATGATGTTGACCTTCGCAAACGCTTTAAGGACCATGATCTGCGAATCTACATCTGACTGTTCCGACTCTTTATAGACAAGGTACATTTAAGCACCTGCAGATTTACTAGCATAGTGTAATACCGATATTATCCCTCGACAGAACTGAAAAAAAACAGTGGATATCCCGTTCCGGGGTAGAGATTGACCTCGGTGAGATGTAATGGATGTAGTCGCCTTCGGGACTACTGCCATATGAATTATGTGCTGTATCCTGCGCTAGAAAATATCCCAGCGTGCCTCTAAATTCATCGTCACCTTAGTCGTCGTTGTCAGAATACGAAAAACCTACCGCAGCTCCCCCAACAACAACAAACCCAGCATCTTACACCCATGTTGCGAAATCACCTTACCATCCAAAGCTTGACACCATCTAATGATATATTCTGTGGCCAATATCAAAGACTTTTGGGGCATAATTCCTCTCCATGATGAGAAGCTGTTTTCCAGTTGCCCAACATCAACATGGATGCCTGAGAATACACAACAGCAATATACGTCATACACATCCGTACATGAAAGTCGAGGGATGCTGTAGAACAGGCCTGTGTCTCTTAACCTATAGAAAGGCTTCGAAACCGTTAACAATGCGAAGCTGTTCGTGGACACAGAGAAAACTTTCTTCCAGCAGTGTTTGAAACGGCGGTTAATGGTGTACATGTATGGGCGCCTGACGTTTGG
Organism: Musca autumnalis; assembly: GCF_047663935.1. NCBI lineage: Eukaryota > Metazoa > Arthropoda > Insecta > Diptera > Muscidae > Musca > Musca autumnalis. Next base: position 30,755,425 of record NW_027412088.1, read on the forward strand.
GGAATTCAAAGAAGACGAAGACCCATAGAATGCAAGAGGGCGTTCCCCAAGACGGGGTGATATACCCGGAAATGTTTAAAATCTACCTTCCTTAAATTCCACACTGTCCAAACGGCATAGAGATCGTAATCTATGTGGATGATTGTACGATCTTCGCGTCGAGTCCTATCGTCGATGACATATGTGGTAGCTTAAATGCCTACATAGCTGACCTATTGCAGTTCTTCCATTTGAGAAATATTAAAATATACGTCGCTATATACACACTGTGCACCACTTGGACCGCTGAAATGAGGCTCCCACTGAAAATGGTGTTTCCGACCATTAAATATCTCAACATTTTGGTTGTAACGTTTGATAGCATGTTTAAGTCGTCCTCACAAGCCACAGCTACATGGGATTATATCAGAAGTAGGAACAAGGTCCTCAAGTCGCTGGCCAGTAGCACTTGGGGTGCTGACAAAGAAACCTTGTTGACGACTTACAAAGCAATAGGCCCGTCTGCGGTAAGCTATGTAGTTGAAGAATATTCAAACGTGCAACAGAGTGAATCCTCATGGCACCAGTGGACCATCGTCATGAGGAGGAGAAGGTTTTACCGGTGCATCAACACAACAGGATGCTGTCGATAAAGTACCTGATTGGTTGTTAACGCAAAGAGCATCCCTGTCACGATTTGACGGACAGGCCTCCCCACCCAGCCAAGTCAAAAAAGATCTTTATGATCTAGAGGACCACAAGGTCTCTTTATAGATGACAATAAGGTCTTTTTATAGAAGACCACAAGGATTTCTTATAGAATATCACAAGTACTTCTTATAGAAGACCACAATGTCTTCTTACAGAAGAACACAAGGTCTTTTTATAAAGAAGTACAAAGTCTTCTTATAGAAGACCACAAGGTCTTCTTATAGAAGACCACAAGGTCTTCTTATGGAAGACCACAAGGTCTTCTTATGGAAGACCACAAGGTCTTCTTATGGAAGACCACAAGGTCTTCTTATGGAAGACCACAAGGTCTTCTTATGGAAGACCACAAGGTCTTCTTATGGAAGACAACCATGTCTTCTTATAGAAGACCACAAGGTCTTCTTATGGAAGACAACAAGGTCTTCTTATAGAAGACCACAAGGTCCTCTTATAGAAGACCACAAGGTCCTCTTATAGAAGATCACAAGTTCTTCTTATAGAAGACCACAAGGTCTTATTATAGAAGACCACAAGGTCTTCTTATAGAAGACCACAAGGTCTTCTTATAGAAGACCACAAGGTCTTCTTATAGAAGACCACAAGGTCTTCTTATAGAAGACCACAAGGTCTTTTTATAGAAGACCACAAGGTCTTCTTATAGAAGACCACAAGTTCTTCTTATAGAAGACCACAAGGTCTTCTTATAGAAGACAACAAGGTCTTCTTATAGAAGACCCCACGGTCTTCTTATAGAAGGCCACAAGGCCTACTCATGAAAGGCCACAAGGTCTTCTTATAGAAGACCACAAGGTCTTCTTATAGAAGACCACAAGGTCTTCTTATAGAACACCACAAGGTCTTCTTATAGAACACCACAAGGTCTTCTTATGTATCACAAGGTCTTTTTATAGAAGACCATAAGGTCTTCTTATGGAAGACCACAAGGTCTTCTTATAGAAAACCACAAGGTCCTCTTATAGAAGACCACAAGGTCTTTTTATAGAAGACCACAAAGTATTCTTATAGAAGACCACAAGGACTTCTTATAGAAGACCTCAAGGTCTTCTTATAGAAGACCACAAGGTCTTCTTATAGAAGACCACAAGGTCTTCTTATAGAAGACCACAAGGTCTTCTTATAGAAGACCACAAGGACTTCTTATAGAAGACTACAAGGTCTTCTTATAAAAGACCACAAGGTCTCTTATAGAAGACCACAAGGTCTTCTTATAGAAGACCACAAGGTCTTCTTATAGAAGACCACAAGGTCTTCTTATAGAAGACCACAAGGTCTTCGTATAGAAGACCACAAGTTCTTCTTATGGAAGACCACAAGGTCTTCTTATGGAAGACCACAAGGTCTTCTTATGGAAGACAACCATGTCTTCTTATAGAAGACCACAAGGTCTTCTTATGGAAGACAACAAGGTCTTCTTATAGAAGACCACAAGGTCCTCTTATAGAAGACCACAAGGTCCTCTTATAGAAGATCACAAGTTCTTCTTATAGAAGACCACAAGGTCTTATTATAGAAGACCACAAGGTCTTCTTATAGAAGACCACAAGGTCTTCTTATAGAAGACCACAAGGTCTTCTTATAGAAGACCACAAGGTCTTTTTATAGAAGACCACAAGGTCTTTTTATAGAAGACCACAAGGTCTTCGTATAGAAGACCACAAGTTCTTCTTATGGAAGACCACAAGGTCTTCTTATGGAAGACCACAAGGTCTTCTTATGGAAGACCACAAGGTCTTCTAGACCACAAGGTCTTCTTATGGAAGACCACAAGGTCTTCTTATGGAAGACCACAAGGTCTTCTTATGGAAGACAACCATGTCTTCTTATAGAAGACCACAAGGTCTTCTTATGGAAGACAACAAGGTCTTCTTATAGAAGACTACAAGGTCTTCTTATAGAAGACCACAAGGTCTTTTTATAAAAGACCACAAGGTCTTTTTATAAAAGACCACAAGGTCTTCTTATAGAAGACCACAAGGTCTTCTTATAGAAGACCACAAGGTCTTCTAATAGAAGACCACAAGGTCTTCTAATAGAAGACCACAAGGTCTTCTAATAGAAGACCACAAGGTCTTCTAATACAAGCCCACAACGTCTTCTTATAGAAGACCACAAGGTCTTCTTAAAGAAAACCACAAGGTGTTCTTAGAGAAGACAACAAGGTCGTCTTATAGAAAACCACAAGGTCTTCTTATAGAAGACCACAAGGTCTTCTTAGAGAAGACAACAAGGTTGTCTTATAGAAAACCACAAGGTCTCCTTATAGAAGACCACAATGTCTTCTTATAGAAGACCACAAGGTCTTCTTATAGAAGACCACAAGGTCTTCTTTTAGAAAACCACAAGGTCTTCTTATAGAAGACCACAAGTTCTTTTTATGGAAGACCACATAGTCTTCTTATAGAACACCACAAGGACTTCTTATAGAAGACCACAAGGTCTTCTTATGGATGATCACAAGGTCTTTTTATATTTCGGAGCTCTGATATATACCCTCGTTAGCATAAATGCTGAAGGTATAACGAATTCGTACATTAGCTCTGACACCCTATGAATTGTTCTCGACTGGTTATTTGATTTGTAGCCAACCGCTCTGCACTTTGCCTCGAGTAGCACTTGTTGAACATGTTTCCACATAATCCGCATAAGAAACAAATCCAATATTATTGCGCTAAACCAGCAGCGTTCTAAGAAAATTTACAATGAATAAGTTCCACGTGTTCATTAAGATTCGCTAAATAGATTTTCAAAGTTGCGACTAGGAAGCTATGCATATCCCCGTACCCTCCTTCATTTAGTTTTCCATAGATATCCATTATTTATTATGTTCAGGAATTCCTATAATTTTCATTTATTTACAATTTTATGACAACTCACTGGGAAAATTTATGACAAAGCATTTGTCATAATTCATCCGATGACAATATTTTCCCATTAAAAATTTCTCCCAAGATAGCAGCAACGGCAAAAAATCACCGACCAACACTTCTATCTTGATTTGTCATTTGCTGTTCGACAAGATTTCCTTATTTTCCCTTATAAATTCAATAGAAAAGCAAAACTTCAAATATTTGTGGATTACTTCACACCTGCAAGGTGGATGGCAGGCAGGCAGGCACTTGAGCCTGCTGCTGCATTGCTAGAAATCCAAGCAAACGCACACACACACACGTGCAAAAAAAACTGCAACAGGTTTGTGTCTTAAGTCATATGTATCTAACTTTCCGGTTCATTATCATTTTTGTTGTCGATGGAAACAACAACAAAAAAACATTGTTACATCTTTTTCTTGTCGTGTGTATGTATGTGTGTTTGTAGCGATGATTAGACATATAAATAAACATATATTTCACTCCCATGCGATTACGGCAAATGATATCTGATAATTATTAAAGAAAATATTCAAACAGCAGACACCTGATAACCAGGCAAGGCAACCGACCAACCGCCAGCAGATCCACCACCACATAATAGTCAACATAAAGTGTCATCATTGCAATAACTAAACAAACCAGGCGCACAAGGCAAAGTCATGATGCGGGTTGCTTCCTACAAAGATGAACTGCAGGAAGCAAAAGGCCAACAAATTATGACATTTGCACGCAGAAGAAAAAATAAAAACACAAATAGAAGGCAAAAAAAAACAAAAGTCATGTTTAAAATTAAAATTTATGAAATTCAGCCAAAGGCCTGGAAGGCCCGCCACAACCTGATGAGAGTTGCTGGGCAAGTTCTCTTCATCAAAAACTCATAAAAAAGAAACAAAAAAAAATGCACTTTGCCAACATCTTCCACACAACCAAAGGTAATGTTGACATTCGCACACATCACCTCATGTTCAAATGTTCAAATCACTTGTGCCGCCGACATGTTTATGCAACTTCTTCAAGGAAGAAGACAACAAGGCAGTCATTCCGATAACTACCAAAGTTTTCTCTTGGCATTCAAATCAATTAATGGCGGGATAAGAGAAATTTCTTTAATGCACTTTTAATGAAAAGCAATGAAATGGAAAATAAAAGCCTAGCCGAGAAATGCATTATAAGTCGTAAACATTAGCATAAGGAGGAGGATTGAAGAAGAAGAAAATCAACTTGCAGCCAAGCAACTAACAAACAGTTGTTTGATAATAACCTAACATTGCTTAGCTTATCCAGCTCAGCAGACAATATGCCAAAAAACGAAACACATGTGAAACATGTGAAAATTTATGGCTCAGGAAATTTATTTGTTGTTGTTGGTGTTCTGAAACATGTGTGTAACATGGAAGTAAGAAAAATAATTTTCATTTTGGAAATGTATAACTTCGTTGCCATAACAAAAGACTTAAGACACGTACTTGTATGCATTTCAGCTGGAATTAATTGTGGTGTGTGGGCGAAGTTGTTGCTATGCATAGCAACATTATAAATTCATAAATGCGACAGGGAAATTTGTTATGGAAGTACACGACTATGGTCTTCTATAAGAAGACCTTATGGTGGTCTATAAGAAGATCTTGTGGTCTTCCATAAGAGGACCTTGTGGTCTTCCATAAGAAGAATTTGTGATCTTCTATAATAAGACAATGTGGTCCTCTATAAGAAGACTTTGTGGTCTTCAATAAGAAGACCTTGTGGTCTTCTGTAAAAAGACCTTGTGGTTTTCTATAAGAAGACCTTGTGGTCTTCCATAAGAAGACATTGTGGCCTTTTATAAGAAGACCTTGTGGTCTTCTATCAGAAGACTTTGTGGTCTTCTCTAAGAAGACCTTGTGGTCTTCTCTAAGAAGACCTTTTGGTTTTCTATAATAAGACTTTGTGGTCCTCTATAAGAAGACCTTGTGGTCTTCTATAAGAAGAATCGTTTTGATTTTTGTTGTAACAACTTGTATTCACTGCCCCCATTACGACAGTACAAGTTTTTTTCAAGGGCAAGTCCATATTTCCATAGAAAATGGTCCGAAAGCTGTAAAGACCCGCTATGGCACTATGTTGTAGTGGATGGAGCGTATGACAACTCTCGAACGGATAAACCTATTCGGTCCAAAATTTTTGTAGTCGTATATTTTGCGAAAAATCTAAAACAAGTTCCAAAAAGGGCCATATCGGTCCACTCTTTCGGGTACTTCCCCCATAAAAGTTCAAAACTTGTCGTTAAATGGTGCCCACGATAACTATCGAAGGCAGTAGCCGATTTGATCTGTACTTTGCACTTCCGTTAGAATATGGACTATGTACGTCAACTCCTTTGGCTACCTCCCACACAAAATTTCGAAAAGTGCAGCTTAGGACCTCCTCTCGAATCGTTTTGATTTTTCTTGCGACATGTTTCGCTTAAAATCCTTATTACGATGGCACATTTTTTTTTTTTGAGTGGCAAGTCCATACTTCTTGAGAAAATGACCCGAAAGCTTTAAAACCCCCTGCGGCCAGCATGTGGAATGGCTGGTGCGCATGAGAACTTTGTAACCGAATACTGCGTTGGTCTACACTTTGCATATCCTAATATTTCTTCGAATATTAGATGAAATTCGAAGATTGCGGTACCTCTCCCAAAAAAGTTCGAAAATATTCCCCAACATGGTACGCACGATATCTCATAAACGGAACAACCGATTTGGTCCAAACTTTTGATCTCGAAATACTTTTTCCCAACTTAGTTTATGTTCAAAAGTGGACCCTATCCGTCAAATCCTTGGAGTATCACGTACACAAATGTTCAACGCGTTTGTGCAGTTAAGGGAACTTCTATTCCAAGTTATAAAGCTCCATCTTAATTATTCCGAGTTGTATCTTGATCTCAGAGAGATTCCCTCCTTCAAGAGACAATATATTTTCCAAAGGCATTTTAGGGCCAAAAAAATGCGAGCGTTTTTTATAGACGAGTGCATTTGCCTAGGGCTGATGTAAGTTTAGTTTCTGCCAGGGTCGACCTACTGACGCCCAAACCTTAAGTGCAACAGGAGTGCTGATATGGCTGGAATATGAATTTGAAAATCGAGTGAATTTGAAGATCAAAGGCCTTCCATAAACTCTAGAAGATAGAACCCTTTGAACATTTCTTCTATAAATAAAGGAATTACTAAAGTTCTTATAAACTTAAGTCTAAAGGTGCGATGAAAAAATATTCTTCAAAAAAATCCACGCCTTTAAGGTGCAATGGTCTTTTCAAAAATATTCTTCAAAAAAAAAAAAAAAAAAAAAAATGCACGCCTATAGGTGCAATGGTCCGTACAAAACTATTCTTTAAAAAAAATCCACGCCTTTGAAAAATATTCTTCGTAAAAATGCACGCCTATAGGTACATGTTCCGTTGAAAAATATTCTTCAAAAAATCCACCCTTTTAGGGTGCAATGGTCCTTTCACAATTATACATCAAAAACTCCACGCAGATAGGTGCAATGGTCCATTCAAAAATATTCTTCATAAAAATCCTCCCCTTTAGGGTGCAATGGTCCGTTCAAAAATATTCTTCAAAAAATCCAAGCCTATAAGTGCGATGCTCCTTTGAAAACTACTCTTCAAAAAATGCACACCTATAGGTGTGGTGGTCCTTTGAAAAATATTCTTCATATAAATGCACGCCTATAGGTGCAATGGTCCAAAAATATTCTTCAAAAAAAATCCACGCCTTTAGGTGCAATGATCCCTTCAAAAATATTCAACAAAAAAATCCACGCCTATAGGTGCGGTGGTCTTTTGAAAAATATTCTTTATAAAAATACACGCCTATAGGTGCGATGGTCCTTTGGAAAATATTCTTCAAAAAAAATCTAAGACTATAGGTGCGATGGTCCATTAAAAAATACATGCTCCTTAGAAAAGTATTGTTCAAAAAAATCCACACCTTAGGGTGCAATGGTCCTTTCCAAAATATTTTTCAAAAAATTCACGCTTATAGGTGCAATGGTCCAAAAATATTCTTAAAAAAGGAACGCCTATAGGAGCGATGGTCCTTTGAAAAATATTTTTCAAAAAATGCACGTCTAATGGTGCGTTAAAAAATAGGTCCCTTAAAAACATATTCTTAAAAAATCCAGCTTTATATTTGCGTTCTTTGGAAAATATTTTTCATAGCTCATTTGCAAAATATTCTTAAAATCTTTTAAGAAATATTCATAAAAAATCTTTTGAAAAATATATCCTAAAAATCCAGGAATATAGGTGCGACGGTCGATTGAAAAAATATTCTTAAAAATTCTTTGAAAAATATTCTTTAACATTTTTTTTGGAAAATATTTTTAAAAAATCCACGCCTATATGTTCGATTGTCCTTTAAAGAATATTCTTTAAAAATCCTTTGAAAAATATTCTTAAAAATCCAGGCCTAAGATGCAATTACTTACTTACTTAGCTGGCCCATTACAAAACATTTGTTTCATAGACCGAACTAAGAAAAGATCTCCATTCCTCTCTGTTTTTCGCTTCGCTTTTTGGAATACCGCGCCTTTTCATTTCTTAATCCACTTGTATGCTCCATCGAAGCTTAGGCCTGCCGATTCTGCGTGCACCGCCATGCGGCATGTATTCATACTCCTTTTATTGGGTTCATCGTCTCTCATTCTTATGATATGGTGTAGCCAACGCAATCGTTGCATCTCGATACGTTTAACTATATTCATGTCTTTGTATAGCTGATATAGCTCGTGGTTCATACGACGTCGATATTCACCGTCAACGCAAATCGGCCCGCAGATCTTTCGAAGAATTTTTCTCGCAAACACACCAAGCACTGCCTTATCTGCTTGCGCAAGTACCCATGCTTCGGAGCCATACATTAGCACGGGTAGTATCAGCGTTTTGTATAGTGTTATTTTTGTTTGACGAGATGTGGTTTTGTTTTTAAATTGCTTACTTAAACCATAGTAGCATCTGTTGGCCAATACAATTCTTCTTCTTATTTCACAACTGATTTTGTTTGTTGTGTTTATGGCAGTGCCGAGGTAGACGAAGTCTTTAAATTATAGGTATCAACTTCCACAGTTGGTCCGAGCTCTATGGACGCTTTGCGCGTCGACACCATCAATTTGGTCTTTTCGCCGTTTACAGATTGTGCTTCGACCTTTCTAAAGGTATCAGTTACTTCCTTTACTAATCGTCCCATGATGTCTATGTCATCAACATAAGCAAGTAACATGTGACTATTGGTGTAAATTGTGCTATTTCTTTTGACATTTGCATCTCGTATTACCTTTTCCAGCAAAATGTTGAATAGGTCACACGAAAGGCTGTCTCCTTGTCTGAAACCTTTTTCTTTTCAATTTTAACTGAGGACCTAGTATCAGTTAAAGTCATCTTACAAAGCGGGATGAGCTTTGCGGGGATACCAATTTCAGACATTGCATGGAATACCTTTGATCGGAGGGGACTGCCGAAAACTGCATTATAATCGACAAAAAGGTGATATGTGTCGATCTGCATCTCTTGGGTCTTTTCAAGGATTTGCCGAGGGAAAAATATCTGGTCAATCGTGGACTTGCCAGGTCTAAAGCCGCTTTGGTATGGTCCAATTATTTCGTTGACCATGGGCTTTAGTCGTTCGCACAATATCCCTGACACTATCTTGTAGGCGATAGGGAGAAGACTTATGCCCCTATAGTTGGAGCATAAAGTCTTATCTCCTTTCTTATGGACGGGACACAGGATGCTCAGGTTCCAATCGTCGGGTACGCGTTCTTCCTGCCAGATGGAGCTAACTAGCTGATGCATACACCTTATCAGCGTGTCGCCTCCGGTTTTAAACAGCTCGGCTGGTAAGTCATCGGCTCCTGCTGCCTTATTATTCTTCAGCCGATTTATTGCTGTTTTTACCTCATATTGGCCGGGCGGTATACATTCTATACCATCTTCTGGGATTGGATCTGTGGTATCATCGTCTTCGCTACTATTGGTTACCAGCAGATTGGAGAAATGTTCCTTTCATATCCTGAGCACGCTATCTGTATCTGTTACCAGATTACCTTGCTGGTCTCTACAGGAGGATGTGCCAGTTCCAAAGCCATCAGTTTGATGTTTCACTCATTAGTAGAATTTTCGGACTTCATTCTGGCTCCTGTACATCCCGATTTTTTCACACTTCCGCTTTTCCATTTATCTCTTTTTCTTGCGGAAAAGACGTTTCTCTTCTCTCCTTTTCTCCCGATATCTCTCTCGTGCGCTACGCGTTGCTACTGATTGTAAAGTAGCTCTATATGCCGCATTTTTCTCTTCGGTAGCAGCACGACACTCCTGGTCATACCACGAATTCCTTTGTGGAGGTCTCTGGTATCCAAGTATGGATTTTGCGGCTGTTTGCATGGAGTGGGCAATATTTTGCCATTGTCTTGTTATGTTATCGGGACAAGGAGTGCTCGCATTCAGCAATTGGGCTAGTTGAGTGGAATATGCTGTGGCTATCTGTTGTGTTTGCAGCCTATCGATGTCCAACTTCCGCGTTGTGTCTGTTCGTGCTTTATTTGCAACGTTTAGACGGGTACGTACCTTTGCTGCAACAAGGTAGTGGTCCGAGACTATGTTTACTCCTCAAAACGATCGTACATCCAACACGCTCGATGAATGTCTTCCATCTATCACAACATGATCATTTTGATTACTTGTTCTTTGATCTGGAGACAGCCAGGTGCCCTTATGAATATCGAGATGATTAAATCTGGTACTGCTAACTACCATGTTTTTTGCAGCTGCAAAGTCTATCAACCTCATACCATTGTCAGATGTTTCACTGTGGAGACTGAATTTCCCGACTGTTGGGCCAAATATATTCTTCTTTCCAATTTTGGCATTAAAATCGCCTAGAATAATTTTAATGCCATGGACAGGGCAACGCTCGTAAAATATATTGTTGGTCTGTACGTCCTTTTCTTTAGTGGGAGCATGAGCGCAAATAAAGCTGATGTTGAAGAATTTCGCTTTTATTCGAATTGCAGCAAGTCTTTCATTCACATTCAGATGTTTTAGTCTTCGACTAACTACAAATCCGCAACCAAGCTCATGCTTTACGTCATGGGAGCTATAATACAGTGCGTCACCTTTAGGTGTTGTTGTGACGCCTTTCCCAATCCATCGTATTTCCTGTATGGCAGTAATATCGGCCTTGTACTTTTCAAGTACATCTGCCAATGCGTAAACTGCACCTTTCTATAAAGAGTGCGAACATTCTAGGTGCAGATTTGCAGATCATGGTCCTTAAAAAGTTTGCGAGGGTCGTCAACTTTTGAGGGGTTTGTTTTTCTTTTCCTTCTTTTTTTCATAGTGGGCTGTTTTTTCTAGGGGAGGGTTACTAACCCGACGCCCAAACCCAAGTTTTTAACGTTCTTATGGGTGAACGCGCGGCACATGTTAGCTCACTACCTTTAACGGGTGTTAAAGGCAGTTCCCCAGGTGACACCATGGGGAGGTCAGTGTCAACTTGAGATGAAAGAGGGACCAAGATAAATCCTGGGCTTTGCCATGTTAAAACCGGTCAGGACCGTTCCTTGGTATCTTCCATCCCCTACGTCACCCCCTAAGATGCAATGGTCCGTTAAAAAATATTCTTAAAAATCCAAGCCCATATGTTCGACTGTCCGTTCAAAAAAAAAAAAAAAATCTTAAAAAATCCAGGCTTATGGCCCTTTAAAAAATATATTCTTAAAAAATCGCTCAAAATCCTTTGGGCAATATACTTAAAAAAATCCACGCCTTTATGTTCGTTGATCCTTAGAAAAATATTCTTATAAGCTTTGAAGCTCCTCCTTCTAACGTTTTTTAGACGGAATACCTTTTAATGCGCTTCTATTGACAGAAAATCTTCTATGGTACTACTATAAACAGATGATCTTGTAGAGCTCTTCTATAGGCAGAATACCTTCTTATGTTCTTCTGTAAAGGTATTTTATACATATAAATAAAATACGTTTTAAAACTCTTCTCTATACAGAAGATCTATACACAGAGAACTTCTAACGCTATTTTATAGCTTCTAGAGGTCTTCTATAAATTTTCTATTACTCTACTATGTTCGGGTTATATGGGGGTGCCAAAGAAAACTTCTCCGTGAGATTATTTCATTGGTCACTTTTATATTTCGAACGATAGATTTATGTTTGGGTAAACAATTTTTTTTGTTGAAGATGTTATTGAAAGATTGGGTACCACCGTGGTGCAATGGTATGCACACCCGCCTTGCGCGCTAAAGGTCGTGGGTTCGATTCCCAGGCCAGGCAACATCAAATTTTCAATGGTGGCAAAATACCCCTCAGTGATGTTGGCGACATTTCCTGAGTATTTCAGCCATGTAAAACTTCTCTACAAGTGGTGTCTTAGGACACGCCGTTCGGACTCGGCAATAAACAGTAGGTCCCATATCATTGAGCTAATATGAATCGGGGTGCACTCATTGATATGCGAGAAGTCTCCCTTGTCCCATCTGGGATGTTTGTGGAACGATTATATATTATTATTGAAAGATTACTGCGACAGAGCAAGGCAACTGATGAGAATCTTTGGCGTGGTTCGAAGCTATAATCTTTCATACATAATCAAATTACTTTGTGCATATTATTTTTGGACAACGTTCATCTTCTTGGAATTTTCTATAGGACTTAGCTTTCGACGAACATTTATAAAAAAAATATTTGATTTCGATAGTGAGACTCAAAGTATTTTTGCTCAGTTGACCTTAGGTCTTTTGAGATTATAAAGCATGTTGGCGCATGACTATAGCACGTTTGTAAAACGAATTTAGATTCGTGAGAAACTCATATAAAGGGTGTTGATGTAGGGTATCAATGGGGGTCGAGCTTCCCTGACTTTAACCTTTTCTTGGTTCTTATATAATTATGAATGCTAATATCTTAACTCTTTTGTTTTTGTTAGAATTGCATACATATTAAAATTGAAATCTTAAAATATTTATTTAGATCTTGAAACCTTTGTTATCGAAAAAAGTAAACATATTTATTTGTGATTGAATATTTGTGAAAGGAAGGATGGATGATGTTTTTCCATAACCTTCTATATTTGAATAGAACATTTTATTAGATTATCGTGATTAAAACTTACAAATGGCAATAATATTTCATATTCTTGAGAAGAATAAACTGCAACGGAAAGGCAAGTCATTCCATTCAGATATTTTATTAAAATTTGCGAAATAAGTTATCTACAACATTTCAAGTTCAATAGCTATGAAATAATGACAATAAATATTTTTCATAAAATTCGGTATTGTTTACATTTTTTTTGGTTGCACATTAATTACAAAAACAAGAAGAACAAAAACAACTATAATAATATAATGAACAGAACGTGGACATACTTTCGCAATGAGGTTGCAATGAAAACCAAAAAATAAAGAAAAATAGCATTGTATGTTTTTGAGTTATTTCATGCGATAAATTGGCTTCATTTCCAATTCTCCAGCAAACAATTCTTTAACAAACACTTCAGAAACATATCTTGAACGAAAAACCTTTGCAATGAAGACTTCACACTTTTCAAGTTTCTATGTTAAGGAAAAGGCAAAATAACAACAAATTAAACAACAAAACTTCACACATTTGCCATTCTTTTTTTCAAGAAAAAAAAAATCAACAACAATAAAATTTGCATTCAATTAAAAAAGAACTACAAGAAAATATTTGTAGTATTTGTTGTTCTTGTTTTTTTTCTGAAAACAAAAAACAACAACAACATATCTAAAAACAATAGAAAATTCCACAGCTAGCACAACATCTTAAGCTGTGGTGTTAAGTTGATGGACAAATTTTGTGTTTGGTTTCTGGCTTTTATTCGCCACTCAAAAGACTTTGTAAAGCTCGTCTACACACAGCAAATCTTTTAGGGCTCTTCTATAGACAGAATTCCTTCCAAAGATCTTCCATAGACAGGAGACATTCGAAAGCTCTTCTATATATAAAATATCGTTTAAAGCACTTCTATATACAGACGACCTCCTGAAAGTCTTATCGCAAGAAGAAAACTTTTTCGTGGTCAAGTAAATACTTTATCAGATAGTGGTATAAAGGATCTAAAACCCTGTCGACACAGACTAAAATGACTGATGAGCACGTTAACCAACGAACTGAGTATTCGATTTGGCCGAAATATTTCTTTCGCAATATTTCTTCATGAAGTTCCAATGAGTTCTATATCAGTCGCCGCCTTCGATTATCTCCCCCATAAAAGTTCAAAAATTGCCGATTGATTGCAGTTTAAGATCTGTTCGATGGTAATTTTGAACTTTTTACCGTGGGTAGTTTTTTAAGTCCATACATTCAAATATACAAATATATTCGTTCGGTTATTATTTCAGGTTCCTCTGGATGCAGACTTAAAAAATCTTTAACCTGGACTGGCTGCTTCCATAAAGAATCAAAAGACAGTTGAGTGAGGTTAGGTGGGCAGCTAAATAAATGCCACATGTCGTGTGGTTCCAATCCAGATGCAAGCATCGTAGCATAAATTGGGGCCAATATGAATTTAAGCCTGCCTGAAAGGATCGTTGATCTAGAGATTCTTGTTAGTTCCTTTAGACCTCTCTCCTAGATCAAGAAGATCTCTCCTGACATGCTTAGGTGGAGGAAGGCTGTCCAAAAGACCATGAAAGGGATGCTCACGGCGATAACGTTCAAGCGGACACTGCATCGACAATATCTTGTTGCGCCTTTGAACACGTAAAATCTTCACCTCCTCATAAAAGTGGTCTACTGGTGTCATGTGGTAGGCGCCCTGGTGCAGTCCTTAGGGCTGTATGCTAGCAGGTATGAATTCAACTGCGCAGCGTTAACTTTTCACACTTGCGAATCGTATTTTACCACAGACCAGGCTATTGCTATAAAAGTGGTTTTCAAAATTTCTTTGCCAGCAACCTATGTGCTGTCGGCCTGCGACTTGAGCAAGGTCCTCAAGTGGCAGTTTAACAGCACATACTACTTTTGATCTTGTCACAAATAGCTGTAGCTTTTGCAAACGACTTAAACATGCTGTAGAGCATTACACCAAATATCTTGGAGTAATTTGTGGTCAGAATCGGGCAATATGTTCATGGGAGTTTCATTTTAGCTATCCAGGTGGGGAACAGTGCAGCAGTTATTTAGCGGCTGAATAAAGAACTCCACTGCCATGTAGATATTTAACCTATCACAAAAAGGTAAATGTTAGTTCCGGAGCTATCACACCGCCCTGGGTAGTTCTGTTTCACTTCATGGGTATTACACCTCTTATTTCTGAATTCAGGAAAAGACTGGCATCCAACGTTCCAAACACGCTTGAAATCAAGTTTTCTATATGTTTGGCATGGTTGACGGCGCCGACGGCCATCGACAGGTCAAGAGTCACCATTACTGTTCAGTCGGACGGTCTGTTCTGTTTCAGCCCTAGACTGATATGTGTTGATATGGCGAGTAATGCTCTTGTGGTTCGGAATTCATGCTGCTGTTGGGAAACAGCTTCTTGTCATGAGAAATAGTAATGCATCTAAAATATTTTACTATTGTCGGCAGAAGAGAAATCGGCTTGTACAATTCGCCTCTGCTGTTATCATTGTCTGGCTTCAGTAACGGGACATTCTTTCCAACTTTCCGGGCTTTCCCTACAATATGGGTGGCTAACGATAAATTGAGGACATTTGTCAAATACGCAGCTCCAGGTTGATCCAGTTTCTTAAGCATTACGAACGATATTCTGATTTAGACATCTGAAACATTGCCCTTCGTAAATTGTGGTAGAACCTCCTCGGTTAAGAGGACTCTTTTACGGCGTAGCACACTCCTTTTCACACTACCAATTTATAAAACGACAATTTATAAAAAAGAACTCAAGTTCTAAAAATTGTCTTTTAAAATAACATGCGAATTTCTTCGGATCTGTCACTGTCAGGTCGTTGAAAGTAACAGCTGTTCTATCGTCCTTCTTTTCCGGATCGACAGCGGTTATCACTCTTGTCCAAAATTTACTTAATCCTTTATCAATATTGCATTGCTTCAGGTGGTCCAGCCACTTTTTCCGCTTATCCTCGCAAAGTAGCACATTGACTTCAACAGTAAGTTCCCTAAATATTGAGTCTTCAAGGTTCGTACTACGAAGCTCATCTCGTTCATTTGCCTATTCGAAATGTGGGCTAATTTCGGGTATTTGATTAATAGGGAGCTTGTGATGATGTCCAGCAAAATTTTCTCAGTTACCCGAGGATAATTTTGGGTATTTGATTAACAGGAAGCTTGTGATGATGTCCAGCAAAATTTTCTTAGCTACCCGAGGATCTGAGGGAATGGTCAGTACTCTGAAACGGTGATTAGTAAATCCTCTGAACACTTGTCAATCAGCTTCTCAGCATAGTTCAGAAAAATACTGCGGCCAGAGGTTATAAGGTTGGGTGCTCTGTTAATTAGACTGGGTGCCACAATGGTACGGAAAATTACGCTTATCCTCGTAGCAGCGTCTACGTTCACCGTTCAAAATGTGGAATTGTCAATTTGCTCGGTCAGCGATGTAGCCCTCTGGACATTGCCTAGGACGAAATATTAAAGCTCATGCAAAACTTTGCCTTCCAGATTGAGCTAATGTCAGACATAAAACGCAAGGCATATATTTTTTATCAGATGTTTACACTAGGGCGGCCAAAAAAACGACAAAGTGTTTCTTTTGAAACGCCTAGACCTTATTTTTTCCCATTTGATTCAAAAACCTTATATGTGTTACCAGAGGGATCTTTGGTCCCATACAGTAATCTGTATGGGACAAAAGGTGGGTTTTCGCAAAAATTCTCTAAAATCCGCATTTATGTTCCAATCGATGAACATTTTTTTCTAGTTCATTGTGGTGGCTAAAAAACAAATCCTAAAAACATTGTGAAAATCGGAATAGATTTCGGTATAGGTATATTGGGCCCAATATACCTAAAATCGGCCTATAGGAGCTATACCAAAATTCGAACGGATTTTCACACATTTTTTAGGATTCGTTTTTTAGCCACAACAATGAATTGGTAAACAAATGAACAAATAAATGAGCATTTTAGAGAATGTTCGTGAAAATTTACCTTTGTTGTCCCCATACAAATTACTATGGAAACAAAGATCCCCTGGTGGCACGGGTTAATGTTAACCGATCGCCATAAACTTTCAAAAAACCTTATTTTGATCAAATGGAAAAAATTAAAAAAAAAAACTTTATCGTGTTTTGGGCCGCCCTAGTGTACACATAAGGCACTTACACTTCGGTGCAACCAAGCGAGATAGGTCTGCACTGGTGCATAAAGAAGGCAGGTCCTTCAAAAATGATGCATTTTCGCGGCGTTCTTGGGGAAGCTGTTTTGTACTTCGACGAAGCCGATGAATCAGGCGGATAAGTTGGAGAAAAGGTTGGAGATGTATTGCAGAAGAACAACTCCTATTGCAGAAATCCTGGAGGCGGCGAAGGTCAAAACTGCCACATACATTCATTTTTATACCCTCAGCATTTATGCTAACGAGGGTATATACACATTCATACGGGCAAGATGTGCCTCATCGAAATAATGGTTTTAGACCCAAAGTATGTTTGGACGAAATCCGTTTCAGACAACTTGGAGTCGATTTAGCAATGTCCACCTGTATGTCTGTCTGGCTGGTGCGCACGATAACTCTCGAACGGATCAACCGATTCGAACCAAATTTTGGGTATCGTAATATTTTGTCTAAACTTAGTTAAAGTTCGAAGATGAGCTATATCGGTCCACTCCTTCCGGTACCTCCCCCACAAAAGTTCGAAAATGTTCGGAAAATTTGTGCACACAATAACTCTTGAAGGGAGTAACCGATTAGGTCAATACTTTGTGCATCGTGAAATGTCTACCAGACCTAGATGAGGTTTCAATATGGTTTCAATCGGTCCACTCCTTCGGGTGCCTCCCACACAAAATTTCGGGAAAGTTCAGTTAAGGACCTCTTCTCGTATCGCTTTGATTTTTGTTGTAACAACTTGTATTCACTACCCCCTATACGACGATACAAGTTTCATCAGGGGCAAGTCCATACTTACTGAGAAAATAGCCTGAAAGCTGCAAAAAAACCCCTATGACATCGTGTGTAGTGGTTGGGGCGCACGATAACTCTCGAACGGATCTGCCGATTGGCTCTAAACTTTGGCCTTAGTAATATTTTGTCCAAACATAGTTTAAGTTCGAAGATAAGCCATATCGGTCCACTCCTTCAGGTACCTCCCCCACAAAAGTTCAAAAGTTCACATGGGAGTGACCGATTTGGTCCATCCTTTACACATCCTAATATATCTACCAGATATATTTCAGGTTCGAATATAAACTATATTTGTCCACTCCTTCGGGTACCTGTTTAAGACCTGCTCTCGGATCACTTTGATTTTTGTTGAAGCAACTTGCATTCGCTGCCTCATTTACGGCAGTAAAATTTTTTTCATGGGCAAGTCCATCCTTCTTGAGAAAACAGATCGAGAGTTGTAAAACATCCATATGGCACCATATGTAGTGGATGGAGGGCTAGAGCCGAATACTGCGTTCGCTCACACTTTGGATATTATAATATTTCTTCGAATATTAGATGAAATTCGAAGGTGGTGCTTATAGGTCCACTCCTTTCGGTACCTCCCCCACAAAAGTCCGAAAATATTCGCTAAAATGGGAAGCGGGATTTCTCATAGACGTAGCAACCGATTTGGTCCAAACTTTTTTTCTTTAAATATTGTCGAAACTTAGTTTATGTTCAAATTTGGGCCCTCTCTGTCAAATCCTTGGGGTACCACCCACACAAATGTTCAAAATTTTTTGTGTGGTTAAGGGTCTGTTCGAGGATCCATTGGACATTTTTACCGAATGTTTTCCTAGTGGTTTACAGCGATATTATTTTTTTCGTAGGCTAGTGTGATAAAAAACCTATCTATCGATATCCCCGCAAATTTTTGAGCTTTAATCCTATTCATACTTTTGTCGGTTATACGCCCAAAATATTGAAAACCCACCTAAATCCATAATTTTTTTTTGGGAAAAAAAAGTATTTCAATCCACACAAGCTGATTGTATATCTCTGACGGTAAAGCCGACTGATACGTTTTTACTTGTTTTAGGACCATTTTACTAGCGTTGGGCAATCTAGTTTCTAGTTCTGTACTAGTTCCAAAACGTGTGAGTAACATCATACAGACTAATATGTGATATTACGTATACAACATTTTTTCATACATTTTGCACAAAATATTTTTCAAATTTAAAGGTATAAAACGTTTATAACTTCGCCGTATCCTGTGTTAGTTCAATATAGTTTACTTTTAAGAACACAATTGTAATGAAATATTTAAAATATTACTATTTTTTTAAAACCGGACGTGGCACTATAGGTAATTTGCCCAGTTTTTGAGACAAAAATTATTAACAGCGGAATTGAAGGATTTTTTAACTTTTTAAATTATTTATGTGTAAAAGTGAGATAAAACAAAGATTTCTACAGAAAAATTCGGATATAACGAACAACGGTTATAAGCAACTACGTATATAACGAACAAAGCTATTTTTTCTAATGCCATTTTCATTAGTTTTCTTATACACAACAAACTGATGAAAACGATCACGGTAGTAAGTAACACAAATTTTGCCCCGCGAGTGGATTTTCCAACGAATTGTTACTACAGTTTTGTATATTTTTTGAATATACGTTAATAAAGACGAGTTTAGTACTCCTTTAAACCGTATCAATGATTAATATGTAATAGAGAGATAAAATAATGCTTACTACTACCGCGCCGTTTATAGAAAACCACGGATATACCGAACAATTTGTCACCATTACTTATTTTACTTGCAATGAAATTGTAAACAACAATATTTTTTACATTTATTATTTATTTCCTCAAACCAAACTTCCACAATTTTAAGACTTTTTATTGAGAAGTAACCTAATAAAATCTCATAAATATCAAAAAACGGGCAAAATCGGGTTTTGAAACCTAGTAATACCATTGCAGAAGACTTTCAGTAATGTGTTCTAGGTGGCAAAATCACGGCCAAACACGGCCAATTTAGTATAAGTCTATATGAAGTGAGTTTAAGAAAAATAAAATATTTATTTCTGACTTTTTGTGTTTTTTGGTCGCTACGCAAAATGTTTAAGCTATATTATATATTAAATAAATTCCTCTCGCAATTGCCAATCTATTCCATTTTACATATATTTATATTTGGTTTATTATTCCGCGGTTTTAAATACATTGAAATATGCCTTACAATATATATTTTTTTTGTTCTTCTTCGAAATTCTCACTTTGACCGCAATTTAAACCGCGATAATGACGCTATTGTGAAAAATATCATTCATATAAATAAATTTTGACATGTTCTTTTTTCAATGCCAACTAAAAAATTATTATTATTAAAAGTTGCAAAATCGACTTTTTGCCTCAAAAACAGGGCAAATTACCTATAGTGCGTGGGTTCAATCTCCAGCCTGGCTCAGCTGATTTTATTTATTTGAAAATTCTGTCTATTAGGGCGAAGATTATTTTTAATATTTTAATTAATTTCATGTTGGAATCGAGCTTAATCACCGTTTATTTTTGCGAGTAGCTTGAGTTGGATTTGTCGATACTACAACCAAAGAATGTTCAAAATTATCCAATTAAATCCTGTTAAGGGTTATTTTTTTACATTTTTACAGCGGTTCTGATAACCAGAGTTTAACAGTTTTTTTTTCGAATAAATCCATATTTTCGAGATAAGTGCCCAGAAAATTGGCAAATGCTTCAAGCCTACCAACTAAAATGCCGCTTTTATTTTGTTTAAACAAATTATTTAATTATGCTAATATTCGTCTATCTAAAATGTTTATAACGGCTTGTTATTTTCCTACAGTCATAGACTTATGGTATATTTCAGTCGGCAAAGATGACTATATTTTCGACTGATACTTTCTTACGTCTATTTCAACGCATTTTAATTTAAACTACAAATTATAATGCATATAATTACAACAATTTAACTTTTGACCCAATTTCTTCTATTGTTGTTTCTAATCTTGACATTTCAACGGAAACATTAAATCATTTCACAGCAATTACCCACAATAAATAATCACAAATTTTTAAATTCTCACATAAATATCGGCCAGACTTGACTTTCTCAATTAGAGAACAAATTAGAAAATCATGACATGTTCTCCACAAACCCCAACCAAAAGATTTATTTCGCACTTTAACAAAAACAAAATCAGCAAATCGCTTTTTGCACAGATAATTTGCAAAAATTAAACTAATTTCAATACGAATTTATTCAACATAATTCACATAATTAGAACTCAAAACAAACGCCTTTACAAATCAATATCGACATGGATTTGAATGGTGGATGGCAATCAAACTAAGTGACGTTTCAAGCTTTGGCCTCAATGAAAACAAAGCGAAAAATAAAAAAAACATGTCTCGATCTAAATTTTACTGTAAACGTTTCTAAAATAAGAAAATTGCTTTGAAATAATCGACTCAATGGAAATTTATGGCTATTTAATTTGCGTCTGAGAAAATAAAAAAACAACACAATTTTCAAAAAAATAAAATTCTTTAGGGCATTATTAAACTAAATTCGTTTGTTTTTTATTTATTTTTTTGGTTGTGCGATTTAGTTAATCGCAGCTGCCGCCCGGTGTGGCCTTACAAAAGCAATTTCCATTATTATAGTTCAACAATTTAATTCGATTCATTGGTTGGTTGGTATATTTATTGAATTTGAATTGCTTTGCTTAGAATCAGTGATTTATTTCGTTTTTAGCAATGCAGGGCGTTCTTGTAGGTATTTTGAATAAATTTACCCCCGATTTGTTTTAAATTCGTAACAAAACTATGTACGAAAATCTCATGAAACTTTGTAAGGCGCAAAAGATACTCTAGGTTCTCTGACCAAAGACAGACAAATATGGATGTCGGACGAAACATGAAACATTATTCAAAAGCGATTGGAGCTAAATGAGAATATCCCGCAACATTAGCCCAGTACGAGTTGGAATATCGATCCCTCCTTTAAGTAGTGCAGCGCTCAGTCAAAAGAGACAAACACAGCATATTGATAAATTGGCGAATAAAGCTGAAAAGGCAGTAAACATTGGTGACTCCCGTACAGTATTTAGGGTCACCAAAGAATTGGTAAACCGCAATATACCTCTTCAACACCCCATAAAAGATGAGGCAGGAAATCTTCTCAACACCGACGAAGAGCAACTTTCTCGCTGGAGGCTTACCTTTTGACTGTGGAAATTAATTCTGAACAACTTCATAGGATACGAGCAACAACATCAAGCTTAATTAAAGTCTCCGCTGCCATCAAGCAACTACCCAATGGAAAATCAGCCGGTAATGATGGTATACCCGCCGAATTATACATAGCCAAGCGAGCGAATGGAAAGATGGCATAATTGGAAAAATTGCTAAAATGGGAGATTTAAAGGAATGTGGAAATTGGCGTGGTATTTGTGTGCTACCGACAATAGCAAAAATAATTGTCAAAATTATCCGCAACCGTATCAATGATCACCTGGAAGAATCCATAAACTCAGCAAAAGCCGGATTCCCAAGAGAATGCTCATGCGCGGACCATATAAATACCATCCGTTTAATTATGGAGCAAAGTGTTGAATTTAATTCAGAGCTGCATCTACTTCTCATCGATTTTGAAAAGATTTTCGACAGCATTAACCGTGCCTGCATATGGAATTCACTGCAGAAAAGAGTTATCCCGCCTAAGCTTATAAACCTCATAAAAGAAAGCTACAATGGCACAAACTGCTACGTTTTGCATAAGGGAAAATCGTCTCGACCTTTTCAAGTTGTGAATGGAGTAAGACAAGGTTGCATTCTCTCGCTTATGTTATTTCTGCTTGTCATCGAGGACGTATTATCTCCGTTTGATCGGAAAGGTATAAAATGGTAAATCGATGTGGCATTTTTAAATTATTTGGCCTATGTATATGATATATGCCTATTGTCAAACAGAGCCAGAGACCTAACACAATCTGTCACAAGCCTCCAAGATAACCTGAGAGGCACAGGCCTACAGATAAATTCAGCAAAAACCAAATACATGACAAACAACAGTTACACACAGAGGTCAATGCTTTGTCCCAGTATACCAATTCTGTTATTTGGGAAGCTTGGTGGACCCGGACAGTGGCACAGAAGTAGATGTAGAAGCAAAGATTAGTAAAGCTAAAGCAGCATTTGGAATGCTGGCACCGATTTTACAAAACAACAGCTACGAACAAAGCTCCGTATATTTGAATCCAATATCAAATCTGTCTTTCCGTGGAGTGTCACCAACAGCGTTACAAAACAGCTACAAGTTTTTATTAATCGCTGCCTTCGCCGGATTCTACGTATATTTTGACGCCAAGCAAATCAGATGGATGTGGAATCCGAAAACGTAAATGGCAATGGATTGGACATGTTCTATGCCGTGATGACAATAATATAACAAGCTCTACACCGGAATCCGTTCAGCCAAGAAGGAAGAAGGGTTGGAAGACCAAAGAAAACCTGGAGATGTTTCACAGAAGCCGAAATGAGATCCATCGGATTGGCCTGTGATCAACTTAGATATATAGCTCCAAACCGAGTGAAATGGAAAACGGCTATTGTAAGCGCCATATGCTCAAGCGGGAGTTAAAGGAATAAAGTAATCCCACGGCGGCCGTTTGTATGCACCGGATTTACTCGGAGGAATTTCCCACCAGGGGCTGTCACCTCTACAATTAATTATGTGTTTGTATATTTTTCACCATGGGAGCGCCATATATCCCGAAATGACTGTCCCGAACACTTTTGGACAGTACCGGGATAGAGAAGAACCTCGGATCATGGATATATTCCATTTGCAAGGTCAGTACACACATGCCATCATTGGTGAGGTGTAATGGATGTAGGGAATGGGTGCAGTTGCATTGCTGTTCCGATCATGGCCGACTTCGAGATTTGTTGCGCCTGAACATCTGCCAGCTCTCTCAATACTCCAACTTAGCCATTCGATTCATCAGCTTCGTCAGAATCTCACACCTAATGCTCCTGTTTAGCACCCTGCAACAAGTCAATTGCAACGGGCTCCAAAACATCATGATCGCCATGATACAGAAAACAAAGCCCAACGTCACCCGTAGCTAGCAACATTTCGATGGCTACAACGTATTGCGGAAGGATTGTGCAAGAAGTGGAGGTGGGGGACTTGCCTTCCTTATATACCAGTTTGTCCCGAATAGATCCACCTCGCTTGTGCTTAGTGGTCATTAGTGAGCCATACATACAAGTGTAGAAGGGTCGAGGTTTAAGTTCTTAATGTGTAAATACCCCCGAAGAATAGTTGTGCTTTACGTTATGTGCTCGTTGGGGAACATCAACGATCATTATGAGCTTTGGTGTTCCGTCCTACGCAATGGCCAGAGGGGTAGCGATGGCCGAGGAAATCATAGCTGCGGTGATCGAAGACAACCAGTCTGATAAATAAGATATTCATTCAAGCCATTTGTCATTTTGCTTAGCTCAGACCACCATTATATCTTCATCTCCTTTAACAGACCACCTCAGTTCTTAACCTCTCACTGACAAGGGTTCAGAAAATTTGACAATCGCCGCTACTACCAGCGTGCACAGAATTGCAATATTCCCTTTCGAAGATATCATTAAATTAGGGTGTCAGGCTAAGGTTCAATGACTGTATTCTACTGGAAACTAAAGTAAACAGACCCCACATATCCAACAATTGCCTTTCGTTCTTGATGGACCGTGGCCTCTATTTTACAATTGGTTTTCGAATTTGGTACAGAAATCATATAAAATTGTTAAAGTTGGAATCAAAGGACTTACGTCCCAAACTTATTATTACGACGAAAATTGTCATTGCCGATTTTAGTCGATGTTAACTACGCCCACGTAGTAAAAAAGCAAATGAATAGTTTCCAATCACTATTAATTAGGCTACCTGTCATATCAGATAAATAAAAAAAGACTTAAGACACATACCACCTTTTTTGGTGGAACCCTCAGTCATTCATTGAACGAACGAACGAACGAAGTGACATGAAACACATTTCAAGCATATTTTGTTCATTTGTTTTCTTCTTTGACATGACTTCTGTTCATTTCTCTGGGGAGGAATGACTAACTGTTGATTTTAAGACTATGACTTCTGTGTGCGTCGTTTTTATGTGTCCAACTATTGACAGGTTCCCATATACAAAAGGTTTCAAATCGAGAAAAAATGACAGTTTCATAATAACTGCACGTTTCCATCTGCAACTCTAATTGTTGTTTCAACGGTTAATAGCAAAAAACCTATTTGTTTTTTTTTGTGCAAAAAAGTATATTTGCCCCACCATCACCAATCACAAAGTGCCATTGGAAAACATAAATATTGGAAATCCAATTATACGGCGATTGCCAGTTGTTGGTGTTTTTGTTGTGCGTGAATTTATTATTTGATTTCTTTTAATATTGGGCAATTATAAGCATTAAATAGTGACAGGCACATATAAACCACCCATGTTTTTGTGCTGCGTAGCCTGGCCTAGCCTAGCTTAGCCTACCACCTCCATTGGCCGGTCGGTCGGTCAGTGAACAGCTCCTTTTATTTTCCTGTTAACAACAACGGCCGTAGAAAAAGGAAAAACGCACTGACTTCTATGCGGAGGTCTGGCTGTCTTGTTGTAACACAACTCTATCGCAAATTGAGAGTTTGAGAATTTTGTACAAGCAGAGTCAATTAAAAATTGCATAAAAAATGAAATTACAACTACAAATGGTCTGTAACATAAATAGCAATTAAATTTGTTTTTATTACCGACAACGACAAAAGAAACGAACGACAAGAACTCCGGCAAATAGACGGGCGTGCGGTCAGACGGGCAGGCAATGTGAGACAAAAAACTCTGAGACTTCACTGCACATTTGTACAATTCAAGTAACCATTCTGTGATATGAATGAAAACTTGAAGCACCAGCAACAACAACAAGAAACATGGACATGAGTCCATAAAAATTATTAGTTTAAATGCGTACCACACACACACATGTAGGCCGCCTGTTGCAGAGTTTTTCCTCCATATATACGTTGTTTAGTTTTTCTTCATGGATTTGGCAAGAAGAGCCACGCCTTTTGGCCAAACAAAAGCCCGTTGCATTGTGTGATCGACATCCAACAACGATGCCTACTCTGACTATTAACAAACGGTAGCATTTGAGAAAAAACAAACAACAACAAAAAACCGAAACAAAGTTGTTGTGGACTCCCCACATTTGGAGCAAAAGCGTAACAACAACGATTACATCAATACATCTTAAAGTAAAGAAACAAAAAAGTAAAAAAAAAAACAAAAAACCACAACAAAATTGAAAACTAAACGTTATCACCGCCACCATTTAATAGCGCTGAGTGCCTGAAAATGAAAGAAAAATGTAGACGGCAGCCAATTGGTCAACTCAAATCATAGTTTATGGCTTTACATAATATTATTGCAATTTTAATAGACTTTTAATATGGGTTTTCTGTTTTCTTTTTTCGAATCGAAGCTCTAGGCTTTTAATAAAGAAATAAACAGGCGATAGCGATTGTAAGCTACGTTAAAGTGGATATACATACTATTAAATTTGAACTGAAAACGGTTACACACAATCACCTTTGAAGGTACAGGGAGAAATTTCACCCCTTCTCCGCAATTTCTTTTATTTTGGTTAAATGATATTGAACATAATGTTTGGCTAAGTTTGGAACTTCGATAGAGTAGTATATTATAACCGAAATACATAGAAAATGTGGCATGCAGCTTCGCCAAAAACGCTTTGGTTTTTCACGTCGGAGTATAGAACTCACGTAAAAAGTTCAAGAACAACATCCCAGTCTTATCTATAACAAAAAGGCTCTTCAGTAGGCCGGGGCGATTTGTATGGAAGGAAAAAAGTGATAGTGGGCGCCTGGAGTTTCTGATTCTTAGGATTGTAATGAGCAAAAAAGTCCACTAGACCATACGTCTACGGTGAAAATCGAGCCCCCGGATTTTGACTTGAAATTTTTTTTGAGGATATTTTGGCCAAAACATATCTCATAAACTTGACCTATCCTGAAAATTTCCCTTTGCGTTCTTAGTACACTCACCAAGGGCTTTCATCTCCAAAAGGAAATTTCCACCCACTGACTTTGAGTCAAATTTTGTAGCACAGTGTAATTTATCGATATTTTCCGAAAAATGTGCACTTTTTCGGGGCCATAACTGCCTGAAGGAGCGTTCCAATGCTTTTGCGATGTACTAGAGAGTTCTTAATTATGTCCTGGCTACAATTTTTGTCTTTGTGTTGGATCGAAAATCTCAGTGGTTTGGCTGCTACATATATGCCAAAATATCCAAAAAAAAACTTCAAAAGAAACTTCAAGTCAAAATCCGGGGGCTCGATTTTCACCGTAGACATATGGTCTAGTGGACTTTTTTACTCAGTACAATCCCAATAATCAGAAAATCCTGGCGCCCGTGGTGGTGTTCAAATCGCCCCACCCTACTCTTCAGCCAATTCATATCAGCACCATCACTAGGCGGATATGTAAAGCGCTGCATTTCGGCGAATGGATTTAGTTTTTTTAACATCCCTAATTCTGATAAATTTCTTATTTTGAAGTATGCTGCTCACTATGGTTATTTTATATATATTTTTTTAACACAAATGAAATACAAATATTATTTTTATTAGACTTTTTTAAACCATTTCGATTTTGTGGAGTTCTTATGTATCCTGGCAGCTGTTACAGAAGTTATATATGTACTTATTTAAAACTCAACAGTTAGTCATTCCCCCCAGAGAAATGAACTGAAGCCATGCTAAAGAGAAAAATTGAAGACACATTAACAAAATATGCCTGAAATGTGTTTCATGTCATTTCGTTCGTTCGTTCAATGAATGAATGACTGAAGGTTCAACCAAAAATGGCGTATGT
This sequence comes from Musca autumnalis, assembly GCF_047663935.1. Taxonomy (NCBI): domain Eukaryota; kingdom Metazoa; phylum Arthropoda; class Insecta; order Diptera; family Muscidae; genus Musca; species Musca autumnalis. The sequence continues at coordinate 30,783,056 of NW_027412088.1, forward strand.
GTCTTAAGTCTTTTGATTTAGTAGATTTGACAGCAGACCTAATTAATGGTAACTTGAAAAGTCATCACAAGCTGTCATGTTGTTTATTTAGTTAAATGTGGGCGTTGTAAGTCAAAGAAATTGTTGTAGTACATTAAACAAATGAAAAAGAAAGGCTTTAGGTTTCAGCGATATCAGGTTAAAGTTGTAAGTCTTTTAATGCAGACTTTTGTTTTTAAATTTTAGATTCCCCCTAACAGGAATTTTAAATGTTGGATTTCAAAAAATTCATTGTGCGGTCCACGAAACTCACCTATAAACTTTGCAAAATTTATTTTCGTAAAATATTCTGGAATTTTTGAACTTTAAAATTGATTCCAAGGCATACTTACCGAATGTGAGTGTGAAGCGGAATCGTCATTATAAGAGACTTACCTGAAAATAAAAATAAAATAAAAATTATTTTAATACACAACTAAACAAGTAAGAAAGTCTCAATCATACCCTCAACCTCTGACTAAGAATGATATATAATATTGATTTTGTACCACGAGTTCGCTTCAAAATACGTGGAATCTGCCGGGGAACAAGTTGAGTTGACGCACTATGCTCAATTTTTTTTTTAAATTGTCATTTTTTTAAGTAGCTGGCCTTCGGCCGTATATTTAAGACTTTATCATATGGACATGTGCAAATCTATGGCACGGGATTAACTTTTTTTTTTTAAATTTAAAATTTTTATCTTATCAGCTGCCCTTTAACAAGGGCATTTTTGGAATTTCAAAGGCCCATAATATGGGCCCCATATCTCGGGAAGTATGGACTTTCGCAACAAATGTTATATATATTTGTGATCAGGGTGACGAGATCTACCTGTGATAAAAAGTTCATTTCGATTCGAGCATAGTTGGTCAGCTCATCTTATACCTCTGCCGGTACCGTAATGTGTGGCTATACAAAATTATACCAAACATTTTTCGTAAGTAAACTTTTGAATTACTGATAACGTTAAACTAACTTTTAAAGAAATTTGTTTTAAAAAGTCTCACAGTTATCTTGCACACTAGCCATTTTAATTGGTGCCGTCAGGGATTCTTGGAGCTTTTAGACCATTATCTCAGGAAGTATGAACTTGCCCAAGAAAGAAATGATATGAAGTGCACAATCTGGACCACTCACAAACTCCCTGCGAGAGTTATCTTGTAGATTTATCATTTTAGTTGGTGCCGTTAGGGTCTCTTGGCGCTTTTAGGCCCTTATCTCAGGAAGTGGGGACTTGCCCCTCGAAAAAATTGTACCATCGTAAAGGGCTGCCACCTGTTGAAAAAAATCAAAACTTCCCGAGAGCAGCTCCTAAAACATAATGTTTTCGAATTTTGTGTAGGTGGTACCCGAAAGAGTGTACCGATATGTTCGAACCCGATCTATGTGTGTAAAAAATACAATGGAAAGAATCGATTAGCCGTAATGCCTCCGCTACCGACCATCACGCATAATCGAGGTCCGAACTTTCGTTCACACCATTTTACAGACAAATTTTGAACTTTTGTGGGAGAGGTACCTGAAGGAATGGACCGATATGACCCTTCTTCGATCTTAAACTAAGTTTGGGCAAAATAATACAAAGTGTAAAATTTGGTTCGAATCGGTTGATTCGTTCGAGAGTTATCGTTCGCACCAGCCAGCCACACAGGGAGACGGACAGGCAAGAATAAAAAAGGTTATTGTCGAACGGCGCCAACAATGTGATACCCTACACCACTAATTTTAGGCATTAAAATTCGTTAATATTTGACCACTTGGTAACGCATTTGGGATCAATTAAAAGCTCAGAATGTCTTCTTTGATATTGGTTAAGCGACTATTGGAATAGCGACTATTGCAGTATAGTAATTTACGAAGATGTTCCGATAGACGAGTAATCTATAACCGTCAGTAAACCATCTCACAACAATACAGTGAATTCCCATGGCGATCGGTTTCATGCACCGGATTCACTCGGAGGAATCTTCGACTAGGCGCCGTGATCTCAACAATTTGTGTTTGCATATTTTTCACAACGGGAGCTGTAATTTATCGTGTAATGCCTTCTCCGAATTCTATTGGTCCGTGTCAGGATAGAGAAGAGCCTCGGGTTAAGGATTTGTTCAGTTCGCCAGATCCGCATTCACCATATGTCAACTTCGGTGAGACGTAATGGATGTGTGTTATGGGTGCACATACGAGTTCTTAGTCGTCTCCAGGACTACTGCGATAGAAGTTACGTTGCTGCTTGCTGTGCTAGAACATCACCTAGCGTGTGGCCTCTTTATTGTCGGAACCTTATTGTCATCGGAATACGAAACACCCCCGCAACCTCCCCAATAAAAACAAACTCAAACACGTTGTTGTTCAGGCCCCCGAAAATGCATCATTCCTGGAATTCAATTGCAACGGTCTCCGCAACAAAGTAGACTTTATGAGTCAAAGGAATATTATGGTCGCCGCTGTAGCTTACCACGATGCTATGATTACAATGTTTTGTGGAAGGATAGTACAGTAAGAGGAAGAGGAGGACTTGCATTTCGTATACACCAGTCTGTCCGGCACAGACATATCTCGCTTAAAATTGTAGAGTGCAGTAAAGTGTGGGACTGCCAAGGTAGAGTTGCTTAATGCTTACATACCGACGATGAATAGTTGTGCCCTGCGTATTTGTTGTTGTGTTGTGTCCTGCTTTATTATGCCCGACATTAATTCGCTTTTGGGGGACAATAACCATACCGTGCTTGGGGACTTCAATTTGCAGGAAGGGCAAATCAAATTGATAGCCCCACATGTGGTACGGTGAAAGAAGACGCTTCTACGAGGACAAGTGGGAATTGCCACAGCTCGCTAGATATCACCCGGTCGGATAAATGATGTGTTCCGCAACTCGTCATTTCCCTTGACTCGGACCATCTTCCGATCATCGTCTCCATTAACAGCCCACCCGACTGACTGCCGTACTTTTCTGAACCACGGAAAAGTGAAAAAGTGAAAGAAGACGCTTCTATGAGGACAAATAGGAATTGCCACAGCTCGCTAGATATCACTCGGACCATCTTCCGATCATCGTCTCCGTTAACAGACCACCCGACTGACTGCCGTACTTTTCTGAACCACGGAAAAGCTGATTGACAAAGGTTCCGAGAATTTACCAACCAGCTCTTCACAAAGCTGCCCATTCCCTTACATCCTTGGATAGCTGAGAGAACATTTTGCGACATCATCATTGGTGGTCTAATATCCAAAACCAGACCAAATTTCCCAGCAGAGGCGACGGGACTAGCAAATGAGCTAAGTCGTGTGAACCTTGAAGATCCAAAAGTTAGAGAACTTACTCTTGAAGCCAACAGGAAGCAGGCGAGCATAAGCGAAATAAGTGGCTAAAACACCTGAAGCAACGCATTGGTAAATTGTGGTCTCAAATCGGGGAAAGTAGGATGATAGAACGGCTGTTACTTTCAACGGCGTGACAGTGACAGATGCAAAGATGTGCGCGTATTATTGTAACTGGCAATTTATAGAGCAGCCCGAATGTGATAGGGTGAAGACAAATGAGCTACGTCATATAAAGCACTCCTAACCGAGAAGATACCACCAAAATGTACGATGAGTGATGTTGCAGGTGTCCTCCGAAACGCTAAATCATCGAAATCGTTGGGACCACACGGAATCGCAATGATAATGCTTAAGAAACAGGATGAATCCGGAGTTGTGTATTTTACAAAAAGCCTGGGAATCCCGCTCCTTCCCAGTTATAAGAAGCAGATTCCCAGTTGGCCAACATCAGCATGGATTCCGGAAAATGAAGTACACCACAACAGCTTTACACACCATATCCCCACATATCAATCGAGGACGGAACCAGAACACCGATATCCTCACATATCAATCGATATCGTCGACCAGTCCAAGTTGTTCAAGGATCTAGAATAGATTTCCCGGATGTTTGTATAATCTTGGCGTCGCGTTCTATCGTCGAAGACAGATGTATTTGATGGGTTAAATGCCTACATAGCTGACTTAGGGCAGTTCCTCCTTCTGAAGAATATAAAAACAAGTAAAAAAGTATCAGTCGGCTTTGCCGACAGAGATATACCCTCAGCCTGTGTAAATTTAAACACTATTTTCACAAAAACTTATGTATTTAGGGGCTTTCAAAAATTTTGGTCGTATGAACCGACAAAAATGTTGATTAGGATTAAAGTTCAAAAATTTTGCGGAAAAGGTACTTAAAGGAATGGACCGACATAGACCATGGGGGTGCCATATGGGGTTTTTACACCCTTCGGGCTGTTTTCTCAAGAAGTATGGACTTGCCCCTGAAACAACTTTTACCATCGTAATTGAGGCAGCGAATGTAATTTGCTTCAACAAAAATCAAAGTGATTCAATAGCAGGTCTTAAAGTGAACATATCCAAAATTTTGTGTGGGAGGTACCGGATGGAGTGGACAAATATAGTCCATATTCGAACCTGATCTATATCTGGTAGATATATTAGGATGTGCAAAGACTGGATTTCATCGGCCACTCCCTTCAAAAGTTATCGTGCGCACAATTTTTCCGAATATTTTTGAACTTTTGTGGGATCGGTACCTGCAGGAGTGGACCGATATGGCTTGTCTAAGAACTTAAACTAAGTTTGGAAACAATATTACGAAGGCCAAATTTTGGCCGGAATCGGCATATCCGTTCGAGAATTATCTTGCGCTTCCACCAACTTGGTGTCATAGGGTTTGTTTTTCAACTTTTAGGCTATTTTTTCAGGAAGTATGGACCTGCCCCTGAGGAAACTTGTACCTTCGTATAGGGGACAGTGAATACAAGATGTTACAACAAAACCCAAGGCGATTCGAGAGCTGGTCCTAAACTGAACTTTTCCGAAATTTTGTGTGGGAGGTACTCGAAGGAGTTTACCGATTGAGTCCATATTGGAACCTCATCTAAGACTGGTAGAAATTTCATAATGTGCAAAGTATGGACCAAATCGGTTACTCCCTTCAAGAGTTATCGTACGCACAAATTTTCCGAACATTTCCGAACTTTTGTGGGGGAGGTACCGGAAGGAGTGGACCGATATAATCCGTCTTTTAATTTGAACTAAGTTTGGACAAAATATTACGAAAGCCAAATTTTGGACCGAATCGGCAGATCTGTTCGAGGGTTATCTTGCGCTCCAATCACTACACACGGTGTCATAGGGTTTTTTGTAACTTTCAGGCTATTTTCTCAGGAAGTACGGACTTGCCCGTAATGAAACCTACAGCGTCGTATAGAGGACAGCGAATACAACGTGCGTAAACAAAAATCAAAGCGATTCGAGACCAGGTCCTAAACGGAATTTTACCGAAATTTTGTGTGGGAGGTACCCGAAGGAGTAGACCGATTGAGTTCATATTGGAACCTCATCTAAGTTTGGTAGAAATTACACGATGTGCAAAGTATGGACCAAATCGGTTATTCCCTACAAGAGTTATCGTGCGCAAAAGTTTTGCGACAATTTTTGAACATTTGTGGGGGAGGTACCTGAAGGAGTGGACCTATATGGCCCATCTTCGAACTTAAATCGAATCTGGACAAAATATTTCGATACCCAAAATTTGAACCGAATCGATTGATCCGTTCGAGAGTTATCGTGCGCACCAGCCAGACAGACCGACAGACAGACAGACAGACAGACGGACATTGCTAGATCTACTCAAAATTGTCTGAAACGGATATCGTACAAACATACTTGGGGTCTAAAACCATTATTTCGATGAGGCACATTTTTGGTCGTATCAAAGTGTAAATACCCTCTTTAGCCTAAAGGCTGAGGGTATAAAAATATCCACCGCTAAATCCACTGCCACACTGCTCACCAGCTGGACAGCTGAAATGAAGTTCACCTGAACAAATTGGTCGATGGTGTGCTAATTCCGACAGCTGACTACCCCAAGATATTGGGTCTAACTTTCGAAAGTATGTTTAAGTCGTCAGCTATTTGCGACAAGATCTGGAGTAGGAACAAAGTTGTCAAATCGCTGGCCGGCAGCACTTGGTTGCTGACAAAGAAACCTTGTTTACCTCCTACCAAGCAATAGGTCGGTCTGGGGAAAAGTATGAGGTGCCGGTGTGGTATGCAAATGTTAACGCTACACAGTGCAAAAATATTCAAAGCTCCCAGAATGCCGCCCTGTGGACTGCAACAGGGTGCCTCCTCATGACATCAGTGGATCATAAACATGAGGAGACGAATATTTTACATCAGCACAAAAATATGTTGTCGGTGCTAGGGTGTTATTGCGGTGAGCATCCATGCCACGATCTAGTGGAGACGCTTCAAAAACCTAGACAAGTAAGGAGAGGTCTTCATGAGTTGAAAGTACAAGCAATAACCTCTAGAGAACCCATCGAACCTATAAGGCGGGCTTGAATAGCATTCACACTGATGCAGTTGCAGAGGCTGTATGTGTGTGAATGCAGTACTTGGAGACCACCCGCATCAATCGCAGCAGAAGAACGCCTGCAGCCAAGGCAGTCGCATGCCGCCTGAATTAATATTCGGATCGAATTGATGGCACGAAACCCAAAACACACAGCATTTCTTTAATTTATTTATTTATTTATTTATTTATTTATTTATTTATTTATTTATTTATTTATTTATTTATTTATTTATTTATTTATTTATTTATTTATTTATTTATTTATTTATTTATTTATTTATTTATTTATTTATTTATTTATTTATTTATTTATTTATTTATTTATTTATTTATTTATTTATTTATTTATTTATTTATTTATTTATTTATTTATTTATTTATTTATTTATTTATTTATTTATTTATTTATTTATTTATTTATTTATTTATTTATTTATTTATTTATTTATTTATTTATTTATTTATTTATTTAGAGGCCATAAATCTCGTTACCCTTTTATGAATCCATTGCCAGCAGACTTCTATTTCCCAATACGCATTTCATGTGCTCCAGAATTCATTACTACAGCTGGTCTTTAAATTTTCCAAAACATGCAAATTCGTTTCCAGGAGCAAACAACCAAAAAAAAAAAAAAAAACGCATAGAAAAAGTGCCTCTAATTAAAATTCCCAGAGTATTATAATTCTCTGTCACATGCAGACGACATACATACACAAATAAATGTGTGTGTCTGTGTGTTTGTCAACCAAAATGGATTTATTTCATTCATTATTATGTACATTTGTTTGTTGAGATTTTGCATAATTGTTTATGTTCAAAACGCAAACATTAATGTTGTTGTTAGGTTATGGGTTTTCGGTTTCGATTTTTTCTTCTTCTGTGTTTTTTTTTTGTTGGTGGGGGGTTTTGTGGCTACCACAGAAAACCCGCATTGGAAATGTGAACCAGAGAATGTTGGAAATTGCGAAGCTAAGGCGAACGAAACGCATTGTATGTCTCTGCCAAGTAATTGTCATGTGACATGTGACATTTTTATGTGAAAAATGTAAAAATGTAGTGTAGCTCGGCCATTCGAACATGTGTACATATGTACATAAATATATTACATTGGTCGGTCAAGCGAGAAGAAGAAGAAAAAACTGTGAATAAATTGCAATTTCTGTTTGTTTTGTTTTTGTTGTTTTGTTGCTCCTTCTAAAAGCATGACTTGAAATATTTGTGTTGTCCACAAAAAATAGAGCAAAACCATCCATCCGTCGTCGTCCACTTTGCAATGAAATGCAATGCCATTTTTTGTGGTTTCCATTTTTTTCTTCATTGAATTTGAATTGAATGCTGAACAGCAATTAATTTTAAACGCTTCCATGTCCAAATACAAACATAAGAAATCCATTTCATGTTGTCTGAAAAAGGAATACGTGAAATAAACCACCGCCACTACCACCTTCATTTGCAGGCACCACAAATCCAAATTGGCAATTGTTAAACGAAAGGAGTCGCTTGGAGATTGCTAAATACTTTTCTGATTTTTGTTTTGTATTAGGGGGGAGTTTTTATTGGCTGGGGGCATTAATGCTCAATGTTTATCCATAGTCAAACAGACAAAACAAATCAAAGATAGACATGAAACAACATGCATATTTTAAATATTAATTTCGATTCTTGTTGTTGAATTGTTGGCATATTGATTTACACCAAATGGGTTTTTGGTTTTGGTTACTATTGCATTGGGATAAGTATGAAACAGTGATATCACTTTTCTTATCCTTGGTCTGTCTGTGGAGGTGGTAAACAAAAGACTTAAGACACAAACATTGAAAGATAAGATAAGCGTATTTTTCGATGGTGGCCTAATTTTAAGAACAAATCAAACTTTTTAATTTATCTACATCCGCCTTAAATCTTGATATGTGAGTAATGGTTGGCCACCCAAATTAGAAGAGGTGATTATGTGAGCTTTTAGGGAATATTTCCCCTAAAAGGCTTTTTGTAGGAACGGCATTTATACAAAAATGCCAGCATCAATTACCAAACTAATCTACAGTTAAGTTATCTTAACTCTGATTTTGGGTGGTTACGCATTTAAGCTGACACAACAACAAAAGAATACCATATTTGGCTTTGTTTCTTTTTTTGTTTTCTAGCGGGCAATCAATCGCAGAATCTTGACCACAAATACGTGAACATGTTGAGCAATAAATTGCCAATCATGTTGAAATGTGTGTTTAAGGAAAAAAATTGTCAAGATTTAAGTCATCTTATGCAATATCAGTTAACAAACATTTAAGCAGTTTGCTTTCGAGTCTTAACATTTCATGGGTGCTTGTGTGCGGCCATGTTTGGAATTTGATGGTGAATAGATAAAATTCTTGGGTGGAAAATTCTTGCAATAAATGCTCATGGACAAATTCTTGAGATTTTTTTATATTTATTTGGGAATATGTAGATCAAATATGTGGGACCAATTGATTATATTTTATTTTTTATAAAAAATATAAAATATATAATATATAACATATAATATCAAATATAAAACATAAAATATAAAATATAAAATATAAAATATAAAATATAAAATATAAAATATAAAATATAAAATATAAAATATAAAATATAAAATATAAAATATAAAATATAAAATATAAAATATAAAATATAAAATATAAAATATAAAATATAAAATATAAAATATAAAATATAAAATATAAAATATAAAATATAAAATATAAAATATAAAATATAAAATATAAAATATAAAATATAAAATATAAAATATAAAATATAAAATATAAAATATAAAATATAAAATATAAAATATAAAATATAAAATATAAAATATAAAATATAAAATATAAAATATAAAATATAAAATATAAAATATAAAATATAAAATATAAAATATAAAATATAAAATATAAAATATAAAATATAAAATATAAAATATAAAATATAAAATATAAAATATAAAATATAAAATATAAAATATAAAATATAAAATATAAAATATAAAATATAAAATATAAAATATAAAATATAAAATATAAAATATAAAATATAAAATATAAAATATAAAATATAAAATATAAAATATAAAATATAAAATATAAAATATAAAATATAAAATATAAAATATAAAATATAAAATATAAAATATAAAATATAAAATATAAAATATAAAATATAAAATATAAAATATAAAATATAAAATATAAAATATAAAATATAAAATATAAAATATAAAATATAAAATATAAAATATAAAATATAAAATATAAAATATAAAATATAAAATATAAAATATAAAATATAAAATATAAAATATAAAATATAAAATATAAAATATAAAATATAAAATATAAAATATAAAATATAAAATATAAAATATAAAATATAAAATATAAAATATAAAATATAAAATATAAAATATAAAATATAAAATATAAAATATAAAATATAAAATATAAAATATAAAATATAAAATATAAAATATAAAATATAAAATATAAAATATAAAATATAAAATATAAAATATAAAATATAAAATATAAAATATAAAATATAAAATATAAAATATAAAATATAAAATATAAAATATAAAATATAAAATATAAAATATAAAATATAAAATATAAAATATAAAATATAAAATATAAAATATAAAATATAAAATATAAAATATAAAATATAAAATATAAAATATAAAATATAAAATATAAAATATAAAATATAAAATATAAAATATAAAATATAAAATATAAAATATAAAATATAAAATATAAAATATAAAATATAAAATATAAAATATAAAATATAAAATATAAAATATAAAATATAAAATATAAAATATAAAATATAAAATATAAAATATAAAATATAAAATATAAAATATAAAATATAAAATATAAAATATAAAATATAAAATATAAAATATAAAATATAAAATATAAAATATAAAATATAAAATATAAAATATAAAATATAAAATATAAAATATAAAATATAAAATATAAAATATAAAATATAAAATATAAAATATAAAATATAAAATATAAAATATAAAATATAAAATATAAAATATAAAATATAAAATATAAAATATAAAATATAAAATATAAAATATAAAATATAAAATATAAAATATAAAATATAAAATATAAAATATAAAATATAAAATATAAAATATAAAATATAAAATATAAAATATAAAATATAAAATATAAAATATAAAATATAAAATATAAAATATAAAATATAAAATATAAAATATAAAATATAAAATATAAAATATAAAATATAAAATATAAAATATAAAATATAAAATATAAAATATAAAATATAAAATATAAAATATAAAATATAAAATATAAAATATAAAATATAAAATATAAAATATAAAATATAAAATATAAAATATAAAATATAAAATATAAAATATAAAATATAAAATATAAAATATAAAATATAAAATATAAAATATAAAATATAAAATATAAAATATAAAATATAAAATATAAAATATAAAATATAAAATATAAAATATAAAATATAAAATATAAAATATAAAATATAAAATATAAAATATAAAATATAAAATATAAAATATAAAATATAAAATATAAAATATAAAATATAAAATATAAAATATAAAATATAAAATATAAAATATAAAATATAAAATATAAAATATAAAATATAAAATATAAAATATAAAATATAAAATATAAAATATAAAATATAAAATATAAAATATAAAATATAAAATATAAAATATAAAATATAAAATATAAAATATAAAATATAAAATATAAAATATAAAATATAAAATATAAAATATAAAATATAAAATATAAAATATAAAATATAAAATATAAAATATAAAATATAAAATATAAAATATAAAATATAAAATATAAAATATAAAATATAAAATATAAAATATAAAATATAAAATATAAAATATAAAATATAAAATATAAAATATAAAATATAAAATATAAAATATAAAATATAAAATATAAAATATAAAATATAAAATATAAAATATAAAATATAAAATATAAAATATAAAATATAAAATATAAAATATAAAATATAAAATATAAAATATAAAATATAAAATATAAAATATAAAATATAAAATATAAAATATAAAATATAAAATATAAAATATAAAATATAAAATATAAAATATAAAATATAAAATATAAAATATAAAATATAAAATATAAAATATAAAATATAAAATATAAAATATAAAATATAAAATATAAAATATAAAATATAAAATATAAAATATAAAATATAAAATATAAAATATAAAATATAAAATATAAAATATAAAATATAAAATATAAAATATAAAATATAAAATATAAAATATAAAATATAAAATATAAAATATAAAATATAAAATATAAAATATAAAATATAAAATATAAAATATAAAATATAAAATATAAAATATAAAATATAAAATATAAAATATAAAATATAAAATATAAAATATAAAATATAAAATATAAAATATAAAATATAAAATATAAAATATAAAATATAAAATATAAAATATAAAATATAAAATATAAAATATAAAATATAAAATATAAAATATAAAATATAAAATATAAAATATAAAATATAAAATATAAAATATAAAATATAAAATATAAAATATAAAATATAAAATATAAAATATAAAATATAAAATATAAAATATAAAATATAAAATATAAAATATAAAATATAAAATATAAAATATAAAATATAAAATATAAAATATAAAATATAAAATATAAAATATAAAATATAAAATATAAAATATAAAATATAAAATATAAAATATAAAATATAAAATATAAAATATAAAATATAAAATATAATATATAAAATATAAAATATAAAATATAAAATATAAAATATAAAATATAATATGAAATATATGATATGTAACAATGTTTCAAAATCATTGAAACAAACAAGTGTTTTTGGTTTTTCTATATTTTATAACTAAGAAAAAGTACTCAATATTGCTGATTTTATTGGATTAAGTAAATCACGAGCAAAAATTCAAAATTATTGTCAGGAGAAAACACAACAACCCCACTCCCTTGGCACAACCTATAAGATATACCTGTCGATTCATTCCACTGAGTGGCTGTCAATACACCAACTGTGATTTCAATCGTTCCATAAACTGATTTTTTTGCGTATTTTTGTTTTCAGAGACGATGAATGGTGGTGTGGCAGCAATTGGTGGTGGTGTTGCTGCTGCCGCTGTTGTCGGACGAGTTGAGTTTAAGGTCATCGAGTGTCTCTTAATTGCTATTATGAGTTATTAAAACATTTTATAAAAAATATAACCAAAAAGCCGAGCCGAGTTGACAGCAAAGTGTCTGCGATGTCTGTCCAGCAACAGCTGCTTTGCTTGTCATCATAGCTTGTGGTAGGTTAGTTAGGTTTGTCAATGAATTACTTAATAATGTGTAGCATGTTTATTGTGCCTTGGTCAAGTGCGTACAAGTGAAAGGCTTTTGTGCACTTGAAAAAATATGGCCCACAAGATATAAGTTACGAACTTTTTCTTGTTTCCACTTCCCCACAAGAAAAAAAAACAGGATGACATATTTCTGCCGGACTTTGGTCTAAGTGTAAAGCGATTTTGTAATACCTCTTGAAGAGCTGAAAGTAGATTGCTTGTGTTACATTGCAACACAGCCTCTTTTTTGAAATTATTTCTTTTTTTTTTTTTTTGGGAATTTCCATTTCTTTCTTTCTTTTGTGTCATTGCCATGATTGTTGCCACCATAGAGCGCGCGCAAAGAAAGATGTATTTCAAGTGCTTAACCTCTTGTTAAAGTGTGTTACCTGTAATGAGTTAATTTGTCTTATAGCCAAATGATTTATTGGATCATCGGTCGCCTTTAGGCCTATTGTTTGCTTAACACATTTTTTTGGGAGCGAGCTACAATATTTATGATGTAATATCCAAAAATATCAATATTTGTGGTAATGTTAAAGTGAATATTTTGCCCCAACACTAACTCTTCAAAACGAAAAAAATCAATAATAAATAACGGTACATTTGTGACTTTGTAAGCAAAAAACAAGAAAAATTATTATTTCTCCCTCCATGCATTTATAACAGGTTTGAATGAATATTAATTGGTTTCAAGTTGTTGCTTTTCGTTACCTATAAGGGATTATCTTAGGAATCTGGTTAATAATAATTATTGTAATTTGCATTAATTTCTAATTAAATCTTTTCCATATTTCTGCAAGAATTTCAAAGAAATTTGATGTGGGCGCCTGGTTTGTGGTTTGACGTTTGTGTCTTAAGTCTTTTGTTTGAAGGGCAAGATTATCCACAGTAACTTTGGAAATTTATACGACATCAAGTTTTATTATGCATAATGTTACAACGAAGAAGGCTGAGTTAACTGCAGAACGGCTGTTGTAATAAACGCCCAATTATGACACCAAACAAAAGACTTAAGATACAAACCTGTACTTACAAGATGTAAGAGGATTTATTTAAATATATTCTTTTTTAATATATAAAAAATATTAATTTTATGGATGTCAATGTACAAAAGATGTGTTCCGAAAAATGATTAATATTGGGCTTCCTTCCTTTCCTGATGTCACGAAAGGCTGAGGGTATATCTCTGCTTGCAAAACCATCTCATACTTCTTAAAAAAAACCTTTTTCTTTAAATTCACGATAATGGCTCCGATGATGATCTCCCAAAGCAACAACAACAAAATTTCCCCACTTCACCAGGCAATTTACAATTTTGGCTAGTTTTTCAGGATGAGATTTTTTGAAATGCTGCTATTTCTACCGGCATTTATATGTTCTCCCCATGTTGGCAATGTATTTAAATTTTGTTTCTAAAGAAAAAAAAAACAAAAACAAAATTTGCCACACACATAAATTAGCCTGCGAATTGATGTGTTTAAAAAATTTATGTTCGTTGGAAATTTATACGACATCAATTAATTACCACTTGTGGACAGTATGTCGCCTTCTTCAGTGGCCCCTAACCACTCAGATGAGCAGTGATATTAATTTTGGTGGCACCTTAAGCTTAGATGCAGTGTTAGCCCCAGCACCTCGGCAACACATAACAAGCAGCATCAAGCAACAATAACAACAACATCCTCAAATGACGATGAGGATGCCCAGCTTGTTTAGATGGGGGTAAACCAGGCAACAAATATTGGGGTTCCCAGTCCAGACTGACAACACTGTGTTGTTGTTGTTGCTGGAAATTTCTAAGCGCACTATTTATATCACATCAAACGAACAACTGCAAAAAACGTTACTTGTCTCACTATCTCGGCAATGAGGACGCAAATAAATGACACTCCATTGATGATGATGCAGAGCACTCACTGCATTAAGGTGAAGTGAGGTGAGCCAACCGTTAACCGGTGGCTGTTGAATTGTCCGGGGCCCCCAAAACATTGCCGCAGACGACGATGGAGACAGTTGTGATGACTTGACTTATGCGCTGGCCTGCTTGCAATACACCATTAGTTGAGACGTGCCGCCGTCTTCTTCGTAATGCAGTGGTCAAAGCGGCAGCGACATGCCTTTATTTATGGGATTTAATGTTAATGCTGATATGGAATATTTAGGCCTAGTAATTGGTTTAGAGAAAATTGTTCTTCAATTCATAGTCCAGTTCAAAGTAAAGCTTAGAGTTAAGAAGTGGGGGAATATGACAGCCGGTAAAGTCATAAATTATTTTGGCCAAATAAATCAGCAGCCCAATATGTCAATGCGAGGACAAGCATATTAACAAAGACAAATTGATTACTATTTATTGCCAGAAAATGTTACAGTAACAACCAACAACAACAACAATCAAACTTTTAACAACAAGTGATTCCTTTGATGTTGCGTAGTTAGTATGAGTTATGGTGCAGGATATGTTTGACAAAGTGAAATTTTCAAATTGAAATAGGAATCAAGATTTATTTTATTTTATATTTTTTATATTTTACATTTGATATTTTGTATTTTATATTTTTTTATTTTTTACATTTTATATTTTATATTTTATATTTTATATTTTATATTTTATATTTTATATTTTATATTTTATATTTTATATTTTATATTTTATATTTTATATTTTATATTTTATATTTTATATTTTATATTTTATATTTTATATTTTATATTTTATATTTTATATTTTATATTTTATATTTTATATTTTATATTTTATATTTTATATTTTATATTTTATATTTTATATTTTATATTTTATATTTTATATTTTATATTTTATATTTTATATTTTATATTTTATATTTTATATTTTATATTTTATATTTTATATTTTATATTTTATATTTTATATTTTATATTTTATATTTTATATTTTATATTTTATATTTTATATTTTATATTTTATATTTTATATTTTATATTTTATATTTTATATTTTATATTTTATATTTTATATTTTATATTTTATATTTTATATTTTATATTTTATATTTTATATTTTATATTTTATATTTTATATTTTATATTTTATATTTTATATTTTATATTTTATATTTTATATTTTATATTTTATATTTTATATTTTATATTTTATATTTTATATTTTATATTTTATATTTTATATTTTATATTTTATATTTTATATTTTATATTTTATATTTTATATTTTATATTTTATATTTTATATTTTATATTTTATATTTTATATTTTATATTTTATATTTTATATTTTATATTTTATATTTTATATTTTATATTTTATATTTTATATTTTATATTTTATATTTTATATTTTATATTTTATATTTTATATTTTATATTTTATATTTTATATTTTATATTTTATATTTTATATTTTATATTTTATATTTTATATTTTATATTTTATATTTTATATTTTATATTTTATATTTTATATTTTATATTTTATATTTTATATTTTATATTTTATATTTTATATTTTATATTTTATATTTTATATTTTATATTTTATATTTTATATTTTATATTTTATATTTTATATTTTATATTTTATATTTTATATTTTATATTTTATATTTTATATTTTATATTTTATATTTTATATTTTATATTTTATATTTTATATTTTATATTTTATATTTTATATTTTATATTTTATATTTTATATTTTATATTTTATATTTTATATTTTATATTTTATATTTTATATTTTATATTTTATATTTTATATTTTATATTTTATATTTTATATTTTATATTTTATATTTTATATTTTATATTTTATATTTTATATTTTATATTTTATATTTTATATTTTATATTTTATATTTTATATTTTATATTTTATATTTTATATTTTATATTTTATATTTTATATTTTATATTTTATATTTTATATTTTGTATTTTATATTTTATATTTTATATTTTATATTTTATATTTTATATTTTATATTTTATATTTTATATTTTATATTTTATATTTTATATTTTATATTTTATATTTTATATTTTATATTTTATATTTTATATTTTATATTTTATATTTTATATTTTATATTTTATATTTTATATTTTATATTTTATATTTTATATTTTATATTTTATATTTTATATTTTATATTTTATATTTTATATTTTATATTTTATATTTTATATTTTATATTTTATATTTTATATTTTATATTTTATATTTTATATTTTATATTTTATATTTTATATTTTATATTTTATATTTTATATTTTATATTTTATATTTTATATTTTATATTTTATATTTTATATTTTATATTTTATATTTTATATTTTATATTTTATATTTTATATTTTATATTTTATATTTTATATTTTATATTTTATATTTTATATTTTATATTTTATATTTTATATTTTATATTTTATATTTTATATTTTATATTTTATATTTTATATTTTATATTTTATATTTTATATTTTATATTTTATATTTTATATTTTATATTTTATATTTTATATTTTATATTTTATATTTTATATTTTATATTTTATATTTTATATTTTATATTTTATATTTTTTATTATTATTAAGATAACCATTCATTAATATTATTATTTAATATTTTTTATGAAATGTACCTTATTGAAGTTTTTTGTTGCAGTTTTGTTGAAGAAACAACAAAAAAGGCTGAATGTTTTTGTTGTTGCACTAAACAACAAATTAAAAATCCATAAAATAATAAGTGGCACTTGACAGTTTTTTATGGCGATTTTTGTTGTTGTCGTTTTTCATTTGTTTCAGCCTAAGCTGATATTGTTGTTGTCGTTGCTGTTAACTGGCATCGGTGATCGCATTTATTTGTTAATACACCACAAAATGTGTGTTCAAGAGATTTTGACACAATTGATCAAATACGCACATGACAATATGTCATGCCTATGCACGATTTTTTTGACAGTTACAACAACATAATACCCCAGCAATAACAAAATAATGAATTATGCCAACAATTGGCGTAGTTGTTTTTTTTGTGGTTTTTGTTATTGCATTTTGTACACACTCGCCATCAAAAACAATAACTCAACAATTGTTAAAGTTATTGTTTAATGGTTATTGTTTTTTGTGAGAAAATGTGTTTCGATTCAATTTTTTTAACATATTGGATTAGGAGTAGTTTTGTTCCAGAACAATTTTGTTTGGAGTAATTTTGACATTTTTCTACATAAGGATGATATAAGGGATTATGGGGAGATTATTTTTATTTCTCTTGGATTTGACTTATTCTAGATTCCTGTGCAGATTATCCTCAGGTAATAAGTAGTACATCACGTTATACCTAGATTCGGCAGAGCCGACTGCTTTCATGCCATCAGTTAAATTTCAAAAATTGAATTTAATTCGTACTTGGCCTTCATGGAGGCGCAGTGGAGTTTTTCTTGATTCGTTAGCAGACTTCAAATTTTGAATTATGTTTTTTGCTTGGCTTGAGGGCCCAGCAGCTAATCGAACAATTCTGTTCCATTTATTTGCTTGTCCAATTTGAATTCAAACCTCAAGCGTTTTATTTCTCTGCTACTATATCAACACTTGTCTAGTCGATTGAAAAACAAAACAAAAAATTCTCAACACAACAATAATGTAAGAAGTAAAGGCGTTTCGGTTGTTTTTGTTTACAGCGGCGATTGTCATTATGAAATTTTGTCACCCAAAGTGTTGACCTTTACACACCCTCAACAATTTTTGCATTTTTCATATCAGCATTTTGTTTTGTTTTTGTCTTAATTGTGTTATAGTTGTCTATTTGATGTTGTTGCAGTTGTTGCTATTGTTGTCATTGTCATTTTTATGCTTTTCATTGTTGGCGTTTTTTGTTTTCGTTTAAACAAATGAACGTTGAAAGCTTTCAAAATGGTCATTAAGACAAGCATAACAAAAACGTATCTGCTGCACTACCCACAGCAACACCACCAATTGTTGTCGTTTGTTTAAATTTTGAAGTGTATTTTAGATAGAAAAGCAACGCCAAACACACTCACGCTGCGGAGGGACAACCCGTGGCGGTGACATTGCACATGGGCTGGTGTTACATTTTCTCGCAATCCAACTGTAATCCAATGATTTAGATATTGGTCAAATTATTTTGAAATGTTGTGGTGTTTGCGTTTTGTTTTCTTGCTTTGTTCTCTGAAACGTCGTTACGTCGCTATCGCTAATGATCGTTAAGCCTATGTCAATAATAATGGGGTAAAAGTGAAAGGTTTCTGTGCTGCATTGTGTTTTGCATGGGAATTGGGGTAGTGTTCCAGAAATTTGAGGAGTTTTTTTTGGTATAGCCATAAAAAATAAATATTAAATGTAAGGAAGAAAAGTAAATTTTTAGCAGAAAAGAAGGAAATAGGAAAACAGGAGTGCTACCAAGGAGGTAAGCATCAAGCTGTTGGTTTTGTTCAGAGTACGTAAAAATACTTTAAATAACATTTCCAATCGTTTCGTTTCGTATTTTCCATAGGAACAATACAAAACGAAACATTGTTGTTTTGTTGTTGTTTTGTTTTGTTTATATTCGTGAGTGCGAACAAAACGAAAAGCGAAAAGTACTCAACTCCACAAGAGCAGATAGCAAACGGAATAGTACAAAACACATGTGAATAAATCAAAAACGTTTGGTGGTTGATAAAATTCACTGTGGTATGCTGATTGGTGGTTGATAAAATTCACTGTGGTATGCTGATGCTATCTTATAGGGTTGTTAAGCAATTACATGTGTGTGTGTCTGAGTGTGTCGTTGACAATACGCACGGCAAACGTTTCCCAAAAATACTTCTTGTTTCGGTGGTGAATGAAACAACTCGGCAAAGCATAACCGAAGTTACATTTCCGCAATCGTACGGTTTCCATCTTTTTACATTGAAAAGTTTGTGTTTTTGTTTTGGTTGTGAGAATGAAACGATTCAGAGAAGCTGAAAAGTTTGTGGCTTTGTGTGATTGGTACGGGAATCGTTTTGTTTGTTTCCGTTCATTGGTTTTGTTGCTGGCTTATTCCCTTGTAGAGATAAATATGGAAATCCTGCAACAGGTTATGGACAGATAGTTTTCGAAACTGTTAGTATCAGGGAATGGGCCAAGACATCAGTAAGTCAACTGAAGAATAATAATACAGCCAACCGAGACCATACACTGTTATGTGTTCGCTTCAGCTAACTTGGACCATAAGACATGATTAATGCATAACTGATGATTGGAACCTGAGTATTCACAGAAAATTAGATAAGTCCGTGTTTCCAACTACAAAAGGCAGGACTGTCGGTCGAACAATCTAAAGAAACTTCTCAAAATACGTCGAATTCAAGAGGTATGTTGAACATGGATCGACCGCAAGGATTTTTTAAAAGACCGTTAGGAAATCTTCTGTCTAAAGAAAATCGTTAAAATGACTTTCTTTAGAAGTTCGTTCCGAGGTTTCTCTCTGTAGAATACCCTTAACAGGGTTTTTCTCTGCACATGACCCCTAAGAAGTCTTTTCTATATAGACTCAATGGGTCTTCTTTAAGATTTCTTCTCTTAATAGAAGTCCGTTAAGAGGCCTACTCCCATAGAAGACCCTTAAGTCGCTTTTCCGTACGGGTCCTTTACATATCAAAATTACCTTGAAGATGTCTGCACTCAATAGAACAGCCTTAAATGTTTTTAAGCTATAGAAAATTATTCAATTCCATTATAAGGTCCTCTCTATTGAAATCCCCGATTTTCACCAAAAGCAATAGCTTAGTCATTAGACAAAAAAAATGATCTTCCATAATTTTCAGCCAAATCGAACAATAAATGCGACTTGTACGTTGCGAACGGACGGACGGACATGCATAAATCGACTCAGAAAGTGATTCTATGCATATCCCTAGAAGAAACTATGGGTCTATGTATGTCTTTCCCTTAGGCATGTTACATACAAATGATAAGATAAGACAGAAGATAATACCCTTACGACAGGGTGGTCTAGGGTACAAATATCAGTACTCGCAAATATGGAGATCAAAGGCTGGGGTGAAAAATTGGCGATGAATGTCGATGAATATAATATGATGAAACCGGAAGGACAGTTCTACCATAGGTCAAACTTCTGAGTCTAAATGTAAAAAAGGACAATGAAAACGGGACAATATCGATTAGTTGTCAAAGAGAAACGTACCTAAAATCTTCTAAGCAACATTTTTGTAGATACTTTCACTACGGTTTAAGAAATAAAGGACAAAAAGGACATGAAAGGCATTGAGTTAGAAGAATGAGGATTTACAATAAGTTCCGTGTCTCTAAAAGACCTGCAACAGGTCTTATATCTCCTAAAATGGGGTTTTCCGCCTATAAAAGACACACATATAAAATAAATTATGAAATCTGCATTTAACATATACCTATCTATAGAAAACCTATAGAATGTACCCGAGACCTATGGAAGGTCTTCCACATACAGAAGAACTATATTAAGTATTTTAGTTACAAAAGTCTCCGCTACAGTTCTTTTGTCTCTGAAAACGTCAGAAGGTTTTCTGTCTGTAGAAGGCCTTTAAAGGTCTTCTGTCTATGGAAGGCTTTTGGAAGGTTTTCTATCAATATCAACCTTATTTCTTTGTTTTAGAAGGTGTTCTGTCTATAGAAGATCCTTAGAAGATCTTCCGTCAGTAGGGGAACTTTAGAAAGTCTTCTGCTTGTAGAAGACTTTTGGAAGGTCTTCTGTCTATGGATGACTTTTGGAAGGTTTTCTGTCAATATGTACCTTACTTCTTTGTTTGATCCTCATCGAGATAGGATTATGGTGTTTTTCACCTCATTATTTCAAAGGAATATCAGGACAGGACTTCGAATGCTTTAAAAACTAGACACGCCGCACTAACTAACCATCTTCGAACTTTACCTAAGTTTGGACAAAATATTACGAATAACAAATTTTGGACCCAATCGGTTGCTTCTTCCACCAGCCAGACGGACGGTCATGGCTAAATCGACTCCAAATTGTCTGAAACAAACGTACTTGGGGTCTAAACCCATTATTTCGATGATGCAAATTGTTGGTCGTATCAATGTGTATGTATCCTCTTTAGCCTAAAAGCTGAGGGTATAAAAACACTGAACATATGGTTTCCGATTAAAAGACGATCCATATTTTTTGCAATGAACCGTGCTTGGATCTTTTCACCTCTTTAATGTCGCATTTTTATACCCTCAGCTTTTAGGCTAGAAAGGGTATATACACTTTGATACGACCAAAAATGTGCCTCATCGAAATAACGGTTTTAGACCCCAAGTATTTTTGGACGAAATTCGTTTCAGACAATTTGGAGTCGATTTAGCCATGACCGTCCATCTGTCTGGCTGTCTGTCCGTCTGTCTGGCTGGTGTGCACGGTAACTCTCGAACGTATCAACCGATTCAATAGTAATAGTTTGTCCATATTTAGTTTAAGTTCGAAGATGGGTCATGTCGGTCCACTCCTTTGGGTACCTCCCCCACAAAAGTTCAAAATTTGTCTGTAAATGGTGTGAACGATAACTCTCACAGGGAGCAATTGATTTGAACCAAACTTTGCACATCGTATTATTCCCTCCTGATATAGATATGGACTATATCGGTCCACTCCTTCGGGTACTCCCCCTTCGGAGCTCCCCTCGGATTGTTTTGAAATTTGTTTCAGTAATTTGTCCTTGCGGCTCCCTTTACGAGGGTATAATTTTTTTCTTGCGCAAGTCCACACTTCCTGAGATATTATCCTGAAAGCTCCAAGAAACCCTGACGGCACCAACCAAAATGGCAAATACTCAAGATAATTCTCGCAGGAAGTTTCTGATTGGTGCAGACTTTGCACATCGTATTATTTCATCCAGTCATGCATCAGTCATGTATTAGGACTGTATCGGTTCACTCCTTTGGGTACCTCCCAAAGAAAATTCGGATTAAGTGAAGTTTAAAAGCTCCTCTTGGATCGTTTTGAAATTGTTTTCAGTAAGTTTTCCTTGCGGCTCCCTCTATTTCATGCGCAATGACATACTTCCTGAAATATTGGCCTAAAAGCTCCAAGAAACCTTGACGGCATCTACCAAAATGGCAAATCCGATGCTTTTTGTGGTTTTTTGGTCAGTGGCTGAAGGTATATCACCGTCAGCACAGCTGACTGATACTTTCTTACTAGTTATTTGTTACTAGCACACCCCAGTCCGCATTGCTGACCCGTCGTAATGAGATTTAATGACAACTTTTATGGACTTTATGCCTGACAATTCAAAAATTGGTATTTTCTACCTCACTTCTTTGGTCCATTGTCAAACCGAGGAGGATTTTAAATTTATCAGCAAATGTTGTCGGTGACCTTTATTTTCTCTTACGTACTTTGTCGGTTTTTTTGGCCTATTGATGTTGTTTAGGACTTATTATCGTCCATATTTATCCTAAAGCGATCTAATTATGAAAGTTTTTAAAAAATGGTTAAGTCAAATTCTCCCGCTTACGAGTATTGAGACTTATATATTTTAGTTTTTCATGGATGATGGACCATTGAACCTCACCATTTAAGGAAATTTGTAAATATATAGTTTTTCTCGATCGGGGGCGCAACCACCTAAGTTTGGCTTAGATATATAAGAAAGGCGTGGGAAAGTACCCCACCTCCTCTGAAATTTAAAAAAATATACATAACAACAGCAGACATTGAGCTTTTGCTGCAAATTTGATGGACATCAGTTAAGTAGTATTGAAGATATAACATATTTAAAAAAGCGGGCTTGGCCGGGTCTTTAGGCCCCAAAGAAGTACCTAGATTGTAGATTAACCCGTAAATTTTTAAACCGATGCATGCGTAGTTTTTGCAAATGTAGCCTTTTTTAAAAACCCGTTGAGGTACCCCGTCCCCTCTGGAAATCAATAAAATATGTAGCCTGTTTTCGGGGTCCATTCCTGTACTTTCCCTGACAAATTTAAAAAATCGGTTCAGAAGTTTTTGCAGAAAAAATTGAAAAAAGTGGGCGTCGTAAAATTTTCATTCCATAAAACCTAAGTTTGGATATGACGGCATTTTATTTTTATTCATAAAGACATGGCGTTTCTTAAATATGGTAAAGGGAAGTACCCCGCCGCTTTGAAATTCAAGAAAATATGCATCCTATTTCTTCCGGAGGCCATCCCTGTACATTTCAGGAAAGTCGGCTCAGTAGTGTTGTGGATGTAACATATTTGAAAAAGTGGGTGTGGTCAAGTCTTTGGGTCCTAAAAAAGTAGATAAGGTAGGAGACACTACGATAATTGTCTCTCAAATTAATTTCCAAACCGATACATCCGTAATTATTTTAAATATAGCATTTTTTAAAAAATACGGTATAGGGGAATTACCCCGCCACCTCTGAAACAAAATTTGTAGCCTATTTTCAGCGGGGGTCGTCCCTATACGTTCCATGTAGAAAAGATTAAAATTTATATTGAAAGAAGTGGGCGGAAAAGTGGACGTGCAAATTTTCTTTGCATAAAAACCTAAGTTGGGTTATGGCGAACATTTCAAAAAAATAACTATCCAAATCTTTCCAGCCGTTCTCAACTGGTGCCATTACCAACGAACGGCATTTGATTTTTATTTATATAGATATAGCATTTTTAAAGGAATAGGGTATAGGAGAAGTACCCCATTTTAACCGGGGCCATCTCTGTACATTCCATGACAATTTCAGGAAAATCAGCTCAGTAGTTTTTGTAGAAAATATTAAAATTGATAAATTGTCTAACATAAGTTTGGTTATGACGAACATTTCAAAAAAAGAATTATCCAAATCGTTCCAGCCGTTCTCAACTGATGCCATTACCAACGAACGACATTTGATTTTTATTTACCTTTTATTTGAATTTACGAAAATTTCAATTTTGACGGCCCCTTAGCATAATAGGAAGCCTATTTTATGTTGATATCATAAATTACATAAACCACTTCACAAGTCTCTTTAATAACACCCATGTGTCGATGATCTAATACTCAGCTGAGATTGTTTTCTTCGCATTAAAAACATATATCACTTTCTTTGTAAAAATAAACAAAAGTAAAATTAAAAAAAACTCTCACATATCCATACATAATACCTAGTTCACTGATCATGCCCATAAATAAATGCATCCACTGCTCGATCATTGGACGCATAATAATGTGCAAAAAATTATTGTTGTTATAGTTCACTAAATTTTCCTATTCCCCTTGTTACGAAGTGGCCTGTAAAGTAAAGTGAATTTTTCCCAACATAAATAATGCCTTAGGAGCAGGGTTTGATAGGTGGTGGCAGTGCCTTACGATACTGTCGCCATGTCGTTTTGGGCTGTCTTGGCCTGGAATTTGATTAGATAACAATGGTGTCGACTAGAAAGAGGTGGTGGTGGAAGGTTTGATTTCAAGCTAAAAATTATAAACTGTGATTTTCATGCTTATGCTGCAACCTGACAAACAATTCCTGAACTCCATACACCTCTGGCTAATGCCAACAATGTGGACAATAGGTCTACATGCGTGTCAATATTTGCTGTTTTTTGTTTGTTTCTTTCGAACAACAAACCATAAAAACCATGCAACGACACTTAGGAGTTAAAGCTTACCATTTTTTTTTTGCTGGGGGACCCTAACACAAAAAAAGTGTTATGCATGTTACAGATCACCTGGCGATCTAAATGGAGGTATTCCTCTTAGGCTGGTTAGGCTCTCAAATGCTCAGCAGGAAAGAAAACTGCATGCGCCAGTTGCTTTGTGTGTGCGACATACTGTGAAATTTATCACTTTCATGTGTCATTGGGGGTAACATTTGCAAACGCATCTAAGTGCCAAATGAAGAAAAAGAAGCAGCAGACATTGGAGGAGGGGGAAGAACTGGCTTTTTGTTGGCTGATTGTGTCTAATGATATTTTTGGCCCCCCTCAACTCTATGGACCAGTAGTTCATTTTGTTTCCATTTTCCTTGCTAAGGTGATTGCTTTGATTTTCTTCCCCAGTTGTCGGCAAAAGAGATTAACTTAATCTCTTTTTGATAGCCGAAGGAGGATTTATTTCGGGAAAAAACTGATTTTGTTTTTTTTGACAGTTCTGTTTGTCTGTGTAGCTGACTTGTTGGTGTTATGTTGTGATCTGCTTTTCAAACGCTTTTTGCAAATGCAAATGTCTTAACCTTATTGGTGATGGTGGTGGTGGCCAGGCCGAAAAGAAGAAAAGACAGCTTGGAGCCTAATACCACTCACACGCACTATGCGGTGACATTTATGCGATTATTTTCTGGATGTGACTCGTTTCTCGTGCTAAGGATTTTTTTCTATGAATTTGAATACTCTACGTGAGGAGGATAGTCACAGGTGGATTTTTTGGAACTGTTTGCAACATGGATTAGACTAACATCTTAACACAGATGGCCTATAATAGGTCTTCTGCCATCAAAAGTCCTTTAGGAGGCCTTCTGTCCATAAAAGACTTTGTAAAGGTCTTCCGGAAAGAAGACCTTCCGGCTGTAGAAAATAAGAAGGTCTTCTGCCAATAGAATACCATTAGAAGGTCTCCTGTCTGAAGGAGACCTTTAAAAGGCCATCTATCATTTTAAGACCTTCTGTCCATAGAAAACCTTTGAAGGTCTTCTGTTTGAAGGAGTCCTTTAGAAGGTCTTCTGTCCATAGGAGACCTTTAGAAGGTCTTCTGTCCATAGAAGACCTTTAGAAGGCCTTCTGTCCACAGTTGACCTTTAGAAGGCCTGTTCACAGAAGACCTTTAGAAGGCCTTCTGTTCACAGAAGACCTTTAGAATGCCTTCTGTTCACAGAAGACCTATAGAATGCCTTCTGTCAACAGAAGACCTTTAGAATGCCTTCTGTCTGAAAGATACCTTTAGTAGGTCTTCGGTCCACAGAAGACCTTTAGAAGGCCTTCTGTTCACAGATGACCTTTAGAAGGCCTTTTGTCCACAGAAGACCTTTAGAAAGCCTTCTGTCTGAAAGATACCTTTAGTAGGTCTTCGGTCCATAGAAGACCTTTAGAAGGCGTTCTGTCCACAGATGACCTTTAGAAGGCCACAGATGACCTTTAGAAGGCCTTCTGTGAACAGAAGACCTTTAAAAGGCCTTTTGTCTGAAAGATACCTTTTGTAGGTCTTCTGTCCATAGAAGACTTTAAGGAGGTCATTTGTCCCTAGAAGACCTTTAGGAGGTCTTCTGTCCACAGAAGTCCTTAAGGAGGTCTTCTGCCTGAAGGAGACCTTTAGAAGGTCCTCTGCCAATAGGAGGCCTTAAGAAGGTCTTCTGTTCATAGGAAACCTCTAGAAGGCCTTCTGTCTGAAAGACACCTTTAGTGGGTCTTCTGTCCATAGAAGACTTTAAGGAGGTCATCTGCCCCTACTGTCCACAGAAGACCTTTGGACGACCTTCTGTACACAGAAGACCTGTATAATGCCTTCTGTCCACAGATGACCTATAGAAGGCCTTCTGTCCCAGAAGACCTTTAGAATGACTTCTGTCCACAGAAGACCTTTAGAAGGCCTTCAGTCTAAAAGATACCTTTAGTAGGTCTTCTGTCCATAGAATACTTTAAGGAGGTCATCTGTCCCTAGAAGACTTTTAGGAGGTCTTCTATCCATAAGACTTTAATGAGGTCATGTGTCCCTAGAAGACCTTTAGAAGGTCTTCTGTTCACAGAAGACCTTACAGAGGTATTCTCCCTGAAGGAGACCTTTAGAAGGTCTTCTGTTCAATTAATACCTCTAGAAGGTTTGCTGTCTGAAGGTGACCCTTAGAAGGTCTTCTGTCCATAGAAGATCTTTCGAAGGTATTCTGTCCACAAAAACTCTTAATGAGGTCTTCTGCCTGAAGGAGACCCCTAGGAGGTTCTCTGTTTGAAGGAGACCTTTAGAAGGTCTTCTGTCCATAGAAGACCCTTAGAAGGCCTACTGTCCTCAGAAGACCTTTAGAATACCTTCTGTCCACAGAAGACCTCTAGAAGGCCTTCTGTCCACAGAAGACCTGTAGAAGGCCTTCTGTCCACAGAAGACCTTTAGAAGGCTTTCTGTCTGAAAGATACCTTTAGCAGGTCTTCTCTCCACAGAAACTCTTAATGAAGTCTTCTGCCTGAAGGAGACCTCTAGGAGGTCCTCTGTCTGAAGGAGACCTTTAGAAGGCATTCTGTCTATAGACGACCTTCAGAAGGTCTTCTGTCCGTAGAAGACCTTTAGAAGCCCTACTGTCCTCAGAAGACCTTTAGAATACCTTCTGTCCACAGAAGACCAGTAGAAGGCCTTCTGTTCACAGAAGACCTTTAGAAGGCCTTCTGTTCACAGAAGACCTTTAGAAGGCCTTCTGTCCCCAGAAGACCTTTAGAAGGCATTTTGTCCACAGAAGACGTTTAGAATGCCTTCTGTCCATAGAAGACTTTAAAGGTGTCATATGTCCCTAGAATACTTTAAGGAGGTCATCTGTCCCTTGAAGACCTTTAGAATTCCTTCCGTCCTCAGAAGATCTTTAGAAGGTCTTCTGTCCATAGAAGACTTTAAAGGTGTCATATGTCCCTAGAAGACTTGAAGGAGGTCATCTGTCCCTTGAAGACCTCTAGAAGGCCTTCTGTCCACAGAAGACCTGTAGAAGGCCTTCTGTCCACAGAAGACCTTTAGAAGGCTTTCTGTCTGAAAGTTACCTTTAGGAGGTCTTCTATCCACAGAAACTCTTAATGAAGTCTTCTGCCTGAAGGAGACCTCTAGGAGGTCCTCTGTCTGAAGGAGACCTTTAGAAGGTCTTCTGTCTATAGACGACCTTCAGAAGGTCTTCTGTCCGTAGAAGACCTTTAGAAGCCCTACTGTCCTCAGAAGACCTTTAGAATACCTTCTGTCCACAGAAGACCAGTAGAATGCCTTCTGTCCTCAGAAGACCTTTAGAATACCTTCTGTCGACAGAAGACCTTTAGAAGGCCTTCTGTCCCCAGAAGACCTTTAGAAGGCATTCTGTCCACAGAAGACTTTAAAGGAGTCATATGTCCCTAGAAGACTTTTAGAAGACCTTCTGTCCACTGAAGACATTTAGAAGGTCTTCTGTCCACGGAAGTTATTCTGTCTGAAAGATACCTTTAGTAGGGCTTCCGCCCATAGAAGACTTTATTTAGGTCATCTCTACCTAGAAGACTTTAAGGAGGTTATCCGTCCCTAGAAGACCTTTAGAAAGCCTTCTGTCTGAAAGATACCTATGTCATATATCCCTAGAAGACCTTATGGAGGTCTTCTGCATGAAGGGGACCTATAGAAGGTCTTCTGTCCATAGAAGTCCTTTAGAAGGCCTTCTGTTCACAGATGACATTTAGAAGGTCTTCCGACTGAAAGAGACTTTTAGTAGGTCTGCTGTCCATAGAAGACTTTAAGGAGATCATCTGTCCATAGAAGACCTTTAGGAGGTCTTCAGCTTTAAGGGGGCCTTTGGAAGGTCTTATGCCTGTAGGAGGCCTTTAGAAGGTCTTCAGTCATAGAAGACTTTAAGGAGGTCATCTGTTCCTAAAATACCTTTAGGGGGTCTTCTGACTGAAGGCGACCTTTAGAAGGTCTTCTGTCTGTAGGAGGCCTTTAGAAGGTTTTTTGTCTTTAGAGCTTTAGAAGGACTTCTGTCGGTAGGAGAACTTGATAAGGTCTTCTGTCAATAGAAGACCTTTCATAGAAGATCTCTGTCCAAGGAAGACGTTGAGATGGCTTTTTGATCTATGAAGACCTTTAGGAAGTATTCTTTCCGTAGGAGACCTTTAGCAGATCTTCTACCCATAGAATACCTTTAGAAGGTCTTCCGTTCAAGGAAGACCTTTCAAAACTTTTCTGTCTTTAGAAGGTCTTTTGGTCATAGAAGACTTTTAGGAAGCCTTCTGCCCAAAGGAGATCGTTAGGAAGTCTCTGTTGTTAGAAACACATATAAGTTTTCTGTCTGAAGGAGACCTATAGCAGGTCTTCTGTCCCTAGAAGACCTTATGAAAGTCTCTTTGCCTATTGATAACCTTTATAAGGTCTTCTGTCCTGGCTTAGACTATTATGTCGCTGCTGCACTGCTGTAGCCTATCACCATGTCGCCTTAACCACCTCATGCCTCAAGATAACTTATTTTCTTTTTGTTTTGTCCAAACGCTTTTGCTTGTTGGGGGTTTGCTTGCTTGGACAGCTTGCAGACTTTGTTGTAGGTTAAATTTCTTCGCACAGATTAAAGCGTTCCAAACAACGGATGCGTATCGATGTCGTTGTCAAGTGATTTTTCATTTTGTCCTGTCATTAGATCGCCATGAGTTATTACATCCGTTACTTAAGTGCGTCCAACTCAGGCTGGATGGCTGGCATAAAAGCTGTGAACCGGCCGGCCTGTCCAGTTGGTTGGTGGTGGTTGGTCAGATGGTCGATCGTACGCTGCAGTTGTTTTTTTTTTCGGTTTGTGTCCCCTTAGTCGTTTTGAGATTGTCGTCCATTTGTGTCCACAAAACTATTGCCTGTTTGTTTAATGCGGCGTTTGTTTGTCTGTTTACTATTCCACTTGCCAGCTTTTTTGATACAACAAAAACAAATAAAAAATCGAAATCACAAATAGAAATGAAGTGCTGCAAAGAGGGGAGAGGTGATAGAAAATGCAATTCCAATTTTACAATTATGCTGCTGCAAGAGAGTACGGCCGTGGAGGGGGCAGGGAGACCGCTGGACGACAGCCTGGCAACGACGTGCTCTGGAATATATATGAAATTAATGTGTTTATGTGCAACATTTTGAAATGTTTGTTATGTTAACTATGTATAGTTATGTCATTTGCTAACATAATATTCATATATTATGTTACTTAAATTAGTTGTTATGAAACAAATTAGAGCAGAGATTTCTGCAGCTCTTTGCGATTCCAGTCGATTTTCCCATGTCAACACAACACAAAAAGAAAGAAAATGTCGTTGACAATTGTTGGGATTTTTTCTTTTGATTATTTTACAGAGGAAATATTAAAACAATTATTTAATAGTTAGAATGCTTATTGCGGAAAAGAGGTAGTGAATATTAATGGATATTAAGGGAAGGTATTCGTAATCCTCTAAGGAAGAAGAGTGTTTCGAGATGGTGGATTTTTTCAATTGCCCGCTGTTCTGGGGTCCATGAAGTAAAGTACTTCAGTGAATCATAATATGGTCTGTAGATTGTGATCTTTACTTACAGTTAGTGCGGACTTAGTTTATGAATAAATTAATTACCTGAAAAAGAAAACAGAAAAATAATTTGCAAATAAATTTTAGAAATACAAAGCGTATTTGTAAATATAAAAAAATAAAAACTTCAAAATATAAAATATAAAATATAAAATATAAAATATAAAATATAAAATATAAAATATAAAATATAAAATATAAAATATAAAATATAAAATATAAAATATAAAATATAAAATATAAAATATAAAATATAAAATATAAAATATAAAATATAAAATATAAAATATAAAATATAAAATATAAAATATAAAATATAAAATATAAAATATAAAATATAAAATATAAAATATAAAATATAAAATATAAAATATAAAATATAAAATATAAAATATAAAATATAAAATATAAAATATAAAATATAAAATATAAAATATAAAATATAAAATATAAAATATAAAATATAAAATATAAAATATAAAATATAAAATATAAAATATAAAATATAAAATATAAAATATAAAATATAAAATATAAAATATAAAATATAAAATATAAAATATAAAATATAAAATATAAAATATAAAATATAAAATATAAAATATAAAATATAAAATATAAAATATAAAATATAAAATATAAAATATAAAATATAAAATATAAAATATAAAATATAAAATATAAAATATAAAATATAAAATATAAAATATAAAATATAAAATATAAAATATAAAATATAAAATATAAAATATAAAATATAAAATATAAAATATAAAATACAAAAAAAAATAAAATATAAAATATAAAATATAAAATATAAAATATAAAATATAAAATATAAAATATAAAATATAAAATATAAAATATAAAATATAAAATATAAAATATAAAATATAAAATATAAAATATAAAATATAAAATATAAAATATAAAATATAAAATATAAAATATAAAATATAAAATATAAAATATAAAATATAAAATATAAAATATAAAATATAAAATATAAAATATAAAATATAAAATATAAAATATAAAATATAAAATATAAAATATAAAATATAAAATATAAAATATAAAATATAAAATATAAAATATAAAATATAAAATATAAAATATAAAATATAAAATATAAAATATAAAATATAAAATATAAAATATAAAATATAAAATATAAAATATAAAATATAAAATATAAAATATAAAATATAAAATATAAAATATAAAATATAAAATATAAAATATAAAATATAAAATATAAAATATAAAATATAAAATATAAAATATAAAATATAAAATATAAAATATAAAATATAAAATATAAAATATAAAATATAAAATATAAAATATAAAATATAAAATATAAAATATAAAATATAAAATATAAAATATAAAATATAAAATATAAAATATAAAATATAAAATATAAAATATAAAATATAAAATATAAAATATAAAATATAAAATATAAAATATAAAATATAAAATATAAAATATAAAATATAAAATATAAAATATAAAATATAAAATATAAAATATAAAATATAAAATATAAAATATAAAATATAAAATATAAAATATAAAATATAAAATATAAAATATAAAATATAAAATATAAAATATAAAATATAAAATATAAAATATAAAATATAAAATATAAAATATAAAATATAAAATATAAAATATAAAATATAAAATATAAAATATAAAATATAAAATATAAAATATAAAATATAAAATATAAAATATAAAATATAAAATATAAAATATAAAATATAAAATATAAAATATAAAATATAAAATATAAAATATAAAATATAAAATATAAAATATAAAATATAAAATATAAAATATAAAATATAAAATATAAAATATAAAATATAAAATATAAAATATAAAATATAAAATATAAAATATAAAATATAAAATATAAAATATAAAATATAAAATATAAAATATAAAATATAAAATATAAAATATAAAATATAAAATATAAAATATAAAATATAAAATATAAAATATAAAATATAAAATATAAAATATAAAATATAAAATATAAAATATAAAATATAAAATATAAAATATAAAATATAAAATATAAAATATAAAATATAAAATATAAAATATAAAATATAAAATATAAAATATAAAATATAAAATATAAAATATAAAATATAAAATATAAAATATAAAATATAAAATATAAAATATAAAATATAAAATATAAAATATAAAATATAAAATATAAAATATAAAATATAAAATATAAAATATAAAATATAAAATATAAAATATAAAATATAAAATATAAAATATAAAATATAAAATATAAAATATAAAATATAAAATATAAAATATAAAATATAAAATATAAAATATAAAATATAAAATATAAAATATAAAATATAAAATATAAAATATAAAATATAAAATATAAAATATAAAATATAAAATATAAAATATAAAATATAAAATATAAAATATAAAATATAAAATATAAAATATAAAATATAAAATATAAAATATAAAATATAAAATATAAAATATAAAATATAAAATATAAAATATAAAATATAAAATATAAAATATAAAATATAAAATATAAAATATAAAATATAAAATATAAAATATAAAATATAAAATATAAAATATAAAATATAAAATATAAAATATAAAATATAAAATATAAAATATAAAATATAAAATATAAAATATAAAATATAAAATATAAAATATAAAATATAAAATATAAAATATAAAATATAAAATATAAAATATAAAATATAAAATATAAAATATAAAATATAAAATATAAAATATAAAATATAAATATAAAATATAAAATATAAAATATAAAATATAAAATATAAAATATAAAATATAAAATATAAAATATAAAATATAAAATATAAAATATAAAATATAAAATATAAAATATAAAATATAAAATATAAAATATAAAATATAAAATATAAAATATAAAATATAAAATATAAAATATAAAATATAAAATATAAAATATAAAATATAAAATATAAAATATAAAATATAAAATATAAAATATAAAATATAAAATATAAAATATAAAATATAAAATATAAAATATAAAATATAAAATATAAAATATAAAATATAAAATATAAAATATAAAATATAAAATATAAAATATAAAATATAAAATATAAAATATAAAATATAAAATATAAAATATAAAATATAAAATATAAAATATAAAATATAAAATATAAAATATAAAATATAAAATATAAAATATAAAATATAAAATATAAAATATAAAATATAAAATATAAAATATAAAATATAAAATATAAAATATAAAATATAAAATATAAAATATAAAATATAAAATATAAAATATAAAATATAAAATATAAAATATAAAATATAAAATATAAAATATAAAATATAAAATATAAAATATAAAATATAAAATATAAAATATAAAATATAAAATATAAAATATAAAATATAAAATATAAAATATAAAATATAAAATATAAAATATAAAATATAAAATATAAAATATAAAATATAAAATATAAAATATAAAATATAAAATATAAAATATAAAATATAAAATATAAAATATAAAATATAAAATATAAAATATAAAATATAAAATATAAAATATAAAATATAAAATATAAAATATAAAATATAAAATATAAAATATAAAATATAAAATATAAAATATAAAATATAAAATATAAAATATAAAATATAAAATATAAAATATAAAATATAAAATATAAAATATAAAATATAAAATATAAAATATAAAATATAAAATATAAAATATAAAATATAAAATATAAAATATAAAATATAAAATATAAAATATAAAATATAAAATATAAAATATAAAATATAAAATATAAAATATAAAATATAAAATATAAAATATAAAATATAAAATATAAAATATAAAATATAAAATATAAAATATAAAATATAAAATATAAAATATAAAATATAAAATATAAAATATAAAATATAAAATATAAAATATAAAATATAAAATATAAAATATAAAATATAAAATATAAAATATAAAATATAAAATATAAAATATAAAATATAAAATATAAAATATAAAATATAAAATATAAAATATAAAATATAAAATATAAAATATAAAATATAAAATATAAAATATAAAATATAAAATATAAAATATAAAATATAAAATATAAAATATAAAATATAAAATATAAAATATAAAATATAAAATATAAAATATAAAATATAAAATATAAAATATAAAATATAAAATATAAAATATAAAATATAAAATATAAAATATAAAATATAAAATATAAAATATAAAATATAAAATATAAAATATAAAATATAAAATATAAAATATAAAATATAAAATATAAAATATAAAATATAAAATATAAAATATAAAATATAAAATATAAAATATAAAATATAAAATATAAAATATAAAATATAAAATATAAAATATAAAATATAAAATATAAAATATAAAATATAAAATATAAAATATAAAATATAAAATATAAAATATAAAATATAAAATATAAAATATAAAATATAAAATATAAAATATAAAATATAAAATATAAAATATAAAATATAAAATATAAAATATAAAATATAAAATATAAAATATAAAATATAAAATATAAAATATAAAATATAAAATATAAAATATAAAATATAAAATATAAAATATAAAATATAAAATATAAAATATAAAATATAAAATATAAAATATAAAATATAAAATATAAAATATAAAATATAAAATATAAAATATAAAATATAAAATATAAAATATAAAATATAAAATATAAAATATAAAATATAAAATATAAAATATAAAATATAAAATATAAAATATAAAATATAAAATATAAAATATAAAATATAAAATATAAAATATAAAATATAAAATATAAAATATAAAATATAAAATATAAAATATAAAATATAAAATATAAAATATAAAATATAAAATATAAAATATAAAATATAAAATATAAAATATAAAATATAAAATATAAAATATAAAATATAAAATATAAAATATAAAATATAAAATATAAAATATAAAATATAAAATATAAAATATAAAATATAAAATATAAAATATAAAATATAAAATATAAAATATAAAATATAAAATATAAAATATAAAATATAAAATATAAAATATAAAATATAAAATATAAAATATAAAATATAAAATATAAAATATAAAATATAAAATATAAAATATAAAATATAAAATATAAAATATAAAATATAAAATATAAAATATAAAATATAAAATATAAAATATAAAATATAAAATATAAAATATAAAATATAAAATATAAAATATAAAATATAAAATATAAAATATAAAATATAAAATATAAAATATAAAATATAAAATATAAAATATAAAATATAAAATATAAAATATAAAATATAAAATATAAAATATAAAATATAAAATATAAAATATAAAATATAAAATATAAAATATAAAATATAAAATATAAAATATAAAATATAAAATATAAAATATAAAATATAAAATATAAAATATAAAATATAAAATATAAAATATAAAATATAAAATATAAAATATAAAATATAAAATATAAAATATAAAATATAAAATATAAAATATAAAATATAAAATATAAAATATAAAATATAAAATATAAAATATAAAATATAAAATATAAAATATAAAATATAAAATATA
This sequence comes from Musca autumnalis, assembly GCF_047663935.1. NCBI lineage: Eukaryota > Metazoa > Arthropoda > Insecta > Diptera > Muscidae > Musca > Musca autumnalis. Next base: position 30,819,894 of record NW_027412088.1, read on the forward strand.
AAATATAAAATATAAAATATAAAATATAAAATATAAAATATAAAATATAAAATATAAAATATAAAATATAAAATATAAAATATAAAATATAAAATATAAAATATAAAATATAAAATATAAAATATAAAATATAAAATATAAAATATAAAATATAAAATATAAAATATAAAATATAAAATATAAAATATAAAATATAAAATATAAAATATAAAATATAAAATATAAAATATAAAATATAAAATATAAAATATAAAATATAAAATATAAAATATAAAATATAAAATATAAAATATAAAATATAAAATATAAAATATAAAATATAAAATATAAAATATAAAATATAAAATATAAAATATAAAATATAAAATATAAAATATAAAATATAAAATATAAAATATAAAATATAAAATATAAAATATAAAATATAAAATATAAAATATAAAATATAAAATATAAAATATAAAATATAAAATATAAAATATAAAATATAAAATATAAAATATAAAATATAAAATATAAAATATAAAATATAAAATATAAAATATAAAATATAAAATATAAAATATAAAATATAAAATATAAAATATAAAATATAAAATATAAAATATAAAATATAAAATATAAAATATAAAATATAAAATATAAAATATAAAATATAAAATATAAAATATAAAATATAAAATATAAAATATAAAATATAAAATATAAAATATAAAATATAAAATATAAAATATAAAATATAAAATATAAAATATAAAATATAAAATATAAAATATAAAATATAAAATATAATATATAAAATATAAAATATAAAATATAAAATATAAAATATAAAATATAAAATATAAAATATAAAATATAAAATATAAAATATAAAATATAAAATATAAAATATAAAATATAAAATATAAAATATAAAATATAATATATAAAATATAAAATATAAAATATAAAATATAAAATATAAAATATAAAATATAAAATATAAAATATAAAATATAAAATATAAAATATAAAATATAAAATATAAAATATAAAATATAAAATATAAAATATAAAATATAAAATATAAAATATAAAATATAAAATATAAATTATAAATAAATATGAAATATAAATAAATACAAATATATGGCTTTCAATTATATGGTTTTAGCACAATATAATTCCGTACATATTCCCTAGTTTTAGTAATTATAATCTAAGAAACATAATTACCACCAAGGTACCACGTGTGTTTAAACGGTTCTTATTTAGATTTCCAATTTCAATTGATAAACTAAATTATAATAATTTAAAACCATAATTTTTCAAACTAAACGCCCTATGCAACTTCCTCATTCCAACCGAACAAAATTAAAAAAAAACACACAGGTTTGGTTTTCATTTTTGGGCACCTGGGTATTATGCAATTTTTTGTGGTCAACTGGCTGACCAATGACCAATGTTTTTTGGAGGAGAAAACAAAACAGCGCAAACAACACCCCAAAACAAAACATGGATTTTTAGCGTTCAACATAAACCAGGCGAGCGATAGCTAAAGATATTGACAAAAACAAAACCACATAAATTCTCTTGGTAAGTGTTAAAGTTTTATTTGGCCAATATTCGCAACATTCCCACAGTTTGTTAAAAGAGTTGCACATGTTTTCTGGTTGCTTCTACTAGGAAATAAACAAAAGACTTAAGACACAAGACTGCGTAGGAAGTAAAACAACGTTTAAGCGGAAAATTATACACAATTTTGGTTGTAAAACAATTGCCTTGTTGTTGTTTTACAATTTGAGTAATTTGGCGGTGATGTTTTGTAGATATTTATGAATGAAACAGTAGTTTTGAAATAAAAGGAAATGTGCCAAATGTCTTAAATCATCAAGTGATGGTGTTGTTATTCTTATTACCAATATTCCCTGCCTTGAAGTAGCATTCGATTTGAAAATATTTGTGGTGGGTTATTCATTTTTACCCTGATTGTAATTTGTGTTAAATGCTTGCGATAAAATGTATTTAATGTGTTGTTTATTTAGTCTGAACTATTTCAGAAATTCATCCTTGACATTGGTGTTGCAAATTGCTCAGCAGCAAGAACGTTAAATGCTGTGACACACTTTGAGTGCAATTAAAGAAAATTAAAATTGTTTTGTTTTGTTACATTTATTATTTAATTGTTAACTAAACTGAATTGTTAACTGAACAAATAACGTTTTGAAATTAACTTGATTGAAATATTGTTTAATTGTGAAATTAATTTAGTGCACCTTACTTTAAGCATTAAGTTAATTAATCGTGCTCCATATGGTAAATTTCAAATTTCCTTTGCAATTCCATTGGAAAAAATTTTAAAAAATTGTTTGCGAGCACTGCCGCAATTTTTGGAACTTAGATTAAGAAAAAAGTCGTGGTTCCAAATCTGCTAGCGTTCACAAAATTGGATGCTGCGCTCCAAAGTTATGGGGGGTTTTATTACCTTATAAAGAATAAATATTTAAAAATTGCATTTTTGCTGTAATAAGAAAATGTATATATAAAGCGTTAACAGCATTTTATATCTATCCGTAGATGCCTAAATATTTACTAAATGTACTTCTATTTTCGCGGAAAATCAAGAAATACTGAAAAAATCTTGGAGAAAATTGAATTTATTCTAATTTAGAGTCCAAATAAAACTTGGTAAAATAAATTAAAAATACGTACAGACTCTAGACAACGCGTAGAAAAATATGAGACCAACATTTTAAAGATAGGATTTATAACTGCCATATTACAGCAACAACAAAGGACGGAAACTTATTGTTGGAATATTATTTCAAAAATATATTTTTTGTTCAATACGAAAAATAGAAAAAATATTTTTGGGAGTTATTCTACTACTTCGCTAAATTTCGATGCAAGGACTGACGGACTTTGCTGAAACTTCTTCAGGGAAAATGCGACGACAAACCCGAAAGTGTATTTGCTTACTTTGATAAACAATAGCATTATGAAATAGAAAGTAATATTGAAATTACAACCAAAGAAAATACATAAAAGTTAAAAAACGTGTAATTCGCGAATTAGTTACAATCAGTTAAGGCGCATGCGCTTTTCAGATACAGCGAGTGCATCTCTATCAATATGTAGCGATTTTTCCACTTTTCATTCAGCGGCCAAAGTGTGCCGTCAGCTGCATCTTACTGTTCAAAAAACTTTTATGTGGATAAAAATTGCGCGATGTACATAAGATTATAAGGCGCATCCGATTTCAGTGGCCGCCTATAAAAAATACGTCATTATAACAAATTTTAAACAAATTCGTCAAGAACCGCGGATGTGCTACCAAATTATATTTTATATGAAATACGAATATTACTCCAGAATCTCGGTAATTTATGCCACACGGTTTTGGAAAATAATATAATCGCGTATAAGGGATTCCATTTATGTAAAAATACCAAATAAAATCGCGGTTCAATGCGCGGAATCATCAAAATATAATTTTGCAGAATTTCCTACTTTCAAGGTATCTATAACCGCCGATTTGGTGGATGGATTTGAAAGCGGAAGGGCTCATTAGATCCAGCGCGTAAAACAACTAAAATCACGCGGGGTTCAAGATTACCTGAGTCACAATCATAACTTTTGAAGCCAAAAAATAGGGGTTTAAAGAAAATTTACGCATCAAAATTTCGACTTTGGACTCCTATTACTAGGGAGCTGTATGAAGCACATTCATGAAATATACATCAAACGACGTGAAATCACGAGTTCTACAATCCAATAAATAGTTTGGGTAATTATCTGGTTGCGCCCTCCAATTATAAGAAAAATTCAAAAAACCCAGATTTCAAAACTTCAAAATGTCAGCATCGATTTTAGGGGGATGTAGTGTATATATCGAAAAGTCATACATTAGAACCATGTTGCCCAAGGGGTATTCTTCAATTCTTTCTTTGAGCTCAGGTCTAAATTTTTCTTGGTTTGACCAGAAATCGAGCAAGAACACAAAAAAACTTGTAAACCTCAACACATTTTTACCCATTTTTTAATATTACCACCAACACAGCTTCCACATAAATTATTTGTAATGGTTCATTTTATGCGAGCCCGGCTAAAACACTTCAATTAATATAAATATATTCATATTGTATAAAATATATTGACAGTTCGCGACTTTTTAAATGGTGAACCTCAACTTCAACGATTGTAAAACATTTTTGAATATTACCATATACTTTATAAAGTGTGGAATTTTAAAATTTCAATTAATAACCATTGTAGTTTTGTTCCAAAACACTTTGATGTGTCAAATTCTTTCTAAAACCTAATTTGGATATCGGAAAAATTGAGAAAGAATAGAATTGTTAGGTGTATATGTACAATAAATTCAATCATCTTTTAAATTAGAAATCCGGAAGAACGGACGTACTCGGATTTACCATCATTGAAATATTTTTTTTTTGTGGGTGACCTAGGGGATGGAAGATACCAAGGAACGGTCCTGACCGGCTTTAACATGGCAAATCCGAGAATTTATCTTGGTCCCTCTGTCATTTCAAGTGGACACTGACCTCCTTTAACACCTGTTAAAGGTAGTGAGCTAACAAGTGCCGCGCGAGTTAAGAACTTTTAAAATGAAAAGACTTTTTATTTCGGTTTTTAATAGTTTTATTTAAAACAAGAAGACAATTTCATTTGTCGGTAGCTGTAATAAGACTGAACTTAAGAACTAGGTATACACAAATTTTATAATACTTTTGAGTACTAAAATAGAACTAGAATTTAGGATAAAGTAAATTAGATAAAAACGTAGAATGAAGTACTATTGATAATGAAAATAAGGTAAAAAGATTAAGAATAAAACTAGGCTAAATAAAATTAGGGAATAACTATTTATAGATAATGAGAGAAAATGATGAGAGTAAAGTATTATTTCAATTCAGGTTTGATACAATTATTTTGTATCGTAACTACCCCACCATTAATATTTGCTCTTTGTGTCTTTCAGATTTGTAGTTTTTAATATAACCCTTTTCTCTTGATTCAACATAATTTTCTCTATTTTTATTTCTCTTATCTATATAGTATTTTTTAGCTTTCAACATATTTTCATGTATTTTACTTTTGTTGCAATTACCGTGTTCAACATCAAATGGCCTTTCTTTTGTTACTGAATGAAAACTGTTATTGTAGAATTCGATGGCCTTACTAATTTTATCCTTTATACTTATCGATGGGTTCTCTATTGTCATTGTCCTTATTTTTTCAGTAATTGTATTGTGAAATCGTTCAATGTCTCCATTACCAGTATGGCTATGTGCTTTTACTAAATGGAGTGTTATATTTTCATTTCTCAAAAATTCTTTAATATTAATGCTTTTAAATTCATTATCGGTAACAAGTTTTGAAAAATGTCCTTTTTGAGAAATATATTGACGAATTTTTTCTATTATTGTCGGATTTGTCCTATCTTCAAGGTAAAATGCTGATGCGAATTTTGAAAATCTGTCTAGGAAAGTCAAAAAATTTGATTTTGAATTTGTGTAGACATCCATGTGAATGATCTGCCCTACATCTGTTGGGGTCTCTGTCAAATTGAATTTAGGTCTTACTGGTTTTCGATCAAATTTGGCTCTGTTACATACATCGCAATTATCCACATATTTTTGCACTAAAACTTTTAAATTTGGAAAATATATCCTCCTTTTTAGTCCTTCGTAATTTTCATTTATACCAGTATGCCCGGTTTCATTTTTATGATAATGATTGATCTGAGTATAAGCTTCATCTTCTGTAGACATATCAGCGGCATGGTAGGAACATCTAACAAATTTTATTTCATTATTTCCTTCAAATAAATCAATTATTCGCTTTTGTAAAATATTATAGCTGTGGTCGTCAATATCTGTATATATACCAACTTTTCCACTTTCTACATGTTGTCTCAAAATATTGTCTAAATTTTCAATTATATCACTCGAGTTAATATATATCTTCTTGTTTCCATGTTTTACATCAACATCTTTTATTTTGTTATTTGTGAGTATTAATTGGGTCTTGAACCTGTTAACAACGGTATCTAAAATGGGGATATGATCATTCCTCTCCTCCTCCTGTGAGTGAATGGTCTCCATTTCACCTTCTATGTTGTTATACATGGAATCCATGTCTTGTAAAGAATTAAATACATATATTTCACCATTTTCATCTATTCTGCTGAGAAAGTCTGCGACAACATTATCCTTCCCTTTAATGTAATTCACAGTTATATTATACTCGCTTAATTTGATTAACCACCTATACAGTCTGGGATTTAAATCTCTACTGTGCGACTTTATAAACAACCATCTTAAGGGCTGATGATCTGACAAAATTTCGAACCTTGATCCATATAAATATGGTCGAAAATATGATGTTGCCCATACTATGGCTAAAAGCTCCTTTTCCGTTGCAGAATAATTTTTTTCATGTTCATTTAGTGTTCTGCTCGCAAACGAAATCGGATGGCCATTTTGTTGTAAAACAGCTCCTAGAGCATTTAAACTAGCGTCTGTTACTAGCTGAAATGGTTTTTCAAAATCGGGGTATTTGAGTACGGGTGCTTCAGTTATAATCAACTTAAGTTTTTCAAAAGCATTTCTGAAATTTGGATCAGAAATATTTAGTTTCACATCTTTTTTCAAGTACCTAATCATCGGGTATGCTACTCGAGAATAATCTCTAATAAATTTGCGGTAGTACCCCGTCATTCCTAAAAATGATTTAATCCCTTTAATAGTATTTGGAAGCTTAAGCTTTTGAATCATGTCCACTTTAGACGGATTGGGTTTGACTCCCTCTGATGTCAAAATATGACCGAGATATAAAGTTTCTTTTGAAAAAAACTTACATTTATTTATTTGGATTTTAAGTTTAGCTTCTCTTAGCTTATTGAAGACTTTTTTAATGTTATAAACATGTTCTTGTAAGCTTGTAGAAAAAATCAATATGTCATCTAAATAAACTACGCAAATTTTATTAATATATTCTCGCAAAACTGAATTGATAAGCCTTTGGAAAGTGGCAGGTGCATTCTTCAAACCGAATGGCATCCTCACATACTCGTAGTGACCGTATGGTGTTGAAAATGCAGTTTTCGACCGGTCTTCTTCTTTAACAAGAATTTGGTGAAACCCTTTAGCCAAATCGATGGTAGTGAAGTATTGGGCACGTCCTAACTTATCTAATATGTTTTCAATATTGGGGATAGGAAACTTATCATTCACAGTTATTTCATTCAGTTTACGATAGTCTATGACAATTCTCCATTTTTGTTCTCCTGAGTGATCAATTTTCTTAGGCACGATCCATAATGGGCTATTGTATGGAGAATTGCTTTCTGTAATAATGCCCTGTTTTAGCATTTCGTCTATTTGCCTATTGATTTCTTTTTCATGAATTTGTGGATAGCGATACATCTTTGCATACACTGGTCTGTCAGTATTTGTTCGTATCTCATGTTGTACTATATTCGTATTTGTCAAGGTTTGTCCTTCAGTATATATTAAGTCAGTATAAGAATCTAATAAGCCCTCTAATTCTAAAGCCTCTTCTTTGCTTAAGTCATTGTATAATTCTTCTAAAATTTTATCATCGATTTCAGTTGTCTCAAGTTGGTGAATTTCGGGATCTACATATGGACAAGTCTTAATGAATTCTATTGTGTTTTTATTAATTATCAGGGTTTCTGATTGCATATCAACAATTGCTCCTAAAGGTTTTAAAATGTTCTGTCCAAGTATTGCATCGAATGACTTATCTTCAAATTTAGTTAATTTCCATGACATTGTAGCTAATTCTTTAAATTCTTTGGGAACTTCTGTTATAATTTCTTTAGTAATATTAGTACGATTATTCAAGGAAGAAAAAGATAAATGATTTTTTATAGGTAACCTTTTATACTCTAATAATTTTTCTTCGTCCAAAAGCGACGTTGTTGACCCAGTATCGACTAAAACCTTTATCTTATTATTACCTATAGTTAGAATCACTATTGGAAGTGTTTTCGATGGGCATTTATGTGAAAATTTACTTGTTCTTCCGAACACTGTTTTACATAGCCCTCTTGAAAGTGTTCAACCTCCATTTGTAGATTATTGTTTTGTCGCGAATTTGTACTACGAGATTGATTTTTGGGTATTGCACCTTGCGAATTATTATAATATGTGTTAGAATACTGATTATGATTATTTCTAGAGAAATTTGTTGGGGGATTATTATAAAATCTGTTATGAAAATTATTAGTGTGGCTGTCATTCGTATTGCCATTTGATCTCTGTGGGTAATATTGTACGGAATTTTGGTTTAATTTTGGATTATGGAACGATCTATGTACATTGTTAAAATTATGATTTGTCAACATTTCAGAGTTATGCTGTAATTTTACATTTCTATTTTTAAAATTACTGTGGTTATTTTTGTTATTTATGTGACTACTTCCTTCATTAATTTCAATTCTAATTAATCCTTCTCTTTCTAATAAATTAAAGGCTTCTCTTAATTTTGTAACATTTCTATTAATTAAAACTGAAGCTAGGTTTACATCTATGTTGTTCATAAATGTCTTTAAAATAATTTTTTCACTATTAACATTGTTAAATTCTACGGGCTTCTCTTTATCATATTCATATTTCTCGTTGATTTTACATAGTATGTCTCTTAGATAGTTGTAATAACTTACAATGTTGTTGTTATTTGCAGAAAAGGCCTGTTGATAGAGCTGATGGTAGCTTTCTTTTACTCCGAAATTGCTTATAAGGGCTTCTTTCGTTTCCTCCCACGATGGATTCTGTCCTAATGTTCGTAATATGTGAAGAGCTTCTCCCTGCAATTTGTTTAAAATCACTCGTTGGTATATGTACTCTTTGAATTCGGGGTTTTGTTGCACAACGCTGAATATAGTTTCAACTTCTCTTAAAAATGAAGACAGAGCGTAATTGTCGTCTCCTCTGAACTCATGGATTCTCTGAGCGTCTTTTAACATGTCGTTGGTGGACAACATTGTGTGACTTGTTGGTGTGATTTTTTGTTGTTGATAATAAGTCGTTGTTGATATTTTGTTGTTTCTTAGTATCTCTTTTTTTTAGGCGAGAAAGGTACTAAAACCAGTTTTTAATAATATTAATTTTAAAATGTCAATCAATATGTCGATCGTTGTTGGTTTTTAGTTCTCTCAAGAGAACAATGACAAAATTAGTTTTTTTGTTATTCTTGTTTTTTTTATTCAAACTGTGATTTCGTTCTTCTTCTTTTTCAAATTTTTGTTTTTGTAATGCTTTTTCATTTGGATTATGTAATAACTTTTTAATAATAATGTAATATCATAACCATATTGAATCTGATTATTTTATTTTTTGATAATTAGATATTATTTTTTTGATTGCTTAATTCGATTCGTTATACACAAATGATTTTTTTCACAGCTTAGTTTTTAAGTCACACAAGATTAAAATAGTTTACACTTTGATTGTGTTCCTTAATAGGAGATGTTTTTTTAATAGTTTCAATAAATAGTTAATATTTTCAAGGTATTTTGTTTAATTTTGTTTATTCATGTTAATTTTTTAATAAACTTTAGTTTAGAAACGGTCCGAATTAACGACTGCGCCAGTTAAGAACTTTTAAAATGAAAAGACTTTTTATTTCGGTTTTTAATAGTTTTATTTAAAACAAGAAGACAATTTCATTTGTCGGTAGCTGTAATAAGACTGAACTTAAGAACTAGGTATACACAAATTTTATAATACTTTTGAGTACTAAAATAGAACTAGAATTTAGGATAAAGTAAATTAGATAAAAACGTAGAATGAAGTACTATTGATAATGAAAATAAGGTAAAAAGATTAAGAATAAAACTAGGCTAAATAAAATTAGGGAATAACTATTTATAGATAATGAGAGAAAATGATGAGAGTAAAGTATTATTTCAATTCAGGTTTGATACAATTATTTTGTATCGTAACTCGCGTTCTCCCATAAGAACGTTAAAAACTTGGGTTTGGGCGTCGGGTTAGTAACCCTCCCCTAGAAAAAACAGCCTACTATGAAAAAACGAAAGAAAAGAAAAACAAACCCCTCTAAAGTTGACGAACCCCGCAAACGTTTTAAGGACCATGATCTGCGAATCTGCACCTGGAATGTTCGCACTCTTTATAGAGAAGGTGGTGCAGCTTACGCATTGGCAGATATACTTGAAAAGTACAAGGCCGATATTACTGCCTTACAGGAAATACGATGGATTGGGAAAGGCGTCACAACAACACCTAAAGGTGACGCACTGTATTATAGCTGCCATGACACAAAGCATGAGTGTGGTTGCGGATTTGTAGTTGGTCGGATGTATAAACATCTGGTCTCCAGCTTCACCCCAGTGAATGAAAGACTTGCTGCAATTAGATTAAAAGCTAAATTCTTCAACATCAGCTTTTTATGCGCTCATCCTCCCACTGAAGACAAGGACGAACAGACCAAAGATATATTTTACGAGCGCCTAGAAGAAACTTATGACCGTTGCCCTACCCATGACATTAAAATTACTAGGCGATTTTAGTGCCAAAATTGGAATGGAGAATATCTTTGGCCCAACAGTCGTGAAATTCAGTCTCCACAGTGAAACATCTGACAATGGTATGAGGCTGATAGACTTTGCAGCTGCAAGAAACATGGTAGGTAGCAGTACCAGATTTAAGCATCTCGATATTCGTAAGGGCACCTGACTATCGCCAGATCAAAGAAATCAAATTGATCACGTTGTGATAGATGGAAGACATGCATCAAGCGTGTTGGATGTACGATCGTTCCGAGGTGCAAACATAGACTTGGACCACTACCTTGTTGCAGCAAAAGTACGTACCAGATTAAACGTAGCAAACAAAGTGCGAACAGACACAACACGGAAGTTGGACATCGGTATGCTGCAATCACAACAGATAGCCACTCAACTGGCCCAACTGCTTAATCAAAGCACTCCTCGTCCCGATAACATATCAGGACAATGGCAAAACATCGCCCACTCCATGCAAACAGTCGCAAAATCAGTACTTGGATACCAGAGACCTCCACCAAGGAATCCATGGCATGACCAGGAGTGTCGTGCTGCTACCGAAGAGAAAAATTCGGCGTATAGGGCTACTTTACAATCAGTAGCAACGCTAGCGCACGAGAGAGATATCGGGAGAAAAGGAGAGAAGAGAAACGTCTTTTCCGCAAGAAAAAAAGAGAAATGGAAAAGCGGGAGTGTGAAAAAATCGAGATGTACAGGAGCCAGAATGAAGTCCGAAAATTCTACCAATGAGTGAAACATCAAACAGATGGCTTTGGTACAGGCACATCCTCCTGTAGAGACCAGCAAGGTAATCTGGTAACAGATACAGATAGCGTGCTCAGGATATGGAAGGAACATTTCTCCAATCTGCTGGTATCCAATCGTAGCGAAGACGATGATACCACAGATCCAAACCCAGAAGATGGTATAGATACCACCCGGCCATGATGATGTAAAAACTGCAATCAACCGGCTGAAGAATAATAAGGCAGCAGGAGCCGATGGCTTACCAGCCGAGCTGTTTAAAACGGGAGACGATGCGCTGATAAGGTGTATGCATCAGCTAGTTAGCACCATCTGGCAGGAAGAACGCGTACCCGACGATTGGAACCTGAGCATCCTGTGTCCCGTCCACAAAAAAGGAGATAAGTCCGTATGCTCCAACTATAGGGGCATAAGTCTTCTCCCTATTGCCTATAAGACAGTGTCAGGGTTATTGTGCTAACGACTAAAGCCAATGGTCAACGAAATAATTGGACCATACCAATGTGGCTTTGGACCTGGCAAGTCCACCATTGACCAGATATTTACCCTGCGGCAAATCCTCCGAACAGTTCAATACCAAAAGAGGTTTCAGACAAGGAGACAGTCTTTCGTGTGACCTATTCAACATTTTGCTGGAAAAGGTAATACGAGATGCAAATGTCAAAAGAAATGGCACAATTTACACCAAGAGCCACATGTTACTTGCTTATGCTGATGACATAGACATCATGGGACGATCAGTGAAGGAAGTTACTGATACCTTTAGGAAGGTCGAATCATAATCTGCGAAAGTGGGTCCCCCATACGACGGTACAAGTTTTATCAGGGGCAAGTCCATAATTCCTGAGAAAATCGCTTGAAAGTATGACACAGTGTGCAGCGGTTAGAGCCTAAAAAAATTCTCGAACGGATCTGCCGATTTGGTGCAAAATTTGACTTTCGCAATATTTTGTCCAAACTTAGTTTAAGTTCGAAGATAAGCCATATCGGTCCACATCTTTAGGTACCTCCCCAAAAAAGTTCAAAAATGTTTTCAAAAATTATGCGCACGATAACCCTTGAAGGGGGTGACCGAAGTGGTCCATTTCTTACACAGCCTAATATATCTACAAGATATAGATCAGGTTTGAATATGGACTATATTTGTCCACTCCTTCGGGTACCTCCCACACAAAATTTCGAGTAAGTTCACTTTAAGACCTGCTCTCGAATCACTTTAATTTTTGTTGAAGCAACTTGCATTCACTGCCTCAATTACGATGGTAAAAGTGTTTTCAGGGGCAAGTCCATACTTCTTGAGAAAACAGTCTAAAACTTACTTTTAGTTCGAAGATGGGCAATACCGACCAACATCTTCCAGTACTACCCCCAATATTTAAAAAAAAATCACTAAAATGATATGCACAATATCTCTTGAACGGGGCAATCAATTTGGATCTCCTAATATTTTTTCCAAATTTAGTTTAACTTCCAAAACTACCCATATCAGTCCTCTCCTTAGGGTACATCTCCCACAAAAGTTAAACATTTGTATCTAAGTGCAGTTTAGGATTCGTTGGGGTCCAGTTTACAGCGATATTATGTTTTCCGTGGACAAGTCCATGCTTCCTGCCATACTAGTCCAAAAGTTATACGATGACCCAATGACTAGTGGGCGCTATATCTATCGAAATGATACTTACTTACATAGCTGGTCCATTACAGAACATTTTTTCCATAGACCGAACTAAGAAAAGATCTCCAACTCTCTCTGTTTAGTGCTTCGCTTTTTGGAATACCGCGCCTTGTCATCTCTTCATCCAGTTGTTTGCGCCATATATTTTTTGACCTGCCAATTCTGAGTGCACCGACATGTGACTCGAATTTATACGCCTTTTTAGCGGGCTCATCATTGCTCATTCTTATGATATGGCCTACCCAACGCAATCGCTCCATCTCGATACGTTTAACTATATTGATGTCGTTGTGTAGCAGATACAGCTCGTGGTTCATACGATGTCGATATTCACCGTCAACGCAGATCAGTCCGTAGATCTTTCGATAAATTTTTCTCTCAAACACGCCAAGCTCTACCTTATCTGCTTGCGCAAGTACCCAGGCTTCGGAGCCATACATCAGCACGGGTAGTATCAGTGTTTTGTTAAGCGTTATTTTTGTTTGACGAGTTGTGTCTTTGTTTTTTGAAGTGCTTACTTAAGCCAAAGTAGCATCTGTTGGCCAATACAATTCTTCTTTTTATTTCACAACTGATGTCGTTTGTTGTGTTTACGGCGGTTCCGAGGTATACGAAGTCTTTTACTACCTCAAAATTATAGGAACCAACTTCAACAGTTGGTCCGATATCAATGGACGCATTGCGCGTCGACACCATCAGCTTGGTCTTCTCGTCGTTTACCGCCAGACCCACTTTAGCAGATTTTCCTTCGATGTTCATAAAGGTATCGGTTACTTCTTTTACTGATCGTCCCATGATGTCTATATCATCAGCATAAGCAAGTAACATGTGGCTATTGGTGTAGATTGTGACACTTTTTTTACGTTTGCCTCTCGTATAACCTTTTCTAGCAGGATGTTGAAAAGATCACACGGATGGCTGTCTTCTTGCCTGAAACCTCTTTTGGTACAAAACTCTTCGGAGAGGTTCTTTCCTATTTGAACTGAAGATCTTGTGTCAGTTAGAGACATTTTACAAAGCCGAATGAGCTTTGCGGGGATACCAAATTCAGACACGGCTTGGAATACCTTTGAACGTAGCGGGCGGTCGAAGGCTGCTTTATAATCGACAAAAAGGATTTGCCGCAGGGTAAATATCTGGTCAATGGTGGACTTGCCAGGTCTAAAGCCACATTGGTATTATCTCGTTGACCATAGGCTTTAGTCGTTCGCACATTATCCCTGACACGATCTTGTAGTCAATCGGGAGTAGACTTATGCCCCTATAGTTAGAGCATACAGTATTATCTCCTTTCTTATTGACGGGACGTCGGGTACGCGTTTTTCCTGCCAGATGTAGCTAACTAGCTGATGCATACACCTTATTAGCGTATCGCCTCTGGTTTTAAACAGCTCGGCACCTGCTGCCTTATTATTCTTCAGCCGGTTTATTGCTGTTTTTACCTCATCTTGGCCGGGAGGTATACATTCAATACAATCTTCTGGGATTGGATCTGTGGTATCTTCGTCGACTTCGCTACTATTGGATACCAACAGTTTGGAAAAATGCTCTTTCCGTATCCTTAGCACACTATCTGTATCAGTTATCAAATTACCTTGCTGGTCTCTACAGGAGGATGTGCCTGTACCAAAGCCATCAGTTTGATGCTTGACTCTTTGGTAGAATTTTCGGACTTCATTCTGTCTCCTGTTCACACTCCCGCTTTTCCATCTCTCTCTTTTTCCTGCGGAAAAGACGTTTCTCCTCTCTCCTTTTCTCCCGATACCTCTCTCGTGCGCTAAGCGTTGCTACTGATTGTAAAGTAGCCCTATATGCCGCATTTTTATCTTCGGTAGCAGCACGACACTCCTGGACATACCATGGATTCCTTGGTGGAGGTCTCTGGTATCCAAGTACTGATTTTGCGGTTGTTTGCATGGAGTGGGGAATGTTTTGCCATTGTCCTGATATGTTATCGGCAAGAGGAGTGCTTTGATTAAGCAGTTGAGCCAGTTGAGTGGAATATGCTGCGGCTATCTGTTGTGATTGCAGCTTACCGATGTCCAACTTCCGTGTTGTGTCTGTTCGCACTTTGTTTGCTACGTTTAATCTGGTACGTACCTTTGCTGCAACAAGGTAGTGGTCCGAGTCTATGTTTGCACCTCGGAACCATCGTACATCCAACACGCTTGATGCATGTCTTCCATCTATCACAACGTGATTAATTTGATTTCTTGTTCTTTGATCTGGCGACAGCCAGGTGCCCTTATGAATATCGAGATGATTAAATCTGGTACTGCTAACTACCATGTTTCTTGCAGCTGCAAAGTCTATCAGCCTCATACCATTATCAGATGTTTCACTGTGGAGACTGAATTTCCCGACTGTTGAGCCAAAGATATTCTCCTTTCAAATTTTGCCATTAAAATCGCCTAATATAATTTTAATGTCATGGGCAGGACAACGTTCATATGTTTCTTCCAGGTGCTCGTAAATTATATCTTTGGTCTGTTCGTCCTTATCTTCAGTGGGAGCATGAGCGCAAATAAAGCTGATGTTGAAGAATTTTGTTTTTAATCGAATTGCAGCGAGTCTTTCATTCACTGGGGTGAAGCTGGAGACCAGGTGTTTTAACCTCCGACCAACTACAAATCTGCAACCAAACTCATGCCTTGTGTCATTGCAGCTATAATACAGTGCGTCACCTTTAGGTGTTGTTGTGACGCCTTTCCCATTCCATCGTATTTCCTGTATGGCAGTAATGTCGGCCTTGTACTTTTCAAGTACATCTGTCAATCCGTAAACTCCACCTTCTTTATAAAGAGTGCGAACATTCCAGGTGCATGGTCCTTAAAACGTTTACGGGGTTCGTCAACTTTAGAGGGGCTTGTTTTTCTGTTCTTTCGTTTTTTCATAGTAGGCTGTTTTTTTCTAGGGGAGGGTTACTAACCCGACACCCAAACCCAAGTTTTTAACGTTCTTATGGGTGAACGCGCGGCACATGTTAGCTCACTACCTTTAACGGGTGTTAAAGGCAGGTCCCCAGGTGACACCACGGGGAGGTCAGTGTCCACTTGAGATGAAAGAGAGACCAAGATAAATGCTGGGCTTTGCCATGTTAAAGCCGGTCAAGACCGTTGCTTGGTATCTTCCATCCCCTACGTCACTCTTTGATTACACTGAAGATTTTAATTCGTGGTCTGAATTACAACCAGCGTTGCCGACAGTTTTTGGTCGGAAATCGTCAAAAAAATCGTCAAATCGTCAACGAAATTTGGAAAATCGTCAAAAAATCGTCATCATGATCCAAAACCGTGGTTACCGTTTAATGCGATTTTTTAGCCGATAGGTTTGTCAATGAGACTGATAACATAAAATGTACAACCCACAGCAATAAATGTAACCCAATCTCACATAAAGGGTTGTCCCTAGTTGGGCAGACAAAAAAAAACTCATTTTCTTGAATTGTTTTTAAAGAAATTACCAATTTTTTTAAGTTCTTTCGTCAAGAAAAAAAGAGCATATCTTATACTACTTTTGGCATTTTTGTTGTTGAAAAATATTGCAAAGTCTTGTGGTAAATGGCTATCTGCGAAACCCTTTTTTGTAAAAGCGTTTTGCGATGCCAACGATGACTCGAAAACGAATGGGTCGATTATTGTACATGTTGAAAGCATTTTAAGGACCTATTAATCTTGTCTTAAGGCAAAACAGAATTTTAAACAAACTTTTTTATAAAAAAAAAGTTAACTGCCAAAGTCAAAATTTCGATTTTAACGAAAAAATTGACCGTTTTTTTGTCAGGCAAATTTTTTTTTAAAAAACTGTCTCGCTTAAGTTTAAGCCTTTTATTTATTAAATAAGCTCACCATGTGAAGATCGGTCAATTCGGTTTCGAGCTATCGTTGGCACCGACTTCAAAAATGCCATTTCGCGAAAAACGCGTTTAAAGCATCTATGCTACATACAAATCTCAAGAAATTTTTCCCATCTTGAATTTTTTGGGGCATACTCCACACTACCTGTACTTCAAAATAAGCCAATATTATTTTTTTTTTTGAAGTGACGAGTAGAGGTAGTCCCCTAAGTACCGCTTCAAAACAGCATTCAGAAGATGATAGTTTTCCTTGTGGTTTTCTAGTTTGCATTAATGCAGCAAGGTAATGCTGGGTACACATTAGGGATACGTAAAACCGATTTCGGTTAATCGATTAATCGGTTATTAGCCGTAAAATCTCTAAAAATCGTAGTCGACTATTGACTGTGCGAAAACCGTATAATCGATTATTCTTAATCGACTTTCGAAAGTCAGAGTCAACTATTATTCGCAGTCGACCATTAGTCGTAGTCTATTGGTCTGTTCCTTTACTTTTGAAAATGGTAAAACCGGCAGAAGTAGCAAAAGTTGTAAACTGATCCCATATGAATTGTATGGTGTCTGAAGTAAAGGAACACTTTTCGAGTAAAAAGTGGTAAAACTTGAAGATTATTGAACGTAAAGGAACAGAGCTTATTGGGCCGATTCCGTACAGCGAGGCGAGTCGTGTCGCGTTGCCAAATTCAATTTTTCGATTCCGTATGGCAATATCGCCTGACGTCGTCAAATTTTGTCGCCGAAATGTTCATTTTCCGGCGACAACAAATTAGCTGTCGCCGTACATTTTTACTAACGAATAAAAATAAAATAAAAAAAAAAAAATAAAAATAACTTGTTATCGACGATTATTTTCTATCGCTGTACGTAGTGCATTTTTTAAATTTTGTCACAGAGACGATAGACGACGCGACATGACTCGCCTCGTTGTACGGAATCGGCCCATATTATTGTTCGTAGTCGACTATTAATCGTGGACGACTATTAGTCGTAGTTGACTATTGGGTGTGCTAAAACCGCAAAATCGACGGTACTTTTTTGTACATGTGTACATCAAAGATTCCATCAACGAAAATGATCGATTATATTCGATTATGATCGGTTTTCTGCGGTTAAGGAATAATCGAAACTCGACTTTTAGTACACTCTCAAATAATCGACTAACCGAAAATCGAGTTTTAAGTTTTTCACGAAAACCGTATAATCGAAAAACCGATTATTGCATTTCACTGCGTATCCCTAGTACACATTGCCAGTTTTGAATGACAGATTAGCTCAAACATCGCTTGCTTGACAGTGTGACCGCCCATGTTCGGTACACGTACATTTGGTTGATGGGCAGTCGAAAATCGACAAAAACTCTCATTAAAGAGGACATGGGTCGGAAGTACTATATCTCGAAAATTTTTCACGGAAGATTTATTAACAATCCTACATGAAAATTTTCAGCTGATGTAAATCCAAGATGAAAATACCTCTATTGCAGATACGTGCCTAAATAAAGCCAATCCGTCTCGAAATTGCTTAAAAACATTAAAATAGCTCATGAAACCGAGTTTGGAATATAGTTTTCCTTAAAGTCTTTCGTGAAATTCTGGTCAAAATATAGTTATCGTGTTTTATCTCATGCAATTCGGGATTACGTGAAAAATCATCATTTTGGACCATAAAATCGTCAAATCGTCATTTTTCAATTTTAGGCCAAAAAATCGTCAAAATGACGATAAATCGTCAAATTCGGCAACACTGATTACAACTCACTCGCCCACCTGCTACTCTCCCGTATTTATAGTCGCTTGCTGATATATAGGCTGTCCTAGCCTCCTTGATTTGGGAGGTTCACCAATGTTCAGGCGAAATGCTAGCCGATTGACAAATACACACCTGTACACCCATACAAACAGACCGATGAATGTAAACAACAAATGGGCAGAGGTAATAAAGAAAAGATAGTAGAACGGGTACAATGAATGATTTCACAATATAGACAAATTATTAGACTACATCCAAATGATGAAAACAAATATGAGACAGAACTTAACTTAAAAGACTTTTCTTGGGGTTTGTTCATAGGCTTAGGGTAATTCAGCTGTCGACGAATTCATTTTTTACCTTTACTTGATAAAAACATAATTACCTAAAAAATCGGAAATAAAAAAAATTCTACAGAAAACGTCACCAAAATTCTATAGAATATTTCACAAGTAACCTCCACCCAATAAACTGTATTTTTTGCTGTCGATAATTTTTCCAAAGAAATATTTGCAGTTGACAATCTTGAAACAAAATCACGATTTTCTAGTTGCTGTTTTTTTTCTTATTTGAGCAAAAAAAAAAGTCTCTAACTAAATTAACTTTTTTTATATCAAATGATTAAAAAGAAGAAGAAAAAAATTTTAATTTATGTTTGTTAAAAAATGAAACATTCGACAAATAAACAACAACAAAGGCACATTTCGTGACAATGCTCTATGATGGAGATTGCGTGTTTGTTTTTCTCTCTCTTGTTGTTGTTACTTTGTTTAGTTAGTACAAATATAAAAAATCTTCTTTTTCCATTAAATTAATCAAATTTATTATTAATGGCATAATTTTAAATTAGATTTTCATTTGGCCCAAAAAAGTTAACAAATCACGTTTTGCGTCGGCCAAAATGTAGTTTTCAAGGGAAGTTGATGACATCCCGTTTAGTTTTTGTGGGTTAGCTGTGGAGGCAGCTGTTGGTTTTAATAATTTCGTTTTTGATAGAAAAATTAATGATTTAAAGCTGTGGGAAGTTTTTATTTATGATGAGGGTCATTAATGGAAAACCCTTTGCAGAATGGATTGCATCATCGGCTTTGTGGGTTTTTTTTGCTTGGTGCTTAGGCGACCTTGAAGCTGTCACAAGAATGAGGTTAAAACAAATAAAATTTAATTTTTTGTGTAAAGGGCTTAAAATGTGTGAAAATAAGGCTTAATTTTTGTTTAAATTTATTTTTATTTTTTGCTTGAAGCTCAGTATTAATGAATGGTTTCTTATGAAGGTTTTAAAATAGTTGCTCTACTAATTTAATGAAGCCTATGAAAGGTTTGCAGTTTTTTTGGGGGTCAGTTATATTTGTTGAGGATATTGAAATAGTTGAAACTAATTGTGGGAATGTGCTTACTAGACTGGTTTTAAGTTAAAGGGAGTAACGGATGTAGGATTTGTTATGCGTTCTAAAGGCCACATTTATTGTCCAATTGAAGAGAAAATTTTACCAAATCATTTCGGTGGCTAAACACGTAAACCTACAAAAAACTGTGAAAATCGGGTAAGATATTGCTCTAATTGGGACCCTATCATATAGCCTTATATTAAAATCCAGCAGATTTTCACAACTTTTTGTAGAATTACTTCTTTAGCCACTAAAAAGAACTGGTAAAATTTTCTCTTCGATTGGACAATAAATGTGACCTTTAGAACAATTTCGTGAAAATTCACCCTTGGCCACATACAAATTACTTTTCCCAAATTACTATTCCCCAGCGGGTTCTTTCGTACCTAATTGACCCGGAACCACACAATATCAGCGTTCCGGCCAGCGGCTTTCGTTTTCTGTGCAGCATATCCCGGAGTGCCTTCCGGGCAGCATATCCCGGAATGCCTGCTCCGAATTTTTTGGTCCGTGCCGGGACGGAGGAAAACCCAAGACCAACTTACTTGTGCTCAGTTTGTCACATCCGCATCTTTACCCATAACCAACCTTCGGTGAGATGCAAAAGATGTCAAGAGTGAGTGGGCATTTAAGGGGTTGCTCTGGACTTGTACACGTGAGGGACTACGACAGGGACTATGTTGCTGCATGCAGCGTGAATTCAGTCCCCAGTGAGTCGTCGTCAGATTACGAAACTCTTCCGAGGTAAGTTCGATGAAAAAGTGGAATTTATGAATCGAAAAGATCAAGGTCGCGGCGGTGCAGGAAACCAAGCTGAACGACAACTACAGCTTAGAGCGTTGTGATGGTTACAACGTATTAAGGATCGCACAGAAGTGGTGGTGGGGGATTAGCTTTCCCTTTGCACCAGTCTGTTCAATACAGACCTATCTCGCTGAGCCTGACTCTAATGACCCGTACATGGAATATATGGGGGTAGCAGTCAGGTGTGGTACTTCCAAGATAGAGTTGCTGAACTTATACATTCCGCCGAGAAATAGCTGAATCTCAGATTACAGGCCTAACATTATCAAGCTTTTGGAAGGTCATAATCGTCTGGTCTTGGGGGACTTTAATGCGCATCATAAGATGTGGCATTCAGACCTCGGGAACGACCAGACGGCTACAGTGCTGGGTGAGCATATTGATAGCTCTACGTTTTGCTAGGTCAATTAGGACGCCCCTACCAGAATTAGAGGAGAGTGTCACAGTTCGCCAGATATAACCATCACCTGGTCTGACAAATGAAGTTACCTGGCAACCCGTAATTTCCCTTGGATCAAACCATCTCCCAATAATTGTCTCCATTAGCAGACCACCCGATTTCATCACCTCTGAATGCCGCACTTTAGTCAATCATAAGAAAGCTTTTTGGCCGGGTTTTAGAGAGTTCACCAGTCGCCGCTTCAGAGAACTGCCCAATCCTTCTGATGTTCGGGTAGCGGAAAGGACGTTCCGAGACATCATCACAGCTGCAGCCGCTCGCCAGATACCTGCTGGTCGAATTCCTGAAGTAAGACCAAACTTCCCAGCAGAGGCGACGTTATTATCAAATGAGCGTGATGAGCTTCTTTGAGCCAACTCCAATGACTCCAGAGTCAGGGAGCTGACATTGAAGTTAACAGGCTGGTCGGCGAGCATAAGCGGAACAGGTGGTTAAATCATCTGAAGAGTTGCAACAATGGAGCCGCAATAAGTGAATTGTGGGCAACGCTTAAGTCACTCTCGAACCCCGGAAGGAGGGAATATAAGACCTCAGTCACGTTTGGCAACGCAATTTATTTTAATCGACAGTTTGTCGAGCACCCCTGGAAGTGACAGGGCGAAGAGCAGAGTACTACGTCGCATCAGATCACTTCCTGCCGAAGGTGAACCACCACAGTTTGCAATGGATGATGTTGCGAATGCCATCAGGAACGCGAAATCACCCAAAGCGTTGGGCCCTGATGGAATCTCCATGGGAATGCTGAAGCAGCGGGATGAGCCGGGAGTGGAGTATCTCACAAAAGTTCTCAACTTGTCGCTAGCCACCCTCATTGTTCCCGAAGTCTGGAAAATGGGTAGAGTGGTCCCGCTACGAAAGCCAGGCAAGGATGCCAGCAAAAGTGAATCGTACAGGTCGATTTCACTTTTGTCGCCCGTGGCAAAGACCCTAGAGGCCTTAGTCCTCCGCAGTATTAGGATAAGCTATCAAGTTGCCGATCATCAGCATGGATTCCGTAAGCAGCACAGCACGACAACAGCGCTGCACGCCATCTCCACATATATTTGTCAGGGACTCAACCATAGACCCCCGTGTGATAGAACAGTGATGGTGACGCTTGACTTATCAAATGCCTTTGATACAGTCAGGCACTCCACGCTGTTTGAGGACATTGAGCAGACAACCCTCTGGCCAAGCTTGAAACGTTGGATAGTCAACTATATGTGTGGACGCCAGTCGTTCGTGGAATTCAGGAACCAGAAGTCCAAACCCCGTAGAGTGAAACAGGGTGTTCCCCAAAGGTGGGGTGATATCTCCGGAACTGTTTAACCTCTGCCTCTCCTGTATTCCGCCTCTTCCAGACGCCATTGAGATCGTAACGTATGCGGATGATTGCACGATCTTGGCGTCAGGTACCTTTCCTTGATGACATCTGTGAGAGACAGAACTACTATTTATCCGATCTCACCACCTTTTTCCATGCGAGGAATATGCAGATTTCCGCCAAAAAAATCTACAGCCACTCTGTTCACCACATGGACAGCGCAGTTTGGAAGAGAATTGAATGTCGTGGTCGACGTTAGCAGAATTCCGACCACAAACTGCCCCAACATTTTAGGGGTCACATTCGACACTACTTTCAAGTAGTACGCGCACGCCACAGCTATCCGCGACAAACTGAAAAGCATGAACAAGGTCCTGTAACGTGACAAAATGTTCACGTACATAATTCAACAACAACTACCTTTACCATACGGAACCAGCCATCCAATATGGAACATACACTACATCATTACTACCCATCCGCTTCGCAGATAACATGTAATGCAAAGGATAAGTACATTCCGGTGTAACTTTACAACGACCGCCGTCAGTGCCTACGACTAATAATTCTCATTTACTTCATACTTTAGGTCACTGAAGTATTTCAGTTTTGGGGGCAAATGGCGAGCTTACTACTGCAGGGGGTTAGCTACACGGGTTGGAACAAAGAACTGTTCTAAATCCGCCAACTCACACTTCGATGCTACAGCGTTGGGAATACTTTTTGAGGGCTACCCATTAAATTGTGGTGGCTAATACATACACAGGACTTTCGGGTCAGCTGTTCCACTGGGCCTTCGGGTTAGCAGTTCCACAGGGCCTTCGGGTCAGCTGTTCCGTAGTTAGAAACAAGTACCGCATGGTAGAAATTGGACTAACTAGACTAATACCCGAACCCGTCGTGTCCCTGAGCATCAGCAACCGAACATCGTGTCGCATAAAAAATCCTTCATCGATTTCTTAAAACCATCCTAATGCTTACTTATAAACCTAACATATATAGGGAGGGAGTTGGAACACAATACAAATCATGAGCTGATTTATTATTTTTAATCTCGAGTTTTTTGAATCTCTTATGCTCTGTTCCAGAACCTGCAAGAAGCTACTAATTTTTACTACGATAACATTTTTATACCCTACACCACTATGTGGGGAGGGTATTATAAGTTGGTTTTGGCCAAAAAGTTTGTAACGCATCGAAATAATGGTCGTAGACCCATACTTATATATACCAAAATGAATGTCTCCACGAGCTGAGTCGATCTGGCTATGTGTGTCCGTCCGTCAGTCCGTCCGTCCGTCCGTCTGTCCGTCTGTCCATCTAAACCTTGTAATCACGCTACAGGTCGCAATTTTGATCGCATCGTCACGAAATTTTGCATGTTGATGAGGGTCCCGGAGGGGAAGAAGCCTATTGATTTTGGTGATGGTCGGATAATATTTAGGGGTCGGAAAGGGCAAAAAACTTAGGTGGATAAAAAGACAACGTTTTTTTCCAAAGCGAATATCTCAGCTTCTCTATGGGGTATACCAAAAGCAAAACCTGACAATTAAAGTAGAAAATATCACCTTTCTAATGATGTAAAGCAGGTTCTCGTAGGTAATTAAACAACGAAGATATGACAATATTCGCAAATAAAACCCAAATTTTAATTTTTGCGATTTTAATTATAATGACGAATATCAAAGCTTTGGTTGGGGACTTTCCAAAAGCAAAGCCTGGTTATGAAAGTAGAAGATCACATCTTTACAATGATGTAAACTAGGTCGGCGTAGGTGACCAAATAACGGAGATATCGCAATAGTCGGTAATACATCCCATTTTTCCACTTTTTTGGAAATCACGCTACAGGTCGCAATTTTGATCGGATCGTCACGAAATTTTGGGGGTCAATGGGGGTCACACAGATGAATAAAAAGACAACGTTTTTTTCCAAAGCGAATATCTCAGCTTCTCTATGGGGTATACCAAAAGCAAAACCTGACAATTAAAGTAGAAAATATCACCTTTCTAATGATGTAAAGCAGGTTCTCGTAGGTAATTAAACAACGAAGATATGACAATATTCGCAAATAAAACCCAAATTTTAATTTTTGCGATTTTAATTATAATGACGAATATCAAAGCTTTGGTTGGGGACTTTCCAAAAGCAAAGCCTGGTTATGAAAGTAGAAGATCACATCTTTACAATGATGTAAACTAGGTCGGCGTAGGTGACCAAATAACGGAGATATCGCAATAGTCGGTAATACATCCCATTTTTCCACTTTTTTGGAAATCACGCTACAGGTCGCAATTTTGATCGGATCGTCACGAAATTTTGGGGGTCAATGGGGGTCACACAGATGAATAAAAAGACAACGTTTTTTTCCAAAGCGAATATCTCAGCTTCTCTATGGGGTATACCAAAAGCAAAACCTGACAATTAAAGTAGAAAATATCACCTTTCTAATGATGTAAAGCAGGTTCTCGTAGGTAATTAAACAACGAAGATATGACAATATTCGCAAATAAAACCCAAATTTTAATTTTTGCGATTTTAATTATAATGACGAATATCAAAGCTTTGGTTGGGGACTTTCCAAAAGCAAAGCCTGGTTATGAAAGTAGAAGATCACATCTTTACAATGATGTAAACTAGGTCGGCGTAGGTGACCAAATAACGGAGATATCGCAATAGTCGGTAATACATCCCATTTTTCCACTTTTTTGGAAATCACGCTACAGGTCGCAATTTTGATCGGATCGTCACGAAATTTTGGGGGTCAATGGGGGTCACACAGATGAAGAAGCCTATTGATTTTGGTGATGTTCGGATAATTTTTAGTGGTCGTAGTGGGCAAAAAACTTATTTGGAGAAAAATATAACGTTTTTTTCCAAAGCGAATATCTCAGCATCAATATGGGGTATACCAAAAGCAGAACCTGGCAATGAAAGTAGAAAATATCGCCTTTCTAATGATGTAAAGCAGGTTATCGCAGGTGATCAAACAACGAATATATCGCAATGGCCGCTAATAGAACCCAACTTTTTATTTTTGCGATTTTAATAATAATGACGAATATCACAGCTTCGGTTGGGGATCTTCCAAAAACAAAGTCCGACTATGAAAGTAGAAAATCCCATCTTTACAGTGATGCAAAGTAGGTTGCCGCAGGTGTCACATAACGGAGATATCACAATAGTCGGCAATACATCCCATTTTTTCATTTTTTTGTAATCACGCTACAGGTCGCAATTTTGATCGGATCGTCACGAAATTTTGGGTGTTATTGGGAGTCCCACAGAGAAAAAAAACCTTTTGATTTTTGATAATGGTCGGATATTATTCAGCGGTCGGAATGTGAAAAATAATATTTGGAAAAAGACCAACGTTTTATATCAAAGTTAATATCTCCCTTCTGTAGGAGGTATACCGAAAGCAAAACCTGGCAAGGAAAGTAGAAAATATCACCTTTACAAAGATGTGAAGTAGGTTGTCATAGGTGGTCAAACAACAGAGATATCGCAATAGTCGGTAATGCATCCCTTTTTCCATTTTTGTGCAATCACACTACGAAATTTTGATCGGATCCTCACGAAATTTTGGGGGTTGATGGGGTCTAACAGAGAAAGAAACCTATTGATGGTTGGCATACATCCCACTTTTCCATTTTTTATTTGGGTTGTACTGTCGATGCACTTAAATGCGTTTCAAAAAAATTGACCTTTGTTATGAAGACATTCAGAGCAAAGGCGCTAAGCTATCCCAATTTTAATATTTTGAATTTTATTAGTCAAAAGCTTATGAACAGGTGTAGTGGTGTAGGGTATCACATAGTCGGCCCCGACCCAACTATAGCCTTGGCTCACTTGTTTCCTTTATGTTATCGGAAAAAATAGTAAGAAATAGTAGATTCTTGCAGTTCTGGAACAGACCATTACTCTTATTACTTTTTATAGTCGTCAATTCAAAGCTATTCAATCGCAAACTCAACATTTTTGTATTGTTAATTTGTAATTCGAAGGCTCGAGGTACAAATTTTTTGTATACCCTGATATAACATAATTCATATATGTATATAATATATTTTAGATTTCTTAACAATTTGATTTACTTCTTAATGTCCATTTCCATTTCACCAGATGTTTTCCACCATAATTTTATCACTGGCAGATGTTTGCAATTAAGAAACATTTGCTTTTAATTCTCAAACATTTTTAAATATTCACAATTTATATAGAGGGTACAAACACAATCAACATCTCTCAGAGATTTGCATCCCCCATCAATGATTTATGTACAAAAACAACAAATAAACATTTCTTGTTAACTGATTATTATTTTGTTGTTTTTTCTTTATTTTTATTGTTATAATAATTGTTGAAAATTAGCATCTTTTAAGCGGCTGAGACGCCGCTGTGTTTTCTGTCTTTTTTGTGAATCATTGCCAATGCCAATGAAAAGCTGGGTGTTTTGAGTCGTATAATTTGCATTGCATTCAATTGGTACTTTAAAATAATTGCCATTATTTTATGTTGAACAAATCGCTTTGCATACCATCTGAAAATGAATTTGCGAATGACTCTTTGTAGGTAAATGGCTGTGATTTAGATAAGAAAAAGTGACTAATTTATGATTTACAAAATAATGTGGGTTAATTGTTTCTATTTTTATTGCATGTGTCAAAATGAGGTAAGACAATTTAATGAAATTTGGAAAAAGTTTAAAAAGACAAAATAATACACAGGGAAAAATAGTTCATAAATATTACAAGGGCTACTAAAAAAGTTTCTGACTTAATAATGAAAAAGCGAATATTTTTTCATGAAAAATAGTTTTATTGTTTATTGGGGCTATATGAAGGAGTTTACCTATACCGACAAAACTCTGGGTGGAAAGTTTTACACCCCCAACGAAGACTAAGTACCAAATTTCAACGATTTCGTTGTGATAATGAAGCTAAAACCTTCAAAATACCGAAAATCGGGTGGTACCTTTCAATGGGGTCTATATGAAGAATTATGGGGGAAAGTTTTATACCCCCGACGAAGATTATGTACCAAATTTCAGCCATTTCGGTGTGATAATGAACCGAAAACCTTCAAAATACCGAAAATGGGGTGGTACCGTTCTCTAGGGGCTTTATGAAGGCGTGGACCGATATAGTCCATTTGCAACACCAAACATTCTAGGAGTAATAGAAACTTCTATACCAAATCTTAAAAATTGCTAGCTGTATCTTGATATCAAGAGACGGACGGCGGATGGACAGACGGAGATGGTTATATCGACTTAGAATTTAACCGTGATCAAAAATATATAATTAATAGGGTCCCCGATGAATATTTCGATGTGTTACAAACGGAATGGCAGATTTAATTATACCCTCCATATTATGGTGGAGGGTAAAAAAGTGTTAAACAGACGGAACGGAACGGGCACAAAGCTGTTCCCTAATAGTTCTAGTCCACTAAACGTGGAATTTCACTAAAATTTAGTACCTGGGAAAAAATAAATAGCTCATTTCGTGTAAACGCTACGCTGATTTATAAAAACGACTCATAAAGGCAAACATTTCTGATAAATAGCTCTTGTTATACCCTCAGCATTTATGCTAACGAGGGTATATACACTTTCATACGGGCAAAATGTGCCCATCGAATGGTTTTAGACCCCAAGTATGTTTGGACGAAATGTGTTTCAGACAATTTGGAGTTGATTTAGCCATGTCAGTCCGTCTGTCTGTCTGTCCGTCTGGCTGGCTGGTGCGCACGATAACTCTCGAACGGAGCAACTGATTCGGTTCAAAATTTGGCTTTCGTAATATTTTGCCCAAACTTAGTTTAAGTTCGAAGCTGGGTTATATCGGTCCACTCCTTCCGGTACCTCCCCCACAAAAGTGCGAAAATGTTCGGGCAATTTGTGCGCACGATAACTCTTGAAGGGAGTAACCAATTTGGCCCACACTTTGTACATCGTGACAGTTCTACCAGACTTAGATGAAGTTTAAATATGGACTCAATCGGTCCACTCCTTCGGGTACCTCCCAGACAAAATTTCGGAAAAGTTCAGTTTAGGACCTGCTCTCGAATCGCTTTGATTTTTGTTGTAACAACTTGTATTCGCTGTCCCCCATACGACGGTACAAGTTTCATAAGGGGCAAGTCCATACTTCCTGAGAAAATAGTCTGAAAGGTGCAAAAAAACCCCTATGACACCGTGTGTAGTGGTTGGAGCGCAAGATAAATATCGAACGGATCTGCCATTTCGGTTCAAAATTTGGCCTTCGTAATATTTTGTCCAAACATAGTTTAAGTTCGACGATAAACCATGTCGGTCCAATCCTTCAGGTACCTCCCTCACAAAAATTCAAAAATCTTCAGAAAAATTATGCGCACTATAACTCTTGAAGGGAGTGACTGATGTAATCCATACTCTGCATATCCTAATATATCTACCAGATATAGATCAGGTTCGAATATGGACTATATTTGTCCACTCCTTTGGGTACCTCCCACACAAAATTTCGGATGAGTTCACTTTAAGATCTGCTCTCGAATCACTTTGATTTTTGTTGAAGCGATTTGCATTCCCTACCTACATTACGACGGTAAAATTTTTTTCAGGGACAGGTCCATATTTCTTGGGAAAACATCCCGAAAGGTGTAAAAAACCCTATGTCACCATATGTGGCTCTCGAACTCGTCTACCGATTTGGTGCAACATTTGGTCTTCGTCATATTTCATCCAAACTTATTTTCATGGGGCAATACCGGTCCCCAACTTCCGGTACTTTTCCCTAATATTAAAAAAAATGTTAGGACGATATCACTTGAGACATGTTGCAAGCAATTTGGTCCAAACTTTGGATCTCCTAATATTTTATCAAAATTTAGTTTAACTTCTAAACTGGCCCACCTCAGTCCTCCCTGAGGGTACCTCCCCTACAAAAGTTCAATATTTGTGTTAATTCCTAATCCACATTTATGTCGGAAAGTTCAAATGTTGAAAAAGGGCCACAAAATTCTGAAGAGACGCTAAACACATTCTTTCTGTCCGTAGATGAAAGTTTCAATTCACATTGGCTGAGGGTATACCTCTGTCGGCAAAGACGACTGACACTTTTTTACTTGTTTCTCCAGAAATTTCTAAAAATGACTTATTTTTCAAAATTGGGAAATATTTTTCGTCTTTAGGAGCACGCCACGCCCGCACCTTCCAATTTTGATCTAATTTTTTGGTTTCCTTTGTTCTAATATGTTTACTACACATAGAAATTAATAACACTGTGCAACAAAATGGAGCTCAAAGTCTGGGGGGTGGAAAATTCCTATTGGATATGAAAGCCCTTGTTGAGTATATACAGAACCCCGAAGGACAGATTCGCCGTGAGTCGAACTTTCGCGATATGGCGTGATGAATATTTTGCTGGAGACCCTAAAAGCCATCTGGAATCAGCGTTATATCTTTGTTCGCTGTTGTTTAAGCTTATATTTAAGATGACATGTCTTCAGTCAAATCAAATGAGGATTTTTTTCGTAGAACATTTTGACCTTCTAACTCGCTTCCTTCAATGTCCTTTTCGTCCTTTATTTCAAGAACCGTAATAAAAGTGGTACAAGATGACATTTTTCCGCTTCGAAATATTCTACAAAATTGTGGCTCGGAAGATTTTAGGTACGGTTCCCAAAGACATAAAATCGATAAAATCTTGTTTAAGCGGTTGTTTTTTCACTTTTACCCGAATCTTGCTCAGACAGCCCTATATCTATTTATTTCAATATATTATTGTTAACCTTGCAATATGGGTCACCATCCCAGAATTCAACCCGCCATAACTCAAAGGTTGGACTCACGGCGAATCTACCCTTCAGGATTCTGTATGTCCTCACAAAGAGCTTTCACCTCCAAAAAGAATTTTCCACCCCCCAAGTCATGATCATAATTTTTTTCACGCACAGAAATGTATCCTCACAAACGTTAAGAAACGGTTCGAAAATACGGTTTTTTTGTTCCAGCACCAAAGCCGCTTAAAATGTCTAATGCATATTAATCATATCTGATTGACAATTTTAATAGCTTTCTAATGATATACATATACGGTTAATCGGTTCATAAAAACCGGATAAAAATTCGGTTTTAATATCAGAATAACCGGTTCCATAATTCGGATATCCGGATCTTTATTCCAAAAAATTATTAAATTAACGTGCTTAGCCAAACGAGATGCAACAGTTTTAATGCCTCCGAGAATTCTCGGTCACCAATAGGTTAACAATAATATATTGAAATAAATAGATATAGGGCTGTCTGAGCAAGATTCGGGTAAAAGTGAAAAACAACCGCTTAAACAAGATTTTATCGATTTTATGTCTTTGGGAACCGTACCTAAAATCTTCCGAGCCACATTTTTGTAGAATATTTCGAAGCGGAAAATGTCATCTTGTACCACTTTTATTACGGTTCTTGAAATAAAGGACGAAAAGGACATTGAAGGAAGCGAGTAAGAAGGTCGAAATGTTCTACGAAAAAAATCCTCATTTGATTTGACTGAAGACATGTCATCTTAAATATAAGCTTAAACAACAGCGAACAAAGATATAACGCTGATTTCAGATGGCTTTTAGGGTCTCCAGCAAAATATTCATCACGCCATATCGCGAAAGTTCGACTCACTGCGAATCTGTCCTTCGGGGTTCTGTATATACCCAACAAGGGTTTTCATCTCCAATAGGAATTTTCCACCCCCCAAAATTTCGGTTCACAGTGTAATCGGTGACAACAAAAAAATGGGGGGTTTGTCCAGGAAAATCGATTTTTGAACCATTGTGCTACGGCCACCATGTGTAGTGACTGGTGCTCACGAAAACATTCGTAAAATTTCCAAACTTAGTTTAAGTTCGAAAATGGGCCATATTAGTTCAACATTTTTGTTAGGGTAAAGTTCAAGGTCTGTTTGACCTAAGACCAAGTCTATTCTTTCTGACATAATGGTCCAAAAGCTCTATTTCCTATGGTGATAACTGAAATAAGATCCACTTATAAAATGCGGCATCAGCCTAATGAATCATGTACCCTTCGTTACAGAAACTATAGCCCTCTATGTACTTGTTAAGTAAGCGAATTGTCATCGAATTTTCTTAATATATTTTTTGATAATAACTTTAACCATATGTTATGGGTCTAACACATTCCAACCCATAATCTTTCAATTGACCTTGCAATTATTAAGTAATTTCGTTATTTCAAAGTCATAAAATTACTTTTGCACAAGTTAATACCGTTAAATCCACATCCAAAATAAATCAATCAAAATAATCAGTGAGGCCTGGTGGCCATAAACTTGATTTCTTAATTTCTCGAATATTTTGACACAAGCTCCAGATTTAATAATTAATTTAATACCAATACCATTAAATACACACGCAGCTGTTATCATATCGTCACATTAAAAATAAATCCCTGATAAACAACTAAATCCCATGAAATTGAGTTTCAAAATTAAAACTGAACAAATTGTTTGGCTATTTTTGTGCGTAGTTTTTTTAGCAGCTGGCAACACGCTATTTATGCTAATGGGAAATTAAAAGTAAACCCCCAACTGCAAATCAAAAAAATATATGTATTGGCCTTATACAGAACAAATATTTCGCATAAATTCTGTTAAGCCTAAACGTTGCTACATTGAGTGTTTTTTTATTAAAAGCCTCCATTATGTGTTGCACCAAATGGACGACAGGCAATTGTTTCAAATAAAATTAATCGACTTTGGGGTTATTATGAATATTTAAGATAAAGTTTTGTAGCGTTTTTTTGCCCAGTTTGACATTTTTTATTTTTGCGCTGACAACCGCTGTGATTTACTTGGCTAATGCAGGTGACAGTTAAAAAGTTGTTTTTTGTTTTGTCCAGTGAGCGGCATTCTTACATGTGTATGTGTTTTTTACTGATGAAAAATTGAAAACGTAATTTATGGGTAATTGTGCGTACGCAGGTACTTTGTTCTAAGTGCTTTTGAAAATGTACGCATTTTTGCAAAAAAAAAAAAAATAAAACAAATGCAAGAATTTTTTTTTATAAAAATTACAAAATAAAATTGGACATATGACGATTTGTCCAACATAAAATAATGCCACTTAAACACCTAGCTCATCATTGACATTGACAATGATTCACACAAATACAGAATACCAATCGTGCCTGCCGCATAAAAGATGCTAATTTTCAACAATTTTTATAACAATAAAAATAGAAATAAAAAAATAATAATCAGTTAACAAGAAGTGTTTATTTGTTGTTTTTGTACATAAGTCATTGATGGGGCTATGCAAATCTCTCAGAAATATGGTGTGCCCCCTACAGATGTTTGAAAATTAAAAACAAATATTTCTTAATTGTAAACATCTACCAGTGATAAACTTGTGGTGGAAAACATCTGGTTAGGAAATGGGAATTGAGAAGTAATCCAAAATAGGATTGAAAATTTAATCATCTTGATTATTACAAGTAGGTTATTTCAGAATAAACAAATAATTTTCTGCATACTTTTGCGTGAGATTTAGTCGCTTGAAACTCCATATATTAAAAATCAATCTTGTACCATTAGCAGTTATTTAACAATCCTACCGCTCACAGTGGTTCGAAATCGTTTTTACTGGTCTGTCATTTTTGAACTGAATTTCAATAAATTAAAAAAAGTGTTAAGCGAACGTCCTCTTTGTCCTTTTTCAGCACATACATTCTTTTGTGCCCGTCCGTTTAACAATTTTTTAAATGTATTGAAATTACGTGAGTAAAAATATGTGTTTTTTCATACTGTAAACACGGTGCTCTTGAAACAATCTATCTTTTTGCGGATTCTGAAACTACAATGTTTATAGATGAGATAAATCAAAAAAAAAAAAAAAAAAAAAAAAATCGCCGGAGCGCTTTTTAAATAAATCTTAAATCGCGATTTTTGTCATTTTTAGGTGGTTTTTAGGTTTTCACGATTTTGCTTAGAAACCGCAAGTTCTATCAAAATGGGACTAAAGAAAATGTTGTAGCTATGAAAATTCTCAACAAGATTGTATTCTCGTCGGTTTTACCGTTTTTGAGATAAAGAAGTAAAAATTGGGACAATTCAAATTCAATTCAATTCTGTATCGCCCCCTTATAAAACAACGCCATGACTGCAAAATCCCAACTTAAACTTATATATCTTAAAAATGTTACAACTTAGGAAAAATTACATAAGCCAGTCTTGTAGAGAATTTTCACAGCTATAAGATTTTCTCAGGACCCATGCCGATAAGAATTGTCATATTCAAGCAAAATCGCGAAACCATAACAAAAAAACATAAAAATGTAAACTGAGCTTCTTTATATCAAAAATGGTACAGCCTGAGAACAAATCATAAACGCCAATCCTGTAGAGAATTTTCACAGCTACGACATTTTCTTTAGCTCCATTTCGATTGGTCTTGCGGTTTCCAAGCAAAATCGTGAAAACCTAAAAAACACCTAAAAATGTGAATTTTGACCGCGATTTATTTAAAAATCTCTACAGCGATTTTTTTTTGTTTTTGGATTTTTCTCATCTATGAACACTGCTGTTTCAGAATTCACAAAAACTTTCCCTGTGTAAGCGGTTTTCATCAAAAGCTAGTTAAGGCGCACCCTTCATGACATTGTTTTATAAGGGGCGATAGAGTCAGTGCATTGTCCCAATTTGAACTTCTATATCTCAAAAATGATAAAACCTAGGACTTGCGGTTTCCAAGCAAAATCGTGAAAACTTAAACAACCCCTAAAAATCTCAACTTGAATCGCGATTTATTTCAAATCGATTCTAGACATATCATCAGTCATGACATTGTTTTATAAGGAGGCGACAGTATCAATCCATTGTCCCAATTTGAACTTCTATATCTCACAAATGGTAAAAAATACGAAAATACCATAAAGGTCGATCTTGTAGAGAATTTTCGTAGCTACAACATTTTCTTTGGTCCCATTTTGATAGGACTTGCGTTTTCTAAGCAAAATCGTGAAAACGTAAACAAACCCTAAAATGTCAACTTAAATCGCGATTTATTTAAAAAGATCTCCGACGATTTTTTTTGTGTTTTGATTTTTCTCATCTATGAACTTTGTAGTTTCAGAATCCGCAAAAACTTCCAAGGTGTAAGCACCTTCCATTCAAAATTGTTTCAAGAGCACCGTGTAAATAGTCCCAGCAAAAATTTGGTAGGCATATATCGTTACTTCCTGCATTACCGAGTAATTAGTGATCATTACTCTCAGCATTACCAGTTAGTACTGCTTACTTTACTCATTACTAAGCAGTTACTAAGTAATGAGTACGGTGGTATAGAGCTTGTGTGTCTGACTACAAATCCTAGGGTTGTGTGTTCAAAGCTCACCGTCGACAAGGGAGTTTTTTTGTTAGCAAAATTACGACGAAATGTTGACGTCCATACATGTGTTTAAACTAACCTTACTGTTTATACGGGTGGCCTAGTGTGTAGTGTGTTTGGCTACAAATCGGAAATTCGTCCGTTCAAATCCAGCACAGAGCAAAATAAAAGAAAAAGAAAAACAACAAAAATGTAGAGTGTTGAATTTGAACATAATTTCACCTCAATTGTTCTAAAAATATGTTTTTTTTAGCCTCTTTTCGACTATAGGTATGTGGTTAAATAACTACATAACAAGTAAAAAAGTATCGATCGGCTTTGCCAACAGAGATACACCCTCAGCCTGTGTGGATTGAAATACTTTTTTTCCCAAAAAAAAAAAAACATGTATTTAGGGTGGTTTTCAAAATGTTGGCCGTATGCACCGACAAAAGTATGAATAGGATTGAAGCTTAACAATTTGCGGGGATATCGATAGATAGGGCTTTTTTATCACACTTGCCTGCGAAAAAAATAATATAGCTATATTCAGTAATATATTCGGTTCGAGCCTTCCAGGCACTACTCAAGAAGTATGGATTTGCCCCTGAAAAACTTTTACTGCCGTTATTGAGACAGCGAATGCAAGTTGCTTCAACAAAAATCAAAGTGATTCAAGAGCAGGTCTTAA
This sequence comes from Musca autumnalis, assembly GCF_047663935.1. Taxonomy (NCBI): domain Eukaryota; kingdom Metazoa; phylum Arthropoda; class Insecta; order Diptera; family Muscidae; genus Musca; species Musca autumnalis. Next base: position 30,855,504 of record NW_027412088.1, read on the forward strand.
AGTGAATTTATCCAAAGTTTTGTGTGGGAGGTACCCGAAGGTGTGGACAAATATAGTCCATATCCGAATCTGATCTATATCTGGTAGATATATTAGGATGTGTAAAGTATGGACCAAATCGGTCACTCCCATCAAGAGTTATCATGCGCACAATTTTTCCGAACATTTTTAAACGTTTGTGGGGTAGGTACCTGAAGGAGTGGACCGATATGGCTTTTCTTCGAACTTAAACTAAGTTTGCACAAAATATTGCGAAGGTCAAATGTTGGTCAGAATCGGCAGATCCGTTGGAGGGTTATGCTGCGCTCCAACAACTATTTTCCGAACATTTTCGAATTTTTGTGGGGGAGGTACCGGAAGGAGTGGGCCGATATAACCCATATTTGAACTTAAACTAAGTTTGGGCAAACTATTACGGAACCCAAAATTTGAACCGAATCGGTTCATCCGTTCGAGAGTTATCGTGCGCTCCAGCCAGCCAGACAGGCGGACATTTCTCAATCGACTCCAAATTGTCTGAAACACATTTCGTCCAAACATACTTGTGGTCTAAAACCATTATTTCGATGAGGCACATTTTGCCCGTATGAAAGGGGCAAGTCCATACTTCCTGATCAAAATAGCCTGAAAGGTGAAAAAAAATCCTATGAAACCATGTGTAGTGGTTGGAACGGACCTGTCGATTCGGTCCAAAATTTGGCCTTCGTAATATTTTGTCCAAATTTAGTTTAAGTTGGAAGATATCGGTCCACTCCTTCCGGTACCTCCCCCTGAAAAGTTCGAAAATTTTCGGAACATTTGTGCGCACTATAACTCTTGAAGGGAGTAACCGATTTGGTCAATACTTTATACACATCTTAATGTATCTACCAGATATAGATCAGGTTCGAATATGGACCTCCTTCGTGTACCTCCAGCACAAAATTTCGGATAAGTTCACTTTAAGACCTGCTCTTGAATCACTTTGATTTCTGTTGAAACAACTTGCATTCGCTACCTCATAAAACGGCAAAAGTTTTTTTTAGGGGCAAGTCCATACTTCTTGAAAAAACAGCCCGAAAAGTGTAAAAAATCCCTATGGCATCATATGTAGTGGCTGGAGAGCACGATAACTTTCAAACTGATCAACCGATTTGGTCCAAAATTTGGCATTCATCATACTATGTCCAAACTTAGTTTCAGTACGAAGGTGGGCAATACCGGTCGACAACTTCAGGTACTTCCATCCAATATTTAAAATATGTCACAAAAATGGTATGAATGGGACAATCAATTTGTTCCAAACTTTGGATCTCCTAATATTTTGTCCAAATTTAGTTTAACTTCTAACATGGCCCATACCGGTCCAATAAATAGCTATGCCCTACCTTATATACCTGACATTAGTTTGCTTTTGGAGGGCAATGATCGTCTGGTGTTTGGGAACTTCAATGCTCATCAAAAACATTCCGTCCTCAGCAATGGCCAGAGCGATATATTGTCGATCGATATAATTGATATAATTGATAGTTTACATTTTGCACGGTTAACGAAGACGATCCTACGAGAACAAAAGGATTTAGTCACAGTTCGCCACATACAATTGTGGCATCCGATCTGATAAATGACGTGTCCTGACAACTTGGCTCAGACCATCTTTCTATTATCGTCTCCTTTAAATTCAGATAAATGTCGGTCTAGCTGAGAGCCACTCAATACGTACCAGCTCTTCGAATACCCGAAATTAGAGAAAATAGTTCAACAGAGTGCCACCGTGGTGCAATGGTATGCACGCCCGCCTTGCGCGCAGAAGGTCAGTGGTTCGATTCCCCGGCCAGGCAACATCAAACATTTTTCAACAGTGGCAAAATACCCCTCAGTAATGTTGGCGACATTTCCTGAGTATTTCAGCCTTGAAAAACTTCTCTACAAGTGGTCTCTTAAAACACGCCGTTCGGACTCGGCGATAAACAGTAGGTCCCATATCATTGAGCTAATATTAATCGGGGTGCACTCATTGATATCAAAGAATTCTCCCTTGTCCCGTATGGGATGTTGTGGAACAATGTTTGTTTTGTTTGTCTTCCAACAGAGCTTCGTACGAACGCTGAAGACACAAGAATTAGCGATCTTTCTCATAAATTTAACAGCCTAGTAGGCATATGCGGAAAAGGTGGCTAAACAACTAGAAGCAATGCATGATTGGTGCAGGATTGAGTAAATTATGGCCAACGGTTAAATCACTCTCGAATCCAGCAAAGAAGGATGATAGAACTGCTGTTATTTTCAGCGGCGTGACAGTGACATATCTGAAGAGGTGGGCGTATTGTTTTAACCGGTAATTGATGTGATGATTGGGAGTGTACTACGCCTTATAAGAACCATCACATCCAGGGTTACCACCACAATTTACGTAGCGGGATGATGCAGATGTCATTCGAAACGTGAAATCGTCTATAGCGCTGGGCCCACACGGTATTTGACAAGTGTCCCCAGTGTATAGTTAGCCACAAGAAGCGGTCAGTAGCGGTTGGTCCGCTGACTTTTGACCTATCGAAAGGCGTTCGTTACCGTCAACAGTGCCAAGTGGTTCGGGGACATAGAAAAGACTTCCCTCCAGCCATGTTTGAAACGTTGGATGATCAACTGTATGTGGAGACGCAGGTCTATTGAGGAAGTCAGAAAATAAGATGTTCAAGATCCGTATAGTAAAACATGGTGTTAGTCATATCTCCTCTACATTTCTGTAATTCAACTTCTTTCAGACGACATAGAGATTGTAATGTATGTGGATGAGTGGTGTCGGATCGTATAGTCAATGACATATGTGATATGTTAAATGACTTCTTAGCCGACTTAGTGAAGTTATTTTACCTGAGGAACATACCAAATCTACTGCCACGCTATTCACCACCGGAATCTGGACGCCATCGACCATCGATATGATGGTCTCCAGATTCCGACCAGAAATTACGCCAAGATATTGGCTGTAACATGTCACATTATGTTTTAGACGACCGCACAAGCCACAGCTAGTTGCAAGATTGGAAGTAGAAACAAGGTCTCAAGTCACTGGCCAGCGGCGCATGGAACGCTGACAAAGAAAACTTGTTTTACCTCTCACAAATCAATAAGGTCTGTGGTAAGCTATGCAGAGCCGGTATGGTATGCCAATGTTAGCGCTACGTAGTGGAAGAATATTAACAACTGATAAAATACCGTCCTGAGGACTAGAGTTGTGCCAAAGGAACTATATGGAACTATCTACTTCACTTCGCAGTTCCAATGGCCCACATTTTTTCTTTGTACAAACGGCGTATACTTAACATAACACGTTATATTTTATGATGTTAGTCATACGTTTTGGAACTAATACAAGGAACTAGGAACTAGATTACCCAACTGTACTGAGGACCTACCTACTAATGACACCAAAGGACCATCTTCATGGGCAGGAGAAGATTTTTACCGGCTTCATCAAGATCGATGCAGTACCTGTTTGGATGTTATCGCAGTAAAGTCCGGCCGCATCCTTGCCCTGTCACAGGCTTTCCCCACCCAGGCACCTTAGATGAGATCTTTAGATCCAAGGGTATAAAAGAGTACTTCTAGATCAACGACCCTATCAGACAGCAACACACTGATGCATTTGCATATGCATTTCAAAAATATATTGTGATTGCCGTACTCTGACACCGTTCCAGTGTTTAAAATATTCCACCTGAGAATTATCAATATAGGTCCAGGTTTTCATAGAGCCCCCATTAAAAGGGTACCTCTCCATTTTCGATATTTTAAAGGTTGTGCTCTCAATATCGCAACTAATTGCCTGAGATTTGGTATTTACTAAAAGTTTGTCGGTATAGTTGCACGTCTTCATATAGCCCCCGTAGAAGAGTACCTTCCGATTTTCGGTATTTTGAAAGTTTCAGCGTTGTTTTTAAACTGAAATGTATGTATGTATGAAATTTGGAGTTTTTCTTCGTTGGGGGTATTCAACATTCCACCGGAAAATTGTTGGTTTAAATCCACGCCTTCATGTAGCCCCATGGAACGGTACCTTCCGATTTTTGGTATTTTGAAGGGTTTGGAAGGGAATGGCTCAAATTTCGTATTTAGTCTTCGTTGGGGGTATAAAACATTTCACCTGAAATTTTTTAGTATAAGTTCACGCCTTCATATTGCTCCCATAGAATGGTACCAGCCGATTTTTGGTATTTTGAAGGTTGTGGCCTCAATATCCCATTGACATGGCCGAAATTAGGTATTTAGTTTTGGGTGGGTGGTATAAAACTTTTCACCTGAAATTTGTCGGTAGAGGTCGACGGCTTCCTGTAGCCCCCACTGAAGGTCTACTTTCCGATTTTCGATATTTTGAAGGTTTCGGCGTCATTATCACACCGAAATGCCTGATATTTGGGATTTAGTCATCGTTGGAAGTAAAAAGTTTTCTACCAGAAATTGTTCGGTATTGTTCGATAGTGGTTCAAAATATTCCAGATAAGAATTATCAGTATAAGACCACGTCTTAATATAGCCCCCACAAGAAGGTACCTTCCGATTTTCGATTTTTTGAAGCTTGTGACTTCAATTTCCGATATCGCTGAAATTTGGTATTTTGTCTTCGTTGGGGGTATACAACTATCCACTCGGAATTTTTCGGTATAGGTTCTTTTCACCAGACATAGCATACAAAGGCACCTCCTGATTTCCGATATTTTGAAGGTTTCAGCGTAATTATACCCCTAGCATTTATGCTAACGAGGATATATACACTTTCATACGGGCAAAATGTGCCTCATCGAAGTAATGGTTTAAGACCCCAACTATGTTTGGACGAAATGTGTGTTCAGACAATTTGGAGTCGATTGAGCAAAGTCCGTCCGTCCGTCTGTCTGTCTGGCTGGCTGGAGAGCACGATAACTCTCGAACGGATAAACCGATTCGGTTAAAATTTTGGCTTTCGTAATATTTTACCTGAACTTAGTTTAAGTTCGAAGATGGGCTATATCGGTCCACTCCTTCCGGTACCTTCCTCACAAAAGTTCGTAAATGTTCTTAAAATTTGTGCGCACGATAACTCTTGAAGGGAGTAACCGATTTGGTCCATACTTTGCCCATCGTGAAATGTGCACCAGACTTAAATAAGGTTTCAATATGGACTCAATCGGTCCACTCCTTCGGGTACCTCCCACACAAAATTTCAAAAAAGTTCACTTTAGGGACATCTCTCGAATCTCTTTTTGTTTTAGCAACTTGTATTCACTGCCCTCCATACGACGATACAAGTTTCATCAGGGGCAAGTCCATACTTCCTGAGAAAATAGCCTGAAAGTTGCAAAAAACCTCTATGACACCGTGTGAGGTGGTTGGAGCGTAAGATAACTCTCGAACGGATCTGCCGATTTGGTCCAAAATTTGGTCTTAGTAATATTTTGTCCAAACCTAGTTTAAGTTTGAAGATAAGTCATATCGGTCCACTCCTTCAGGTACCTCCCCCACAAAAGTTCAAAAATGTTCGGAAAAATTGTGCGTACGGTAACTCTTGATGGGAGTGACAAATTTGGTCTATACTTTACACATCCTAATATATCTACCAGGTATAGGTCAGTTTCGGATATGAACTATATTTGTCCACTCCGTCGGGTACCTCCCACACACATTTTTGGATAAATTCACTTTAAGACCTGCTCTCGGATCACATTGATTTTTGTTGAAGCAACTTGCATTCGCTGCCTCAATTTCGACAGTAAAAGGTTTTTCAAGGGCAAGTCCATACTTCTTGAGAAAAAAGTCCGAAAGTTGTAAAAACCAAAACCATGGCACCATATGTAGGGACTGGAGAGCTCGAACCGAATACTGCGTTCGTCCACACTTTGGATATCGTAATATTTCTTCGAATATTAGATGAAATTCGAAGGTGGAAGTAGTGAACCTTCCGATACCTCCCCCACAAAAGTTCGAAAATATTCGCTAAAATGGTATTATAAATATTGTCGAAACTCAGTTTAAAAAAAGCCCTATCTACCCATATCCCCGCAAATTTTTCGCTTTAATCCTGTCTATATATTGTTTTGAAACCCCCCCCTAAATACGTAAGTTTTTGTTTGGAAAAAAAAGTATTTCAATACACACAGGCCGAGGGTATAACTCTGTCGGCAATGTCGACAGATACTTTTTTACTTGTTTTCATACCAAAATAGATAAAATTGGGCATTTAGTCTTTAATGGGGGTTTAAAATATTCCCATGAGAATTATCAGTATAGGACCACGTTTTCATATAGCTACTATAGAAGTGTACCTCCCGATTGTTGGGTGTTTTCAACGTTGTTTCTTCAATAACCAACCGAAATGGCTGAAATTTGAGGGCTCGATTTCGCACCGAAATGAGCGTATAAAACGTTTGACTAGAATTGTCAGTAGATGTCCACTAGGGCGACCAAAAAAAAGCAAAAAATAAAAAAAATGGTATCTCCTACCGCTATAAATTTTGCGATTTTGATAAAGCTCCAATCTTCTTATTTGGCCGATTTTGGGTCGATTGGGCCATAACAGCGACCTTTAGAGAATTATAGTGAAATGCACCTTAGGTCCCATACAAGTTACTATGGTAACAAATATCGCTCGGTTCGCCCTAGTGTCCACGTCATCACATAGCCCCTCTATAACAATATCTTCCGATTTTCGATTTTTATGCAAAGTATTGAAATTCAATTTAAAATCCATTTAATTTGCAATGAAATGTTGCCAACCACCAACAACAGCAAAGATATTTATAAATATTCATGAGTTTGAAAATCTGTGACAAATGACATTGACCACTAAATGAAAATTCCAATAAAAGAAAAACAAAAACAAATTTGGAATAAACCCTCCCAAAGTGAGCGAGAACAACAAGAAACCGATACATATCAGCAAAGCTGGACAGACTGATTTTGAAAATATTATTAGCATTTGGTTTCGTTCTACAACTGTGATTGAAGTTCGTTTTTTTTTTGTTTTTTCCAGCGTCAATAAATGATACCAACTGACATGTCAGACATGACGAACACATCTGATATTCAATGAAATGTGAGATCAAAATGGAGGGGAGAATGAAATGGCAAATAAACACCATGCCGTATGTCATAAACCATACATGATTTCATTTGTCAAGTGGCAATTTTTGTTCTATGCTGTCCACTGGAATTAGCTGTTCAAAGTGAATACAAAATTTCGTTACGCATGATTGGCTGAATGGTGGTTGGTGGTGGCATGCAGCATTCATTAATTAATATTTGTTTGAATTTCAGTACATCTTGAAGGTGTTTCGGCTCTATATTTGATTGTCGGCGTTAGGGTTCTTTTGGAATCGAATTTCGAAAAATAAATTAACACTTTCAGAAATGTGACGGAGATCAATTAATCTCAAAACTTATTCACGTTTGGGCAATAATAAATCAACAACTTGTTAAAAAAAATTGGCTCCCTTCTCTCCTTTAGGGAAGCATAGCTAAGTTTGGGACATTTTTAGTTTAGGCTTTGTTAGGGAGATCATGGCGCCCAATAATTAAATCGGGATTTATTGCCGTGGCCATAGAAATGAAAAAAAATAAATAAAAACAGCCTTAATATTTGCATACAAACATTTCTATACACAATTCTTTAATATTGTCTCATATATCAGTTTCCATTTAAATCTCATTTAAACACATACTTGTTTTTGTTGTACAATGTCAACACGATGACGCCTTTAAGTCTAGTTAGCTAGCCAAACGTTTTTGTAGCTGCTAATCAATGCAAACATTTACATTTGTTTGCCAACGATTAGAATTTTATTTTTCTTAATTCTATTTTTTTTTCAAAATTCAAATAAAAATGGTTATTTGCTAATTTAGAATGTAATGATAGTTTGCTGCTCAACGGTTTGAAGTTTTTTTTTACAAGCCATACAAACAAGCAAATGAACAAATGACAAAAAGATGCATGAAGGGGAGATAAGAACAGAAAACAAGAGAAATAAACAAATGACAAACAATTTAAGTGATATTAACTTTTTTCAATTTCAAGCTTTTTGGATATTGTAAAACACACATTGAAAAAAAAGGCTAAAATAAAAAAATTTTAATATTGACTTACCGCACTTGCTTGTGGGGACAACCACAACTGTGTTAAGAACTTGGTAATAAAATGTCTCATGAATATAACTCACCTGTAATGAAGAGAAGATAAAGAGAACAATGAGAATAATAATAAATTATTATTAGCTAAATAATGACAACTAATCAATATTTATTTTTAAGTTTTTGATAAAAGTTTGAATTTCGTTGTTGTTAAATGGTGGGAAGCACGCCCAATTGAAGGCCATGTATTGGTCATAAACATCTTAAGCGTCCATCAGCAGTAGCATTATTGCCAAGCTGTCTATTTATTTTTTTGTTTGAAATAAGTTTTAATTTAATTATTGTTTATATCGCCTCACAATACCGTACGTTATTTTACGCTTCAGGTAATTGTAAATTGTAGACAGCGAACATTGTAAATAATTAACAAAAATTGACAGGATGGTGCTAACTTTGGGGCAGACACAAACTTTTGAAAGCTAATTTATGGACAGAACACCTTCTAAATGTCTTCTCTACTTCTATAGAGAGAACACCTTCAAAAGGTCTTCTATAGAGAGAAGACCTTCAACAGGTCTTCTATAGACAGAAGACATTCAACAGGTCTTCTTTAGACAGAATAGCTTCAAAAGATCTTCTATAGACAGAGGACCTTCAAAAGTCTTCTACAGACAGAAGACCTTCAAAAGGTCTTCTATAGACAGAAGACCATCAAAAGGTCTTCTATAGACAGAAGACCATCAAAAGGTCTTCTATAGACAGAAGACCATCAAAAGGTCTTCTATAGACAGAAGACCTTCAAAAAGTCTTCCATAAACAGAAGAACTTCAAAAGGCCTTCTATAGGCAGAAGACCTTCAGAAGGTCTTCTATAGATAGAAGACCTTCAAAAGGTCTTCTATAGACAGAAGACCTTCAAAAGGTCTTCTATAGACAGATGATCTTCAAAAGCTCTTCTATAGACAGAATATCTTTAAAAGGTCTTCTATACAGAAGACCTTTTAAGAAGACCTTCAAACGGTCTTCTATAGACAGACGACCTTCAAAAGGTCTTCTATACACAGAAGACCTTCAAAATGTCTTCTATAGACAGAAGACCTTCAACAGGTCTTCTATAGACAGAAGACCTTCAACAGGTCCTCTATAGATAGAAGACCTTCAAAAGGTCTTCTATAGACAGAAGACCTTCAAAAGATCTTCTATAGACAGAAGACCTTCAAAAGGTCGTCTATAGACAGAAGACCTTAAGAAGATCTTCTTCAGACAGAAGATCTGCAAAAGGCCCTCTATAGACAGAAGACCTTCTATAGGTCTTCTAAAGACAGAAGATCTGCAAAAGGTCTCCTATAGACAGAAGACATTCAGAAGGTCTTCTATAGATAGAAGATCTGCAAAATGTATAGATAGAAAACGTTCAAAAGGTCTTTTATAGACAGAAGACCTTCTATAGGTCTTCTAAAGACAGAAGATCTGCGAAAGGTCTTCTATAGACAGACGACCCTCAGAAGGTCTTCTATAGACAGGAGATCTGCAAAAGGTATTCTATAGACAGAAGATCTTCAAAAGGTGTTCTTTAGACAGAAGACCTTCAAAAGGTCTTCTATAGAAAAAAGACCTTCAGAGGGTCTTCTATAGACAGAAGATCTGCAAAAGGTATCCTTTAGACAGAAGACCTTCAAAAGGTCTTTTATAGACAGAATACCTTCAAAAGACTTCTATAGACAGAAGACCTTCAAAAGGTCTTCCATAGACAGAAGACCTTCAAAAGGTCCTCTATAGACAGAAGACATTCTAAAAGTCTTCCATACACAAAAGACCTTCAACAGGTCTTCTACGGACAGAAGACATTCAAAAGGTCTTCTATAGGCAGAAGACCTTCAAAAGGTCTTCTATAGATAGGAGACCTACAAAAGGTCTTCTATACACAGAAGACCTTCAAAAGGTCTTCTATAGACAGAAGACCTTCTAAAGGTCTTCTATAGACAGAAGATCTTCAAAAGGTCTTTTATAGACGGAAGACTTTCATCAAAAGGTCTTCTATAGACAGGAGACCTTCAAAAGGTCTTCTATAGGCAGAAGACCTTCAAAAGATCTTCTATAGACAAAAGACCATCCAATGGTCTTCTATAGACAGGAGACTTTCAAAAGATCTTCTATAGACAGAAGACCTTCAAAAGATCTTCTATAGACAGAAGACTTTCAAAATGTTTTCTATATATAGGAGACCTTCAAAAGGTCTTCTACACACAGAAGACCTTCAAAAGGTCTTCTATACACAGAAGACCTTCAAAAGGTCTTCTATAGACAGGAGACCTTCAAAAGGTCTTCAATAGGCAGAAGACCTTCAACAGGTCTTCTATGGACAGGAGACCTTCAAAAGGTCTTCAATAGACAGAAGACCTTCAACAGGTCTTCTATGGACAGAAGACCTTCAACAGGTCTTCTATAGGCAGAAGACCTTCAACAGGTCTTCTATAGACAGAAGACCTTCAACAGGTCTTCTATAGACAGAAAACCTTCAAAAGGTCTTCAATAGACAGAAGGCCTTCAACAGGTCTTCTATAGACAGAAGACCTTCAAAGGGTCTTCTATAGACAGAAGACCTTCAAAAGGTCTTCTGTAGGCAGAAGACCTTCAACATGTCTTCTATGGACAGAAGACCTTCAAAAGGTCTTCTACAGACAGAAGACCTTCAAAAGGTCTTCTACAGACAGAAGACCTTCAAAAGGTCTTCTATACACAGAAAACCTTACAAAGATCTTCTATAGACAGAAGACCTTCAAAAGGTCTTCTATAGGCAGAAGACCTTCAAAAGGTCTTCGTTAGACAGAAGACCTTCAAAAGGTCTTCGTTAGACAGAAGACCTTCAAAAGGTCTTCGTTAGACAGAAGACCTTCAAAAGGTCTTCTATAGACAGAAGACCTTCAAAAGGTCTTCTATAGGCAGAAGACCTTCAAAAGGTCTCCTATAGACAGAAGATCTGCAAATGGTCTTCTATAGACAGAAGACCTTCAACAGGTCTTCTATAGACATAAGACCTTCAAAAGGTCTTCTATAGGCAGAAGACCTTCAAAGGGTCTTCTATAGACAGAAGACTTTCAAAAGGTCTTCTGTAGGCAGAAGACCTTCAACAGGTCTTCTATAAACAGGAGACCTTCAAAAGGTCTTCTATACACAGAAAACCTTCAAAAGATCTTCTATAGACAGAAGGCCTTCAAAAGGTCTTCTATACACAGAAGACCTTCAAAAGATCTTCTATAGACAGAAGTCCTTCAAAAGGTCTTCTATACACAGAAGACATTCAAAAGGTCTTCTATAGACAGAAGGCCTTCAAAAGGTCTTCTATACACAGAAGACATTCAAAAGGTCTTCTATCTACAGCAGACCTTCAAAAAGTCTTCTATAGACAGAAGACATTCTAAAAGTCTTCCATACCCAAAAGACCTTCTAAAGGTCTTCTATAGGCAGAAGACCTTCAAATGGTCTTCTATAGACAGAAGGCCTTCAACAGGTCTTCTATAGACATAAGACCTTCAAAAGGTCTTCTATAGACAGAAGACCTTCAAAAGGTCTTCTATAGACAGAAGACCTTCAAAAGATCTTCTATAGACAGAAGACCTGCAAAAGGTCTTCTATAGACAGAAGGCCTTCAAAAAGTCTTCTATATACAGAAGACCTTCAAAAGATCTTCTATAGACAGAAGACCTTCAAAAGGTCTTTTAGGGAAGAAGACGTTCTTAAGGTCTTCAATGGACAGATAACTTTCTTGAGGTCTTCCAGGGACAGAAGACCCTCTAAAGGTCTTCTATGGACAAGACTTCTAGGGATTGAAGACCTACTAAAGGTCTTCGAGGGACAGAATAGCTTATTCATGTCTTCAAGGAACAGACAACCTTAAAATGTTTTCTATGGACAGAGGACCTTCTAAAGGTCTTCTACGAAAAGAAGACTTTCTTAAGGTCTTCTAAGAATCCGAGACCTTCCCATAAAGGTCTTCTAGGGATATAAGACTTGTTTCTAAAGGGTTTCTAGGAACAGACGACCTTCATCTAAAGGCTTTCTGGGGACTGTTCTATGGAAAGAAGACTTCCTAAGGTCTTCTAGGTACCTGAGACCTTTCTATAAACGTCTTCTAGGGATATAAGACTTCTTTCTAAAGGTTTTTTTTAGGGACAGACGACCTTCTTCTAAAGGTTTTCTGGGGACCGTCTTCTAGAGACAGGAGATCTTCTTCAGGCCTTCTAGGGATAAGGGCCTCCTTAAGGCCTTTTCTAGACTGTATATCTTTTTATATCCTCAGCATTTAGGCTACAGAGGGTATATACACTTTCATACGGCCAAAATGTGACTTCAGATACCTCCCCCCAGAAAAGTTAAATTTTTTTTGTAAAATTGTGTAAACGATAACTCTCGGAGGGAGGAACCGAACTTGTCATAACTTTGCATAGGACGATATTACTTCCAGGCATAGATTGGGTTTGAATATGAACTAAATCTGTTTACTCATTCTTGTACCTCACACACAAAATTTGGAAAACGTATAAAATTTGGACAAATTTTCTGCAACAAATTCTTCCTGCAGAACCTGTTACGATGGCGCAATTTTTTTCAGGGGCAAGTCCATACTTCTTGAGAAAATGGCCCAAAAGATTAAAAAAACCTGCGGGAACCAACTAAATTGCGTAGTACGTAAGATAACATCGAAAGGAGAAACCGATGAAGTCCAGACGTTGTACATCGTATTATTTGTTATAGACTCGGATTATATCCGAATATTGACGACATGGGACCACTCTTTGGGGCACCTCCCTCACAAAGTTTGGAAAGAGCGCAGGTTAAGTACTCGTTTGGGATCGTTTATATTTTTTTTACTTCCTGAGAAATAACTCAAAAAAACCTGTAGACGTCAGAAGCCTTGTATTTACTTTTTTCTTGAGGTCCGAGGTTGTCGACACAGCTGACTGATACTTTCCTACTTGTTTTTATTATGTTCGTTATTTTTGATGAACCAATTTTTTATAAGGTACCTCTTCTCTGCTTTAACAGCAGCATCCACATCTATTCAAAAACCTCCTTTGATGTTTTCAACACTTGTGCGTACATCTCCATTCACCACATAGTGTGTAGTTATCTTTCAGTGTGTTACGTACGCACCGCACCACACAAACAGTATCTGCGAACGCTCAACATCCAACTTCCAATTATGATCAATACGCCCATTTATGTTAAACAATCTCTGATCGGTGTAATACATCTAAACAGAAAACATGACACTCGACTCGGGTTATGATTAATGCACTTTTGATAATAATTTTTCGTTTTGATGGAGGAGGAGGAGGACTATGGGAGCGAACGGCAATGCTGTGTTACGATTTGGATTGGATTTTGAACAAAAACAAGGCACGTAGTTACAAATGTAAGCGGCGGAAACAAGAACCGAAATGAAAGTGCAACAAAGTAGCAAATGTTGTTTGGTTTTGGCTTATTAACTGCATTTTGGTGAGGTGGGGGGGAAACAAGTTAAAATAAGTGGCAGCAAGTTGTGAGATATGAAATGTGTTTAAAATAAAATTGTTTAAAAAGTCGATACTTACAAGGCAACAAGCACGAACAACGTTTTTTAATTAGATGGTATTCTTGTAGAGGGGAAATTGGGGTAGATAGGTGGTACTTCTTATATCATTAGCATGACGAGTCATTTCCTATAACATTAGTATATTTTAAATTTATTTTCAGAGTATGGCATATTTCTGTGAAGCTTGAAAAAATCTTGAGCTTGAATACCGGAACAGAGTCTTCAGTTATGCTTTAATTTACTGACGATTATTATCTCTACAAATGTTGTAAACAAAGCACGAGGTGAGTTTTATAAAGAAACAAATTTCAATTGTTGTACTCAATTGAAGTTATCTACTTAATTAGCTTCAATTTAGGGGTTATTATTTAACGATATTTGTGCTGCATTCAAGACCAACTTCAAAAAATTATTCTTCCGTTTTGGTTTTTTTTTAATAAAAAACATAATTAATTTAGTTTTTTTGTTAACAAGATTTATCATTTGAAGATTAATCGTGACATGGTTTATATAATGTTCTTTCTCTGGATGATATTGAGGGAACATTTGCTGAGGTTGGCCCAATCTTGGTGAAATCTAAATTTGATCTTGTTTACTATTGTGCAAACTGCATGTCGGCTGTGCACAGCGGATGCATCCGTATGATAATTCAAAATAATTTGACAAGTAAAAAAATTTGACTCAGCTATGCTAAAAGAGATATGCCAAAGAAGAGATGTAGCAAAAAAGCAAAAGAAGTTTTTGAAAGTTCCGAAGTAACTTTTTAGACGTTTGTGCCGGGTAGATATCATAAACACTGACAGACATAATCAGCACAGTCTACTCAGAATAAAATTAAAGCATTGTGACAAGGAGTACTAAAAAATTTGGCGCGAGCGATGTATGAAGGAGTGACCCTAATCAGTAGACAGCGGAATTTTATGCAACCCCTATTTTTGGTCCGATTCAGGTCAAATTTTGGGACTGGGCATAGTTTTGGCTTCTGAATAAAATGCAATCGAAACATATGACATCTGCAAAAATATGCAGAATGCATAAATTTGCATATGCAAAAAATAATATGCAACAAATATTTCAATAATAGGTTCTGAAATATTTGTGTGTACAATTTTTCCGTTTAAAATACAAGTCAATAAAATAGAGAAATGTATAACCACAGCCACACCCTTCAAAATACCAAAAATCGGGAGGTATCGTTCTATAGGGGCTATGTGAAGGCCTTGACCTAAACCGACAAATTTTAGGTGGAAAGTTGTTTACCCCCAAGGAAGTCTTAATACCAAATTTCAGCCGAAAAACGGCCCTATACCGACAAATTTTAAGTTGAAAGTTTTATACCCCCAAGGAAGAATTAATACCATATTTCAGCCATTTCGGAGGGATATTGAGGCAGCAACTTTCAAAGTACCATAAATCCGGAGGTACCCTTCTATGGGGGGCTATATGAAGACGTGGACCTACACCGACAAATTTCAGGTTGAAAGTTTTATGTCTCCAAGGAAGACTTAATACCACATTTCAGCCATTTCGGAGGGATATTGAGGCTGCAACTTTCAAAGTACCATAAATCCGGAGGTACCCTTCTATGAGGTCTATATGAAGACGTGGACCTATACCGACAAATTTCAGGTTGAAAGTTTTATACCTCCAAGGAAGACTTAATACCATATTTCAGCCATTTGAGAGGGATATTGAGGCTGCAACTTTCAAAGTACCATAAATCCGGAGGTACCCTTCTATGGGGGCTATATGAAGACGTAGACCTATACCGAGAAATTTCACGTGGAAAGTTTAAGACTTAATGCCAAATTTCAGTCATTGCGGTGGGTTATTGAGACCACAACCTTCAAAATACCGAACATCGGGAGATACCGTTCGTTTACTCAAATTTACTTTTTACTCAATTTACTCAAAAAATGCGTTTTCTGAGTTTCTATTTTTACTAAGACTTTTACTTTATCTTGTGTCAAATTTTCATGCTGATATCTCTTAAACTCATCGAGTTACAGCTCATTTACTACAGGTTTGGCATAATTTATGAAATGGATTTCGTCAAAACATACTTGGAGTGTAAAATTGTACGAGGGTCACTAAAAAAACCTTCTGGCCTAGGCAACACTCAGTGTCGCCAAGCGTCACTTGACTTTTCTTAGCCTAAGCGTACTCAGGACAGTTTCACATACGACCATGTGTTGAGTTAAAATGGAATTTTCGTCCGACAATCAAATTAAATCTATGTATGTCGATAAAGGACCACCCTAAAGCATTATGAAAAACTGGTTTAATGAATTTAATCGTGGTCGACACTCACCAAAAAAAAACCAAGTTCGTAAGATCGTCCCAAAACGGCCGTTGTGCCAGAAAAAAATTAAGCAGTGTGCGAACGGATAATGCAAAAACGCTGTGCTATATACCGTGAGGTAGAGGCATGCTTTGGAATTTATTCCACCAACTAACATTTGATGTGGCATGAACACTTGACGGCAAAAATGGGGTTCTTCTCGTTGGATCCGCTGTCAATCTTACTTACTTACTTAGTTGGCCCATTACAGAACATTTGTTCCATAGACCGAACTAAGAAAAGATCTCTATTCCTCTTTGTTTTTCGCTTGACTTTTTGAAATACCGCGCCTTTTCATTTCTTCGTCCACTTTTATGCTCCATCGAAGCTTAGGCCTGCCGATTCTGCGTGCACCGCCATGTGGCATATATTCATACGCCTTTTTAGCGGGTTCATTATCGCTCATTCTCATTATATGGCCTAGCCAACGTAATCGTTGCATCTCGATACGTTTAAGTATATTCATGTCTTTGTATAGCTTATATAGCTCGTGGTTCATACGACGTCGATATTCACCGTCAACGCAAATCGGCCCGTAGATCTTTCGAAGAATTTTCCTCTCAAACACACCAAGCACTGCCTTACCTGCTTGCGCAAGTACCCAGGCTTAGGAGCCATACATTAGCACGGGTAGTATCAGTGTTTTGTAGAGCGTTATTTTTGTTTGACGAGATGTGGCTTCGTTTTTAAACTGCTTACTTAAACCAAAGTAGCATCTGTTGGCCAATACAATTCTTCTTTTTTTCACAACTGATGTCGTTTGTTGTGTTTACGGAGGTGCCGAGGTAGACGAAGTCTTTTACTACCTCAAAATTATAGGAACCAACTTCCACAGTTGGTCCGAGCTCAATTGACGTATTGTGCGTCGACACCATTAACTTTGTCTTTTCGCCGTTTACCGCCACAGCCACTTTAGCGGATTCTGCTTCGACCTTCATAAAAGTATCGGTTACTTCTTTACTAATCGTCCCATGATGTCTATATCATCAGCATAAGCAAGTAACATGTGGCTAGTGCTGTAGATTGTGCCACTTCTTTTGACGTTTGCATCTCGTATAACCTTTTCCAGCAGGATGTTGAAGAGATCACACGAAAGGCTGTCTCCTTGTCTGAAACCTCTTTTGGTACAAAACTCTTCGGAGAGGTTCTTTCCTATTTTAACTGAGGATCTTGTGTCAGTTAAAGTCATTTTACAAAGCCGGATGAGCTTTGCGGGGATACCAAATTCAGACATTGCGTGGAATACCTTTGATCGGAGGGGACTGTCGAATGCTGCTTTATAATCGACAAAATGGTGAAATGTGTCGACCTGCATCTCTTGGGTCTTCTCCAGGATTTGCCGCAGGGTAAATATCTGGTCAATGGTGGACTTGCCAGGTTTAAAGCCACATTGGTATGGTCCAATTATTTCGTTGACCATTGGCTTTAGTCGTTCGCACAATATCCCTGACACTATCTTATAGGCAATAGGGAGAAGACTTATGCCCCTATAGTTTGAGCATACAGTCTTATCTCCTTTCCTGTGGACGGGGCATAGGATGCTCAGGTTCCAATCGTCGGGTACGCGTTCTTCCTGCCAGATGGTGCTAACTAGCTGATGCATACACCTTATCAGCGCGTCGCCTCCGGTTTTAAACAGCTCGCCTGGTAAGCCATCGGCTCCTGCTGCTTTATTATTCTTCAGCCGGTTGATTGCTGTTTTTTTTACCTCATCTTGGCCGGGCGGTATACATTCTATACCATCTTCTGGGATTGGGTCTGTGGTATCATCGTCTTCGCTACTATTGGATACCAGCAGATTGGAGAAATGTTCCTTCCATATCCTGAGCACGCTATCTGTATCTGTTACCAGATTACCTTGCTGGTGTCTACAGGAGGATGTGCCTGTACCAAAGCCATCTGTTTGATGCTTGACTCTTTGGCAGAATTTTCGGACTACATTCTGGCTCCTGTACATCTCGATTTTTTCACACTCCCGTTTTTCCATTTCTCTATTTTTCTTGCGGAAAAGACGTTTCTCTTCTCTCCTTTTCTCCCGATATCTCTCTCGTGCGCTACGCGTTGCTACTGATTGCAAAGTAGCTCTATATGCCGCATTTTTCTCTTCGGTAGCAGCACGACACTCCTGGTCATACCATGAATTCCTTTGTGGAGGTCTCTGGAATCCAAGTATGGATTTTGCGGCTGTTTGCATGGAGTGGGCAATATATTGCCATTGTGTTGTTATGTTATCGGGACAAGGAGTGCTCGCGTTAAGCAATTGGGCTAGTTGAGTGGAATATGCTGTGGCTATCTGTTGTGTTTGCAGCCTATCGATGTCCAACTTCCGCGTTGTGTCTGTTCGTGCTTTATTTGCAACGTTTAGACGGGTACGTACCTTTGCTGCGACAAGGTAGTGGTCCGAATCAATGTTTGCGCCTCGGAACGATCGTACATCCAACACGCTGGATGAATGTCTTCCATCTATTACAACATGATCAATTTGATTATTTGTTCTTTGATCTGGAGACAGCCAGGTGCCCTTATGAATATCGAGATGATTAAATCTGGTACTGCTAACTACCATGTTTTTTGCAGCTGCAAAGTCTATCAGCCTCATACCATTGTCAGATGTTTCACTTTGGAGACTGAATTTCCCGACTGTTGGGCCAAAGATATTCTCCTTTCCAATTTTGGCATTAAAATCGCCTAGAATGATTTTAATGTCATGGGCAGGGCAACGGTCATATGTTTCTTCTAAGCGCTCGTGAAATATATCTTTGGTCTGTTCGTCCTTGTCTTCAGTGGGAGCATGAGCGCAAATAAAGCTAATATTGAAGCATTTTGCTTTTATTCGAATTGTAGCAAGTCTTTCATTCACTTGTGTGAAGCTGGAGACCAGGTGTTTTAACCTCCGACCAACTACAAATCCGCAACCAAACTCATGCTTTGTGTCATGGCAGCTATAATACAGTGCGTCACCTTTAGGTGTTGTTGTGACGCCTTTCCCAATCCATCGTATTTCCAGCATGGCAGTAATATCGGCCTTGTACTTTTCAAGTACGTCTGCCAATGCGAAGACTGCACCTTCTCTATAAAGAGTGCGAACATTCTAGGTGCAGATTCGCAGATCATGGTCCTTAAAACGTTTGCGGGGTTCGTCAACTTTAGAGGGATTTGTTTTTCTTTTCTTTTGTTTTTTTCGTAGTAGGCTGCATTTTCTAGGGGAGGGTTACTAACCCGGCGCCCAAACCCAAATTTTTAACGTTCTTATGGGAGAACGCGCGGCACTTTTTAGCTTACTACCTTTAACGGGTGTTAAAAGCAGCTACCCCTGGTGACACCACGGGGAGGTCAGTGTCCATTTGAGATTAAAGAGGGACCGAGATAAATACTGGACTTTGCCATGTTAAAGCCGGTCAGGACCGTTCCTTGGTATCATTCATTCCCTACGTCACCACAAAGAATACTAAAAAGATTTGTGTGAAAGGTGTATCAAGGAGTAGTCCTAAATATTCGCATATATCGGGGCCCATATCTCAAGAAGTATTGCAAATTATTAAAATTAAAATCCTAGAAGTGGACTTATATTGGATTAAAGCACAAAAGAATGGACCCTCATTGTCCATCTTGGAAGTACCGAAAGCCATTTCGGTTAGTCTAGTTTAGATCAGGGATGGTCACTAACAACAACTTTCCTATGCCCGCGGGCATGCGAAACACACGTACACTATAAACAAATTCACACTAGCGCAAATTATAATCTGCAAATCTGTGTTTTTGGTCATCCCTGCTTTAGATCCAGGTGTAGTTTGTGTAACCTCTTTGTGAAAAATTTTCATTTTACTTTGCGTCCACTTTGCTTTACTCTGAAGTTTCGGCCACCATTTTCGTATTGAATTTTTAAAATTTAGATTTGTTTCGAAAACTATCAATGCAAAATGCTGTCCCCCATATACCGATAACTAACACACAATTTCGGACAATTTAAAGATTTTAGAAATTTTCGATTCGCAATCTTAAAAGAACTACATTCACTTTTTCAGACAAATCAAAAATACAATATTATATTTTTCCAAAAAATGTTAAGATTTATTTAGCTACGCACAACCCCTCTATTTGGCAACAACAACAATTGGGCGTAACATTTACATATTTTGTTATTTTTTTTCTAGAAAACCAATTTAGAATCTGAAATGAAAATTTACAAATTTATGGTTGTAATCAAATTGAGGCAAAACTAATCTAAGCCAACCAAATAACCGAACACCAAAACAGTAATTAGCGGACATAACAATTTATCTGCAAGTTTGTTGTAATTAAGCACTGCTCTAGTAACTGATTACGGATTTGGTCGAAAAAAAAGGAAATCGTAAACAAAGTTATTTTTTTCAGATTTTCAGTTTTGCATACTTTATGGCCTAGGGGAGGAATTGCAATGCCCTACAATTTTTTTAATATGATGAAATTGAGATTGGAACTGAGCTAAACTTGTCATTTTGATGGAATTTTTTTCGAGTTAATGTTAGCTTTTTAATGTTTTTGTTGTTGTTTTTCTTATTTAATAATATGTGATTTATTATGAAGAATTTTTCTCCAAAGGGGACAATTTGTGAATGCGTAACGGTGGTGGTAGCGATTGCAGTCAGTAATGATGATGATTATGTTGATGGGGGGACATGTAGAGCTTAGACAACTTTTACTTTTTCCATTTTTGTGTTACTGGTCAATGGTGGTCAATGGATTGATTGTTTGTCTTGTCGGTCGGTCGATGGTGGTTCAGTGTGTCATTTGATGACGGAACAAAGTGACCACCTCGCTAACCGACGTGACTGAGTAGAGCTTGCCGGCGGTTAGTCATTATGTGGCGGTTACGTCTTTTCTTGTCGAAAGGAACTTTCTTTAACGATGAAAAGGTAGTTTTCTTGATTATGGAAATGTCCATATGTGGGACCACTTCATGTTTCATAATACATATTTTTTAGAAATAATTAAATAAAATTGCTTGCTTAACAGGACTCATGACATATGTATGTATTTGTGTAAACATTACACTCACGATGATTGATAGCTGCCATCTTCTTCATTTTGCGAATTTTGCAAATGCGGGAAGTGTTGTCGTGTTTTTTCAACTTCTGCCTGAATAGAGTTATTTCAGTTAATTAGTATAATTTGACGTTGCAATATTGTTGTGCATTTTGAAGACATCCATCCATCTATTCACTTCACCAAAATGTACTTTGTTTTTATTTTTGCTGTCATTTTGAGGGAACGATTTCAAGCGTATCAAATTAAAGTTACCATTAAATATTGTGTTGGCGCTCAACAAGAGAAATCGTTTTGATTTTTACAATGCCAAGAAATATAATGTGAAATCTCAATGTAAGATTGAAAGTTTTCATTATTTCATTAACAATCTATAGAAACTTCAATGAATTATTCTCCTATTTAACATCTTCAACAGAAACTTTTAGACTCCAGTCGCAAAAAAACCTCCAAAGGGTTTTCTATAGACAGAAGAACTTTAAAAGACCTTATATAGACACAAGGGAGAAGACCCTCAAAAGTCATTTTACAGCGGTAACATTTTCCAAAAATCCATCTAAATCGAAGATTTTAACGGGCCGGAGGACTTTCAAAAGACTTTCTAACGATCTTGTTAAAAACAGAAAATCTCTATGAGGTGAAATATTCTAGAGGGTTTCTATGAGAAAAAACCACATTCAATCTATATGGACACTTTTACATGGGACTTTTTAAAGAACTTATTTAAGCAGACGGCCTTTATTGGCAGAAGGTTTTAGAACGGTTTTCAAGGGGTAAAATACCACCTGAAGGACCTTTAAAGACGGATGACCTTCTAAAGCAGAATACGATATTCTATGGGCAGAAGACTTTCTAAAGGTCTTCTTATATAGATAGAAGACTATATAAAAATATTTTTAGACAGAAGACCCTTTAAAAATGTTCTATGAGCAGAATACCTTACAAAGAACTTCTATAGACAGAAGTCTTGGGGACTTCTATACACAGAAGATCCTCTATTCTACGCTAAAAAATCTTCTAAAAGTTTTCTATGGACAGAAGCTCTTCTATTGGCAGAAGATTAATAGCTGCAAGGGTCTTGTAGAAATTGAAGAGCTTCTAAAAGTCTTCTATGGGTAGATGATGTCCTTCTTCCGTCTTCTAGGTGCTGAAGACCTTTCAAAGGTGTACTAGGGGCTAAAAAAGACCTTCTTCAGGCCTTCTATGGGTAGAATACGTTCTAAAAGTCTTCAGGTTGCTAAAGACCTTGTATAGGTCTTCTTGATGCTGAAGACCTTTGAAAGGTATATTAGGGGCCATAGACCTTCTAAAGGTCTTCTATGGGCTGAAAATCCTGCAATGGTCTTCATGGGGCTTAAAACCTTTTAAAGGTCTTCTAGGTCCTGAATACCTTTCAAAGGTCTTCTAGGGGGCGAAGACCTGTCAATGCTCTTCTTGGAACGAAATATCTTCTAAAGGTCTTCTCTGGGTAGATGACCTTCTAAAAGTCATCTGATGACTGAATACCTTTTAAAAGTCTTCTAGAGTATGAAAACCTTTAAAGGGCCTCTAGGGGTTGAAGACCTTTCATAAGTCTTCTAGGTGTTAAATACCTTTCATAGGTCTTCTGGAGGTGAAAGATATTCGAAAGGTCTTCTACGGCCAGAAGACCTTCAAGAAGAAGACTTTTTAAAATATTTCTAGGTGCTGAATACCTGCCAAAGGTATTCCAACTCCTGAAGACCTTCCATACGTCTTCTGAGGCTAAAGATCTTCTATAGGTCTTCTATGGGCAGAAGACCTTCAAGAAGAAGAAAGCCTTTTAAAATATTTCTAGGTGCTGAGGACCTGCCAAGCGTATTCCAAGGGGTAAAGACCTCTTAATGCTCTTTTAAGGGCTAAAGAAGACCTTCTAAAATATTTTTTGGTGCAGAACCTTCTGAAGGTCTTTTATGGGAAGACCTTCTAAAAGTCCTCTAGGTGCTGAAGATCTGCCAAATGTCTTCTAGGGGCTGAGGACTTACAAAGGGTCTTCTAATGTCTAAAGAGCTTATATAAGCATTCTACGTGCTAAAGGCCTTCTAAAAATCTTTCAAAAATCCTTTCAAAGGTATTCTAGGGGCTAAAGACCTCCCAAGGTCTTAACTCTACAGGGTCTCTGGAAGGCCCATAGAAGAAGGTCTTCCGTTTTAGAAAATCTTATAAAAGTCATTCCCTTATAGAATACCTATTAAAAGTATTTTCTCTACAGAAGACCTTTAGAAGGTCTTCTCTCTATTGAAGACCTTCAGAATATCATCTCTCTATAGTAAACCCCTTAAAGTTCTTTTCTCTACAGAAGACCTTTAAAAGGTCATATGTCTGTAGAAGACCTTCAGGAGGTATTCTGTATATAGAAGCCCTTCAGGAGGTCTTATGTCTACAGAACAACTTAAAAAGGTATTCTGTCTATAGAAGACCTTCAGGAAATCTTCTGTCTATAGATGACCTTTAGAAGCTATTCTGCTCATAAAAGACTTTCAGGGGGTCTTCTGTCTATAGAAGACCTTTAGAAAGTCTTCTGTCGATAGATGACCTTTAGAAGGTATTCTTGCTATGGAAGACCTTCAGGAGATCTTTTGTCTACAGAAGAACTTTAGAAGGTCTTCTCTCCATAGAAGACCTTCAGGAGGTCTTCTATCTATAGAAGACCTTTAGAAGCTTTTCTGTCTGTAGAAGACCTTCAGGAGGTATTCTGTATATAGAAGACCTTCAGGAGGTCTTATGTCTATAGAACAATTTAAGAAGGTATTCTGTCTATAGAAGACCTTCAGAAAGTCTTCTGTCTATAGAAAACCTTTAGAAGGTATTCTGCCCATAGAAGACCTTCAGGAGGTCTTCTGTCTATAATAGATCTTTAAAAGGTTTTCTGTCTGTAGATGACCTTTAGAAGGTTTTCTCTCCATAGAATACCTTCATGAGGCCTTCTGTCTACAAGAGACCTTTGGCAGGTCTTCTGTCTATAGAAGACGTTTAGAAGGTCTTCTGTCTATAAAATACCTTTAGAAGGTCTTCCGTTTATAGAAAACCTTAAGAAGGTCTTCTGTCTATAGAAGACCTTCAGAAGGTCTTCTGTCTTCAGAAGGTCTTCTCTCCATAGAAGACCTTTAGGATGTCTTCTGTCTGCAAGAGACCTTTAGAAGGTCTGTCTATAAAATACCTTTAGAAGGTCTTCCGTTTATAGAAAACCTTAAGAAGGTCTTCTGTCTATAGAAGTCCTTCAGAAGGTCTTCTGTCTTCAGAAGGTCTTCTCTCCATAGAAGACCTTTAGGAGGTCTTCTGTCTGCAAGAGACCTTAAGAAGGTCTTTTGTCTATAGCAGACCTTCAGGAGGTCTTCTGTCTATAGAAGACCTTCAGGAGGTGTTCTGTCTATAGACGGCCTTTAGAAGGTATTATGTCTATAGAAGACCTTCAGGAGGTCTTCTGTCTATAGAAGACCTTTAGAAGGTATTCTGTCTATAGAAAACCTTTAGAAGGTATTCTGCCCCTAGAGGACCTTCAGGAGGTCTTCTGCCTATAAAAGACCTTTAGAAGGTCTTCTGTCTGTAGATGACCTTCATGAGGTCTTCTGTCTACAAGAGACCTTTGTCTATAGAATACCTTTAGAAGGTATTCTGTCTATAGAAGACCTTCAGGAGGTCTTCTGTCTATAGAAGACCTTCAGGAGGTCTTCTGTCTTTAGAAGACCTTCAGGAGGTCTTCTGTCTACCTTTAGAAGGTATTCTGTCTAAAGAAGACCTTCAGGAGGTCTTCTGTCTATAGAAGACCTTTAGAAGGTATTCTGTCTATAGAAGACCTTCAGGAGGTCTTCTGTCTATAGAAGACCTTCAGGAGGTCTTCTGTCTACCTTTAGAAGGTATTCTGTCTAAAGAAGACCTTCAGGAGGTCTTCTGTCTATAGAAGACCTTCAGGAGGTCTTCTGTCTATAGAAGACCTTCAGGAGGTCTTCTGTCTATAGAAGACCTTCAGGAGGTCTTCTGTCTATAGAAGACCTTCAAGAGGTCTTCTGTCTATAGAAGACCTTCAGGAAGTCTTCTGTCTATAGAAGACCTACAGGAGGTCTTCTGTCTATAGAAGACCTTCAGGAGGTCTTCTGTCTATATAAGACCTTCAGAAGGTCTTCTGTCTATAGAAGTCCTTTAGAAGCTCTTCTGTCTCTAGAAGACCTTTAGAACGTATTTTGTCTAAAGAAGACATTCAGGAGTTCTTCTGTCTACAGAAGACCTTTAGAAATTATTCTGTCCATAGAAGACCTTCAGGAGGTCTTCTGTTTATAGAAGACCTTAAGAAGGTGTTCTGCCCATCGAAGACCTTCAGGAGGTCTTCTGTCTGTAGAAGTCCTTAAGAAGGTATTCTCTCCATAGAAGACCTTCAGGAGGTCTTATGTCTCTAGAAGACCTTTAGAAGGTCTTCTCTCTATAGAAGACCTTAAGGAGGTCTTCTGTATATAGAAGACCTTTAGAAGGTCTTCTGTCTATAGAGGACCTTCAGGACGTCTGATGTCTACAGAAGGCCTTTAGTAGGTATTCTGTCTATAGAAGACCTTCAGGAGGTCTTCTGTCTATAGAAGACCTTTAGAAGGTCTTCTGGCTATAGAAGGCCTGTAGAAGGTCTTCTCTCCATAGAAGACTTTCAGGAGGTCTTTTGTCTATAGAAGACTTTTAGAAGGTCTTCTCTCCATAGAAGACCTTCAGGAGGTCTTCTGTCAATAGAAGACCTTTAGAAGGTCTTCTGTCTATAGAGGACCTTCAGGAAGTCTTCTGTCTATAGAGGACCTTCAGGACGTCTGATGTCTACAGAAGGCCTTTAGTAGGTATTCTGTCTATAGAAGACCTTTAGAAGGTCTTCTGTCTATAGAAGGCCTGTAGAAGGTCTTCTCTCCATAGAAGACTTTCAGGAGGTCTTCTTTCTATAGAAGACCTTTAGAAGGTCTTCTGTCTATAGAAAACCTTTAGAAGGTCTTCTGACTATAGAGGACGCTTAGAAGATCTTCTGTCTATAGAAGAATTTCAGGGGGTATTATGTCTATAGAAGGCCTTAATGTGTATGTCTTTAAAAGACCTATTGAAGGTCTTCTGTCTGGAAAAACTTTGGAAGGTCTTCTCTCTACAGAAGACCTTTAAAAGGTTTTCTGTCTATAGAAGACCATTGGGAGGTATTCTGTCTATAGAAGGCCTTCAGGAGGTCTTCTGTCTATAAAATACCTTTAGAAGGTCTTCTTCTGTAGATAAATACTACCTTTGAAAGAAATTGAGGAGCTTCTCTGTCTATAGAAGACCTTGAGGAGGTCTTCTGTCTGTAAAAGATCGTTAGAAGGTATATTCTCTCTGTCTTTAGAAGACGTTTAAAAGGACTTTCGTCTGTAGAAGCCTTCTGTCTATATAAGACCTTTAGAAGGTCTTCTGTCTCTAAAAGACCTTCAGGAGGTCTTCTGTCTATAGAAGACCTTCGGAATTTCTCCTATCTATAGAAGACCTTTAGTAGATCGTCTGTCTTCAGACCTGTAGGAGGAATTTTGTCTATAGAGGACCATAAAAAGGTCTTCTGTCTATAGAAAACTTTTAGGAGGTCTTCTGTCTATAAATGTCCTCTAGAACTTTTTTCTATGGAAGAGGTTCAGAAGGTCCTCTGTCTTTGGAAGACCTTCAGGATGTCTTCTCTCTACAGAAGCCCTGTAGAAGGTATACTGGCTATCGATTATCTTTAGAAGGTCTATTCTCTATGGAAGAGATTTGGAAGGTCTTCTCTCTATAGATAACCTTTGAGAGTTGTTCTGTTTATAAAATAGCTTTTGAAGATTTTCTGACTATAGAAGATTTTTTGAAAGTCTTCTGTGGACACGTCTTATGTTTATAAAAGCCTTTTAGAAAAGCTCTTTCTATAGAAGATTTTTAGATAGTCTTCTATCTGTAGAATATCTTTAGAAAAGGGATTTTTCACTTTTTATATAATACCTCTGTATAAAGTTGTTTGTCTATAGAACATCTTTAAAATGCCTTCTGTTTACAGAAAATCTTTAGATGTTATCCTGCCCTTAGACGCCTTTTAGAAGAGGGTTTGACAACTGTCGATAATGTTGTTTCGTGAGACCGGATATATGAACACGACAATTGCGATAGAATCACCAAATTATCCAATGTCTTCTATAAAAAGATCTACTTTAAAATTCTAGAAAAAATCGGTACTAACACATATGTATGTATAAATAATTTCCTATGCTCAGGAGGTGCTCAGCAGCTCACGAGAATAGGTAAAAATACTTAAAATAACGTTGCCGATCGTTTCGTATTTTCCATAGGAACAATACAAAACGAAGCATAACCCAAGCTGGCGGAGTTCGCTGTTTAGTTTCGTTTTGTTTACATTCGTGAGTGCGAACAAAACGATAAGCGAAAAGTACTCTACTCCACAAGAGCAGATAGAAAACTAAATAGTACTAAACACATGTGAATAATGCATAAACGTTTGGTGGTTGATAAAATATTCACTGTGGTATGTTGATGTCAGTTTATAGGGGTGTTAAGCAATCACATGTGCGTGTGTGCCTGAGTGTGTTATTGACCATAACGCACGGGAAACGTTTGCCACAAATTCTTTTTGTCCCGGTGGCGAATGAAACAACTCGGCAAAGCATAGCCGAAGTAGCAATTGTACGGTTTTCATCTTTTTACATTGTAAAGTTTGTGGTTTTGTTTTAGTTGTGAGAATGAAACGATTCAGAGAATCTGAAAAGTTTGTGGCTTTGTGTGATTGGTACGAGAATCGTTTTGTTTGTTTACGTTCATTGAAAATAATACGAGTCTTTTGTACGCAATATATCATGTTTGTTACCTCTTAGTATGGAAGATCTTCAACTAGATTTCAATGGGTTGATTTACAAGTTTTGTAGATTTGGTCTACAAAGAGAATGGTCGTATATAAGCCCATTGTGAATAGAATTTATTCCACAGTTTTTACTCGTAATGGACGAAAGTTCTATTACCGATATCTTCTTGATATGTGTTTATATTTCATTTGAGATCTCCACAAACATAAGAATGGAATTCATTCAGACATTTCCCATTGCTTGTCTCTCAAACTAATTTAATATACCGTGCCATAGGCATCAAACAAAATCTCATAATATATGCTGAAGTAGGCCTTGAAAAAAATTTTTGGTTTTGCTACAGCAGCGGTGGTAGAAGAAAAAAATCCAAAGATGAAAAAATACCAAAAGATCACTTGTTAATGTTTGACACCACAACCCAACAAATTGCGTACACTTGACGGCGTTTCTTGTCATTTTTTCGATTTTTTGTTTTTGGATTGCAAGTCGAACGCCATGAAACGCATTGACTCATGGAAGTAATTGTACGGTTGTGCGTCGTTCGTACTTCAATGCCAGCAACAGCAGCATCGATGAAATAGAAATAATTGTTTGGTGGCATGCCTGTGGCAGGCTATAATTAAATTTAGTGCCTCGGCAAACTAACCCGAGACTGACTGCCTGCCATGTCTGCCACCACAGCATTCAAAAAACCCAATTAAATCAATAACATCAATAGAGGAGATTCGTTTGGAGGCAAACAACGCCGATGACGACAACAAGAAACATGCGTATCGAGAGATCCGTTTGGAAAATTTATGCTTTAGTTTTGGAACAAATATAATTATGGGGAGGGAAACATTTGTAACAAATACGAGTATCCAGTTAAAATGCATTCGTTTTTTTGTGAGGAGAGACTAAATTTAGAAATTAGTTTTTAATAATTGCGATTTGCTTCATTCATCTATCCAAAAGGTGTTGAATGGAATCCCCCTAATCATTGAAAATCTTTGCAAGAGAAGAAACATCATTCATTTTATGCATTATTTTTCATCTGGTTTTTGTTTTGTTTTTGGCTTTTGTGGTAGCAAATCATTCATCAGCTTCTTTTGCATTTGCATAAAAAACTCTTTTGCATTGGCTTCATTTTATGCTTTGCCAAAGTTGTTATAGGCGTATCTATGCCATAAATCTTCGGTGGGATCCGATTAAACGGTTTCTATTTTGAAGATTTTCTGTTCGGTATTCAATCATGTAAATTAATTGCTGTGCATTAAACTCTTGTGTTGTTGGGTTGTTTCTGTTCTTTGGCGGTTGAGTGCAAATTAAGTGGAGATTGTTGTTGTGTTAAGGGCGGTGGAGGAGATCATAAAGAATGTTTAGCTATTTAATAGATAAAACAAGTAAAATAAAATAAACCAGCTAAATACCCTAAACTTTTGCTGTAAAAAACAGGCAGAACGTGAGGGATGGACCTAAATGGCCTATGATGTCTATTTTGAAAAAGAAATACAATTTTAAAATTCCCTACAATCACAAAATAAAAATCATCTGTACAAATAATTGTGAAAGTTTCCCCAAAAATTTCTAAGAATCACCTTTTATAGAAACGTTTCAAGACCGGGCTATAAACTGCATTAACCGAAATTTTTGGACGTCTTCGGGACCTTATTATACCACTGACAGATACAATCGATTTATTTATATATTTAGTGTATGGACACCACTTGGGCGGACTTTTTGAAACTTTCAGGCCATTATAGAGGAAAGTGAGTTTAACTCCATCTATTGAAAACTGTTAACAATTGTGTTTTCTTGTCTTTTTATTTCTATCCATGTGATTCTGTAACTCATACTTTGGTTACCGACAAAAATAGGTAAAATTAAAACTCAAAATTATCAATGAAAAGTTTAAATATAAGTTGCCATCCTGTTGCTATCGGTAAAGGTTAGCGACAACTTGAAATCATGACCACTAAATGTCAACACGATCGTGGATGTGGTCTTAGCTTAATTTAAGCACAGCAGTGCTTAACTTATGTGGAGGAGGTCCCTAAAGAAATGGGCGACCTAGCCATCTTGAACCTTTATCTGGACTTGTCCACTAAAAAAACTATATCAGGACCACAAGAATTATATTTAAGCGGAAATTTTAAACTTATTTAGGGGTGATACTCGACGAAGTTGCCAATGTGCCCCATCTTACAACTTTATTTAAGTTTGAGAAAAATATTACAATGTTCAAAGGTTGGGGCAATGTCAGTCACCCATTTCTGTGGTTAACGTGGTCACCAGCCATTTTAGTTGGTGACCGAAGGATTTTTAGGGCTTTCAGGCTATTGTGTAAAAAGTTTGAATTTGCTAACGAAAAGAAAAATATTATTGTAATAAGGATAAGTAAAAAATGATTCTTGAACCAGTTCGTACTTCACTTTGCGAAAATTATGAACTATTCAGAGGGAGGAACCTGAAGGAAAGGGTCAACATAGTCCATCTTAAAATTTGATTTTAGTTTGAAAGACATATTCTGATATGCAAAGCCTAAACCAATGTCAACCTCTCAATTTGATAGTTATCGTGCCCACCAGCCTTTTATTTGGCCAGGGTAGATTTTTTAAAACATGGACTTCTTTTTGAAACGAATTATATCATTGTAATCAGAACCACAAGGACAAACTTTGCTGAAAAAATTCAAACTATTCTTGAACAGGCGTTGAACTTCACTTGAGCAAAAATTTTTAATTTTTTTTTTAATATTATTTTGTATTCCGTGTGCAAGTCCATGCTTCCTGACATAATGATCCAAAAGCGCTTGAAAAGAAATGACACCATTTCCAAAATGGACTGTCGATTCATTTCATCACGTACCTTCTCCGCAATACTTGTGAGCTATAGTCAAAATTTGTATATTTTTGTCGGCAAGTTCATACGTCCAAAAGGACCACAAAATCTGAAAACCCTCTAATACATACACAGTTATTGGGGAAAAGAATTTTGGAATCGATTCGATATTGTCAATAGTTGAAAGCTTCAGTTCATACAGACTGCCGGTATATATCTGTCGGCAAATCCGACCAATACTTTTTTACTTGTTTCGTTATAGTTTCCATTGTTAAGTTTATATTTTCGCAGATTTCGGTTTCCCTATGTTAGAGTATATAAAAAGTAGCAAGTAAGTAATTCACTGTTAAGAAGTAACAAAGTGTAAGTCGGCTTTGCCGACAGATATGTACCCTCAGCCAATGTGAACTGAAACTTTCATCTACGGACAGATCGAATGTATTTAAGTTCTCTTTAGAATTTTGTGGCCCATTTTGGACATTTGAACTTGTCGACAAAAATGTGGATTAGGAATTAAGTGCACTAAGTCACAAATGTTGAACCTTTGTGGGGGAGGTACCCTTAGGGAGGACCGATATGTGCCATTTTAGAAGTTAAACAAAATTTTGACAAAATATTAGGAGATCCCAAAGTTTGGACCAAATTGGTTGCCCCCATTTAAGTGATATCGTCCTAGCATTTTACTGACATTATTAAATATTGGGAAGAAGTACCGGAAGTTGTGGATCGATATTGCCCCCATACAACTAAGTTTTGATATAATATGACGAAGACCAAATGTTGGTTCAAATCGGTTGAACAGTTCGAGAGTTATCGTGCTCTCTGACCGCCACATATGGTGACATAGAGGTTTTTTTTACACCTTCCGGGCTGTTTACCCAAGAAATATGGACTTGCCCCTGAAAAAACTTTTACCGTCGTAATGGAGGTAGCGAATGCAAATCGCTTCAACAAAAATCAAAGTGATTCCAGAGCAAGCCTTAAAGTGAACTTATCCGTAATTTTGTGTGATAGGTACCCGAAGGAGTGGACAAACATAGTCCATACTCGAACCTGATCTATATCTGGTAGATATATTAGGATGTGTAAAGTATGGACCATATCGGTCACTCCCTCCAAGGGTTATCGTGCGAACAATTTTTCCGAACATTTTTGAGCTTTCGTGGGGGAGGTACCTGAAGGAGTGGACCGATATGGCTTATATAAACTATGTTTGGACAAAATATTACTTAGGCCAAATTTTGGACCGAATCGGCAGATCCGATCTAGAGTTATCTTGCGCTCCAAACACCTCACACGGTGTCGTAGGGTTTTTTTGCAACTTTCGGGCTATTTTCTCAGGAAGTATGGACTTGCCCCTAATGAAACTTGTACCGTCGTATGGAGGGCAGTGAATATAAGTTGCTAAAATAAAAATCAGAGCGATTCGAGAGATGGCCCTAAACTGAACTTTTCCGAAATTTTGTGTGGGAGGTACCTGAAGGAGTGGGCCGATTAAGTCTATATTGAAACATTATCTAAGCTTGGTACACATTTTACGATGGGCAAAGTATGGACCAAATCGGTTACTCCCTGCAAGAGTTATCGTGCGCACAAATTTTCCGAACATTTTCGAACTTTTGTGGGGGAGGTTCCGGAAGGAGTGGACCGATATAGCCCATCTTCGAAATTAAACTAAGTTTGGGCAAAATCTTTTGAAAGCCAAAATTTGATCCGAATCGGTTCATCCGTTCGAGAGTTATCGTGAGCTCCATCCAGCCAGACAGACAGACGGACGGACATTGTTCAATCGACTCCAAATTGTCTGAAACACATTTCGTCCAAACATAATTGGGGTCTAAAACCATTATTTCGATGAGGCACATTTTGCCCGTATGATAGTGTCTATACCCTCGTTAGCATAAATGCTGAGGGTATAAAAAAATAAAATGTCATTCGGTGGTAATGGCATCAGTTGAAAACGTCTGGACTGATTTGGATAATTCGTTTTGTGAAATGTTCGCCCAAACCCTACTTAGGTTTTTATGCAAAGAAAATTTGACCACACCCACTTTTTTGCCCACTTTTTTCAATTTGCATCTTTTCTACAAAAACTACTGAACCAATTTTCCTGAAATTGTCAGGGAATGTACAGGGATGGCCCTCGGTTATAATGGGCTACAAATTTTGTTGAATTTCGGAGGGGGGCGGGGTACTTCTCCTATACCCTATTTCTTTAAAAATGTTATCTATATATATAAAAGAGCAGTGAGGTGAGGTATTCACTGACTGACTGATTCATCAGCGCCCAGACGAAACCGCTGAAGCTAGAAAGTTGAAATTTTGGGTGTAGGTTGCTGTTGGTGTGTAGGGGTGAGATAAGGCTGGGTTGTAGAAAATTCGACCTAGAAGGGTACGAAAAGTACTAAAAGGTACTAAATATGGTACCCTTTGTATTGGGCAAACGGTAAGAGCTAGAATTCTGAAATTTGGAATGAGGGTCACTGATGGAGAGTTAGAAAGATGTACCAAAGGGTTTTTGGAAATTCGAACTATAAGTGTAAGAAAAGTACTTAAATTTACAAAATTTAGTACCAATTGTATATTTTGAACGGATATAGCTAGAATCATGGAATTTGGTACGGAAATCAAGGTTGGGAAGTGGTGCTGATGTAATTAAATGGTTTTGGAAAATCGTACTAATGTGTACGAAAAGTACTAAATGGTACTAAATTAAGTACAACTTGGATTTGGGTGAACGGATAGAGCTGGAATCCTGAAATTTGGAATGAGGGCCACTGATGAAGAGTAACTATGAAAGGTTTTTGGAAATTCCAACCATAAGGGTACGAAAAGTACTAAATGGTACTAAATTTAGTACAATTAGAATTTGGGTGAACGGATTGAGTTGGAATTCCGAAATTTGGAATGAGGGTCACTAATGGAAAGTAACAAAGAAAAGTTTTTGGAAATTCGAACTATTAGTGCACGAAAAATAATAAATGGTACTAAATTTAGTACAAATTGGATTTGGGTGAACAGATAGAGCTGGAATCCCGAAATTTGGAAAAAGGGTCACTGATGAAGAGTAACTATGAAGGGTTTTTGGAAATTCGAACTATAAGTGCACGAAAAATAATAAATGGTACTAAATTTAGTACAAATTGGATTTGGGTGAACAGATAGAGCTGGAATCCCGAAATTTGGAATAAGGGTCACTGATGAAGAGTAACTATGAAAGGTTTTTGGAAATTCGAACTATAAGTGCACGAAATGTACTAAATGGTACTAAATTAAGTACAATTTGGATTTGGTCGAACGGATAGAGCTGGAATCCTGAAATTTTGAATGAGGGCCACTGATGAAGAGTAACAATGAAAGGTTTTTGGAAATTCGAACTATAAGGGTACGAAATGGTACTAAATTTAGTACAATTTGAAATTGGGTGAACGGATTGGGTTGGAATCCTGAAATTTTGAATAAGGGCAACTGATGAAGAGTAACAATGAACGGTTTTTGGAAATTCGAACTATAAGGGTACGAAAAGTACGAAATGGTACTAAATTTAGTACAATTTGAATTTTGGTGAACGGATTGAGTTGGAATCCTGAAATTTGGAATGAAGGTCACTTATGGAAAGTAACAAAGAAAAGTTTTCGGAAATTCGAACTATAAGCACACGATACGTACTAAATTTAGTACACTTTGGATTTGGGTGAACGGATAGAGCTGGAATCCTGAAATTTAGAATTAAGATTACTGTTGGAATCTAGAATTGAGATATGGAGGTAGCTTTGGAAAATCGTACTAATGTGCACGAAGCAGTACTAAATGGTACTAAATTCGATACAATTTGTATCTGCGTGAACAGATTACTGTTGGAGTGTGGGGTTGAGGTAGTTTTGGAAATGCGTACTTATAGAAAAGTGCTAAATGGAACTACATTGGATATAATTTGAAGTTAGGTGAACTGATAGAGCAGATATATGAAAGTAGTTATAGGAAAGTCGTGTACGAAAAGTGCTAAATGGCACAAAATTTGGTACATTTTGGTATTTGCTATATGGTACAGAATTTTGTTTAATTTGTGATTTTGTAAAGGGGTAGAACTGGAATTTTGAAATTCGGTATTAGATTAGTAATTGGTGTTTAGAGAGGAGGTAGAAAGGAGGTTTTGAAAATGCTTACTTATTTATACAAAAAGTACTAAATAGTATTATAATTGGTTTCAGAGGAAGAGATAATGCTGGAAAAGTGAATTGCGGTTGGTATTTATGTTGAATATTAGGGAGTAATTTTTGAAACATATGTGTACGAAAAGTTTGGTAACATGTTGGTACCAAACCATTTTGGTATTGTGTAAACGGTTAAAGTGAGAAATACATACTATAGGGGAACGAAAAGTACTAAATGGTACTAAATTTGGCGTTTGGTGTAGGAACAAAGCTTGGATTATATAATTTGGACAAAAAACTACGAAAGGGAAAAATATTTGCTAAGAAGATCATTCTGATATTTGAGATAAAGTTCGGAGTTTGAAAAATTGTACTGAATATTGTTCTATTGATTTTATGTTAACGCGAAGGCGTTTCTAAATAATGTACTGGAATTATGTAGTCAAACGTGAAGTATCTTTTAAAAAAAAATTTTTTATGTTATTTTTAAAACGTGGTCCAATGCGACAATTTTAAAAATTAGCAGTTTTTTACCCCCTGATAATAAGAAGGCCTAAATTTAAATGCCTCAAAAAAATTTACCGTTATATACGGTTAACATACCCGTGC
The DNA here is from genome assembly GCF_047663935.1 of Musca autumnalis. NCBI lineage: Eukaryota > Metazoa > Arthropoda > Insecta > Diptera > Muscidae > Musca > Musca autumnalis. Next base: position 30,890,954 of record NW_027412088.1, read on the forward strand.
ACATTAAGTAAAAATTTTTGTAAAATAGTTTAGGTTAGAAAAACCTTTCATGCCACAAATTCCGAATTTCGGTCGGAAAATGTGCATAAAATCTTCAAAATACTCTAAGTCTTCAAAATATCTCTTCTTATAAACGTGGATTGAAGTGGACATTTTTTAAATTAAACTTTTATATTCTCTGAGTATTCAAGGTCCAAATATAAAGAAAATTAGACAATATAGATTTGTTCTTCTTTTAAAATACACTAAGTCGAGAGGTACCGTTATATGGGGATATACGAAAACGTGAATTTTTATGGCCATTTGGAATGCCGAAAATTAGGTTCGTAGAATTTTCGGCATTTGTACAATTTTCGGGTTCTTGGCGAAACCGCTGAAGCTAGAACTTTGAATTGTTGTGAAGGAGTGAGATAAAGTTTAATGTTTGGAAATTCGTACTGGGAGGGAATGCTGTGTTAGTGAAGGGGTAAAACCAGAAGTCAAGTCTGAAATTAGCAATATGAGTCGCTGTTGGTGTATGTCTGTGATATGAGGTTGTAGTTTTGGTAATTCGAAATAAAAAATATGGTAGGAGTGCGATACGGCAGATATTTTTTTTTTTTTTTTGGAAATTCCAATTTCAATGTACAGTATTAAAAGGAATTAAATCGATTAGTACAACAGATTCGCCAGTGTTCACCTCTTCTATGTTAAATATTGTTCATATATATTTTATTCCCTTTCCGCATACGAAGTAGCGGGCATTTGCTAGTAACTATATAAATAAAAATCAAATGTCGCTCGTTGGTATTGGAGTCAGATGAGAACGGCTGGAACGATTTGGATAATTCTTTTTTTGAAATATTCGTCATAACACACCTTAGGTTTTTAGAAATTTAGACCACGCCCACCTTTCCGCCCACTTTTTTCAATTTTCAATTTTAACATTTTCTACAGAAACTACTGAACCGATTTTCCTGAAATTGTCAGGGAATGTACAGCGATGGACCCCGGTAAAAATAGGCTACACATTTTGTTGAATTTTGGAGGGGGCGGGGTACTTCCCCCATTTCTTTAAAAATTCTATATGTACAATAATTACGAATGTAACGGTTTAGAAATTAATTTGCGAGATAATTGTGGTTGTGTCTCCGACCTTTCCTACTTTTTTTAGAACCTAAAGATTTGACCACCCCCACTTTTTAAAATATGTTATGTTGTATGAAAAACTAAAACATATACATCTCAATAAGCGGGAGAATGCGACCATTTTTTACACAGTTATAATTAGATCGCTTTAGGATAAAGACATGGACTATAATAAATCCTAAACAGTATCAATGGGCGAAAAGAGACGACAAAGTCCGTACGCGAAATGAAAGGTTACAGACAAAATCTGTTGATAAATTTAAAATCCTCCCCGGTTTGACAATGGACCGAAGAAGTTAATAGTTAATAGTAGTTAATATCTAGTTTTGAATTGTCAAGCATAAAGTCCATAAAAAGTTTTCATTAAAATTCATTACGACGGGCCAGCAACGCGGACCGGGGTCTGCTTTTACTTAACCCCCTCATCCCCAAATTTTTTTCATTGATCCAATATTATTAACTTATAACATAAATTTCGGAGCGTTACTCTCCCTGTTTCTGAAGATACAGTACATTATTTCTGACATTTATTTGGTCATTATTTTGTGGAATTGTGTAACTAAAAACATTTTAATCGTTCAGGAGTGTTTTTTTCTTACTTTTGAAGAATCAATACTAAAATTTAACATAAAACTCATATATTTTGATTTTGAAAAGATTAGAATAATTTGGACTGTACACAACGATTTTTAATTTTCACTGGAGTGCTAGACTTCACACTGAATAATACACCGTAGCTATGTTGATCGAAACACAACCGATATTTTTTGTTGTTACAAGGTTAAACAGCCTCCTGTGTATACTTTTGAGAAAGATTTAAAGAAGAATATGTAAAATAGCGGTACTAAGGCGCTCATAGAGACAATGTTGCATATATATGGATCGTCGGGGATGAGAGGGTTAATAAAAATGTACTGTACAATTTTAAAATCTTAATGGAAGTTCAAGTAAAATAACTCAAATTCACCATTTACTTTTGTAACAATACACACGTAATACGTACCAAATACCTCAGTTTCATGTTTTACTCTTTTTTAGAACTTTCAGGCTTTGTTATGATTCCTGTACATTTCGATTTCTGTTGCTGCTGATTTCCCAGTTTGGCACATTCTTCTCTGCGATAGCAGCCGAAACTCTTGATTAAACCATACGTTTTCTAATCTACGCCTCCCAACCATGAATTGTACAGCTGTTTGCGGGAATTGGGCCAGTACTTTATAGTAAATGTTGGTGACCAATATTGGATATTCTAATAGTAATTTAAATCCAATATATCACATTAATGATTGAGAATACATTGTTGTCGATACCAATAATAAGTATGTGGAAACATGTGTTTTAGGGCTATAAAATATGAGCTATGATCTGCTTATTAAAATAAACGATTTGCCCCTAGTAAAGAATTCAATAATTATTGATTATAAAAACAAATGACTTGAAAATCGTATGTAGACATATTTAAACTATGAGTTCTGTCATATAGCATGAAATTAAATAACATATTCGTAAACAATGTAATTACCATAGAGGACATAAAATTAGTCCTCCTCCTAATTTTCTGTCATGTAATTAAATAAAAATTGCGGTTTTCGATGGCTTGGAATATTAAAACTAAACAATTGTTTCAGGGCTTTTGGAAATTATTACTTTGTGACACTCTAATTTTAAAAATATTTCCTTATAATGGCCAACTGCTGTTCAATACGAATATAAATATTGAAAAAAAGTGAAAGGAATTATGACAATCACAAGAATGAATAATAGAATCGTTTTATTTAGCCCACAACATCAATCAATTACTGAAGATGGATTTTGTGACTTTAGTAATTAGTTTCAATATTTCCAATTGTGTGTTGGTTGTGGTGCACTTTTTTTGATTTTCCCAATTAATTACAGGAAATCACAATAACGACGACGACAACAACGACGTTCTCATTCGAAAATTCGCAATTAAAATTCGCAAAATAAGCCCACACATAGCTCAAATTCAATCAACTGGAAAACAACACAGAACTTTGATTTACCAAAAAACCAAAAAAAAAAAACAATCACTCAAGTAGATAATCCGCCCAACCACAAACAAAAAAAGGTATTTTTAAACCGCTACCGTATAAAATTTAAAATTACAGCAGCAATTGTACTTGAAATTTATGCTCTTGGATTAGGAACAGAACCGAAAGCAGTAGAATAACCCCAAAAAACAAGATAAATTCTTAAAATTTATATTCACACCAAAGTTGCAAAACAATGGCGGCCTCTTATGTAAAGTTACTCAATATTTTGTTGCTAGAACGAAGAGAATGAACATGTTGGCCCTTTTTTGCATGTTATTTGAAAAACAACAAGGTATTGTTCTTTTTTTGGTAACTAAACAAAAAATAAGAATTTTTACATACCATCGCGAATCATTTTCGCAACGGATTATCCGCCAGTCAGCTAATAAAAAATGTAAACTTCTTTATGAGCAACGATTTTACAATATAACCCATGTCAAGCAATAACTTAAACTTGAGGAATATGTTAGTTAACACCACATAACTTTTGGAAAAGAGACCTACAAGTTTAATAACAGAACAACAAGGTACCCAAAATTGAAACAATGCATTGCAATGTACAGTGGGCTGTTATAGGAGTATACATATAACATATTGGTTTTTTATTATAAATGCGAATTTCAATTCAAATTCTAAGTGACGTCATTCATTATTACCGCTTCTACTCTCCAATATTCATTACCTTTGTCCCATGTGTTGTGCATCTGTGAGTGGGTGCGTTTTATTCAGCAATGTAGATCATCATAGATTGAGGATTCTAGAAAAGTCTCTGCTTTAGCGAGAGAGTATAAATACGAGAGAATAACAGGTGGGTGAGTTGGTTGTTCTCGAATTTAAAACGTCAGCTAGTAAAAAACAATATTAAGAAAATGACTATGGGATTAAACCTGACCTTTCTACTTTAATTTCAAACTCAAAGTTGATGCTTAGTCCTTACTTAATTTTTTTTCGAGTCAGAAAATAAATTTTTTATGCACCCTATCTCATATTATGTCCAAATTTTATTTGGACACCGAAGGACATGTGGTACCACAACAAGTGTTGTGCTGCTACCGAAGAGAAGAATGTGGAATTTAGAGGTACCCTACATTTAGCAACAACACGTAACACATGAGTGAGGTATTGCTAGAATAGAAAGGAGAAGAAAAGTATTTTATGAAAGAGTATAAACAATCTATTTAAAAAAAAATAAATCAAAATGAAGGCTGAAAATTTTACAAAATAGAAAAAACTCAACCTGAGGGCTTGGACGCATACATACTCTACTGCCCTGACGAGCATGATTACCTGGTAACAGAACGATGTTACAGCACCTATCCCAGAAAATTGCAGAAAAAATTTGCACCTAGCTTTGATGAGGTCAAGACTGCAGTAAGTTGGCTACAGAATAATTATGCATCGGGAGCCGGCGTACTGCCAGCAGAGCTGTTCAAGATCGGAGGCGAGGAGGAATGCATACTAGTAGAGTCTGAGCATGGTAGGCCCCAAAATGAGGATATTTCTATGATGACCTTCCACTAGCAGCCAATGACAGTAGCTGATGCGCCCATTGGGATCAGCTCTGCCGATGATTGCCAATCGAATTTCATTCATGGTCATCCTGCTTCGGATTAGACGAGCAGGGAGTCTTCAAAATATTAAGCTTCGCGATCGAAGACCGGCATCCTTTGAAACAGTCAATGTCGCCACTGGCACATCATTATTCCAACTGCTCCCGTTCACACCTGAGTCGGATGATTTCTTTTGCTCATCAGCTGACTCACTTCCATCACCCTTTGATGGGGTTTAGAAGTTGGGACAGCTATAGAGACAGTCGACACCTTACTGGAGGACTTCCTTTCCTTTTTGGCTTCCTCTCAGCCTTTTGTGAGCGCTGCTACGATGCCGCTTTGGATGAAGGGGTGTCCTGAAGGTTTTTCCCATCGTCGCCTCCTTGGGGATTTCGATGGGGATGATTTAGCTCTTGACTTAGGAATTTCACAGACATGATATTCCTTCTTAGTTGCTTGAGGGTAGTTACGGTGCCATTACCTAAATTTAAATGTAAGGTGCTACACCTGGGAGGTTTTTGCGGTTTCTGAAACTACAATGTTCATAGATGAGAAAAATCAAAAAAACAAAAAAATCGCGGGATAGATTTTCAAATAAATCGCGGTCAAAGTTCACATTTTTATGGATTTTTTAGGTTTTCACGATTTTGCTTGGAAACCGCAAGAGCTATCGAAATGTGATTAAAGCAAATGTTGTAGCAGTGAATATTCTCTACAGGACTGTTCTTTGTGATGTTTTCGTAGCTTTCGAGCTTCAGGTTGGATAGTATCAGCTGAAATTCCCTTACACTGATGGTGTTTGGGTCTTTATTTGCATACCGATTGCAGTAGTTAATTGCCCTTCGGGATACATTTCGGTGGTCAAGTTCCCGAGTGTCGTCCAGAGGTCGTTGTAAAGGGCGAGCAACACCAGTGTTTGTGTCCATGTTTGTGATGGTCAGGGATAAAGAGGTTGTTGTACTTGGGAGTGGGAGTGGGAGCTGAGGGTGGCAAGGCATCCACATCTACATCAGTCGAAGGTTTATTTTTGGGGTTTTTGCGTTTCTTTTATTAAAAGTTCGTATATCCATAAGATATTGATTTATTGAGGGACTGAGATCAACCGTGACATAGCCTACTTACCACTTCAAGGACTTAACAGCCAAGATTAATCATTGAGTTGCCCAGGTATCTACGAGGCTCCGTTCAAATAAAGTTGGTACCATAACTGCAAACCTTGCGAACACCGATAGGCACGTGTTCGCTTAATACATCTGTGTTAGGGAATGCATTGTGGAGTGAATTAATTCACCTCATAGGCTCGCTTCATCGGACGTGTGTACAGAGACATAAGTCTGCTCCCCATTCTTCCTAAAATTCTGTCCAGTGTGCATTGTGAGGGGCTAAAAAATAGCCCACATCAACGCGGCTTTAGACCTAGGCCCTATTCCACGAAACAACTTATCAAATTTTCATTTTGCACTTAGCAATATTTTTGACAATTCGCAAATTTTTGCATTCCACAGAACCCTTATTTTTGATAACACTGTGCAACATTTTTAAGGTGATCTTGTGCAAACAATTTGAACTGCTGATTTTTTGAAAGTACAGACCCAAACGACAAGAAACCCGAGTTGGGCTTTCTTGTGTCAGATCCAGCTCGGATTTTATGGCCCCATCTAAACATGGTTAAATATTGAGTTTTTATGGAAATTAGGGGCAATATCTCTGAAACCAATGCGAATCTTCTTCTGACCACTGAAGCAAATTTGTAGATGAGGACAAGAATAAAATATTTGGAGAAATAATGAACTCGAAAAACTACATTTATTGCCTCAAATTTCAAAATATATGCAAAAATTCCACAATTTTTATACATTTCGCACCGTATCTCCAAAACCTTTAATTTTTTCTGAATATTTACTTTTGCAAAAATATTTCCTGGAATGTAATACACAACTCTTCAGAACATGTCATTGTTGTAAAATATCTCTATGCCGTTGTTTTCAGTACATTTTTAAACGACGATTTAATAAAAATGTCAATAATGTAGTGAAATCCGAAATGCGAGAATAAACTATTGGTGTGAACTGTGTTTGAAATACGCGTTGCAAAAGATATGATGCAAAATACCTCTGAAACAACATGAAGTATGCATTTTAGAGTTTCAGAATGTTCTGAAGAATTGTTGAGAACTTTATTTGACAGATGTTTTGCAAAAGGTTACTTCGTTCAACTCCCAATAGTTTAGCCGATACTGGCCAGAATTTCAGCAATTATGTAAAATTTTCTATATTTTATAGATTTTGATGCCCTAGATGAAGTTTTTCTTATGTGATTTTTTCAGAAGATAAGTTCTACTAGTTTAGGGCTACAATATTGCTAAAGACAGCAAGGCCAAATTCCTATTCGTTTCTGAGATAGAGGCCTGATAAATGCAAAAAAGTGTAGATTTAGCCCGGTTTAGATGAGGCCATAAAATCCGAACTGGATCTGACAGGACAAAACCCTAATAGGGTTTTTACAGTCTAAATATGTACTTTAAAAAAATGCATACTAGAAGTTGTTTGCATTTTCAGTGTTGCATAGTGTAAGTGATAAGTTGCTAAAGATAAGTTGAGTTTGCTAAGTTTTCAAAAAACAAGTAAAAAAGTATCAGTCAGCTTTGCTGACAGAGATATACCCTCAGCCTGTGTATATTGAAAAAAAATTTTCCCAAAAAACCTATGAGGGTTTTAAAAATTTTGGATGTATGAACCGACAAAAATGTTGATTAGGATTAAATACCAAAAGTTTTGCGAAGGAGATACTTAAAGGAATGGATCGACATTGACCATTATGGAAGTGGATCTCCAGCCACTACATATGGCTGTTCGCTCAAAAAGTATGGACTTGCCCCTGAAAAAAATTTTACCATCGTAATTGAGGCAGCGAATGCAAGCTGCTTCAACAAAAATCAAAGTGATTTCATTGTAGGTCTTAAAGTGAACTTATCCGAAATTTTGTGTGGGAGGTACCGGAGTGGACAAATATACTCCATATTTGAACCTGATCTATATCTGGTAGATATATTAGGATGTGTAAAGTATAGACCAATTCGGCCACTCCCTTCAAGAGTTACCGTACGAACAATTTTTCCGAACATTTTTGAACTTTTGTGGGGGAGGTACCTGAAGGAGTGGACCGATATGGCTTATCTTCAAACTTAAACTATGTTTGGACAAAATATTACTAAGGCCAAATTTTGGACCGAATCGGCAGATCCGTTCCAGAGTTATCTTGCGCTCCACACGGTGTCATATGGGTTTTTTGCAACTTTCAGGCTATTTTCTGAGGAAGTGTGGACTTGCCCCTGATGAAACTTGTACCGTCGTATGGAGGGCAGTGAATATAAGTTGCTAAAACAAAAATCAAAGCGATTCGAGAGATGGCCCTAAACTGAACTTTTCCGAAATTTTGTGTGGGAGATACCCGAAGGAGTGGACCTATTGAGACCATATTGGAACCTCATATTACTCTGGTAGAAAGTTTACGCTATACAAAGTATGGACCAAATCTGTCACTCCATTCAAGAGTTATCGTGCGCACAAACTTTCCGAACATTTTCGAACTTTTGTGGGGGAGGTACCGGAAGGAGTGGACCGATGTAGCTCATCTTCGAACTTAAACTAAGTTTGGGCAAAATATTACGAAAGCCAAAATTTGAACCGAATCGGTTCATCCGTTCGAGAGTTATCGTGCGCTCCAGCCAGCAGGACAGACAGACAGACAGACAGACGGACGGACATGTCTAGATCGACTCCAAATTGTCTGAAACACATTTCGTCCAAACATACTTGGGGTCTAAAACCATTATTTCGATGAGGCACATTTTCATCGTATCAAAGTGTATATACCCTCCTTAGCCTAAAGGCTGAGGGTATAATTATTACTCTCTTTTTGATTTCTGTTCCACAAACGTCCTCTTCTGCTAAATGAAAACTTGCAAACTATATTTTTGCTAAGATTTTGCAAAAATTTGTGCTCTTTTGTTCCACAGAAAACTTTGTATTTTGTTTTTGCAGACCAAATTTTGGTACGCTTGCCTAAAATTTGTAGGGTAAACGTCCTATTTGCCAGTGTACATTGTTAAGACAAGTAAAGTTTTTAAAACGGAGATTTTGAAAACACGGCAATGACAAGAAATTATAAAGATCACTGAACTTCCCTCTCTCAACTTCCACCCTCAGAACCATCGCTCTCAGAACTTCCACCCGGCGATCCACACCCTTCTGACCTTCCACCCTGCGAACAACCCCATTCCGAACTTCCAACCTCCGAGCCACCCCATTCCGAACTTCCACCCTCCGAACTTCGACCTTGCGAACCATCCCATTCCGAACTTCCAACCTCCGAACAACACCCTCCGAAACACCCCACAAATCACTTAGACTAAACTCTATTTCAGAGTATTTTATTTTATGTTTATTTTATATTTATTTCATTTTTTTATTTTATTTTTATTTTTATTTTACTTCTATTTTTATTTTATTTTTTGTTTTTATTTTTATTATACCCTCAGCCTTTAGGCTAAAGAGGGTATCTACACTTTGATACGACCAAAAATGTGCCTCATCGAAATAATGGTTTTAGACCCCAAGTATATTTGTACGATATCCGTTTCAGACAATTTTGAGTAGATCTAGCAATGTCCGTCCGTTTGTCTGTCCGTCTGTCTGGCAGGCTGGTGCGCACGATAACTCTCGAACGAATCCATCGATTCGGTTCAAATTTTGGGTATCGAAATATTTTGTCCAGATTCGATTTACGTTCGAAGATGGGCCATATAGGTCCACTCCTTTAGGTACCTCCCCCACAAGTGTTCAAAAACTGTCGCAAGACTTGTGCGCACGATAACTCTTGAAGGGAGTAACCGATTTGGTCCATACCTTGCATATCGTAAACATTCTACCAGAGTAATATGAGGTTCCAATATGGTCTCAATAGGTCCACTCCGTCGGGTACCTGCCACACAAAATTTCGGAGAAGTTCAGTTTAGGGCTATCTCTCGAATCGCTATGATTTTTGTTTTAACAACTTGTATTCACTGCCCTCTATACGATGGTACAAGTTTCATCAAGGGCAAGTTCGTACTTCCTGAGAAAATAGCACGAAAGTTGCAAAAAACCCCTATGACACCGTGTGAGGTGGTTGGAGCGCAAGATAACTCTTGAACGGATCTGCCGATTCGGTCCAAAATATGGCCTTAGTAATATTTGGTCCAAACATAGTTTAAGTTTGAAGATAAACCATATCGGTGCACTCCTTCAGGTACCTCCCCCACAAAAGTTCAAAAATGTTCGGAAAAATTGTTCGTACGGTAACTCTTGAAGGGAATGACCGATGTAATCCATACTTTGCACATCCTTATATATCTACCAGATATAGATCTGGTTCGAATATGGACTAATTTGTCTACTCCTTCTGGTAACTCTCACACACAATTTCGGATAAGTTCACTTTAAGACCTCCTCTCAAATCACTTTGATTGATTTGCATTCGCTACCTCCATTACGTCGGTAAAAGTTTTTTCAAGGGCAAGTCCATATTTCTTAGGAAAACAGGCCGAAAGGTTTAAAAAATCCCTATGCCACCATATGTGGCGGTCGGAGAGCACGATAACTCTCGATCTGTTCAACCAATTTGGTCCAACATTTGGTCTTCGTCATATTATATCCAAACATAGTTTCATGGGGCAATACCGGTCCACATCTTCCAGTACTTCTCCCCAATATTTAAAAAATGTCAATAAAATGAAGGCCCTCCCTAAGGGTACCTCCCCCACAAAAGTTCAACAATTGTGTTTTAGTGCAGTTAATTCCTGATCCACATTTTTATCGGCAAGTTCATATGTCCCAAAAGGGCCACAAAATTCTGAAGAGATCTTAAATACATTCGATCTGTCCGTAGGCGAAAGTTTCTCTTCACATTGGTTGAGGGAATATATCTGTCGGCAAAGCCGACTGACACTTTTTTACTTGTTTTTATTTTATTTTTATTATTATTTTATTTTATTTTATTATATTTTATTTTATTTTTATTTTTATTTTTATTTTTATTTTTATTTTTATTTTTATTTTTATTTTTATTTTATTTTTATTTTATTTTTATTTTATTTTTATTTTATTTTTATTTTATTTTTATTTTATTTTATTTTTATTTTTATTTTATTTTATTTTTATTTAATTTTATTTTTATTTTATTTTATTTTATTTTAATTTTTATTATATTTTAATTTAATTTTCATTTTATTTTATTTTCCTTTAATTTTATTTTATTTAATTTTTATTTTATTTTTATTTTCATTTTTTTTTTATTTTATTTTATTTTTATTTTTTTTTTATTTTATTATTATTTTATTTAATTTTTGTTTTATTTTCATTTTATTTTATTTTCCTTTCATTTTATTTTTATTTTATTTAATTTTTTATTTTATGTTTGATGGTTATATTGCATCCAGTCGGAATAACAAAGAGGATCACAAGGACTGCCTTCGAAATAAAAACATTAAATCTATCCTCGAAAAGCGGATAAAATGTACTTCAGCAAGAATTTTTGAACTTTTATGAGACCAGGAAGTTCATCAAAAGTATCTTGATCTCCGAACAGCGTTTAAATTCATCTTAAGTGAAAATCTTGAACTTTTGTGAAGGAGTTTCCTGAAGGATTTGTCCGACACAGAACTTCTTGAAACTTGAGGTACACTTGGGAGAAATATTACGATTTACAAACTTTCGGCCGAATCAGATACTAAAATCGTAAGTTGTAGGTAGGGGTTTTTATAGCATTTGGATCATGATTTCAGTCCTTCACTAAATGGACGAACATTTTTTTGCTCGAAAGAGTTGTCCCACATAGTCCATCTTCGAACTTTACTTAAGTTTGATAGAAAAATTTCGATGTACAATGATGTGGTCAATTTCAGTTATTCTTTAAAATAGTTATTGTGTCCTCCAGCAGTTTCAGTTCCTCAGAGTTGGGACTTTCCCAAGAAAGCACTTTAATCCATTTCCAATTTTTTTTAATGTGAGAGAAATGTTACCTTATGCTATGGATGGAACAATGTCAGTCACTCCTTCCGATTACTATCGTGCACATCATCCACTTTTTGTGTAACATAGGATTTTTACATATTTCGGGTTATTATGTAAAAAATACTGACTTGCCAAAAGAAATGTTTTCGGTGGAAATTTCAAATCGATCCTTGAAATAAACATTTGCATCAAAACCAATTAATCATTCTCGAAGGCATGGTTCGCCAATTACAACATTTTCAAAACGTTTTTCGATTAAAAATAAATATGAAAATACTTATTTGGAATTGATTTTCATTTTGAACAGCCCCTCCATATCAATTGGACATTAAAAATAAAAGAAGATCTTCGTCAGAAAAATTAATGTCACAACTAAGTATTATTTGTTAAGTTGTTTGATAGCTGCTGCTGCTGGTAATACAGCTTAACAACAATTTTACATGAAATTATGAAGATGATGTTGTTGCTAAATAAAGATAACAACTAAGCAACAACAACAACTGCCTCGCATCAATAGTTGAAGTATTTCCACGTTGAAAATGTCATTTCGATTGAAAAACGATTAAAATGCGAATTGCTGTGTATTTTTTCTTCTCTCTCCATAACCGGGCAACTGGTTTTGCGTTTAATAAGCTTGATAATAATCTTGATGATGCTCTTGTTGTTGTTGTTATTGCCTTTGGAAGAGGTCTCTTAGTCTTAGAAAATAAACATTTAAAGAATTATGGCATCGATTAGGCAAATGATTGTGGAAAGACATCATATATTATCCATCATGCTGAGCGTGTGTGTGCCACGCACATGTGTGTGTAATTAGATACAGCTATCAGATCTCATTTGTCTATTGGTTAGTTTTGCCAATTTTCCATGGGTTTAATGTGTCCATTATAAATAATAAAAATATTTTAGAGAAGAATTTAAAAAATTAATATTAGGCACACAGAAAAAAATCAAAAGACTTAGAACACAAGCATTGTTCTGTCGGATAAAAATGACAATAACGGGTGGAGAATTTGTCCAGATATTTGTTTGCTGCTTTTTATGTCCACTGACAGTGACTTTACGGATCGTCAGGTCTATATGATAAAATTTAAACAATGTAATCGCCTTATGCCTACTGAGCGTATACCCACTTTGTCAGGATCAGAAATGTTATAGTCCTCGTGGTCCATAGATTTTCAGGAGAGGGTTTCTTTTGAATTTCTGTCCACAGAGGACCTGTAGAAATTCTTCTTTTATAGGGTCTTATATATACTATATAAGCCTTTTCTAGAAGATCGGAATACATGTTTTTCACAATGCTACTATAGAGTCCTATTATTTGAGTATCTCTAGCGGACTCTTGCTTTATGAACGAATTTTAAATTGCCAAATACAGATCAGTAAATCTCCAGAATAAAAATGATTAAATATTACCCTTTCTTTTTCTGCTTGCTGTAATGGTTTAGGCTATAAAACTTCAATTCATTTACATTTTCCTAGTTGCAAAATTCAAATGTGAAATTAAATTCCCCAACCGACACCCCATAAAAGTTTACTTTGTTTGAGGTGTAAACAAGACACCGAAAAACCAGTGAAACGCAAGCCAATGAAAAATGTTCATCAAAATTCAATTTACATTCGATTTTAATTCAAAGAAAGACACCTGTTTGTTTTGATTTGAATTTTAGCATTTTTTCGTAGTTTTTTTTTCTTCTGTGAAGTCATTGGTTAAATAATTGAGTTTTCTTTTCAAGACGAATGAAGCTTGTAAAATTCGCTGAGTAAATTAATCTTTTTCCATAGAGCTATCACTAACACCAACACTTGGCCATAGAGCACTAAGAAAAAAAGTGTTATTATTGTCCAATTGCCTACCCATACTTGTTTCGTGCTGCTTTTTTTCTACGAATTATATTTTTTGCAACATTAAGGCAACACTGTTGCAGAATGGCTTACATGTTTTTTTCATAATATTCTTTCTCATGTTTGCTGGCTGGCTAATCTAACTAAGACCGCATGGCAAGCCAACATAACTTTTAATCGTAAAAGAGAAATGACCATCATGTTTTTTCTTTCCGTAATTTTTATTTTACATTTATGTGAATTAATTTAAAAACAGTGAAATAATAAAATACATGCGTATATTGAAAGAAGAAGTACAAGAAGAGGAGACGATTAAAAACACAACTGAAAGTAATAACCATCAAGGCGAATAATCAAAACAACCGACAAAAAGAAGTATCCCAAAATTAAATTTAAAGAAAGAATGTTTTCCTGCATTGCATAGATCAGTATTTTTTTTTTTTTTTGCAAAGAATAACTGAATGAAAATTGTGCCAATTAAAACCCCCCATATTCCTCCGCTTCAAACAAGTCAACTATAATCAGTCGGTTTTGCCGACGGTTAAATATGTACTCTCATGACTCCTGAGTCTGGACATAAATGCTAGATAGGGGTGATAAAAACAAATCTCATTTTCGTAGGTGGCAAATCAGTTTTTAATAGATCTTAACCTACCTGTTAAGGCGTTTGGGGGTTATGTTTCACAAACTGATGACCTAATTATTCCACCGACAGATCAAATCAACATAATCTACACAAATAAAATCCATAATCCATAATATATGTACATACTAGGGTTATGACTTTTTTACAACCTCATATCCCTGTATCATAGCGTGATGAGTTTTGCCGTAAGATTACATAAAATCATAATTATAAGGTGATTCGGTGAAAAAACCTCACACTCAAAATGATTTTAAAATTTGATTTTATCAACATTATGGACAATTTTTGAAGTCACTGTAAGCATATATACAACTGAAAATAAATTTTAGAGTCACATGAGATAATTAAACTGACATAACATTTATTTCTCACTAATTTTCTTCAATTCTGAGAATCGTAAAAATGTCGTAAACGCTTTTATTTAAAGATATAATTTTTTAACAAAAAAAATTTAAAATTTTTTTCAAAGTGGTTTGTGCATGACCTTTTTCAATATTTGAATGAAATAAACAGTATAATAGTTATTAGTAGACTTATATTTATTCATTGGTGCAACAAAAAATAATTTTTGAAAAAAAAAAAAAATTTTTTTTATTTCATACATTTTTTCAAAAAATTATATTTTTCGATTTGTGTGAACTTTTTTATACTTCAATGGAATAAACGATAGCGTAGTGATTATTAGGCAAAAGTTCATTCATCCCTGCTACAGGAAATCAGTTTTGAGAAAAAATTTTAAAAAGTCATAACCCTAATACATACATATATTTCAAAAACATCAATTGGGTGCGCTTTTTGGGATCTTTTGGCCATTATCGAGGAAAGTAATCATTATAATAGAGACCACAAAGACTAGTAAAAAATCTGAACTTTATTGCGCTTTTGTGTGGGAGGTGAACGAAAAGCTGGCCCTAAATATTTGGATTTTTTTGGTGCCCGTTGGCTTCCGCTAGAAAAAGAAGCAGAATCCAGTAAAAAGCATTAAGTTTGGCCAGACCAAATTTTTAATACCCTTCACCATGAAGTTTTCTGAACTAAAATTGCAATCGGACCGTTGTGTTTGCCCACAATTTTAGATGCAGAAGTTGTTTTTCTA
The DNA here is from genome assembly GCF_047663935.1 of Musca autumnalis. Classification (NCBI taxonomy): domain Eukaryota; kingdom Metazoa; phylum Arthropoda; class Insecta; order Diptera; family Muscidae; genus Musca; species Musca autumnalis. Next base: position 30,906,325 of record NW_027412088.1, read on the forward strand.
CCACTGGGAATACCAATTAAAAAATTATAACTAATTTGGTCACAATATGAAGTTAAAACTTCAAAATACCTGAAATCGGGCGGTATCGTTATACGGGTTATACCAAAACGTGCGCCTGTTTCCTGTTCATTGGTGGAGAAGATGAGAACCACTGAAAATCATAAATACCAAGTTAGAACCAATTCAGGCCGAAAATGTAAATAAAAACGTGAAAATACCTGAAATCCGGAGGTATTGTTTGAATGAAGGCTATTTCAACACATGGACATATCTTCGGTGTCATGCTTATGTGTTGCATATGCCATTTTCCCGTTTTGAGATAATCGCATTTTAATGTTTGCGTCACAACTGCTTGGAGCTGACTGAAGAAAATATTTATATTTTTGACATGATGTATTAGAAATAGTATTTGGAAATCTTTGCCAAAAGTTAGAGAAATATCTGTTGGAATAAAATAGTTATAGAGATTTCTTTAAAAATAGAATTTTTGTCGAATTGTTCCATATCCACACTTAAGACAAAAATGCAAATTACACTGTGCAACAAAATGGATGTGAAAGTCTGGGGAAGAGATAATTCTATTTGGAGATGAAAGTCCTTGGTGAATATATTAAGAACCCCGGAGGACAGATCCGCCGTGAGTCGAACTTCCACGTTATGCCGTGATGAAGTTTTTGCTAGAGACCCTGTAACCCATCAGGAATCAGCGTTATATCTTTGTTCACTGTTGCTTTAGCTTATTTTTGAGATGATATGCCTGCAGTAAAATCGAATGAGGATTATTTTCGTAAAGCACTTCGACCTTCTATCTCTCTTCCTTCAATGTCATTTTTGTCCTTTATTTTAAGAGCCGCTATAAAAACACCACAAGATGACGTTTTTCAGCTTCGAAATGTTCTGCAAAAATGTCGCTCAGAAAATTTTAGGTATGGCTCTCATTGACAACTAATCGATTTTGTCGCGTTTTAGTGGTCGTTTTGTGCATTTCGTCTACAAACATATAGCATTTTGTATCACGGGACATTCTTGAACATTTTCTGAAAATTGCACGAAATTAGGTTCAGTAGTTTTGAAAAAATAATGTATTAAAAATAGTATGCGTGGTCATCTGTTTTCATGATGTAATATATTTCAAATAGTGGGCGTGGTTCGGTATTTTGGTTCCAAATATATACCTAGTGTACACACAACCTCATTGCCTCCCAAAATTTATGCTGAAACCGATATAATCATAAGTTCAGCTTACCTTGAGCTTTTGTCGCAAATTTCATGGAAGTTGGTTCAGTAGTATTGGAGATATAACATATTTAAAACAATTAAGAACGGCTTTAAGTTCGGCCGGGCCGAACTTGTTATACTCTCCACCACGAGCGGTATTTAAATAAAATGGAACAATTACTGGCTTAAATGTCGTTTAGGGGCACCTCTTGGATTGGACTGAAATATTTAATTAGATAGCCCTTGGCATCCTGAATACAACAACATATAATTTTCCGGGGGAAGTCCATACTTCCCGATACTTCTTGACATTTCGGAAATTCAGTACTTTCACACCTTTAGGTTGTTTATGGGCATCTCTCGGATCGGGCTGATATTTATACAGTAGATAGCCCTTGGCATCCTAAATACAACGATATATAATTTTCCCGGGGAAGTCCATCCTTCCCGAGATATGGGTCTTGACATTTTACAATTCTAACGTGTCAAAATGGGCATCGTTTTAAAGCTTATGGAGAGTACTTTTATGCACGCTACCTATTTTTAAACCTGTTTATAGGAGAATGTATTAAATTCCTGTTCAAAGCCGGCTACTTAGGAAACTTTAAATTTACAAGAAGGCCGGCTACTTAAGAACACTTTCAATTTAAAAGAGAATTTTGATCGCGTAGCTCACTTTATTTATTATTTGTGAGCTTTAAAACGAGTCCTATATTGCATAAGTTTTAAAAATAATGGTGATAAAAGTAAAAAAGTCAAGACCCATATCGGGAAGTACGGACTTCCCCACGGAAAGCTATATATCGTTGTGTTCAGTGTGCCAAGGGCTATCTACTGTAAAAATATCAGACAGATCCCAGAGGTACCCATAAACAACATAAAGGTGTTACAAGTACGAAATTTCCGAATAGTCAAGACCCATATCTCGGGAAGTATGGACTTCCCCCCGGAAAGTATATATCATTGTGTTCAGCGTCCCAAGGGCAAATTATGGTAAAAATTTCAGCCTGATCCGAGAGGTGCCCATAAACAACCTAAAGGCGTTACAAGCACGAAATCTCCGAAATGTGAAGACCCATATCTCGCGAAGTATGGACTTTCCCCAAGAAGGGAGTGGAGGTACCGTTCTATGGGGGCTATATCAAAACGTCGACCTATACCGACAAATTCCTGGCCTAAAAGTTTTTTGACTCAAAGAAGGCTAAATACCAAAATTCCGATATTTCAGTTACATAATATGGTTAAAACCGAAAAAATACAGTAAATCAAGAGGTACACTTCTATGGGGGATATAGGAAGACGTGGACCTATACTGATAATTCTTTTCTGGAACATTTTATATCCCCATGAAAGACTTAATAACAAATTTCAATCATTTCGGTGGGATATTGACGTCACATCTTTCACACTTACGAAAATCGGGAGGTATCGTTCTATGGGGGCTATATCGAAACGGAAAGGTTTTTATTTCCAACATAGGCTAAATACCAAACCTCAGCTATTTCGGAGGAATATTGAGGCCACAACTCTCAAAATATCGAAAATCGGGAGGTACTGTTCTATGGGGGCCATATGAAGGCATGGACCCATACCAACAAAAGTGTGGGTGGAAATTTTATACCCCCAACGAAGGCTAAGTACCAATTTTCAACCATTTCGGTGTGATAATGAAGCTAAAACCTTCAAAATACCGATGATCGGGTGGTACCGTTCTATGAGGGCTGTATTAAGGCGTGAACGTGTACCAACACATTTCTGGAGGAAAGTTTTATACCCCCAACGAAGATTAAATTCCAAATTTAAGCCACTTCGGATGAATATTGAGACCACAACCTTTAAAATACCGAAAATAGGGAGGTACTGTTCTATGGGGGCTATATGAATTCGTGGACCTATACCGAAAATTTTAGAGGGGAAAGTTAAATACCCCCAACGAGAACTAAATACCAAGTTTAAGTCATTTTAATGGATTATTTTGGCCATAACCTTCAAAATGCCGAAAATTTGGAAGTACCATTCTATGGAGGCTATATGAAGGCGTTGGCCTGTACCGACAAACTTCTGGGGAAAAGTTTCGTACCCCCAACGAAGACTAAATACCAAAGTTCAGCCATTTCGAATGAATATTGAGGACACAACCCTCAAAATACCGAAAATCGGGAGGGACCGTTCTATGGGGGCTATATGAAGGCGTGGACCCATACCAACAAAATTCTGGGGGAAAGTTTTATACCCCCAACAAAGACTAACTACCAAATTTCAGCCATTTCGTTGTGATAATGAAGCTAAAACCTTCAAACTACCGAAAATAGGGTGGCACCGTTCTGTGGGGGCTATATCAAAACGTGGATCGATATAGCCGATTTGCAATACCAAACATCCTAGGAGTAATAGAAACTTCTATACCAAATTACAAAGCTCTAACTTAAAAATTGCGAGCTGTATCTTGATTTCAACAGACGGACGGACAGACAGACGGACATGGTTGTATCGACTTAGAATTTTACCCTGATCAAGAATATATATACTTTATAGGGTCTCCGATGAATATTTCGATGTGTTACAAACGGAATGACAAATTTAATTATACCCTCCATATTATGGTGGAGGGTATAAAAAATTTGCATGGTGGGCTTGGATGTAATTTTTCCGATTTAATATTTAAAATCAATTTTTTATCAATGATTGTACTCTTCGATTTTCTGGATGAGCAGCATCACCAAGGCAAAAAATAAAGAAAATCAAAAAACTAGTCTCAGAAAGTCAGAAATCCCCATATATTCTAGTGGTGCCTAGAGGAGCATATGACCGCTGCTTGTTCTAGTAGATTTTAATGCTTAAATTGCGTAGGAAAATATTAGAGTTGGGTAATCTAGTTCCTAATTCACTGTCCTAGTTCCAAAACGTATGAGTAACGGCATACAAAATAACATGTGAAATTACGTATACACAGTGTTTTTCATACAAACGATGTGGACGATTGGAACGACGCACAGTAGTTCAGAATCGTGTTTTTGCTGGACAAAATTCTGTAACTTTTGAACGGATAGAGATATGTTCATAGTTTTTTTTTTTTTTTTTTTTTTGTTAGACAGATAACACAATCAGCTTTCGGATGAGTTATAAGTGGTCCACTTTTGTCGTTTTGATATCTTTTTATACACTCCACCATAGGATACCCCCCATCCTAAGTTTGTCACTACTCGAAACAATCATAGACCCCACAAACTATATATGTTCTTGATCAGCGTGCAATTCTACATCGATGCAGGACTTTTGATACTGAAAGCGGGCTATGTAGGTCCACGTTTTCGTATAGCCCCCATACAAAGTGACGCGTGACGCGTCGTCGTTTTAAGGTAATTTTAAGATATTTGTCCCATTTGACCACCGAATTGGTTGTAATTTGGTATTTTGTGTCTCCAGAGGCTAAAAATTATTTTTACCCAATTTTGTTTTGGTATAGTCCCCATATAAGGCCCCATATATAGTATGCGTCATTTTAAGATATTTTGAATGTATTAGTCCCATTTGACTACAGAACTAGTTGTAAGTTTGCATTTTGTGTTTCCAGAGGGTAAGAAATTTTTCTACCATCAAATGTTTATATAGGTCCAGGTTTTGATATAGACCCCATATTTCCCGATTTTCGGTATTTTGAAGGTTTTAGCCTCATTATCGCAGCGATATTCCTGAAATTTGGTATTTAGTCTTCGTTGGTGGTATAAAACTTTCGACGCCATTATATAGCCCCCACAGAACTTACCTCCCGATTTTCGGTGATTTGAAGGTTGTGGCCTCAATATTCCCCAGAAATGGCTGATATTTGGTATTTAGTCTTCGTTGGGGGTATAAAACTTTCTCCCACAAACTTGTAGGTACAGGTCCACGCCTTAGTATAGCCCCATAGAACGGTACTTGCTGATTTTCGGTATTTTGAAGGTTGTGACCTCAATATCCTACCGAAATGACTGAAATTTGGTAGTTAGTCTTCGTTAAGGGTATACAACTTTCCACCTGAAATGTGTCTGTATAGGTCAACGCCCTCATATATCCCCCATAGGACGATATCTCCCAATTTTCGGAATTTTTGGAATTCACTTCAATACAGTTCGTGGTGGAGGGTATAAAAAGTTCGGTCCGGCCGAACTTAACGCTTTTCTTACTTGTTTACTTTTTTAGTTTTTGGATGTACGTGCATACCTCCTAAACTAATTACCTTAAGGATGTAAAATACCTGGGGCTACCACTGTTACCAGATTTTGTTTAAACTTTGCATATCGTAATAGTTTTTCCAAACTAACGTTAAATTCCAAGGCGGATTATATCGATACTCCGTTTGACTTTATTACAGTTTGACACACGTTTCGGGTTATTTTTTAAACTTTATTTCGGATCCCGCCGTTCTTGTTGCAATGGTATAACTTTATTGTTGGGGGCCTTGTCAAAAATATAACGGAATATATAAAATATTCCCATAACTTAAGGTTTTAGCCACGTTTAACAACGCGTATTTGGAGAGTTTTATAATTCAACTTTTGGAGTTACTGTGGCCAGGATATGGATAGGGAATATCTCAATAAAATCTCTTGGCAAAGGTCCACATTTATTCGGAATGTCCATAATTACACCCTAAGAACAGATAACTCTCATCCGTCTTCAAGGTACCAGTTATCTAATGTTTGTCTGGTGTTGAACTGTGTTCACTTCACGTATTTCGAAAATATCCATTAACTATTTGAGGTGGCAAAAATTTCACAAAGGCATTACAACGTTTAAGTAATTTTATGGATATTTGAAATGCATAAAACGGGCGTTCATTCATGAAATTCATCGTTACCTCAACAATGGTGAATCAGAAAAAAACACATTTGTAGTTTCAATTTAAAATAATGCTATATCTGGCTATTTGGCCACTTAACCACTTCAAGATTTCACAAGTAAATATTATTTTTCAATTTTGAATTGCTGTGGTGATGATTTTCCACTGAAATATTCCACCTCCTGCAAGTATTTTACATAATTTACCACCACTTTCATAAGTTTATAATTTTCTGGGTTGTTAGGAGATGGAAAGCGCCCAGCATTCATTACTGACTGGCCGCTATGGTGGATATTTGATTTGGGTGTATATATTTTGTATGGACGTTTTGTTTTCCTTCGCCTTAATTGATGTATCATTTTCACGTTTTGTGAAGCGATGAAAACCAATTAGCCTATGAAGATTAAGGGTTTCGAAATAATAGAGTTTTTACCGGGAATTCCATGGGAAAATGTTAGTTAAGGTTGTGATTCGGTTAAATCGTGATAAATTGAAATATTTAATAATAAATGAGAAATAATTTAGCTAAGGAGATAATTTAAGATTGAACATGAAGAATTGTTAGGAATTTAAGAGAAATCCGAAATTCACAATTTTGATCATTATTACGGAAACGAATTTAGAAACAGGCTATTATACTCTGCACCACCATTATTATTACGTATTATATGTTAAATATTATGTGTTTGTTATTGTTTGCTTACAAAGTATTGGCCATTGTTTAACATTTGTTTATTGTTTTGTTGTATTTTTTTTTTTCTTTAAATTTTCCATCACACTCTATTTGTTTTAGCTGAGTTCAAAAGAAAACCTTGATTTTTCTCACTTGGTGGTGGTGGAGGTGCTGGTGTTTGTGGTACTCCGCAACGTTGCATGGTTCGGAAACTTCATTTGTCTTTTAATTGTAAGACACCACCATCATCAACAATGACAGACGACAGTTCACTGATCTTTTTAACCAATGTTAACTAAGTCAAGTAACAATGCCAAATTACAACAAAAACGAAAACAACAATAACCGTTAACAGTCACTTTTGTTTTAAGGTGAACAGATGACAGATGCGCTACTTTATAAGTGTGATGGTGTTACATACATACTACACACATACTTATGTATTTTGCATCATAGAATCTATAAAAACACTGCACGATTTGTCAGTTTAATAGAAAAAGCTTTGATTTAAGCCGATTGGTATCAATTAAAAATATTATATTTTTTGTTGCAAAAGTAGTTATTCGTATTCAATATTTTAACACAAGAAAAGGGTGATAACTTCCTTGCAGTAATTATGCATATTTTTTGAGATGACATTTTAAAATTATATGTATGAAAACATTTACCTATTGTGTGGGAGTAAAACGTACCTGAAAAAAAAAATTAAAATAAATTATTATTTTATAAATATTTATAGTTGAATTAGAATAAGTAAAAAAATCAGATTGGGCGGATATCATTTAAATATTAATTTCTCTTTGGAGTTGAGCTTAATGATCGACGACTTTTTCACTTGAACCTTCGATCAGTAAGCTCAACTCCAACGAGAAATTAATGAAAATTAATATTAAAACAAGTAAAAATGTATCAGACGGCTTTTCCGACAGAGATATACCATCAGCCTGTGTGAATTGAAATACTTTTTTCCAAAAAAAAAAAAAAACAAAACTTATGTATTTAGAGGGGTTTTCAAAATTTTGGACGTATGAACCGACAAAAGTATGAATGGGATCAAATCTCAAAAAATTGCGGGGATATCGATAGATAGGGCTTTTTTTATCCCACTAGTCTACGAAAAACATAATATCGCCACTAGAAAAACCTTCGGTAAAAATGTCCAAAGGATTCTCTAACAGACCCTTAACAACACAAAAATGTTGAACATTTGTGTGGGTGGTACCACAAGGATTGGACAGATAAGTCCAAAATTTTAACATAAACTAAGTTTCGACCATATTTAGAGATCCAAAGTTTGGACCAGACCGGTTGCAACGTCTATGAGGAATCGCGGGGACCATTTTAGCGAATATTTTCGAACTTTTGTCGGGGAGGTACAGGAAGCAGTAGACCTATTAGCACCACCATCGAATCTCATCTAATATTTGAAGAAATATTACGATATCCAAAGTGTGGACGAACGCAGTATTCGGTTCGAGCTCCCCAGCCACTGCATACGGTGGTGTAGGGGTTTTTACACGTTTCGGGCTGTTTTCTCAAGAAGTATGGACTTGCCCTTGAAAAAACTTTTACTGCCGTAATTGAGGCAGCGAATGCAAGATGCTTCAACAAAAATCAAATTGATTCGACAGCAGGCCTTAAAGTGAATTTAACCGAAATTTTGTGTGGTAGGTACCCGAAGGAGTGGACTTATATAGTCCATATTCGAACCTTATCTATATTTGGTAGATATATTATGATGTGCAAAGTATGGACCAAATCGGTCACTCCCTTCGAGAGTTATGGTGCGCACAGTTTTCCCGAACATTTTTGAAATTTTGTGGGGAGGTTCCTGAAGGAGTGGACCGATATGGATAAGGCCAAATTTTGGAGCGAATCGGGAGATCCGTTTGAGAATTATCTTGTGCTTCAACCACCACACACGGTGCCATAGGGGTTTTTGGTACCTTTCAGGCTATTTTCTCAGGAAGTATGGACTTGCCCCTGATGAAACTTATAGCGTCGTATGGGGGGCAGTGAATACAAGTTGCTACAACAAAAATCCAAACGATTCGAGAGCAGGTCCTAAACTGAACTATTCCGAAAATTTGTGTGGGAGGTACCCGTAGGAGTGGACCGATTGAGTCCATATTGGAACCTCATCTAAGTTTGGTAGAAATATCACGATGTGCAAAGTATGGACCAAATCGGTTACTCCCTTCAAGAGTTATCGTGCGCACAAATTGTCCGAACATTTTCGAACTTTTGTGGGAGAGGTACCGGAAGGAGTGGACCGATATAACCCATCTTCGAACATAAACTAAATTTGGACAAAATATTGCGATAGCCAACTATTGGACCAAATCGGTTCATCCGTTCGAGAGTTATCGTGCGAACCAGCCAGCTAGGCAAACAGACAGACGGACGGACGGACATTGCTAAATCGACTCCAAATTGTCTGAAACACATTTCCTCCAAACATACTTGGGGTCTAAAACCATTTATGGTAACGAGGATATACCCTCGTTACCATTAATTCTGAGAGTATAATTATATAAAAAACGCACTAGTAACTAGGGCTATCGGCTTTAGAGAAATTAATTAAAATTAATATTAAAATGATCTTCACCCTAACAGGCAAAATGTTCAAAATAAATCAGCATAAGCCAGGCTGGGATTTGGACCCACATCCTCGAAAACATATGACATAAGTTATCACGTCGTGTTAGCGTTCGAAGCCAAACTCATAACTTCCGCAGGGTGCGCTAAAAAGCGTTTGTCGTGGAGGCCATTCAGGTTGAATGAGAAATCAGACAATTTGGAATCGATTTAGCCCTGACCGTCCGTCTATCTGTCTCATTGGTTGTTGTTGTAACAGTGGTTTATTATTATGTTTGTATGTTCGTTCTCTTGTTCAATCTGGCTCTGGGTATATCTCCATTTCCAGGAATGTGGCTACTTCGATGGGATGTAACCACAGATCCACTGGAGTCAGATGAGTAGGCTTGGCGGGGCAGTTGAATAGGTGCTTAGTATTGTGCGGGCCCATGCCGCATACTGGGCAGATGTCTTGCACGGTGCGATCGATTCCCGCCCAATAGGAATTTAGGCGACTGCAATATCCCGAGCGTAATTGAGCCAAAACTACTCTGGTTTGTCGTGGTAGCTGACGCTCTTCAGCTGCGATAGATGGGGGATGTACTCCGATGACTGCATTCACACAATAATTGCTTATGGTCTTAGCAACTGAATGCTGTTCAAACCTGCCTGATATGCCTGTTGATCTAGAAGTTCTCTCCTATATTGTTGGACCGCCGTCTCTAGAGCATGAATATCCTTCTTGATATGCCTGGGTGTATCGGTGGCCAGCAGATGGTGATTGGGATGGCTCTCACGGTACCACCCGAGCAAGTACTGCAACGATAGCATCTCATTATGTTGTCGTACTGGAAGAATTTTTGCCTCCTCATGTAGATGGTCCACTGTAGATTTGAGTAGGCACCCTGTTGCTGTTCTCAGGGCAGCGTTCTGACAAATTTGAATCTTATCCCACTGCATGTCACATAAATTCGGGGACCAAACTGGCGCCGCAAATCTTATCACAGTCCGACCTATCGCTTTATATGTGGTCAACAAGGTTTCTTTATCTTGAGGACTTGAGCGCCTTGTTTCTACATTTCAGTTTATCGCAGATAGCTGTGGCATGTGCGGACGACGTGAAAGTGGTGTCGAATGTGACCCCCAGAATTTCGGGGCAGTTTGTGGTCGGAATTCTGCAACCATCGACCCTGATATTCAACTCTCTTCTATACTGCATATTCCTCGCGTGAAAAAAGGTGGTAAGATCGGTTAAATAGGAGTTCAGTCTCTCACAGATGTCATCAGGGTAGGTACCTAACGCCAGGATCGTACAATCATCCGCGTACGTTATGGTCTCAATGCCGTCTGGAGGGGGCAGAATACAGAAAAGGTAGAGGTTAAACAGTTCCGGAGATATCACCCCTCCTTGGGGAACTCCCTGTTTCACTCTACGGGGCTTGGATTTCTTGTTCCTGAATTCCACATACGACTGGCGACCACACATATAGTTGATTATCCAACGTTTCAGACTTGGCCGAAGGGTTGTCTGCTCAATGTCCTCGAACAGCGTGGAGTGCTTGACAGTATCAAAGGCTTTTGATAAGTCAAGCGCCACCATCACTGTTCTATCACACGGCCGCTCCTGGTTAAGTCCTTGACAAATATGTGTGGAGATGACGTGCAGCGCTTTCTCATTGGAAGGCACGATAAGCTTCAAACGTATAAACCGATTGGATTCAAACTTTGCACCTCATAATATTTTGTCCAACCTTACATTAATTTTGAGAATGGGCCATATCCGTAAAATTTTTCGAAAATTTCCTCTACAAAAGTTCGACATTTTCCGCTGCAGTAGTGCTCATTTTAACTTCCCAAACAAATTGTATTTGTGACACTTCGATGTAGTGGTAAGCACACTCGCCTTGCACATGATATGTCCGGGTATAAATCACATTTTCTCAACGGTGGCAAAAAAGCCCCTCAGCGTAATATTGGTGGCATTTCCCGGGTATTTCTGCCATGAAAAATTTGTCTACTGGTGAAGTCGTAAGATACGCGATAAACAGGGCCCATATCATTGAGCAAATATGAATCGGGATGCCCTTGTTGATATGAGATAAGTCTCCCTTGTCCCTTCTGTGGTGTTTATGGAACAATTATTATTAGATATGGCCAAAACGGCTACTCGTCATTACAGTTTCAATACGATCTGAAATGTGGCCTTAGACTGGATGAAAGCGCAAAAGTGTTGAGTTTTGGGGATTAGGCACCTGAAGGAATGACGCATATAAGAGTTGCTTTTAATTGTTCGAGAGCCAATCCTTTTGATATTTATCGGGCACGTTATCAATGGCTACCTTTCATCAAAATTTTAAAACGAACCCCGAACAAATGTTTTAACTTTGGTCTTCTTTGCCTTTGGCCTTCTTTGAACTGTATGTACGTTTAGAAGACTTTTTACGATGTGCAAAGTTTCAGCCAAATGGTATACTTTTAAGTCGTTGTAGTTGATGCAGACACAATTATGTGGAGCTTTTGGTTGATATGCTACTACAACAACAAACAACCTGTTGCAAACATTTGCAAAACGATTCGTGAGTGGTCTTAATTTGAATTTTTGCAAAAATTTTTAATTTTTTGTGGAAGCTACCTGATAGAGTGGACCGGCCTAGGTCTGGTAGAAATATTACGAAGAATGATCCAAATCGGTAACTCCATTCAAAAGTTATTGTCCGTGCCGTATTATATAAATTTCTTGAACATTTGTGAGGGAGGTATTCAAAGGAGTGGACCGATTTGGCCCATCTTCGAATATGACATAAGTTGGACAAAATATGACGAGGTCCAAAGTTCCAAAGTTATCTCGAGCACCATGAAGCCAGATCGATCCCAACTGGTCCGAAACGGATTTCGTCTAAAGGTCCCATAAAGATAATCTGTTGATAAAAATTGGCAAAAGACCTTCCGAGGATTTTCTATGTATAGAAGAACTTTCTACGGTATTCTATGGACACAAGACCTTCAAATAGCTTTTAATATTTTTAAATTGTCTGCCGCTGATAGAATATGTAGGACTTCTGTTGAAATGAACCTATTTTTTTTTTGTAAATGGAAGTCCATGTAATCCATAGATCGTTTATGGACAGAAGGTCTTCAAGGTGTTTTTGTACCGACGATCTTCTTCTTGTTTTTTTTGGCCACAGGACCATTCCAAGTTCGAAGACAGAAATGATTCCAAAGGGTTTCGATGGACAGACCCAAAAGTCGCCATACTCTACGGACTGAAATCTGTCTAAATATATAACTCCTTCCAGAAATTTAAGACCATCAATAGGTCATCTGCTGAAACAAACCCTTTTATTGCTCTGCTGAAGGTCTTCTGTGGAAAAAAGTCTGAAAAATCGTATGAAGTCTTTTATGGGCAATATACCTTCTATGAGGAGAAGACCTTCCAAAGAGCTTTTGTTTAATGTAAATCGGAAATCCTTCAAGCGCTCTTCAATGAACAGAAGACCTATGGTCATTCTATAAACAGATACCTTTAACAAGTAAAAGGTATCAGTCAGCTTCGCCGACAGAGATATACCCGCAACCTCGGACCTAAAGAAAAGAAAATAATACACAATACTTCTGACGTCTATATAATACGATGTACAACGTTTGGATCAAATCGGTTTCCCCCTTCGATGATTATTTTACGTTTACGTTAGTTAGGCCCGGCAGGCTTTTTTGGAGCTTTTGAGCCATTATCTCAAGAAGTAAGTACATGCCCCTGAAGAAACATATACCGTCGTAATGGGGAAAGCGAATAAAAGTTGTTACAACAAAAACAAAAAAGGGATTCGAATTCCAAATTTTGAACCGATTCGGCTGATGCGTTCGAGAGCTACCGTGCATGGTACCATAGGGGTATTTTAAAACTCTCCGACTATTTTCTCAGCAAGTATGGACTTCTCCCTCAACAAAACGTGTATTGTCGCAATTTAAGCAGCGAGTACATGTTGTTACAACAAGAAGCAAAACGATTTGAGAGCAGAAAATACTCGAAGGAGTGGATTTATATAGACCATATTCGAACCTGATCTATGTCCCGTAGAGATATTACGATACGAAAAGTATCGGTTACTCCGAACAGTTTCGAATTTTTGTGACGAGGTATCTAAAGGGGACATGGTCTATCTTCGAACATAAAGTAAGTTTGGACAAAATATTACGAATGCCAAATTTTAGACCAAATCGGCTGATCTGTTAGAGAGTTATCGTGCGCTCCAAACATTACACAAAGTGCCATAGGGGTTTTTAAGACGTTCGGACTATTTTCTCAGGAAGTGTGGACTTGTCCCTGATAAAACTTGAACCGTCGTAATGGGAGCAGCAAATACAAGTTTCTACAACAAAAATCAAAGCAATTCAAGAGCCGGTCCTAAACTGAACTTTTCCAAAATTTTGTGTGGGAGGTACCCGAAGGAGTGGAACGATAGAGTCCTTATTGGAATCTATGTCTGGTAGAAATTTCACGATGTGCAATGTATGGGCCAAATCGGTTACTCGCTTCAAGAGTTTTGGTGGGGGAGGTATCTGAAGGATTGGACCGATGCGGCTCATCTTTGAACTTTAACTAAGTTTGAATAAAATATTACTAACGCCAAATTTTGGACCAAATCGGTACATATCGTGCGCACCAGCCAGCCAGACAGAGAGACAGTCAGACGGACGGACATTGCTAAATCGACTCCAAATTGTCTGAAACACATTTCGTCCAAACGTGCTTGGGGTCTTTTATGTCACGTTTACAGGTATTCTTTTGGCAGAAGATATTCAAATGTCTTTCAGTGAACTTTTATGGTTATTTTTAAGATACATATATTGCAGAAAGATATATAAGACCGACCAAAGGCTCTATGGAAGGAAGATCTTCAAATTACCTTTAGTAAGGAAAATACCTTCTAATATATTTTATATTTGTTATTGTAATTTTTCTTCTATAGATTAGATTCTTCCATAGATTAGATTTTTCTTCTATTCATTGTGTACACAGAAGCCCTCCTGAAGGACTCCGGAAGACTTTTTCCAAAAACCTTCTTCCAAACATCTCCTACAGATAGAGAGACTTTTATAGGTCTACTAAAACCAAAAGACCGCCCATATGTCGTTTGCTTCTAAGGCTCCACTATAGACTGAAGACCTTCCAAAACATATTCTTCGGAAAGAAGACTTTCTGAAAATTAGAAAAAACTTTCCAAATTTCTTCTTGGCTTTCCATGGAAATTAGTACTACGAAATGTCTTCTATGGGCCGGAAACCCTTTAAGGGCATACTTTTGTCAGAAGATCTATTAATGTTAATCCATGGAAGGCATTCTAAAGGTCAGAAAATTTTAAGAAAACAGCTTTAAAAGGAGTTCTATTGATAGAAGACCAGCAAATATCGTTTTTTGAGAAAAGACCACCCAAAAGGTTTCTGCAAATACAATTCTATATTTAGGTGCCATGCCCTGAAAAACGATATAAATATTTATGAGCAATAGTGGACAATGATTTTATGGAACATTTTACAGACATAAGCATGTTCAGCGATGAGACCACCAACAACTCTGATGAAAAGAGGGTCCAATATCAAATCCTCCCAATATCGAAAGCGCCGTAAATGCCAATCATTTTCGAATTTTGCACCTGGCTGGCACTTTGTCCTAATCCTGACTCTTTGAAGTGTTATGGAATGTGAAACGGTCCATTACAAATCCAATAGTCACATTTAAGGGATGAGTACATAAGCTGCCTTGCCTGCTTACCTTGCTTGCTTCTGATAAAAGAATAAAAAAGAAAAGGGCAACCCAGTTCGAAATATGCTCGGCCTTCTTTATTCTTTTATTTTTATTATGTCAGAAATGAAGCAGGAAAGCAAGGCAATCTGGCAAGGCAGCTTATGTACGCAGGCCTTTTAGGCCCCCACTCATTTATCAGTCTGTGCCGTCAGTCCGATGAACCCTTTCTGTATGTATGACTGACAAGTGTGTAGCACCAACCATCAGTCAAGTCTAAAAATCTTGAATTTCTCCTCCACAAATGAATGATTTCTACGTTTTTTGTGTTCCTACACGAACATTATTTTCTGTTTTCAAAATTCTTTATTGACAATTTGAAAATAAACACAATTCACCCAGACTGATGGGGGTTCATTTTGAAATCAAAACTATTTTGATTTTCATCAGTCTTGAAAAAGTCACACATACATTCTCAAAATTTCAAAAATTTACACATACTACCATAAATGCTGGCAGTCAGACTGATTAATGAGTGGGGGCCTTTAAACATACCGCTCATTAACTCAAAGAGTGGCATATCTCAAAAAATGGGTTTTCTGATTTTACAGCTCATTTCCTAAAAATTTCGCATAATTCAACACAAACGTTTTTTGAGTTTGTGAAGCATTAAAACACTTCAAATCATGCATGACCTTGCACAGAAATTTAGAACTGATATCTAGTTAGATGTTTGCAAAATATGGTCCAAGTAGTTATTTCAGTTTTTGTGTAATAATCTTTTTAAGTTGGGAAGTCAAATTTCAACCGTCAACTTAAAATGCGTTTTTCTCGGAACTGGATTTTTTTTGAGATGTGTCACTCTTTGTCCCCGAAGGGACAACGGAGACTTCTCTCATATCAATGAGTCCACTCTGGCTTATATTGGCTCAATAAAATGTGGACAACTTTTTAACGCCGAGTACGAAAGGCGTGTCTTACATTTAAAAAAAAAAAATGTTTTTCGTGGCTAAAATACTCAGGAAATATAAGCCGGCATTGAGGGGGGACTTGCCATCGCCGAGAATGTTGATGTCCTGGTCAGGGATAGTACCGCAGACCTTCTGAGTGCAAGGTGGATTTGCTTACCCCTGCACCACGGCGGATCCAGATCATGGTCCCTAAAATATTGTATTGGTCGTCAATAACAGGGTGATTAATTCCTCTTTGGATTTTTTTCAAACTAGAGTGTATTTTTCTGTGGATGAGTTATTTAGTTAAAACCTAAACCCATTACTTCTTAATGTTCTCAAGGGTGAACATGGCATAGGTTATTTAGACTCACCAAAGACTCGCCTCCTCCATTCAGGGATCAAAGGTACGCAGACATTTTCTCCGAGACTATCCATCCAAACTATCGGACTCTGCTTTTCAAAGCAGTTACGTACATTTAAGACCCTTACGCACAACAAATGATCCAATGGTCACATGGAAGTGACATGGAAACGACACTATACTGGACTTGTTCACTAGTATGTGTTTCCTGCATACACTTATTGAAGTTTTTTTCCTAATGTTGCATCCTCTTCATTCGTTTTCACCACATGATTCCCATCTAAGACCATCCATTTCAATAAAACCCCATTAAAAAAAATTAAAAAGTCGTCGATGGGTGACAAAGCTCCTTTGGCCAAGATCAACATCGTTAAATGTTATTTATTGTTTATTTTTGGGGATTTTTCTTTCGTTTTCTTTGTTTTTGGCAAAATTTTTTTTGTTTTTTTTTTCAATTGGTTTCACTAACAGCTGCTGCCGGTCTAAACTTGAATACGGTTTCGAAGGTAGATGTGCGATTTGGACGGTTTTCTTTTTGTTGCCTTTCAAGTGAAATCTTCAATTGTTTGTTAACCTTTAAAAGTTTAATTCGCCAAAAATTCAATGTTTGTCTTTGTTGGCCATCGGTTGGTTGGTCGCTCGTCTTTGTTTTCTCTGCAATTTTGGAAGCAAATGCAAGTGTTATTTACATGGCAAATAAAGTTGCCGAAGTTTTTTTTTTTTGGTTATTTGATTTTCAATGTTAGGGGGATATTATCTAATTTTATTCGTCACGTTTACGTTACAACATCTTGACATTGAAATGTAAATTGTAAACTTTATACGAATTGCCATTTCGTTTGTTTTCCTTTTGTGTATTTTTTAAATTGGCGAAAATTTGGAGTTTCTCTTTTTTCTTTTTTTTTTTCTTGTTTGGTATGCGATGTAAATTGTATGGAATTTTCTTCTTCTTGACACCAGTGGTCATAATGTCAAAGGTAGAGGATAGAAATGATGTTTTATTCAATGAGAAATGTTTCAATTTGCGTGGAGTTTTTTTTTAAGGAAGAAAATTGGTTGCAAACATCAGAGATAGTTTCAAAATTGATAATTAAAAAAAAATATTCCCACAAACATCCCTGAAAGGAAAAGAGGAGACATCTTTCCGACGAAGGAGTGCAGTGCTATTTTTAGCTCAATGTTACGTGGCCTCTTTGGTAATTATCGAAGCCTGAAGCATCGATGTCAAAGGTCTATAATATAACATCATAGACTTAATGATAATTTCCTAGTCCATTATTAGCTGTTCCTGCGGAATTGATAAATTATGATGGAGCCCATTCTACTGAACTTCTACCAAAAATACATGCTCCACATTGCCTTTTAACACTGTAGACAAAATTTGTTTATTTTCTGTGTTTTTTGCATACATTATTTTACCAACAAAAATATTTTGCAATTTTTCTACCAAACAACAACAGCAACAACAAGGCAAAATATTTACAGACATTTTCCATAAAAACTTCAAGGCATACTAACTATGATGTCTGGTGAGTGTATAGACAACGACAACGACAAGGCTTTTATGCGTAACATAAACTGTGTAACAGTTTAAGGCCAAGGTAGTTTGCTCTTTGAAATTGCTACAAAATAACAGCAAACAACACTTACATGCAGATATACAGACATATGTATATACATACATGCCAATACCTCACAGCTGTCTACTGAGTGTGCGTCTGTGTGAAATCAATAAAAACTGTATGCATAATTTATAACAAAAATAAAAAAAACAGAACTAAAAAACAGACAATAGCTTTAACATGGAAAAATATTTCTTGTTACAGAAAGCAAAAGAAACAAGTAAGAAAGTATCTGTCAGCTGAGCCGACAGAGATATACCCTCAGCCACGTACCCGAAGAAAAAAAGTTAACACAATACTTCTGTAGGAAATTTTTCCAAGGATGGAAAGGGCCGCAAAAAACTACATGTTGCAACAAAATTCAGAATGATCCAAGACGAGTGCATTTTTTCCAAATTTTGGGTAGGGTGTACCAATAGGAGTGATCCGATGTAGTACATATTCGGACCTAATACAAATCTGTAGGAAATATTTTTTTTCTTTATTAGTCTATGGATATTTTCCTTACGGACTATATAATTAAATATGTTGTACTTAATTTTCTGAATTTAAATATATTACAATTTTACTTTTCAATTTACAAAGTTTGAGCTAAATCGATTTCTCTCTTAAAGGGTTATTTAGCCAGTTTAGGTGGTGCCGCACAGTGGTTCCGCCCGTGGACAAAAATCGAAAAATTGATGGCGACAAATTTTATTGCGATTGAATTAAATATTCTCTAAACACATCAAATTTTAAACATCCAGCCTTATTTTTGTAAATTTACAGCGGTTATACGCCAAGTTAAGTCAAAAAAGTTGTGATTTGTATGTGAAGCCTTAAAAACGAAATATACATCCGCAAAGCATTCGTAGGTTATGAGTAAAATTATAAAAAATTTGAGAGGTAAATGTGCAATTTTCAAAATTAAACTTAAAGGTGATGGTATTGGCAATATTTTTAAGAAAAAACAAATTCATAATTCGTTTCCTAACTTCATTAAAAATAAAAACTTAATAATTGACTTTTTCTGCTATTTTTAATATAATTACTATAAATCTATGTTGAGTTTTACTAATGTTGTGAGCATTTGTGAGTCTCGAAATTTTATGTAAAATGCAGGGGAAAGTCTCTAGTTTACGATTAAAAAAAGTCCAGCTGCCCCCATCTGCCACCCGCTAAGTTATTCCTCTTACACCACGCCCGTAAAATCGTCAAAATTCCGAAAATCGGGAGGTACGTTTATATGGGAGCTATGCCTAAGCTTGGACCTATACTGAACATTTTGGGCAGGGAGGTATTTTGCTCACTCAGAACTCAAAATGCCAAGTTACAGCCAAAACGGTTGGAAAATATGGGTAAAATCGTCAAAATTTCGAAAATCGGGAGGTACGTTTATATGGGGGCTATACCTAAACGTAGACCGATATTGACCATTTTTTGCATGGAAGTATTTGGTTCACTCAGAACTCAAAATGCCAAATTACAGCCAAATCAGTTGGAAAATTTCGCTAAAATTGTCAAAATACCGAAAATCTGAGGGTACATTTATATGGTGGCTATACCTAAACGTGGACCTATATTGAATATTTTTTGCAAGGAGGTAGTTTATTCACTCGGAACTCAAAATGCAAAAAAACATCCAAATCGGTTGGTTATATTGGCTAAAATCGTCAAAATACCACAAATCGGGCGGTACCTTCCTATGGGAGCTATACCCAAATATGGACCTACATCGACTAAAAATGGGTTTTCTATCTTTTTGGCTTGTTATAAAGCTACGTTTAAAATTTGGAGGCGGTAGCTCGATTAGAACCATTTTTG
The DNA here is from genome assembly GCF_047663935.1 of Musca autumnalis. NCBI lineage: Eukaryota > Metazoa > Arthropoda > Insecta > Diptera > Muscidae > Musca > Musca autumnalis. The sequence continues at coordinate 30,926,097 of NW_027412088.1, forward strand.
GCACTCTTTTCCATACAAGTGGGACCACTGTGTGCCGGTAGGATTTTCTGGACCTTTTTCGGTCATTATCTCAGGAATATGGATTTTCCCACGAAGAAAAATTACAACGTCGTAACAGGGGCCGCAAGTGCAACCTGCTGCGTCACAAATTAATAAGATCAGAAAGGAGTTGTTAAAATATACTTTTTCCAAATTTTGTGTGGGAGGTACTCTAATGAGTGGACCGATATAGTCCATATTAGAACTCGATCTATGCCTGAAAGTAATATTACCAATAGCAATGTTTGGCTCAATTCGGTTATTCCCTCCTAGAGTTACCATGCCCACAATCTTGGCGAAAAATTTTGAACCTTTGTGGAGGAGGTACCGGAAGGAGTGGACCGATATGGTCTATCTTCGAACTTAAACAAAGTTTGGACAAAATATTGAAAGACCCAAAATTTTAACCAAATATGTTGATCCGTTCGAGAGTTATCGTGCACTCCAACTACGACACATGGTATTATATGGGTTGTTTGCAGTTTTCGTGCTGATTTCTGAGGATATATGGACTTGCTCCTGAAAAAAATTATATCGTCGTAATGGGGGTAGTGAATACAAGTGGCTGCAACAAAAATCAAAGCGATTCGAGAGCAGGCCTTAAGGAAAATTTTGTGTGGGAGGTACCCGAAAGAGTGAACCAATAGGGTCCATATTGGAACCTCATCTATGTCTGGTAGAAATGTTACGATGTGCAAAGTATGGACTAATTCGGTTACTCCCTTCAAGAGTTATCGTGCGGACAATTTTTCCGAACATTTTTGAACTTTTGTGGGGGAGGTACCTAAAGGAGTGGACCGATATGGCCCATCTTCGAACTTAAATCAAATCTGGACAAAATATTTCGATACCCAAAATTTGAACCGAATCGATAGATCCGTTCCAGAGTTATCGTGCGCACCAGCCAGCCAGACAGACAGACAGACAGACGGACAGACAGACAGACGGACGGACATTGCTAGATCGACTCAAAATTGTCTGAAACGGATATCGTACAAACATACTTGGGGTCTAAAACCATTATTTCGATGAGGCACATTTTTGGCCGTATCAAAGTGTAAATACCCTCTTTAGCCTAAGGGCTGAGGGTATAAAAACTGTGGGAAACTTCTATGAAATTCGTTAATAGTGCTATAATTCTACGTCTACGAACTACATAAGTTACAATTTTACTTTCTATTTAGTCAACAAAAATTCATTTTTCTTTGGCTTAATTTGATAAAAAGCCTTTTTATTTAGAAAAGAAGAATGAAATTAAAAATCATCAATGTAAAAAATGACCTGTTGTCTGTTTGGGGAAAATCACGAACAATTTATCAAAAAGGGCAAAATGGTTTTTAAGTGAATCATTTTTTGTGTTGTTGGATGGACATCAAAACAGTAGTTGTAATCAATAATTAATTATTTTTTCTTCTCGATCATTAATTAGATTTGGGATTTAATTTGAGGAACATAACAACCTGTGCTTGTGTCTAAAGTCTTTCGTTTGATGTACATAGTATCTACTTATTAACAAAAGTGATGATCATCTTATTATTATCTTTGTTGGGATTCTGAACAATGAAATCACAACCTGTGCGTCTATCTGTGGCCTATTATTTCAACTACTAAGGAGATTCATGGGAAATTCATGAAAGCAAACATTACTTATTTACCATAACAATTTGAGAATTGATTTTGAAAGTCATTAATATAGGCATTAAATATAGATATTAGCGTTAACCAAAACCAACTTGGAAAATTAAAATATGACGCAATATCTAAGTAGAACTTTCATTAGGTAAAATACGCACTTCATGAGGAATATGGAGGGTTCGTGCTTCACACTTGCAGCCTTCCTCGATATAGAGGGAGCCTTCAACAATGTGAATCTGGAATCCATCCATAATTCACTCACTAACGCAGGAGTTTCCTCTATCCTTGTTAAGTGGGTTGATGAGATTCTGAAGAGCAGAATCATCAACTCCCATCTAGGAGAGAGTTCCGTAAGGAAAAAGGTTTGCAGGGGTACGCCTCAAGGAGGAGTTTTATCACCCCTTCTCTGGCTCCATGTAATAAACGATATTCTTGTAAAATTCAACCAGCTAAGGTGGTAGCCTACGCTGACGATGTTGTTATCCTCATAAGCGGCAAATTCTTGCCGACCATACCAAACCTAATGCAACGTGCTTTAGTGCAGCTGTCTCGTTGGGCTCGCGCCAATGGACTGGGTGTGAATCCAACAAAGACAGAACTAGTTCTGAACACGAAGAAGCGCAAACTTCCCGATTTCTCGTTACCAAAGCTGGACGGTGTTGCCCTAAAACTTTCATCGGAAGCCAAATAAGTCGGCGTTATCCTGGACCAACGTCTAAATTGGAAAAGGAACACTGAGTAGAGGGCTAAGAGCGATTTTATGGCACTCTATTCCTGCAAGAACTCCATTGGTAAAAGTTGGGATCTCAGACTAAAGAGCATACACTGGTTGTATGGTACGGGTGTTCTCCCCATTCGTACCTATGGCGGGCTTGTCTGGTGGCATGCTCTCAGGAACAGGACACTTCTGTCCAAACTATCTAGTGTTCAAAGAGCCGCATCTCTGCTAATCTCTGGTGCCATCAGAAGCGCACCTCAAGCCGCCCTGAATGTGATACTTGATCTCCAACCTCTGGACATCACTATCCACATACAGGCGGCGAGGACGGCTTTCGGGCTTAGAGAGACAGGTGTGTGGCAGTGTTCACGATCTGGACATGCAAAGGTCCTCTCCCATTTCACCGAATTTCTTGAGTTTAGTGGATACAATCGCGTCAGTGATTACATACCCACTGTACTCAACTTCAACCAAATTAACGTAACATTTCCAATCAGGGATGCCTGGTCTAGTGGTAGTCCTCCTCTTGGCGGTCTGGCCATCTATGCAGACGGCTCCAAGATAGAGGATGGCACAGGCGCCGGGGTCTTCTGCGAAAACCCACAAATTAAGCAATCCTTCAAACTCAACGATAACTGCAGCGTTTTTCAGGCAGAGATTTTTGCAATAAAGAAAGCTTGGGAGCAGCCTCAAAGGACCGGTGACTATTTTTGTCGATAGTCAAGCGGCCCTTAAGGCCCTCAAGTCGTGGACCATGAATTCAAAAGCTATCCTCGAATGCAAAAACGCTCTGCTTGAAGTACGTGATATCGTTGGACTTTGCTGGGTTCCAGGACACAGTGATATAGAGGGAAACGAAGAGGCGGATGAACTAGCACAGGGTGGCTCTCAGTCGATTGACTTACCAGTTGAGTCATCTACCAGACCACCAAAGTGCTACTTCATCCGAAAACTTCGCGGTTTCTTGCTTGAGAAGGCAGGGCAAAGATGGCAAACGCAACCTGGTTGTAAGGTATCCAAGGCAATCTGGCCCAGCTACTCCCAACATAGAACCAACTCTCTCTTCTCACTAAACATGTTAGGGATAAAGACCACTGTAGGACTTATTACCGGTCATAACATGGTCAGGTCCCTAACTTCTAGATGGGACAGCAGTAGTGTAGACTACTGTCAAGATCCAGAAGAAACAGAAACGGTCGAACATCTACTATGTAGGTGCCCCTCGCTGTTCACGAGGAGACGTCGATTCTTCGGTAGATGTGAGGTAAATACTCTGACAATCTTCTCCGGCATAGACCCAATCTACATATACCAATTTGCCAAAAATCTCACTTGGCTTGGCAAACAAAACTAATCAATTTACGTTTTTATTCTTCTTCACACAGGGGGATAAAAATCGGCTCAACTATGAACTACACCTTCAGCGGGCACATACCCACATCCACAGTACATCTCTCCACTACATCAACATCTTCACCACAACCTCAGCAGCCACACACCCATATCCAGTATTCAACACATCCATCACACCAAACCACTCTACATCAGCAAAACCAGTAATAGACCAAACACCGTATTTTTCCCCTCAAAACAAACCAACCAGTCACCACCCACAACAATTTGTTTATAAACCTGCATCTATCATCATCACTACCTAATCAACAATACATCAACAACTCTACAATAGACCAACCACAACACACAACCTCTCTAAGGATGATCACAATGGACCTCAAGGTCTCCGAGTGAAGTAGCTGCCAATAATGGTACTGCGCGTCCTAAAACCAAGCACTTCATGACTTTCTAACACAAGTCCTTAACGGCCTTCTAAAATACGCCCTCAATAGGTCGTTTATAAAAACAGACTAAACATCTAAATGAAGCACTTAGAAGTCTTCTAAAAACCCCTCAAAGGTATTTTAAAGGAAGTCATCAATGACCTTCTGAAATATCCCCTAGGGATTTTCTTTGGGGAGTCCTTAAAATCTTCTATAAGATTTCCTTAAAGACACGGAAAGGTCTTCTACAAGATGTCCTTAAAGACCTTCTAGACAATGCCCTTGAAGAAGGGTAGTTAGCAAGTTTCGGCTTCGTATACCAAATAAAAAATAATATCTAATACGTCAGACTTAACCTAGCATAGTGGTTTATGTGTGGAACTTTGGTATGCTCCTATTTTTTAGATCATAATAGCCCAAACGATAAAAATAACATTAACAAGTGAGCACAGGCTATAGCCGTGGCGACCATGTGATACCCTACACCACTACCCCTGTGCATAACTTTTCGCTGGTAAACATTTCTTTTAGGGAATATAATCCGACTACCACTAAACATAACATCCCTCTTTCTCTCTGGGACCCCCATAAGCAAACAAAACTTCGCGACCATCCGATCAAAATTACAACATGTAGCGTGATTGCAAAAAATGAAGAATTGGATGCATTACCGACTATTGTGGTATCTCCCTTGTTTGACCACCTTCGCCAATCTAGTTTACACCAATGTAAAGGTAATATTTTCTTCTTCCATTGACAGGCTTTGCCGTTGGAATACCCCTACTAGTAGCCGATATATTCACGACGAGTAAAAGTTTGAGTCTCCACATGTGTTTTTTCCCCATTCCGACCCCTAAATATTATCCGACTATCACCAAAATCAATAGGCTTCTACTCTGGGGGCCCCCATCTACCCCCAAAATTTTGTGACTATCCGATCAAAATGTCAACCTGTAGCGTGATTACAAAAAATGGAAAAATTGGATATATTACTGACTTTTGCGATATCTCGGTTGTTTGCTCACTTACGCCAACATGCTTTGCATCAATATAAAGGAGATCTTTTCTTCTTCCATCGACGGGAATCCATTGGAATACTCCTACCAGAAGAGGAGATATTCGCATAAGAAAAAAACGTTGACTTTTTCTCCAAATAATTTCAATAGGCTTCTTCCCCTCCGGGACCTTCATCAACACCCAAAATTTGGTGACGATCGGATTAAAATTGCGACCTGTAGCGTGATTACAAGGTTTAGATGGACAGACGAACGGACGGACACACATAGCCAGATCGACTCAGCTCGTCGAGACATTCATTTTGGTATATATATGTATGGGTCTCCGACCATTTACGCGTTACAAACTTTTTGGCCAAAACCAACTTAAAATACCCTCGCCACATAGTGGTGTAGGGTATAAAAGTGGCATTTGCCTTAAGAAAAAAAAAAATAAGCAAAAAAGTATCAATCGGCTTTGTAAGCCTGTGTGAATTGAAACTTTCATTTGTTGACAATATCGAATCGATAGATATCGCGCCCACCAGTCATTTCATTTGGACCACTGTGTTAGGAAGCATGGACTTGCCACAGAAAAACATAATATCGCTGTAAACAGGACAACAAGGAGTAACATCGAAATTTCCAAAGGATCTTTGAACAAATTCTAAACTCAATTTAACAAAAATTTTGTAATTTTGTGGGGTAGGTACCCTGAGAAGAAGACTGATATGGACCATTTTCGAAGATAAACTAAATTTTGACAAAATATTAGGAGGTACAAAGTTTGGACCAAAGATAATCGTTCGTACCATTTTAGTGAAATTTGTTGCACTTTTGAGGTGGAGGTATCGGAAGGAGTCAAAAGAAAAGGAAATTCTCCGTACTTAAATTAAGTTTGGACAAAATATTACGAAGGCCAAATTTTGGACCGAACTGACTAATCTGTTCGAAATTTATCGTGCACTGCAGTCACTACATTTGATGCAGACCATTTTCTCAGGAAATATCGGCTTGTGCGTGAAAAACTTTTACAGTCGTTATGGGTTTCGAGAGTAAGCCTTGAACAATACTGTTCCCAATTTTTGTGTGGGAGGTACCCGAAGGTGTGGACAGATTGAGTCCATTTTGGAACCTCATCTATGTCGGGTTGAAATTTTACGATGTGCAAATTATGGACCAACTCGTTTACGGCATTCGTGAGTTATCGTTCTTACCATATTAGCTAACATTTTTGAACTTTTGCGGGGGAGGTATCCAAAGGAGTGGGCCAATATGGCCCATCATTGAACTTGATCTAAGTTTGGGCATAATATTGCCAGAATCAAATTTGTGAACAAATCGGTTGATCCGTTCGGTTGATCCGTTCCAGAGTTATCGTGCGCTCCAGCCAACCAAACAGACAGATGGACATGGATAAATCGACTCCGAATAGTCTGAAATGGATTTCGTCCAAACATACCTTTATTTCTATGAGGCAAATGTTCATCTATCATCGTGTAAGCCTAAAGGCTGAGGGTATAATAATTAGCCTAAAAGTCCGTGTCAGGACGGAGGAAAGCCCAGGAACAATTTGGATGTGCTTCGCATCCAGCATCTCAGCGTTTGTCCTGGACTCGTCCATGCGAGGAACTACGACAGGGACTATGTTGCTGCATAAGTCGTAGTCATCAATGTACGCGATTCCCTCGTGTGTTGGAAGAATATCATGGTCGGGCGGAGCAATAAACCAATCTCAACAACAACTGCAGCTTACAGCGTTGTAATGGTTACAACGTATTGAGGAACGATCGTACCGGAAGTGGCGGTTGGGATTAGCTTTCCTTTTTCTCCAGTCTGTTCTATACAGACCTATATCGCATAACCTTGGCAGTAATGACCCTTTCATGACATATATGGCGATAGCAGTCAGGTGTGGAACTGTCGAGGTAGAGTTACTTAACGACATCCCGCCGATAAATAGCTGTACCCCAGATTATAGGTCTTAGGTAACTTTAATGGTAATCATGAATTGTGGCATTTGATCCTTGGAACAGCTGTATGTTTGTCGCGGTCAAAAAGGAAGCCCCTACCAAAATTAGCGGAAAGTGTCATAGTTCATCAGATATAATCATCATGTAACCTGGTGTGACAAATGACGTCACCTGGCAACCTGTCGTTTCTCTTGGGTCAGACTTTCTCCCCATAATTGTCTCCATCACCAGACTGCCCGATTTCATCATCAATCATAGGAAAGCTAATCAGAAAGTTCACTAATCAGCAGAAAGGACGTTCTGAGACATCATCACTGTTGTCGCCGCTCGCCATATATCTACCCGCAGTGGGACCATATTTCCCATCAGAAGCGGCGGGATTAGCAAATAAACTGATGTGCTTTGTCGTGTCAACCCCAGTGAATCCAGAGTCAGGGAGCTGACACTAGTAGTTAACAGGTTGGTCGTCGAACATAAGCGAAACGTGTGGCTAAATCATCTGAAGATATGCAACATTGGAGGTGGAATAAGTGAAATGTGACCAATGTTTGTGGCACTCTTGAACCCTGAAAAGAAGATAGATGGGACCTCAGTAACTTTTGGCGACGTTACGCTGACAGATTCGAAGAGGTTATTCTAACCGACAGTTTGTCGAGCATACCGGGAGTGGCAGGGCGAAGAGAAGACTACTACGTCGCATTAAATCTCATCCTGTCGAGGATGAACCACCACAGTTTACATTGGATTATGTTGCGAATGTCATAAGGAACGCAGATACTGTAACAGCAGGATGAACCGTGAGTCGAATATTTCACCAAAGTTCTCAACCTGTCGCTAGCCACCCACATCGTTTCCGAAGTCTGGAAAATGGGCCGGGCTGTCCCGCTACTGAAGCCAGACAAGGATGCCAGCAAATGTAAATTGTAAAGACCAATTTCGCTTTTGTCGGGTATGTTCTGAGACGCACTTCACCTCTCAATTCACGCCTCAAGCATTTTGTTCACCCCAAAAACGAACTAGGGTGTACTCTTCTTTTTAAATACCTTAATGAATCTTAGCCCCGAGAAATTCGCAAAAATAGGAGTAAATAGGGTGAACAAAATGCTTGAGGCGTGAAGTGAGAGGTGAAGTGTGTCTCAGAACAAACCCGATATTTTCATCGTATCAACGTGTATACATCGTCTTAAGCTTAAATGCTGAGGGTATAATGAAATCATTTGAAAGGTAAAAGGATACTTTTCTAGTATTAATGAATGCACGCCGGTTCATATTAGCTCAATGATAAAGACGAAATTGCCACGACATTCGACTCTGTTCTCACTACTAGCTAAGAAGATTTACTTGAAAATGTGATCTTTTCAGCCTGGGAATCGAACCAGGGCATTCAACATAGATAGTGTTCAAATATGAGTAATATAGGTCCACGTTTTGTTATACCATCATATAACGGTACCGCCGGATTTCAGATATTTTGATGGTTTTAGCTACATTTTAAGAGCGAATTAGCTATAATTTGGCATTAAGGGTTTCCAGTGGTAAATAAACTTCTCAACCAAAAATTACGGACATATGTCGATGTTTTGTTATAACCCCCATATAACGGTCCAATCCGATTTAGGGTATTTTTGAGGGTTTTAGCTAAATGTTTATACCGAGTTAGCTATAATTTGGCATTTAGGGTTCCCAGTGGAAAATTAACTTCTCCACTTAAATTTGTGGGCATAGGTACTTTCGTAACAGAAGGAATACTAAATATTCCATATTAGCTCAGAATATTTTTTGGCTCGACTGAACTTACAGTCTTTTTTACTTGTTAATGCTTACCAAGTATAAAGAGAATAGCTTTTGATTTTGTGAAAAGTTCTCCGTTGTGATAGTGGAAAGTCTTGAGACTTTCCAAATATTTAACCGTTTTACTCTTAAATTTCGTTTTCCCTTTTCAGATTACTAAGCTTTTTATACCCCCACCATTTATGCTATCGAGGGTATATGGCGAAAAACAAAAATTTTTTACAATCGATGAATCCGAGTTTCACCCTTTCAGAATTCGCGAACTGTTAACATATTCTATATAGTATGATATACATTCTTTAAACTGAAGTGTTTTAGGAAGAATCCCATAAGGTCGACCATTAAAATTAATTTACGTGGAAGCTGTGTTGGCATCAATGTAGAAAAATAGGTAAAAATGGGTTGAAGCCAACAAGTTTCTTTATGCTCCCTTCCGATTTTAGGTTTAACCTTACATTTTATAGACATATGCCCAAAGAAAGACTCAAAGAATACTTAATGGGCAATATGATACTAGTGTATCATTTTTCGATATATCCACCGCATCCACCTAAAATTGATGCTGACATTTTGAAGCCGGAATTTCGGGGTTTTGTGAATTGTTTTAATAATTCGGACGCGCAACAACATAATATTCAAAACTCACATTAGGATTATAAAACTCGTGATTCTACGTCGTTTAATGCATATCTCATGAGTGTGCTCCTTACAGCATCCTAGTAATTGGAGTCTAAAGGCCAATATTTGATGCGTGATTTTTTTTAAAAGAACTATTTTTTGCGTTTAAAATTTACAAGTGCCATTCAATTTCCTTTGTACCCCGCGTGAATTTAGTTTTTTTACGCGACGGATCTAATGAGACCTTCCGCGATCGAATCCATCCAATAAAACCGCGGATATAGATACCCTGAAAATAGGAAAAGCAGCAAAAAATTATTTCGACAAATCCGCGTACTAAACCGCGATTTTCTTGAAATTTTTTTACGTAAATGGAATCCTTTATACGCGATTATAATATTTGCGAAAACGTGTGTCATAAATTACAGAGATTCGCGTGTAATATGGGTTTTTCACCAAAAATAGAATGTGGAGGCACATCCGCGGTTCTTGAAGAATCTAATTAAAACTGGTATATTTAGACGTATTTTTGATAGGCGCTGACGAAACCGGATGCGCATCAAAATCGTATGCACATTGCGCGACTTTTACCAACTTTAAGGTTTTTTGCAGTGTATGATGCAACTGGTGGCACACAATGGCCCCTGAGTGAAACATCGAAATATGCATAAATTTTGACAGAGATTGATTCGCTGTATCCAAAAACCGATGCGCATCAACCGACTTTAACTAATTCGCGAATAACAGGCTTTTTAATTATAATATTAATTGAATGATTGTAATTTCAATATTACTCTTAATTTCCTACCCTTATAAGTTATCACAGTAATCAGTTAAACTCTCGCGATGGTAAACCATATGTTTTGATGAAGTTTTAACTGTATACATTCATTATTCTATGGGATTTTAGCAAAATAGTTGGAGAACTCCCAAATATTTTTTTCTTATTTTTAGAATCAAACCAAAAAAATATTTGCAACAATATTTTCCAACAATAAGTTTTTCTCTTTTGTTGTTGCTATAATATGCAATTTATGTACCCAATCTCTATAAATTTAGTATCATATTTTTCTACGCATTGTCTAGATTCCGCATATATTCTTTAATTTATTTTTTGAGGGTTTGTACGGATTCTGGGACAGGATAATTTGGATTTACTTCAAAATTTTTTTATTATTTGTTGACTTTCCGCGAAAATAATAATAAATTTAATAACTATTTAAACATCTACGAATAGATATGGACTGCTGTTAACGATTTATGCATACATTTTCTCATAACAACAAAAAAGATATTTTTAAATATTTTATCTTTATATGAGAATAAAAACCGCTATAACTTTTGCGCGCATTGGCCAATTTCGTGAACGCGAGCAGATTTGAAACCGGATTTTTTTCCATTACCTCTGTACCAAAAATCGTAGATGTGCTCGTAAAAAAAAATTTTAATTTTTTTCAAATGGAATTGTAAAGGAATTTTGTTATTCGCCATATACACTTTCATACGGGCAAAATGTGCCTCAACGAAATAATGGTTTTAGATCCCTAGTATGTTTGGGCGAAATGTGTTTCAGACAATTTGGAATTGATTTAGCAATGTCCGTCCGTCTGTCTGTCTGGCTGGAGCACACTATAACTCTCGAACGGATCAACCGATTCGGTCCAAAATTTGAGTTCCGTAATATTTTATCCAATCTTAGTTTAAGTTCGAAGATGGGTTGTATCGGTCTACTCCTTCCGGTACCTCCCCCACAAAAGTTCGGAAATGTGCGGAAAATTTGTGCGCACGATAACTCTTAAAGGAAGTAACCGATTTGGTCCATACTTTGCACATCGTGAAATTTCTACCAGACTTAGATGAGGTTTCAATATGGACTCAATCGGTTCACTTCTTCTGGTACCTCCCACACAAAATTTCGGAAAAGTTCAATTTAGGACCTGCTGTCGAATCGCTTTGATTTTTGTTGTAGCAACTTGTATTCACTGCCTCCATACGGCGGTACAAGTTTCATCAGGGGCAAGTCCATACTTCCTGAGAAAATATCCTGAAAGATGCAAAAAACCCCTATAACACATGTGTAATGGTTGGAGCGCAAGATAACTCTAGAACGGATCTGCCGATTAGGTCCAAAATTTGGCCTTCGTAATATTTTGTCCAACCATAGTTTAAATTCAAAGATAAGCCATATCGTTCCACTCCTTCAGATACCTCCCCAACAAAAGTTCAAAAATGTTCGGACAAATTGTGCGCACGATAACTCTTGAAGGGAGTGACCGATGTAATCCATACTTTGCACATGCTTATATATCTACCAGATATAGATCAGTTTCGAATATGGACTATATTTGTCTACTCCTTCTGGTAGCTCTCACACACAATTTCGGATAAGTTCACTTTAAGGCCTGCTCTCGAATCACTTTGATTTTTGTTGATACGATTTGCATTCGCTACCTACATTACGACGGTAAAGGTTTTTTCAGGGGCAAGTCCATATTTCTTAGGAAAATAGCCCGAAAGGTGTTAACGGTACCTCCCCCACAAAGGTTCAACATTTGTGCCTTAGTGCAGTTAATTCCTAATCCACATGTTTGTCGGCAAGTTCAAATGCCAAAAAAGGGCCACAAAATTCTGAAGAGACCTTAAATACATACATTCGATCTGTTCGTAGGTGAAAGTTTTACTTCACATTGGCTAAGGGTATATATCTGTCGGCAAAGCCGACTGGCACTTTTTTACTTGTTATTATGTCAGAAATGAAGCAGGCAAGCAAGCTGCTGCTTATGTACCGAGGCCTTTTTTAAATTTGTTGATAGTTGCAAAAAGTTCTCCGTTGCGACAGTGGATACTCGTAAGACTTTCCACAAATTGAACTCTTTTACCCCTCAATTTCGTTTTCCCTTTTCAGATTGCTCGGTTTTATGGCCAAATAATTCACAAGTAGCAATTTAGCCAACATAACACAGATGTAAGCACTCACTTGTTAAAATTAATTTCAAGCTGCAACTTATTTATCCGCAAACCTTCTAATTGTAAATATTATTAAGACAATTTTTGTTTTTTTTTCTGTTTCTTTTTTTTTTGCAAATCCATTATCTTCGGCAAATGCTTTACTTTTACTTTATCTCGTTTAATTTTACTTCACGGTTTTACTTTTTCTCAATTCCCTCCATAATGGCTGAAGTTTTCCTCTGATTATTGCCATTAAAGTTTTAATTAGACCTGACCAACTAAATAAATGCGGCAAACAAGGAATGAAAGTAAGGCAACAACCCAGCAGTTAGGCAGGCCTGGCTAGCTGCCTGCCCAGTCAGATACTCTGAGTGATTTATAATGAAATCAAAATTCACTTAAAAATTTTTAATTATCCAACATTAACGGCATAACTGCCAATATGACTGTCGAGATATGCGAACAGCCGATATGATAGCAGTGGTCGGCCGGAGAATTGCTGTTGCTGCTGCTGTTGTTGCTGTGGTTGTTACAATTCAATTGAGAGCGATTTGATTAGATAGTACAGAGGCATAACATATTCGCACATTCACTCTGCATGTCAGTGTGCCATAAGATCTACAGCTACAACAACAACATGCGGTGAACAGGTGAATGAGTTTTAGAGTAAAATCTAATTAAAGTTTATAATGATTACCTACCATTACTGGCCATTGCTGGGGATTATGTGGTGATAGATAAAAGAAAACATAATTAAACATAATGTGGTGATGTTTGCCAATAAAAATAGAATAACCGGCTAAAGAAAAAAATATATGTTTTTTTAATTTTTGAACATCCCACTTTTCACACAATTCCATGATAGCTAAACGTTTCTCAATAATGTCGGTTTTTGTTGCCTCTAAACATTTGCTTACAAATTTAAAACAAAAGACTTAAGACACGAACCTTAAACAACTACCACCACTGCCCACTGCCTTTGTAATTTGTATATTAATGCTGTGTTTTGTCTATTTTATATTAATTTGTTACTGGACTAAACTCAAATCTCGAAAAAAAAAACAAAAGCTCGCACACACAATTAACTATTTTGACGTTAACTTTTGCGTTGGCTTTCCAAGCGTTTTGTCTCAAGTTCTACTGTTTCACTTCTACTCCACCTAAATAGCCTGCCGGCCGTCTAAGCAAAAAATAGTCATGGAAATCTCAGCTGTTGCAACGCCTTCGCCTTACACAATGCACCGGCAAAAATTGCTCGCTAATGTATTGTTCAAAGTTCTATGATTACCTGGCTGGGCAACGGTAGAACAGTCAGACTAACTGACTGTCTGTTAGTCAGCCGCCGCTTTTCATTGCACTAAATATGTCTTGTTGTTCTCTTGTTAAGTGTCTCAACCGTTAACATTGTTGTCGTCATTGTTTGTCATTTTTCAAATCTACGCAAATATATTTTTGTTGCGTAGCTTAAAATACAAAAAAAAAATCTGAATGTTGAGAAGTTGTTGATTAAATGGGCGACCGACATGATATTGAAAATTGTTGTACACCACAACAGATCACATCGGCAACGGTGTGTCTACGTCTGCGAGTGTGTCAAAATAGTCTCAAAGTTATACGATTAAGATTTCTATTAAGACAAGGCATTCAGGTGATGATTGATTATGTCAAGTTATGTTTTGGTGTTGTTGTTGGTATTCAGAACAGACACTTAGTTAGAAGAACTTCTAAATGCCTTTATAAATGTTATTTAAAAAGGTCTAAAAGAAGGATCTAAAAAGGATATAGGAAAGGGTTTATTTTTGTCTACAGAGTTCCTGAAGGTCTGTTGCTCATAGATGTACATTGAGCTCTATAGAGGGTCTTCAGAAGGCATTTTTAGTTGTTCTGTAGTTGTTCTCTGACTAAAAACGGAAGATCTTCTACAGCTCTCATAAAGATTGACGGGAGACCTTCTAAAGTCTTTTTTAGGCAGACAATCTACTAGGGACTTGCTATAAGACGAATACCTAAGATTTATAAAGGTCTTCATAGACAGGAGACTTTTTCGCGGCCTTCTATTGTATAAAGATAAAATATTTGAAATGTTCTCTCTATGAAAAGAAGATCCCTTTCCCCTATTGTACTCTGCACCTCTGCACCTGGAATGTTCGCACTCTTTATAGAGAAGGTGCAGTCTTCGCATTGGCAGACGTACTTAAAAAGTACAAGGCCGATATTACTGCCATACGGGAAATACGATGGATTGGGAAAGGCGTCACAACAGCACCTAAAGGTGACGCACTGTATTATAGCTGCCATGACACAAAGCATGAGTTTGGTTGCGGATTTGTAGTTAGTCGGAGACTAAAACGTCTGGTATCCAGCTTCACTCCAGTGAATGAAAGACTTGCTGCAATTCGAATAAAAGCTAAATTCTTCAACATCAGCTTTATTTGCGCTCATGCTCTCACTGAAGAAAAGGACGAACAGTAGAAAAGGTAGTTAGCAGTACCAGATTTAATCATCTCGATATTCATAAGGGCACCTGGCTGTCTCCAGATCAGAAAACAAGAAATCAAATTGATCATGTTGTGATAGATGGAAGACATTCATCGAGCGTGTTGGATGTACGATAGTTCCGAGGCGCAAACATTGATTCGGACCACTAACTTGTTGCAGCAAAGGTACGTACCCGTCTAAACGTTGCAAATAAAACACGAACAGACACAACGCGGAAGTTGGACATCGATGGGCTGCAAACACAACAGATAGCCACAGCATATTCCACTCAACTAGGCCAATTGCTTAACGCGAGCATTCCTTTTCCCGATAACATAACAACACAATGGCAAAATATTGCCCACTCCATGCAAACAGCCGCAAAATCCATACTTGGATTCCAGAGACCTCCACAAAGGAATTCAAGGTATGACCAGGAGTGTCGTGCTGCTACCGAAGAGAAAAATGCGGCATATAGAGCTACTTTACAATCAGTAGCAACGCGTAGCACACGAGAGAGATATCGGGAGAAAAGGAGAGAAGAGAAACGTCTTTTCCGCAAGAAAAAGAGGGAAATGGAAAAGCGGGAGTGTGAACAAATCGAGATGTACAGGAGCCAGAATGAAGTCCGAAAATTCTACCAAAGAGTGAAACATCAAACTGATGGCTTTGGTACGGGCACCTCCTCCTGTAGAGACCAGCAAGGTAATCTGGTAACAGATACAGATAGCGTGCTCAGGATATGGAAGGAACATTTCTCCAATCTGCTGGTATTCAATAGTAGCGAAGACAATGATACCACAGATCCAATCCCAGAAGATGGTATAGAATATAGCTAAAAACTGCAATAAACCGGCTGAAGAATAATAAAGTAGCAGGAGCCGATGGCTTACCAGCCGAGCTGTTTAAAACCGGAGGCGACGCGCTGATAAGGTGTATGCATCAGCTAGTTAGCACCATCTGGCAGGAAGAACAAGTACCCGACGATTGGAACCTGAGCATTCTATGTCCCTTCCACAAGAAAGGAGATAAGACTGTATGCTCCAACTATAGGTTCATAAGTCTTCTCCCTATTGCCTATAAGATAGTGTCAGGGATATTGTGCCAACGACTAAAGCCAATGGTCAACGAAATAATTGGACCATACCAATGTGGCTTTAGACCTGGCAAGTCCACCATTGACCAGATATTTACCCTGCGGCAAATCCTAGAGAAGACCCAAGAGATGCAGATCGACACATATCATCTTTTTGTCGATTATAAAGCAGCATTCGACAGTCCCCTCCGATCAAAGGTATTCCATGCAATGTCTGAATTTGGTATCCCCGCAAAGCTCATCCGGCTTTGTAAGATGACTTTAACTGATACTAGGTCCTCAGTTAAAATTGGAAAGAACCTCTCCGAAGAATTTTGTACCAAAAGAGGTTTCAGACAAGGAGACAGCATTTCGTGTGACCTATTCAACATTTTGCTGGAAAAGGTAATACGAGATGCAAATTTCAAACGAAATGGCACAATTTACACCAATAGCACATGTTACTTGCTTATGCTGATGACATAGACATCATGGGACGATCAGTAAAGGAAGTAACTGATACCTTTAGGAAGGTCGAAGCAGAATCTGCATAAGTGGATCTGGCAGTAAACGGCGAAAAGACCAAATTGATGGTGTCGACACGCAAAGCGTCAATAGAGCTCGGACCAACTGTGGAAGTTGGTACCTACAATTTTGATGTAGTTAAAGACTTCGTCTACCTCGGCACTGCCATAAACACAACAAACAACATCCGTTGTGAAATAAGAAGAAGAATTGTATTGGCCAACAGATGCTACTATGGTCTAAGTAAGCAATTTAAAAACAAAGCCACATCTCGTCAAACAAAAATAACACTATACAAAACGCTGATACTACCCGTGCTAATGTATGGCTCCGAAGCATGGGTACTTGCGCAAGCAGATAAGGCAGTGCTTGGTGTGTTTGAGAGGAAATTTCTTCGAAATATCTACGGGCCGATTTGCGTTGACGGTGAATATCGACGTCGTATGAACCACGAGCTATATAAGCTATACAAAGACATGTATATAGTTAAACGTATCAAGATGCAACGATTGCGTTGGCTAGGCCATATCATGAGAATGAGCGATGATGAACCCGGTAAAAAGGCGTATGAATACATGCACGCAGAATCGGCAGGCCTAAGCTTCGATGGAGCATACAAGTGGATGAAGAAATGAAAAGGCGCGGTATTCCAAAAAGTCAAGCGAAAAACAGAGATGAATGGAGATCTTTTCTTAGATCGGTCTATGGAACAAATGTTCTGTAATGGGCCAACTAAGTAAGTACGTACTATGTGAATTGGAACTTTCATCTACGGACAGATCGAATGTATTTAGGGTCTTTTCAGAATTTTGTGGCACTTTTTGGACATTTGAACTTGCCGACAAAAATGTGGATTAGGATTAAAATTCAAAAGTTTTGGGGAGGAGGGAATGGACCGACATAGTTTGTTACGGAAATGGATCTTATTTTGAGAGTCATATCTTTTCGATAGATATCGCGCCCACTTGTGATTTCCGTGGGGTTGGCCAGGAAGCATGGACTTGTCCACGGAAAACATAATATGGCTGTACATTATCGGTATAAATTTCCAAAGGATCTCCGAATAGACCCTAAACTGCACTTGGACACAAATGTTGAACTTTTGTTGGGGAGGTATCCTAAGGAGAGGACCGATATGGGCCATTTTAAGTTAAACTAAGTTTGGACAAAATATGACGAAGGCCAAATTTTGGCCCAAATCGGTCTATCAGTTCGAGTTATTGTGCTCTCCAACTACTACATATGGTGCCATAGGGGTTTTTTACAACTTTCGGACTTTTATTCTCAAGAAGTATGGACTTGCACCTGAAAAAAACTTTTACGTTGGTAATTGAAGCAGCGATTGCATGTTGCTTCAACAGAAATCAAAGTTAGTCAAGAGCAGGTCTTAAAGTGAACTTATCCCAAATTTTGTGTGGGGGCTACCCGAAGGAATGGGCAAATATAGTCCATATTCAAATCTATATCTGGTAGATATATTAGGATGTGTAAAGTATGGATTACATCGGTCACTCCCTTCAAGAGTTAACGTGCGCACAATTTTTCCTGAACATTTTTGAACTTTTGTGGGGGAGGTAACTGAAGGAGCGGACCGATATGACATATCTTCGAATTTAAACTATGTTTGGACAAAATATTACGAACGCCAAATGTTGGACCGAATCGGCAGATCCCTTCGAGAATTATCTTGCACTTTTTGCATTTTTCAGGCTATTTTCTCAGGAAATTTGTACCGTCGTATGAAGGACAGTGAATACAAGTTGTTGCGACAAAAGTCGAAGCGATTCGAGAGCAGGTCCTATTCTGAACTTATCCGAAATTTTGTGTGGGAGATACCCGAAGGCGTGAACCGATTGAGTCCATATTGGAACCTCATCTAAGTTTGGTAGAAATTTCACGATGTGCAAACTTTAGATCAAATCGGTTACTCCCTTCATGAGTTATAGTGCGCACAAATTTTCCGAACATTTTTGAACTTTTGTGGGGGAGGTACCGGAAGGAGTGGACCGATATAACCCATCTTCGAACTTTAACTAAGTTTGGAAAAAATATTGCGAAAGCCAAATTTTGGACCAAATTCGTTCATCCGTTCGAGAGTTATCGTGCGCACCAGCCAGCCAGTCAGACAGACAGACGGACGGACATTGCTAAATCGACTCCAAATTGTCTCAAACACATTTCGTTCAAACATACTTGGGGTCTAAAACCATTATTTCGATGAGGCACATTATGCTCGTATAAAAGTGTATATACCCTCGTTAGCATAAATGCTGAAGGTATAAAAAGTCCTTCTTAAGGTCTTCTATAGATAAACAACTCTCAAATCTCAAAAGGTCGTCTGTAGAAAGGTCTTCTAGAGGCTGGAGAACTTTTAAAGATCTTCTGGAGATAAGATACCTTGTAAAGGTAAAGACTTCTATAGGTTTTATAGAAACAGGAGCCCCTAGAAAGGTTCTCTAGAGACAGAAGTCCTGCCGAAGGTCTTCTATGGACAAAATACCTTGTAAAGGCTGAATACCTTATTCAAAGAGGAGATCTTCTAAAACAGTATTGAAAACAGAAGAAAAAAGACTTCTAGTGACAGGAAAACTTCTACATATCTTCTGGAGACAGAAGATGTCTAAAGGGAAATATTCTGTATAGACGGTAGACCTTCTATAGACAGATGACCTTCCTTCTAAAAACATGTGACCTTCCAAAAGTCTTCTAGAGAGAGTAGAATTTCTAAAGGTCTTCTATAGACAAGAGACCTTGTATTGGCAAAAAAACTTTTTATTGGACTTTTTCAAACAGGAGATCTACTAAAAGTCTTCTATAGACAGAAGACCTTCTAGAGACATGAGACCTTCGAAAGGTTTTCTATAAACGTAACATCTTCTAAAGATCTTCTATACACGGAAGACCTTTTAAATGCCTTCTACAAGAAGAAGACCTTTCTTCCTTTAAT
Source organism: Musca autumnalis (assembly GCF_047663935.1). NCBI lineage: Eukaryota > Metazoa > Arthropoda > Insecta > Diptera > Muscidae > Musca > Musca autumnalis. Next base: position 30,945,618 of record NW_027412088.1, read on the forward strand.
GGTCTTCTGTAGCCAATAGACTGTCTAAAGGTTTACTGGAAACCGGAGGACATCTTAAACTCATCTACATAAATAAGACCTTCTAAAGGTCTTCTAGAGACAAGATACCTTCTAAAGGCCTTCTAAAAACAGGAGATCCTCAAAAACTCGTCTAACGACTGGGTACCTTCAAATGTTTTCTAGAGACGGAAGAACTTCTAAAGGTCTTCTTTAGACAAGAAATCTTGTAAAGGTTTTCTATAAACAGAAACCCTTCCAAAGGTATTCTCAGAAAACTGTCTAAAGGTCTTCTCAAAAAAACCTTTTAAAGGGCTTCTATAGCCATTAAAACGTCCAAAAGTCTTAACGAGACAGAAGGCCTTCTTAAGGTCTTCTACAGACAGAAGATCTTCTACAGGTCTTTTAAAAACAGGAGACCTTATAAAGGCCTTCTTGAAACAGGAGGCCCTTAATAGGTCATCTAAAGATCGGAGAACGTCTATAGGTCTTTTTCAAACAGAAGATCTTCTATTGAAAGAAGAACTTTTACAGGTTTTGTGTAGAGAGAAGATCTTCCTAATATGGAGAAGGCCATTCAAAGGACTTATAAAGACAGATCTAATCTGTGGCAGGATACCTTCTAGAAAACTTCTAAAGACAGAATGCCTTTTAAAAGTCAAACATAATCTGAAGACATTCTAAAGGTCTACTATAGGCAGGAGGCCTTTTAGTGGTCTTCTAATGGCAGCGTACCTTCTACAAGTCTCCTAGAAACATGTCTACCTGCAAATTATACAATTGGTCTTTTCTAAAGTTATTCTATAAATAGGAGACCTTCTAAAGGTCTTCTATAGAAATGATACATTGTAGAGGTCTTCTAGAGAACAACAGCAATTCTAATCTTTGGTTAGAGCGTGATCGACCGACCAGATTGAATTTGATACCTTCCATCTAAAACGTGTTGAGTTTGTCATTGAAGAAACAGAGCGGCGGATAAAGAACACAGCCTTGCTAGTTTATCAACTATTTTAATTTCCTCAACATTGCCGTTTTAAATTTTATAGCAAGAGACCATATTGCTTTAAAAGCAGCCTGGCAATCTTCGCAAATCATGACGGAGCTAGCTGTAAACTCAGTAATTCCAACTTCCTGTTCTAGAGCCTACAACACAGCACACTGTGCGCCTTAACTAACTTTAAATAAAAAGTGGTAGATGATAAAAATTGAAAAACATAATCGCCGGAGTGATTTTTAAATAAACCGAGATCAAAAGTTAATTTTTTTAGTGTTTTAGGTTTTCAGTTTAGAGAAAATGTTGTAGCTGGAAAAATGCTCTACTAGATAGATCTTCATATGATTTTTTCCAAGGTTTTAGCATTTTTGAGGTAGGACATTTTTACTCCTACAACATTTTCTCTCAACTCAACCTGAATATCCGGGGGTTGAATATTCTCTACAGAATTTAATTTGGTATGAGAGGTGTTTTTTATGGCTCCATTATTGAGAAATTATGCAGTTCGCTGTACAATAATTGCCTTGGACAGGCTCGAATTATTGTTCAGGGTATACCTCGCGACAAGACATCCATAAGTTAAGAATGTGATGGACAATTGTCCCATACAACAAGTCTATTACATGTTCATTAGGGTAGTTTTGAAAAATGGATGTCGGATCCTTGTCACTTTAAGTGATTAGTTTTGTTTGATTTTAAGATTGTCAAAGATTGAGCACTATCGGAATTGTTAATACGTGTCACCGTTTAAGAGATATCGTCCATACAATTTTAGTGACATTTTTTTTTAATATTGGGGGAAGTACCGGAAGTTGTGAACCAGTATTGCCTATCTTCCAACTGAAACTAAGTTTGCACAAAATATGACTAAGGCCAAATTTTGGACCAAATTGGCTGATCAGTTCGAGGTTATCGGGATCTGCAGCTACTACAAATGGTGCCATAGGGAATTTTTACACTTTTCGGGCTGTTTTATCAAGAAGTATGGACTTGCCCCTGAAAAAAACTTTTACGGTCGTAATTGAGGCAGCGAATGCAAATAGGTTCAACAGAAATCAAAGTGATTCGAGAGCAGGTCTTAAAGTGAATTTATCCGTCAAGTATTGGCGGAGCGAAGTCAGCAGGTTAAAAGGTTTTCTTTTTACGGACAGTCATTTGTATAAAAATATTAATCCTTCACAAGGTCTTCTGCCCATGGAAGGCACTTAGAAGGTATGCTGTCAACAGAAAATTCTCTGCTTGAATATTGTAATATGTATAAAATGGTATTATTTTCTCACACAAATGACTTTAAATCATTTTTATGATTGTTGTTGTTTTTTTCTAAATTCTTTGTAATTGTCATCATTTTAAATGTCATTCTACATTCTCTTCTAAAGTAGTTTATTCAAATAACTTATTGTTGTAACAAATCTCGGATTCACAACAAAACATAAATCCATGCGACAGATTCACGACTGACATGAATCTGAAAAGAAAAATTCCAGTGCATCCAACTGACAAAAGAAGAGACACTCGAAATGAAAAAAAAAACACAAAATGAAAAATTAACCAGCATCAGCAAACGGTCATGCCGTCTTAACTGACTCAACAAATAATGTTGCTAAATCATATCACGTGCAGAAGATTTCAAAGATAGACTGTAAATGTGATTGCTCAATTGTTTAGAGATGCCAGAAAATCAACGTTGTAAACAACAAGACTTGCAATACTACTTACTCAGTAATTTAAATAAGTTTTGCGCAAAAAAACATACCTGAAATGAAAAATAAAATTTTGATGTAGATTAGCAAAATATACAAATTATGAAGGCGGTAGTATTGTATAATAAATACGGAATATTTAACAATTCCGCAACAATCTCATTTAGAGTTAGATTTTTTCTTGTGTTTACAGAGGTAAGCTTGAAACAATGTGTATTCACCAGTTTTACACTAGTGGGAATAATTTTATAGATTTCATTGCATTCGAACAATATATCTAATATATTTACAACAATTTAAAATGTTGGCATTAACAAAACCTATTTGAAAATTGAATCTTTCAAATATGCTTTCTTTTCACAATAAATTAATACAATCTTCAGTTTTCACCTAATCATCAGAAATCTAAAATTCGTATCACATTAACGTGTAGGTATTTCCTTTCTGGTTTTATTTGTATCCAAATATAGTCACGTCATTCATTCACACCTCCTTCGACGTTATATCCCCATAATCTACATTTTCCCACATTACATTTTGGCTTTCTTCCTCGTTCGCCCCATAATTAGAAATAGTTCATCAATTTATGCAAGCATCCGTTCCGTTCCGACTATTGCTTCCTTCGTTTGTAAAAAAAAACAATCAACGATTGTAACGAAGCAACGATCGAAACGAACATGCAATGCAAACAAATCGTTAAGGCAACCAACCACTTGTTGTTTCCACTTTCAAGGTCGTTTGACATGGAACCAAAAATAAAAACAAAAAAACAGACAAAAGCGTGGCAAAACTCATTTGTTGGTAACATCCGCACCTCATGCATTCGTATCTTTGATCTTTAAGTGGAGTTTGCCACTGACACATTGTTGTTGTTGTTGGCGTTGTTGGTGATCATCAAGTTTTTTCTTGGCTCTTTGGCCTGTTGGTTGTTAGGTTTTTTTTGTCTCATTTTTGTTTTAACGGTACTTTACAAACTAAATATACAGATGCCTCACCATCGAATATTGTTGTAGTAATACAATTTTATTGGATGGTAGGTTGTGGGGATGAAATAATATTTCACCCAGTTATCCAAATTATACATATTGTCGACAAGTAACGAATGATGTTTGGGACCGACATCAATTTGAAATCGATATGAATGAAGAAGGTGGAGATGAGAAAGTGGTGAATAAATGATAATCATAATAATGGGGAATGAAGAGGTACCTTCAAGGGACCTACCAAAGTTAGTGGCCTAACATAGGTCGTGCAACACATCCTACAACAAAATCGATAAAAACGAGGTTGTTCCGGCTGGTTGTTGTTGTTGTAACAGTGTTTTTATTATGTTTATATGCTCGTTCCTCTGTTCAATCTGGCTCTGGGTCTATCTCCAGTTCCAGAAAAATGGCTGCTTCGATGGGATCTTGCCACAGATCCACTGGAGTTAGATAGGTAAGTTTGGCGGGGCAGTTAAAAATGTGTTGTGTGTCGTGCGAGCCCATGCCGCATACTGGGCATATGTCTTGCACGGCGCGATCGATTTCCGCCCAATACGAATTTAGGCGACTGCAATATCCCGAGCGTAGTTGAGCTAAAACTACTGTGGTTTGTCGTGGCAGCTGACGCTCCTCAGCTGCGATAGATGGGGGATGTACTGCTTAAGGCCTTGGCAACTGCGTCCGTGTGAATGCTATTCAATCCTGCTTGATATGCTTGTTGATCTAGGGGTTCTCTCCTGTATCGTTGGACCTCTCCCTCTAGAGCATGGATATCCTTCCTGATCTCCCTGAATGAGCCGGGCCTACCCACAAGATGGTGATTGGGATGGCTCACACGATAACATCCAAGCAGGTACTGCCACGAAAGCATCTCATTGTGTTGCTTTACAGAAAGAATTTTTGCCTCCTCATGTAGATGGTCCACTGAAGATTTGAGGAGGCAACCTGTCGCTGTTCTCAGGGCGGCATTCTGGCAAGTTTGAATCTTTTTCCAGTTCGTATCACACAATCTCGGG